>NW_024544005.1:0-1200000 GCF_018167655.1 Microtus oregoni
CTCTGAGCACTGAGCACCCAGCACCCCGAGCACTGAGCACCCAGCACCCCGAGCACTGAGCACTGAGCACCCTGAGCACTGAGCACCCAGCACCCCGAGTACTTGAGCACTGAGCACCCTGAGTACTGAGCACCCAGCACCACCGAGTACTGAGCACTGAGCACCCTGAGTACTGAGCACCCAGCACCCCTGAGCCACTGAGCACTGAGAACCCTGAGTACTGAGCACTGAGCACCCCGAGCACTGAGCACCCAGCACCCCGAGCACTGAGCACCCAGCACCCTGAGTACTGAGCACCCAGCACCCCAAACACTGAGCACCGAGCACCCTGAGAACTGAGCACCGAGCACCCAGAAGTACTGAAGCAACCTGAGTACTGAGCACCCAGCACCCCGAGAATGAGCACCCAGCACCATGAGTACTGAGCACCGAGCACCCTGAGCACTGAGCACCCAGCACCTGAGCACTGAGCACGGAGCACCCCGAGGAACTGAGCACCCAGCACCTTGAGCACTGAGCACCCAGCACCTTGAGTACTGAGCACCGAGCACCCCGAGCCCTGAGCACCCAGCACCCTAAGTAATGAGCACCCAGCACCTCTGAGCACTGAGCACCCAGCGCCCCGAGCAACTGAGCACCCAGCACCCTGAGTACTGAGCACCCCAGCACCCTGAGTACTGAGCACCCAGCACCCCGAGCACTGAGCACCCAGCACCTGAGCAACTGAGCACCCAGCATCCTGAGTACTGAGCCCCCAGCACCCCGAGCACTGAGCACCAAGCACCCTGAGTAATGAGCACACAGCAACCTGAGTACTTGAGCACTGAGCACCCTGAGTACTGAGCACCGAGCTCCCCGAGGCACTGATCACCCTGAATACTGAGCACCCAGCACCTGAGTACTGAGCATCCGAGCACCCCGAGCACTGAGCACCCAGCACCCTGAGTACTGAGCACCGAGCACCCCGAGCACTGAGCACCCAGCAGCCCCGAGCACTGAGCACCCAGCACCCTGAGTACTGAGCACCCAGCACCCCGAGAATGAGCACCCTGAGCACTGAGAGTACCCAGCACCATGAGTACTGAGCACCCAGCACCCTGAGTACTGAGCACCCAGCACCCTGAGCACTGAGCACCCAGCAACCTGAGTACTGAGCACCCAGCACACTGAGCACTGAGCACCCAGCACCCCCGAGCACTGAGCACCCAGCACCGGCGAGCACTGAGCACTGAGCACCCTGAGCACTGAGCACCCAGCACCCCGAGTACTGAGCACTGAGCACCCTGAGTACTGAGCACCCAGCACCCCCGAGTACTGAGCACTGTGGCACCCTGAGGTATGAGCACCCAGCACCCTGAGCACTGAGCACTGAGAACCCTGAGTACTGAAGCACCGAGCACCCCGAGCACTGAGCACCCAGCACCCCGAGCACTGGAGCACCCAGCACCCTGAGTACTGAGCACTTGAGCACCCAGCACCCCGAGCACTGAGCACTCAGCACCCTGTGTACTGAGCACTGAGTACCCAGTACCCCGAGCACTGAGCACCCAGCACCCTGAGCAGCTGAGCACCCAGCACCCTGAGTACTGAGCACTGAGCACCCTGAGTACTGAGCACTGAGCACCCTGAGCACTGATCACCCAGCCTCCCCGAGCACTGAGCACCCAGCACCCTGAGTACTGGAGCACACAGCACCCTGAGTACTGAGCAACTCAGCACCCTGAGTACTGAGAGCACCGAGCACCCCGAGCACTGAGCACCCAGCACCCTGAGCAGCTGAGCACCCTGAGGAACTGAGCAACCAGCACCCTGAGTTACTCAGCACCCAGCACCCCTGAGTACTGAGCACCCAGCATCCTGAGTACTGAGCACCGATCACCCTGAGCACTGAGCACCCAGCACCCCGAGCACTGAGCACCCTGAGTACTGAGCACCCAGCACCCTGAGTACTGAGCACCGAGCTCCCCGAGCACTGAGCACCCTGAGTACTGAGCACACAACACCCCGATCACTGAGCACCCAGCACCCTGAGCACTGAGCACCCAGCACCCTGAGCACTGAGCACCCAGCACCCTGAGTACTGAGCACCCAGCACGCTGAGTACTGAGCACCCAGCACCCCGAGCACTGAGCACACAGCACCCTGAGTACTGAGCACTGAGCACCCAGCACCCCGAGCACTGAGCACCCAGCACCCTGTGTACTGAGCACCGAGCACCCCGAGCACTGAGCACCCAGGACCCCGAGCACTGAGCAAACTGAGCTCTTAGCACCCTGAGTACTGAGCACCCAGCACCCTGAGTACTGAGCACCCAGCACCCTGAGCACTGAGCACCCAGCACCCTGAGTACTGAGCACCCAGCACCCTTAGTACTGAGAACCGAGCACCCCGAGCACTGAGCACCAAGCACCCTGAGCACTGAGCACCCAGCACCCCGAGCATTGAGCACCCAGCACCCTGAGCACTGAGCACCCAGCACCCCGAGTACTGAGCACCAAGCACCCCGAGAACTGAGCACCCAGCACCCCAAGCACTGAGCACTGAGCACCCTGAGCACTGAGCACCCAGCACCCCGAGTACTGAGCACTGAGAACCCTGAGTACTGAGCAGGGAGCACCCCGAGCACTGAACACCCAGCACCCTGAGTACTGAGCACCGAGCTCCCCGAGCACTGAGCACCCTGAGTACTGAGCACCCAGCACCCTGAGTACTGAGCACCGAGCACCCCGAGCACTGAGCACCCAGCACCCCGAGAACTGAGCACTGATCACCATGAGTACTGAGCATCCAGCACCCTGAGCACTGAGCACTGAGAACCCTGAGTACTGAGCACGGAGCACCCCGAGCACTGAACACCCAGCACCCTGAGTACTGAGCACCGAGCTCCCCGAGCACTGAGCACCCTGAGTACTGAGCACCCAGCACCCTGAGTACTGAGCACCGAGCACCCCGAGCACTGAGCACCCAGCACCCCGAGCACTGAGCACCCAGCACCCTGAGTACTGAGCACCCAGCACCACGAGAATGAGCACCCTGAGCACTGAGTACCCAGCACCATGAGTACTGAGCACCCAGCACCCTGAGTACTGAGCACAAAGCACCCTGAGCACTGAGCACCCAGCAACCTGAGTACTGAGCACCCAGCACTCTGAGCACTGAGCACCCAGCACCCCGAGCACTGAGCACCCAGCACCCCGAGCACTGAGCACTGAGCACCCTGAGCACTGAGCACCCAGCACCCCGAGTACTGAGCACTGAGCACCCTGAGTACTGAGCACCCAGCACCCCGAGTACTGAGCACTGAGCACCCTGAGTACTGAGCACCCAGCACCCTGAGCACTGAGCACTGAGAACCCTGAGTACTGAGCACTGAGCACCCCGAGCACTGAGCACCCAGCACCCCGAGCACTGAGCACCCAGCACCCTGAGTACTGAGCACCCAGCACCCCAAACACTGAGCACCGAGCACCCTGAGAACTGAGCACCGAGCACCCTGAGTACTGAGCACCCAGCACCATGAGTACTGAGCACCGAGCACCCCAGAGTACTGAGCAACCTGAGTACTGAGCACCCAGCACCCCGAGAATGAGCATCCAGCACCATGAGTACTGAGCACCGAGCACCCTGAGCACTGAGCACCCAGCACCCTGAGCACTGAGCACGGAGCACCCCGAGGACTGAGCACCCAGCACCTTGAGCACTGAGCACCCAGCAACTTGAGTACTGAGCACCGAGCACCCCGAGCCCTGAGCACCCAGCACCCTAAGTAATGAGCACCCAGCACCCTGAGCACTGAGCACCCAGCGCCCCGAGCACTGAGCACCCAGCACCCTGAGTACTGAGCACCCAGCACCCTGAGTACTGAGCACCCAGCACCCCGAGCACTGAGCACCCAGCACCCTGAGCACTGAGCACCCAGCATCCTGAGTACTGAGCCCCCAGCACCCCGAGCACTGAGCACCAAGCACCCTGAGTAATGAGCACCCAGCACCCTGAGTACTGAGCACTGAGCACCCTGAGCACTGAGCACCCAGCACCCCGAGCACTGAGCACCCAGCACCCTGAGTACTGAGCACCCAGCACCCTGAGTACTGAGCACTCAGCACCCTGAGTACTGAGCACCGAGCACCCCGAGCACTGAGCACCCAGCACCCTGAGCACTGAGCACCCTGAGGACTGAGCAACCAGCACCCTGAGTACTGAGCACCCAGCACCCTGAGTACTGAGCACCCAGCATCCTGAGTACTGAGCACCGATCACCCTGAGCACTGAGCACCCAGCACCCCGAGCACTGAGCACCCAGCACCCTGAGTACTGAGCACCGTGAGTACTGAGCACCCAGCACCCCGAGCACTGAGCACCCAGCACCCTGAGTACTGAGCACCCTGAGTACTGAGCACCCAGCACCCTGAGTACTGAGCACACTGAGTACTGAGCACCCAGCACCCTGAGCACTGAGCACCCTGAGGACTGAGCAACCAGCACCCTGAGCACTGAGAACCCAGCACACTGAGTACTGACCACCCAGCACCCTGAGCACTGAGCACCCTGCACCCTGAGTACTGAGCACCGAGCACCCCGAGCACTGAGCACCCAGCACCCTGAGTACTGAGCACCCAGCACCCTGAGTAGTGAGCACCCAGCACCCCGACTACTGACCACCCAGCACCCTGAGTACTGAGCACCCAGCACCCTGAGTACTGAGCACCCAGCACCCTGAGTGCTGAGCACCGAGCACCCCGAGCACTGAGCACCCAGCACCCTGAGTACTGAGCACCCAGCACCCTGAGTGCTGAGCACCGAGCACCCCGAGCACTGAGCACCCAGCACCCTGAGCACTGAGCACCGAGCACCCCGAACACTGTGCACCCAGCACCCTGAGAACTGAGCACCCAGAACCCTGAGTACTGAGCACCCAGCATCCTGAGCACTGAGCACCCAGCACCCTGAGCACTGAGCACCCAGCGCCCTGAGTACTGAGCACCCAGCACCCTGAGTACTGAACACCCAGCACCCTGAGCACTGAGCACCCAGCACCCTGAGCACTGAGCACTGAGCACCCAGCACCCTGAGCACTGAGCACCCAGCACCCTGAGCACTGAGCACCCAGCACACTGAGCACCCAGCACCCTGAGAACTGAGCACCCTGAGCACTGAGCACTGAGCACCCAGCACCCTGAGTACTGAGCATCCAACACTCTGAGCACTGAGCACAGAGCATGCTGAGTACTGAGCACTGAGCACCCAGCACCCCGAGCACTGAGCACCGAGCACCCCGAGCACTGAGCACCCAGCACACTGAGCACTGAGCACCCTGAGGACTGAGCAACCAGCACCCTGAGTACTGAGCACACAGCACCCTGAGTACTGAGCAACCAGCACCCTGAGCACTGAGCACCCAGCACCCCGAGCACTGAGCACCCAGCACCCTGAGTACTGAGCACCCTGAGTACTGAGTACTGAGCACCCTGAGTACTGAGCACCCAGCACCCTGAGCACTGAGCACCCAGCACCCTGAGTACTGAGCACCCAGCGTACTGAGCACCGAGTACCCCGAGCACTGAGCACCCAGCACCCTGAGTACTGAGCACCCAGCACCCCGAGCACTGAGCACCGAGCACCCTGAGTACTGAGCACCCAGCACCCTGAGTACTGAGCACCCAGCGTACTGAGCACCGAGCACCCAGCACCCTGAGTACTGAGCACCCAGCACCCTGAGCACTGAGCACCCTGAGCACTGAGCACCCAGCACCCTGAGTACTGAGCATCCAACACTCTGAGCACTGAGCACAGAGCACGCTGAGTACTGAGCACTGAGCACCCAGCACCCCGAGCACTGAGCACCGAGCACCCCGAGCACTGAGCACCCAGCACCCTGAGCACTGAGCACCCTGAGGACTGAGCAACCAGCACCCTGAGTACTGAGCACCCAGCACCCTGAGTACTGAGCATCCAGCATCCTGAGTACTGAGCACCGATCACCCTGAGCACTGAGCACCCAGCACCCCGAGCACTGAGCACCCAGCACCCTGAGTACTGAGCACCCTGAGTACTGAGCACCCAGCACCCCGAGCACTGAGCACCCAGCACCCTGAGTACTGAGCACCCTGAGTACTGAGCACCCAGCCCCCTGAGTACTGAGCACCCTGAGTACTGAGCACCCAGCACCCTGAGCACTGAGCACCCAGCACACTGAGTACTGAGCACCCAGCACACTGAGCATTGAGCACCCAGCACCCTGAGTACTGAGCACCGAGCACCCCGAGCACTGAGCACCCAGCACTCTGAGTACTGAGCACCCAGCACCCTGAGTAGTGAGCACCCAGCACCCCGAGTACTGAGCACCCAGCACCGTGAGTACTGACCACCCAGCACCCTGAGTACTGAGCACCCAGCACCCCGAGCACTAAGCACCCAGCACCCTGAGCACCGAGCACCCAGCACCCTGAGCAGTGAGCACCCAGCACCCTGAGCACTGAGCACCCAGCACCCTGAGTACTGAGCACTGAGCACCCAGCAACCTGAGCAATGAGCACCCAGCACCCTGTGTACTAAGCACCCAGCACCCTGAGTACTGAGCACCCAGCACCCTGAGTACTGAGCACCCAGCGTACTGAGCACCGAGCACCCCGAGCACTGAGCACCCAGCACCCTGAGTACTGAGCACCCAGCACCCTGAGTGCTGAGCACCGAGCACCCCGAGCACTGAGCACCCAGCACCCTGAGCACTGAGCACCGAGCACCCCGAACACTGTGCACCCAGCACCCTGAGAACTGAGCACCCAGAACCCTGAGTACTGAGCACCCAGCATCCTGAGCACTGAGCACCCAGCACCCTGAGCACTGAGCACCCAGCACCCTGAGTACTGAGCACCCAGCACCCTGAGTACTGAACACCCAGCACCCTGAGCACTGAGCACTGAGCACCCAGCACCCTGAGCACTGAGCACTGAGCACCCAGCACCCTGAGCACTGAGCACCCAGCACCCTGAGCACTGAGCACCCAGCACACTGAGCACCCAGCACCCTGAGAACTGAGCACCCTGAGCACTGAGCACTGAGCACCCAGCACCCTGAGTACTGAGCATCCAACACTCTGAGCACTGAGCACAGAGCACGCTGAGTACTGAGCACTGAGCACCCAGCACCCCGAGCACTGAGCACCGAGCACCCCGAGCACTGAGCACCCAGCACACTGAGCACTGAGCACCCTGAGGACTGAGCAACCAGCACCCTGAGTACTGAGCACACAGCACCCTGAGTACTGAGCAACCAGCACCCTGAGCACTGAGCACCCAGCACCCCGAGCACTGAGCACCCAGCACCCTGAGTACTGAGCACCCTGAGTACTGAGCACCCAGCACCCTGAGCACTGAGCACCCAGCACCCTGAGTACTGAGCACCCTGAGTACTGAGCACCCAGCACCCTGAGTACTGAGCACCCTGAGTACTGAGCACCCAGCACCCTGAGCACTGAGCACCCAGCACACTGAGTACTGAGCACCCAGCACCCTGAGCACTGAGCACCCAGCACCCTGAGTACTGAGCACCGAGCACTCCGAGCACTGAGCATCCAGCACTCTGAGTACTGAGCACCCAGCACCCTGAGTAGTGAGCACCCAGCACCCCGAGTACTGAGCCCCCAGCACCGTGAGTACTGACCACCCAGCACCCTGAGTACTGAGCACCCAGCACCCCGAGCACTAAGCACCCAGCACCCCGAGCACCGAGCACCCAGCACCCTGAGCAGTGAGCACCCAGCACCCAGCGTACTGAGCACCGAGCACCCAGCACCCTGAGTACTGAGCACCCAGCACCCTGAGCACTGAGCACCCAGCACCCTGAGTACTGAGCACCCTGAGTACTGAGCACCCTGAGCACTGAGCACCCAGCACCCCGAGCACTGAGCAATCAGCACCCTGAGTACTGAGCACCGATCACCCTGAGCACTGAGCACCCAGCACCCCGAGCACTGAGCACCCTGAGTACTGAGCACCCAGCAGCCTGAGTACTGAGCACTAAGCACCCAGAGCACTGAGCACCCAGCACCCCGAGCACGGAGCACCCAGGACCCCGAGCACTGAGTACTGAGCACCCAGCACCCTGAGTACTGAGCACCGAGCTCCCCGAGCACTGAGCACCCTGAGTACTGAGCACCCAGAACCAAGATCACTGAGCACCCAGCACCCTGAGCACTGAGCACCCAGCACCCTGAGCACTGAGCACCCAGCACCCTGAGTACTGAGCACCCAGCACGCTGAGTACTGAGCACCCAGCACCCCGAGCACTGAGCACCCAGCACCCTGTGTACTGAGCACCGAGCACCCCGAACACTGAGCACCCAGCACCCTGTGTACTGAGCACCGAGCACCCTGAGCACTGAGCACCCAGCACCCTGAGCACTCAACACCCAGCACCCTGAGCACTGAGCACCCAGCACCCTGAGCACTGAGGACCCAGCACCCTGAGCACTGAGCACCCAGCACCCAGAGCACTGAGCACCCAGCACCCTGAGCACTGAGCACCCAGCACCCTGAGTACTGAGCACCCAGCACCCTGAGTACTGAGCACCCAGCACCCCGAGGACTGAGCAACCAGCACCCTGTGCACTGAGCACTGAGCATCCAGCACCCCGAGCACTGAGCACCCTGAGCTCTTAGCACCCTGAGTACTGAGCACCCAGCACCCTGAGTACTGAGCACGCAGCACCCTGAGCACTGAGCACCCAGCACCCCGAGCACTGAGCACCCAGCACCCTGAGCACTGAGCACCCAGCACCCAGAGCACTGAGCACCCAGCACCCTGAGCACTGAGCACCCAGCACCCCGAGTACTGAGCACCGAGCACCCCGAGAACTGAGCACCCAGCACCCCGAGCACTGAGCACTGAGCACCCTGAGCACTGAGCACCCAGCACCCCGAGTACTGAGCACTGAGCACCCTGAGTACTGAGCACCCAGCACCCCGAGTACTGAGCACTGAGCACCATGAGTCCTGAGCTCCCAGCACCCTGAGCACTGAGCACTGAGAACCCTGAGTACTGAGCACCGAGCACCCCGAGCACTGAGCACCCAGCACCCTGAGTACTGAGCACCGAGCTCCCCGAGCACTGATCACCCTGAATACTGAGCACCCAGCACCCTGAGTACTGAGCACCGAGCACCCGAGCACTGAGCACCCAGCACCCCGAGCACTGAGCACCCAGCACCCTGAGTACTGAGCACCCAGCACCCCGAGAATGAGCACCCTGAGCACTGAGTACCCAGCACCATGAGTACTGAGCACCCAGCACCCTGAGTACTGAGCACCCAGCACCCTGAGCACTGAGCACCCAGCAACCTGAGTACTGAGCACCCAGCACACTGAGCACTGAGCACCCAGCACCCCGAGCACTGAGCACCCAGCACCGCGAGCACTGAGCACTGAGCACCCTGAGCACTGAGCACCCAGCACCCCGAGTACTGAGCACTGAGCACCCTGAGTACTGAGCACCCAGCACCCCGAGTACTGAGCACTGAGCACCCTGAGTAATGAGCACCCAGCACCCTGAGCACTGAGCACTGAGAACCCTGAGTACTGAGCACCGAGCACCCCGAGCACTGAGCACCCAGCACCCCGAGCACTGAGCACCCAGCACCCTGAGTACTGAGCACTGAGCACCCAGCACCCCGAGCACTGAGCACTCAGCACCCTGTGTACTGAGCACTGAGTACCCAGTACCCCGAGCACTGAGCACCCAGCACCCTGAGCACTGAGCACCCAGCACCCTGAGTACTGAGCACTGAGCACCCTGAGTACTGAGCACTGAGCACCCTGAGCACTGAGCACCCAGCTCCCCGAGCACTGAGCACCCAGCACCCTGAGTACTGAGCACACAGCACCCTGAGTACTGAGCACTCAGCACCCTGAGTACTGAGCACCGAGCACCCCGAGCACTGAGCACCCAGCACCCTGAGCACTGAGCACCCTGAGGACTGAGCAACCAGCACCCTGAGTACTCAGCACCCAGCACCCTGAGTACTGAGCACCCAGCATCCTGAGTACTGAGCACCGATCACCCTGAGCACTGAGCACCCAGCACCCCGAGCACTGAGCACCCTGAGTACTGAGCACCCAGCACCCTGAGTACTGAGCACCGAGCTCCCCGAGCACTGAGCACCCTGAGTACTGAGCACACAACACCCCGATCACTGAGCACCCAGCACCCTGAGCACTGAGCACCCAGCACCCTGAGCACTGAGCACCCAGCACCCCGAGCACTGAGCACACAGCACCCTGAGTACTGAGCACTGAGCACCCAGCACCCCGAGCACTGAGCACCCAGCACCCTGTGTACTGAGCACCGAGCACCCCGAGCACTGAGCACCCAGGACCCCGAGCACTGAGCAAACTGAGCTCTTAGCACCCTGAGTACTGAGCACCCAGCACCCTGAGTACTGAGCACCCAGCACCCTGAGCACTGAGCACCCAGCACCCTGAGTACTGAGCACCCAGCACCCTTAGTACTGAGAACCGAGCACCCCGAGCACTGAGCACCAAGCACCCTGAGCACTGAGCACCCAGCACCCCGAGCATTGAGCACCCAGCACCCTGAGCACTGAGCACCCAGCACCCCGAGTACTGAGCACCGAGCACCCCGAGAACTGAGCACCCAGCACCCCAAGCACTGAGCACTGAGCACCCTGAGCACTGAGCACCCAGCACCCCGAGTACTGCGCACTGAGCACCCTGAGTACTGAGCACCCAGCACCCCGAGAACTGAGCACTGATCACCATGAGTACTGAGCATCCAGCACCCTGAGCACTGAGCACTGAGAACCCTGAGTACTGAGCACGGAGCACCCCGAGCACTGAACCCCCAGCACCCTGAGTACTGAGCACCGAGCTCCCCGAGCACTGAGCACCCTGAGTACTGAGCACCCAGCACCCTGAGTACTGAGCACCGAGCACCCCGAGCACTGAGCACCCAGCACCCCGAGCACTGAGCACCCAGCACCCTGAGTACTGAGCACCCAGCACCCCGAGAATGAGCACCCTGAGCACTGAGTACCCAGCACCATGAGTACTGAGCACCCAGCACCCTGAGTACTGAGCACAAAGCACCCTGAGCACTGAGCACCCAGCAACCTGAGTACTGAGCACCCAGCACTCTGAGCACTGAGCACCCAGCACCCCGAGCACTGAGCACCCAGCACCCCGAGCACTGAGCACTGAGCACCCTGAGCACTGAGCACCCAGCACCCCGAGTACTGAGCACTGAGCACCCTGAGTACTGAGCACCCAGCACCCCGAGTACTGAGCACTGAGCACCCTGAGTACTGAGCACCCAGCACCCTGAGCACTGAGCACTGAGAACCCTGAGTACTGAGCACTGAGCACCCCGAGCACTGAGCACCCAGCACCCCGAGCACTGAGCACCCAGCACCCTGAGTACTGAGCACCCAGCACCCCAAACACTGAGCACCGAGCACCCTGAGAACTGAGCACCGAGCACCCAGAGTACTGAGCAACCTGAGTACTGAGCACCCAGCACCCCGAGAATGAGCACCCAGCACCATGAGTACTGAGCACCGAGCACCCTGAGCACTGAGCACCCAGCACCCTGAGCACTGAGCACGGAGCACCCCGAGGACTGAGCACCCAGCACCTTGAGCACTGAGCACCCAGCACCTTGAGTACTGAGCACCGAGCACCCCGAGCCCTGAGCACCCAGCACCCTAAGTAATGAGCACCCAGCACCCTGAGCACTGAGCACCCAGCGCCCCGAGCACTGAGCACCCAGCACCCTGAGTACTGAGCACCCAGCACCCTGAGTACTGAGCACCCAGCACCCCGAGCACTGAGCACCCAGCACCCTGAGCACTGAGCACCCAGCATCCTGAGTACTGAGCCCCCAGCACCCCGAGCACTGAGCACCAAGCACCCTGAGTAATGAGCACACAGCAACCTGAGTACTGAGCACTGAGCACCCTGAGTACTGAGCACCGAGCTCCCCGAGCACTGATCACCCTGAATACTGAGCACCCAGCACCCTGAGTACTGAGCATCCGAGCACCCCGAGCACTGAGCACCCAGCACCCTGAGTACTGAGCACCGAGCACCCCGAGCACTGAGCACCCAGCACCCCGAGCACTGAGCACCCAGCACCCTGAGTACTGAGCACCCAGCACCCCGAGAATGAGCACCCTGAGCACTGAGTACCCAGCACCATGAGTACTGAGCACCCAGCACCCTGAGTACTGAGCACCCAGCACCCTGAGCACTGAGCACCCAGCAACCTGAGTACTGAGCACCCAGCACACTGAGCACTGAGCACCCAGCACCCCGAGCACTGAGCACCCAGCACCGCGAGCACTGAGCACTGAGCACCCTGAGCACTGAGCACCCAGCACCCCGAGTACTGAGCACTGAGCACCCTGAGTACTGAGCACCCAGCACCCCGAGTACTGAGCACTGTGCACCCTGAGTAATGAGCACCCAGCACCCTGAGCACTGAGCACTGAGAACCCTGAGTACTGAGCACCGAGCACCCCGAGCACTGAGCACCCAGCACCCCGAGCACTGAGCACCCAGCACCCTGAGTACTGAGCACTGAGCACCCAGCACCCCGAGCACTGAGCACTCAGCACCCTGTGTACTGAGCACTGAGTACCCAGTACCCCGAGCACTGAGCACCCAGCACCCTGAGCACTGAGCACCCAGCACCCTGAGTACTGAGCACTGAGCACCCTGAGTACTGAGCACTGAGCACCCTGAGCACTGATCACCCAGCTCCCCGAGCACTGAGCACCCAGCACCCTGAGTACTGAGCACACAGCACCCTGAGTACTGAGCACTCAGCACCCTGAGTACTGAGCACCGAGCACCCCGAGCACTGAGCACCCAGCACCCTGAGCACTGAGCACCCTGAGGACTGAGCAACCAGCACCCTGAGTACTCAGCACCCAGCACCCTGAGTACTGAGCACCCAGCATCCTGAGTACTGAGCACCGATCACCCTGAGCACTGAGCACCCAGCACCCCGAGCACTGAGCACCCTGAGTACTGAGCACCCAGCACCCTGAGTACTGAGCACCGAGCTCCCCGAGCACTGAGCACCCTGAGTACTGAGCACACAACACCCCGATCACTGAGCACCCAGCACCCTGAGCACTGAGCACCCAGCACCCTGAGCACTGAGCACCCAGCACCCTGAGTACTGAGCACCCAGCACGCTGAGTACTGAGCACCCAGCACCCCGAGCACTGAGCACACAGCACCCTGAGTACTGAGCACTGAGCACCCAGCACCCCGAGCACTGAGCACCCAGCACCCTGTGTACTGAGCACCGAGCACCCCGAGCACTGAGCACCCAGGACCCCGAGCACTGAGCAAACTGAGCTCTTAGCACCCTGAGTACTGAGCACCCAGCACCCTGAGTACTGAGCACCCAGCACCCTGAGCACTGAGCACCCAGCACCCTGAGTACTGAGCACCCAGCACCCTTAGTACTGAGAACCGAGCACCCCGAGCACTGAGCACCAAGCACCCTGAGCACTGAGCACCCAGCACCCCGAGCATTGAGCACCCAGCACCCTGAGCACTGAGCACCCAGCACCCCGAGTACTGAGCACCAAGCACCCCGAGAACTGAGCACCCAGCACCCCAAGCACTGAGCACTGAGCACCCTGAGCACTGAGCACCCAGCACCCCGAGTACTGAGCACTGAGAACCCTGAGTACTGAGCAGGGAGCACCCCGAGCACTGAACACCCAGCACCCTGAGTACTGAGCACCGAGCTCCCCGAGCACTGAGCACCCTGAGTACTGAGCACCCAGCACCCTGAGTACTGAGCACCGAGCACCCCGAGCACTGAGCACCCAGCACCCCGAGAACTGAGCACTGATCACCATGAGTACTGAGCATCCAGCACCCTGAGCACTGAGCACTGAGAACCCTGAGTACTGAGCACGGAGCACCCCGAGCACTGAACACCCAGCACCCTGAGTACTGAGCACCGAGCTCCCCGAGCACTGAGCACCCTGAGTACTGAGCACCCAGCACCCTGAGTACTGAGCACCGAGCACCCCGAGCACTGAGCACCCAGCACCCCGAGCACTGAGCACCCAGCACCCTGAGTACTGAGCACCCAGCACCACGAGAATGAGCACCCTGAGCACTGAGTACCCAGCACCATGAGTACTGAGCACCCAGCACCCTGAGTACTGAGCACAAAGCACCCTGAGCACTGAGCACCCAGCAACCTGAGTACTGAGCACCCAGCACTCTGAGCACTGAGCACCCAGCACCCCGAGCACTGAGCACCCAGCACCCCGAGCACTGAGCACTGAGCACCCTGAGCACTGAGCACCCAGCACCCCGCGTACTGAGCACTGAGCACCCTGAGTACTGAGCACCCAGCACCCCGAGTACTGAGCACTGAGCACCCTGAGTACTGAGCACCCAGCACCCTGAGCACTGAGCACTGAGAACCCTGAGTACTGAGCACTGAGCACCCCGAGCACTGAGCACCCAGCACCCCGAGCACTGAGCACCCAGCACCCTGAGTACTGAGCACCCAGCACCCCAAACACTGAGCACCGAGCACCCTGAGAACTGAGCACCGAGCACCCTGAGTACTGAGCACCCAGCACCATGAGTACTGAGCACCGAGCACCCAGAGTACTGAGCAACCTGAGTACTGAGCACCCAGCACCCCGAGAATGAGCATCCAGCACCATGAGTACTGAGCACCGAGCACCCTGAGCACTGAGCACCCAGCACCCTGAGCACTGAGCACGGAGCACCCCGAGGACTGAGCACCCAGCACCTTGAGCACTGAGCACCCAGCAACTTGAGTACTGAGCACCGAGCACCCCGAGCCCTGAGCACCCAGCACCCTAAGTAATGAGCACCCAGCACCCTGAGCACTGAGCACCCAGCGCCCCGAGCACTGAGCACCCAGCACCCTGAGTACTGAGCACCCAGCACCCTGAGTACTGAGCACCCAGCACCCCGAGCACTGAGCACCCAGCACCCTGAGCACTGAGCACCCAGCATCCTGAGTACTGAGCCCCCAGCACCCCGAGCACTGAGCACCAAGCACCCTGAGTAATGAGCACCCAGCACCCTGAGTACTGAGCACTGAGCACCCTGAGCACTGAGCACCCAGCACCCCGAGCACTGAGCACCCAGCACCCTGAGTACTGAGCACCCAGCACCCTGAGTACTGAGCACTCAGCACCCTGAGTACTGAGCACCGAGCACCCCGAGCACTGAGCACCCAGCACCCTGAGCACTGAGCACCCTGAGGACTGAGCAACCAGCACCCTGAGTACTGAGCACCCAGCACCCTGAGTACTGAGCACCCAGCATCCTGAGTACTGAGCACCGATCACCCTGAGCACTGAGCACCCAGCACCCCGAGCACTGAGCACCCAGCACCCTGAGTACTGAGCACCGTGAGTACTGAGCACCCAGCACCCCGAGCACTGAGCACCCAGCACCCTGAGTACTGAGCACCCTGAGTACTGAGCACCCAGCACCCTGAGTACTGAGCACACTGAGTACTGAGCACCCAGCACCCTGAGCACTGAGCACCCTGAGGACTGAGCAACCAGCACCCTGAGCACTGAGAACCCAGCACACTGAGTACTGACCACCCAGCACCCTGAGCACTGAGCACCCTGCACCCTGAGTACTGAGCACCGAGCACCCCGAGCACTGAGCACCCAGCACCCTGAGTACTGAGCACCCAGCACCCTGAGTAGTGAGCACCCAGCACCCCGACTACTGAGCACCCAGCACCGTGAGTACTGACCACCCAGCACCCTGAGTACTGAGCACCCAGCACCCCGAGCACGAAGCACCCAGCACCCCGAGCACCGAGCACCCAGCACCCTGAGCAGTGAGCACCCAGCACCCTGAGCACTGAGCACCCAGCACCTTGAGTACTGAGCACTGAGCACCCAGCACCCTGAGCACTGAGCACCCAGCACCCTTAATACTAAGCACCCAGCACCCTGAGTACTGAGCACCCAGCACCCTGAGTACTGAGCACCCAGCATACTGAGCACCGAGCACCCCGAGCACTGAGCACCCAGCACCCTTAGTACTGAGCACCCAGCACCCCGAGCACTGAGCACCCAGCACCCTGAGTACTGAGCACCGAGCACCCTGAGTACTGAGCACCCAGTACCCTGAGTACTGAGCACCCAGCGTACTGAGCACCGAGCACCCAGCACCCTGAGTACTGAGCAGCCAGCACCCTGAGCACTGAGCACCCAGCACGCTGAGTACTGAGCACCCAGCACCCTGAGTACTGAGCACTGAGCACCCTGAGTACTGAGCACTGAGCACCATGAGCACTGAGCACCCAGCACCCCGAGCACTGAGCACCCAGCACCCTGAGTACTGAGCAACCAGCACCCTGAGTACTGAGCACTCTGCACCCTGAGTACTGAGCACCGAGCACCCCGAGCCCTGAGCACCCAGCACCCTGAGCACTGAGCACCCTGAGGACTGAGCAACCAGCACCCTGAGTACTGAGCACCCAGCACCCTGAGTACTGACCACCCAGCATCCTGAGTACTGAGCACCGATCACCCTGAGCACTGAGCACCCAGCACCCCGAGCACTGAGCACCCAGCACCCCGAGCACGGAGCATCCAGGACCCCGAGCACTGAGTACTGAGCACCCAGCACCCTGAGTACTGAGGACCGAGCTCCGCGAGCACTGAGCACCCTGAGTACTGAGCACCCAGAACCCCGATCACTGAGCACCCAGCACCCTGAGCACTGAGCACCCAGCACCCTGAGCACTGAGCACCCAGCACTCTGAGTACTGAGCACCCAGCACGCTGAGTACTGAGCACCCAGCACCCAGAGCACTGAGCACCCAGCACCCTGAGTACTGAGCACTGAGCACCCAGCACCCCGAGCACTGAGCACCCAGCACCCTGTGTACTGAGAACCGAGCACCCCGAGCACTGAGCACCCAGCACACTGAGCGCTCAGCACCCGGCACCCCGAGCACTGAGCACCCAGCACCCTGAGCACTGAGCACCCAGCACCCTGAGCACTGACCACCCAGCACCCAGAGCACTGAGCACCCAGCACACTGAGCACTGAGCACCCAGCACCCTGAGTACTGAGCACCCAGCACCCTGAGTACTGAGCACCCAGCACCCTGAGGACTGAGCACCCAGCACCCTGTGCACTGAGCACTGAGCATCCAGCACCCCGAGCACTGAGCACCCTGAGCTCTTAGCACCCTGAGTACTGAGCACCCAGCACCCTGAGTACTTAGCACCCAGCACCCTGAGCACTGAGCACCCAGCACCCTGAGTACTGAGCACCAAGCACCCTGAGTACTGAGCACCGAGCACCCCGAGCACTGAGCACCCAGCACACTGAGCACTGAGCACCCAGCACCCCGAGCACTGAGCACCCAGCACCCTGAGCACTGAGCACCCAGCACCCCGAGTACTGAGCACCGAGCACCCCGAGAACTGAGCACCCAGCACCCCGAGCACTGAGCACTGAGCACCCTGAGCACTGAGCACCCAGCACCCCGAGTACTGATCACTGAGCACCCTGAGTACTGAGCAACCAGCACCCCGAGTACTGAGCACTGAGCACCATGAGTACTGAGCACCCAGCACCCTGAGCACTGAGCACTGAGAACCCTGAGTACTGAGCACCGAGCACCCCGAGCACTGAACACCCAGCACCCTGAGTACTGAGCACCGAGCTCCCCGAGCACTGAGCACCCTGAGCACTGAGCACCCAGCACCCTGAGTACTGAGCACCGAGCACCCCGAGCACTGAGCACCCAGCACCCCGAGCACTGAGCACCCAGCACCCTGAGTACTGAGCACCCAGCACCCCGAGAATGAGCACCCTGAGCACTGATTACCCAGCACCATGAGTACTGAGCACCCAGCACCCTGAGTACTGAGCACCCAGCATCCTGAGTACTGAGCACCGATCACCCTGAGCACTGAGCACCCAGCACCCCGAGCACTGAGCACCCAGCACCCTGAGTACTGAGCACCGTGAGTACTGAGCACCCAGCACCCCGAGCACAGAGCACCCAGCACCCTGAGTACTGAGCACCCTGAGTACTGAGCACCCAGCACCCTGAGTACTGAGCACACTGAGTACTGAGCACCCAGCACCCTGAGCACTGAGCACCCTGAGGACTGAGCAACCAGCACCCTGAGCACTGAGCACCCAGCACACTGAGTACTGACCACCCAGCACCCTGAGCACTGAGCACCCAGCACCCTGAGTACTGAGCACCGAGCACCCCGAGCACTGAGCACCCAGCACCCTGAGTACTGAGCACCCAGCACCCTGAGTAGTGAGCACCCAGCACCCCGACTACTGAGCACCCAGCACCGTGAGTACTGACCACCCAGCACCCTGAGTACTGAGCACCCAGCACCCCGAGCACTAAGCACCCAGCACCCCGAGCACGGAGCACCCAGCATCCTGAGCAGTGAGCACCCAGCACCCTGAGCACTGAGCACCCAGCACCTTGAGTACTGAGCACTGAGAACCCAGCACCCTGAGCACTGAGCACCCAGCACCCTTAATACTAAGCACCCAGCACCCTTAGTACTGAGCACCCAGCACCCTGAGTACTGAGCACCCAGCATACTGAGCACCGAGCACCCCGAGCACTGAGCACCCAGCACCCTTAGTACTGAGCACCCAGCACCCTGAGCACTGAGCACCCAGCACCCTGAGTACTGAGCACCGAGCACCCTGAGTACTGAGCACCCAGCACCCTGAGTACTGAGCACCCAGCGTACTGAGCACCGAGCACCCAGCACCCTGAGTACTGAGCAGCCAGCACCCTGAGCACTGAGCACCCAGCACCCTGAGTACTGAGCACCCAGCACCCTGAGTACTGAGCACTGAGCACCCTGAGTACTGAGCACCCAGCGTACTGAGCACCGAGTACCCCGAGCACTGAGCACCCAGCACCCTGAGTACTGAGCACCCAGCACCCCGAGCACTGAGCACCGAGCACCCTGAGTACTGAGCACCCAGCACCCTGAGTACTGAGCACCCAGCGTACTGAGCACCGAGCACCCAGCACCCTGAGTACTGAGCACCCAGCACCCTGAGCACTGAGCACCCAGCACCCTGAGTACTGAGCACCCTGAGTACTGAGCACCCTGAGCACTGAGCACCCAGCACCCCGAGCACTGAGCAATCAGCACCCTGAGTACTGAGCACCCAGCACCCTGAGTACTGAGCACCCAGCATCCTGAGTACTGAGCACCGATCACCCTGAGCACTGAGCACCCAGCACCCCGAGCACTGAGCACCCTGAGTACTGAGCACCCAGCAGCCTGAGTACTGAGCACTAAGCACCCAGAGCACTGAGCACCCAGCACCCCGAGCACGGAGCACCCAGGACCCCGAGCACTGAGTACTGAGCACCCAGCACCCTGAGTACTGAGCACCGAGCTCCCCGAGCACTGAGCACCCTGAGTACTGAGCACCCAGAACCCCGATCACTGAGCACCCAGCACCCTGAGCACTGAGCACCCAGCACCCTGAGCACTGAGCACCCAGCACCCTGAGTACTGAGCACCCAGCACGCTGAGTACTGAGCACCCAGCACCCCGAGCACTGAGCACCCAGCACCCTGTGTACTGAGCACCGAGCACCCCGAACACTGAGCACCCAACACCCTGTGTACTGAGCACCGAGCACCCCGAGCACTGAGCACCCAGCACCCTGAGCACTCAGCACCCAGCACCCTGAGCACTGAGCACCCAGCACCCTGAGCACTGAGGACCCAGCACCCTGAGCACTGAGCACCCAGCACCCAGAGCACTGAGCACCCAGCACACTGAGCACTGAGCACCCAGCACCCTGAGTACTGAGCACCCAGCACCCTGAGTACTGAGCACCCAGCACCCCGAGGACTGAGCACCCAGCACCCTGTGCACTGAGCACTGAGCATCCAGCACCCCGAGCACTGAGCACCCTGAGCTCTTAGCACCCTGAGTACTGAGCACCAAGCACCCTGAGTACTGAGCACGCAGCACCCTGAGCACTGAGCACCCAGCACCCCGAGAACTGAGCACCCAGCACCCTGAGCACTGAGCACCCAGCACCCAGAGCACTGAGCACCCAGCAACCTGAGCACTGAGCACCCAGCACCCCGAGTACTGAGCACCGAGCACCCCGAGAACTGAGCACCCAGCACCCCGAGCACTGAGCAAAGAGCACCCTGAGCACTGAGCACCCAGCACCCCGAGTACTGAGCACTGAGCACCCTGAGTACTGAGCACCCAGCACCCCGAGTACTGAGCACTGAGCACCATGAGTCCTGAGCTCCCAGCACCCTGAGCACTGAGCACTGAGAACCCTGAGTACTGAGCACCGAGCACCCCGAGCACTGAGCACCCAGCACCCTGAGTACTGAGCACCGAGCTCACCGAGCACTGATCACCCTGAATACTGAGCACCCAGCACCCTGAGTACTGAGCACCGAGCACCCCGAGCACTGAGCACCCAGCACCCTGAGTACTGAGCACCGAGCACCCCGAGCACTGAGCACCCAGCACCCCGAGCACTGAGCACCCAGCACCCTGAGTACTGAGCACCCAGCACCCCGAGAATGAGCACCCTGAGCACTGAGTACCCAGCACCATGAGTACTGAGCACCCAGCACCCTGAGTACTGAGCACCCAGCACCCTGAGCACTGAGCACCCAGCAACCTGAGTACTGAGCACCCAGCACACTGAGCACTGAGCACCCAGCACCCCGAGCACTGAGCACCCAGCACCGCGAGCACTGAGCACTGAGCACCCTGTGCACTGAGCACCCAGCACCCCGAGTACTGAGCACTGAGCACCCTGAGTACTGAGCACCCAGCACCCCGAGTACTGAGCACTGAGCACCCTGAGTAATGAGCACCCAGCACCCTGAGCACTGAGCACTGAGAACCCTGAGTACTGAGCACCGAGCACCCCGAGCACTGAGCACCCAGCACCCCGAGCACTGAGCACCCAGCACTCTGAGTACTGAGCACTGAGCACCCAGCACCCCGAGCACTGAGCACTCAGCACCCTGTGTACTGAGCACTGAGTACCCAGTACCCCGAGCACTGAGCACCCAGCACCCTGAGCACTGAGCACCCAGCACCCTGAGTACTGAGCACTGAGCACCCTGAGTACTGAGCACTGAGCACCCTGAGCACTGAGCACCCAGCTCCCCGAGCACTGAGCACCCAGCACCCTGAGTACTGAGCACACAGCACCCTGAGTACTGAGCACTCAGCACCCTGAGTACTGAGCACCGAGCACCCCGAGCACTGAGCACCCAGCACCCTGAGCACTGAGCACCCTGAGGACTGAGCAACCAGCACCCTGAGTACTCAGCACCCAGCACCCTGAGTACTGAGCACCCAGCATCCTGAGTACTGAGCACCGATCACCCTGAGCACTGAGCACCCAGCACCCCGAGCACTGAGCACCCTGAGTACTGAGCACCCAGCACCCTGAGTACTGAGCACCGAGCTCCCCGAGCACTGAGCACCCTGAGTACTGAGCACACAACACCCCGATCACTGAGCACCCAGCACCCTGAGCACTGAGCACCCAGCACCCTGAGCACTGAGCACCCAGCAACCTGAGTACTGAGCACACAGCACGCTGAGTACTGAGCACCCAGCACCCCGAGCACTGAGCACACAGCACCCTGAGTACTGAGCACTGAGCACCCAGCACCCCGAGCACTGAGCACCCAGCACCCTGTGTACTGAGCACCGAGCACCCCGAGCACTGAGCACCCAGGACCCCGAGCACTGAGCAAACTGAGCTCTTAGCACCCTGAGTACTGAGCACCCAGCACCCTGAGTACTGAGCACCCAGCACCCTGAGCACTGAGCACCCAGCACCCTGAGTACTGAGCACCCAGCACCCTTAGTACTGAGAACCGAGCACCCCGAGCACTGAGCACCAAGCACCCTGAGCACTGAGCACCCAGCACCCCGAGCATTGAGCACCCAGCACCCTGAGCACTGAGCACCCAGCACCCCGAGTACTGAGCACCGAGCACCCCGAGAACTGAGCACCCAGCACCCCAAGCACTGAGCACTGAGCACCCTGAGCACTGAGCACCCAGCACCCCGAGTACTGAGCACTGAGCACCCTGAGTACTGAGCACCCAGCACCCTGAGAACTGAGCACTGATCACCATGAGTACTGAGCATCCAGCACCCTGAGCACTGAGCACTGAGAACCCTGAGTACTGAGCACCGAGCACCCCGAGCACTGAACACCCAGCACCCTGAGTACTGAGCACCGAGCTCCCCGAGCACTGAGCACCCTGAGTACTGAGCACCCAGCACCCTGAGTACTGAGCACCAAGCACGGCGAGCACTGAGCACCCAGCACCCCGAGCACTGAGCACCCAGCACCCTGAGTACTGAGCACCCAGCACCCCGAGAATGAGCACCCTGAGCACTGAGTACCCAGCACCATGAGTACTGAGCACCCAGCACCCTGAGTACTGAGCACAAAGCACCCTGAGCACTGAGCACCCAGCAACCTGAGTACTGAGCACCCAGCACTCTGAGCACTGAGCACCCAGCACCCCGAGCACTGAGCACCCAGCACCCCGAGCACTGAGCACTGAGCACCCTGAGCACTGAGCACCCAGCACCCCGAGTACTGAGCACTGAGCACCCTGAGTACTGAGCACCCAGCACCCCGAGTACTGAGCACTGAGCACCCTGAGTACTGAGCACCCAGCACCCTGAGCACTGAGCACTGAGAACCCTGAGTACTGAGCACTGAGCACCCCGAGCACTGAGCACCCAGCACCCCGAGCACTGAGCACCCAGCACCCTGAGTACTGAGCACCCAGCACCCCAAACACTGAGCACCGAGCACCCTGAGAACTGAGCACCGAGCACCCTGAGTACTGAGCACCCAGCACCATGAGTACTGAGCACCGAGCACCCAGAGTACTGAGCAACCTGAGTACTGAGCTCCCAGCACCCCGAGAATGAGCACCCAGCACCATGAGTACTGAGCACCGAGCACCCTAAGCACTGAGCACCCAGCACCCTGAGCACTGAGCACGGAGCACGGCGAGGACTGAGCACCCAGCACCTTGAGCACTGAGCACCCAGCACCTTGAGTACTGAGCACCGAGCACCCCGAGCCCTGAGCACCCAGCACCCTAAGTAATGAGCACCCAGCACCCTGAGCACTGAGCACCCAGCGCCCCGAGCACTGAGCACCCAGCACCCTGAGTACTGAGCACCCAGCACCCTGAGTACTGAGCACCCAGCACCCCGAGCACTGAGCACCCAGCACCCTGAGCACTGAGCACCCAGCATCCTGAGTACTGAGCACTGAGCACCCTGAGCACTGAGCACCCAGCACCCCGAGCACTGAGCACCCAGCACCCTGAGTACTGAGCACCCAGCACCCTGAGTACTGAGCACTCAGCACCCTGAGTACTGAGCACCGAGCACCCCGAGCACTGAGCACCCAGCACCCTGAGCACTGAGCACCCTGAGGACTGAGCAACCAGCACCCTGAGTACTGAGCACCCAGCACCCTGAGTACTGAGCACCCAGCATCCTGAGTACTGAGCACCGATCACCCTGAGCACTGAGCACCCAGCACCCCGAGCACTGAGCACCCAGCACCCTGAGTACTGAGCACCGTGAGTACTGAGCACCCAGCACCCCGAGCACTGAGCACCCAGCACCCTGAGTACTGAGCACCCTGAGTACTGAGCACCCAGCACCCTGAGTACTGAGCACACTGAGTACTGAGCACCCAGCACCCTGAGCACTGAGCACCCTGAGGACTGAGCAACCAGCACCCTGAGCACTGAGCACCCAGCACACTGAGTACTGACCACCCAGCACCCTGAGCACTGAGCACCCAGCACCCTGAGTACTGAGCACCGAGCACCCCGAGCACTGAGCACCCAGCACCCTGAGTACTGAGCACCCAGCACCCTGAGTAGTGAGCACCCAGCACCCCGACTACTGAGCACCCAGCACCGTGAGTACTGACCACCCAGCACCCTGAGTACTGAGCACCCAGCACCCCGAGCACGAAGCACCCAGCACCCCGAGCACCGAGCACCCAGCACCCTGAGCAGTGAGCACCTAGCACCCTGAGCACTGAGCACCCAGCACCTTGAGTACTGAGCACTGAGCACCCAGCACCCTGAGCACTGAGCACCCAGCACCCTTAATACTAAGCACCCAGCACCCTGAGTACTGAGCACCCAGCACCCTGAGTACTGAGCACCCAGCATACTGAGCACCGAGCACCCCGAGCACTGAGCACCCAGCACCCTTAGTACTGAGCACCCAGCACCCCGAGCACTGAGCACCCAGCACCCTGAGTACTGAGCACTGAGCACCCTGAGTACTGAGCACCCAGTACCCTGAGTACTGAGCACCCAGCGTACTGAGCACCGAGCACCCAGCACCCTGAGTACTGAGCAGCCAGCACCCTGAGCACTGAGCACCCAGCACGCTGAGTACTGAGCACCCAGCACCCTGAGTACTGAGCACTGAGCACCCTGAGTACTGAGCACTGAGCACCATGAGCAGTGAGCACCCAGCACCCCGAGCACTGAGCACCCAGCACCCTGAGTACTGAGCAACCAGCACCCTGAGTACTGAGCACTCAGCACCCTGAGTACTGAGCACCGAGCTCCCCGAGCCCTGAGCACCCAGCACCCTGAGCACTGAGCACCCTGAGGACTGAGCAACCAGCACCCTGAGTACTGAGCACCCAGCACCCTGAGTACTGAGCACCCAGCATCCTGAGTACTGAGCACCGATCACCCTGAGCACTGAGCACCCAGCACCCCGAGCACTGAGCACCCTGAGTACTGAGCACCCAGCACCCTGAGTACTGAGCACTAAGCACCCAGAGCACTGAGCACCCAGCACCCCGAGCACGGAGCATCCAGGACCCCGAGCACTGAGTACTGAGCACCCAGCACCCTGAGTACTGAGCACCGAGCTCCGCGAGCACTGAGTACCCTGAGTACTGAGCACCCAGAACCCCGATCACTGAGCACCCAGCACCCTGAGCACTGAGCACCCAGCACCCTGAGCACTGAGCACCCAGCACCCTGAGTACTGAGCACCCAGCACGCTGAGTACTGAGCACCCAGCACCCCGAGCACTGAGCACCCAGCACCCTGAGTACTGAGCACTGAGCACCCAGCACCCTGTGTACTGAGAACCGAGCACCCCGAGCACTGAGCACCCAGCACACTGAGCGCTCAGCACCCGGCACCCTGAGCACTGAGCACCCAGCACCCTGAGCACTGAGCACCCAGCACCCTGAGCACTGACCACCCAGCACCCAGAGCACTGAGCACCCAGCACACTGAGCACTGAGCACCCAGCACCCTGAGTACTGAGCACCCAGCACCCTGAGTACTGAGCACCCAGCACCCCGAGGACTGAGCACCCAGCACCCTGTGCACTGAGCACTGAGCATCCAGCACCCCGAGCACTGAGCACCCTGAGCTCTTAGCACCCTGAGTACTGAGCACCCAGCACCCTGAGTACTTAGCACCCAGCACCCTGAGCACTGAGCACCCAGCACCCTGAGTACTGAGCACCAAGCACCCTGAGTACTGAGCACCGAGCACCCCGAGCACTGAGCACCCAGCACACTGAGCACTGAGCACCCAGCACCCCGAGCACTGAGCACCCAGCACCCTGAGCACTGAGCACCCAGCACCCCGAGTACTGAGCACCGAGCACCCCGAGAACTGAGCACCCAGCACCCCGAGCACTGAGCACTGAGCACCCTGAGCACTGAGCACCCAGCACCCCGAGTACTGATCACTGAGCACCCTGAGTACTGAGCAACCAGCACCCCGAGTACTGAGCACTGAGCACCATGAGTACTGAGCACCCAGCACCCTGAGCACTGAGCACTGAGAACCCTGAGTACTGAGCACCGAGCACCCCGAGCACTGAACACCCAGCACCCTGAGTACTGAGCACCGAGCTCCCCGAGCACTGAGCACCCTGAGGACTGAGCACCCAGCACCCTGAGTACTGAGCACCGAGCACCCCGAGCACTGAGCACCCAGCACCCCGAGCACTGATCACCCAGCACCCTGAGTACTGAGCACCCAGCACCCCGAGAATGAGCACCCTGAGCACTGAGTACCCAGCACCATGAGTACTGAGCACCCAGCACCCTGAGTACTGAGCACCCAGCATCCTGAGTACTGAGCACCGATCACCCTGAGCACTGAGCACCCAGCACCCCGAGCACTGAGCACCCAGCACCCTGAGTACTGAGCACCGTGAGTACTGAGCACCCAGCACCCCGAGCACTGAGCACCCAGCACCCTGAGTACTGAGCACCCTGAGTACTGAGCACCCAGCACCCTGAGTACTGAGCACACTAAGTACTGAGCACCCAGCACCCTGAGCACTGAGCACCCTGAGGACTGAGCAACCAGCACCCTGAGCACTGAGCACCCAGCACACTGAGTACTGACCACCCAGCACCCTGAGCACTGAGCACCCAGCACCCTGAGTACTGAGCACCGAGCACCCCGAGCACTGAGCACCCAGCACCCTGAGTACTGAGCACCCAGCACCCTGAGTAGTGAGCACCCAGCACCCCGACTACTGAGCACCCAGCACCGTGAGTACTGACCACCCAGCACCCTGAGTACTGAGCACCCAGCACCCCGAGCACTAAGCACCCAGCACCCCGAGCACCGAGCACCCAGCATCCTGAGCAGTGAGCACCCAGCACCCTGAGCACTGAGCACCCAGCACCTTGAGTACTGAGCAGTGAGCACCCAGCACCCTGAGCACTGAGCACCCAGCACCCTTAATACTAAGCACCCAGCACCCTTATTACTGAGCACCCAGCACCCCGAGCACTGAGCACCCAGCACCCTGAGTACTGAGCACCGAGCACCCTGAGTACTGAGCACCCAGCACCCTGAGTACTGAGCACCCAGCGTACTGAGCACCGAGCACCCAGCACCCTGAGTACTGAGCAGCCAGCACCCTGAGCACTGAGCACCCAGCACCCTGAGTACTGAGCACCCAGCACCCTGAGTACTGAGCACTGAGCACCCTGAGTACTGAGCACTGAGCACCATGAGCACTGAGCACCCAGCACCCCGATCACTGAGCACCCAGCACCCTGAGTACTGAGCAACCAGCACCCTGAGTACTGAGCACTCAGCACCCTGAGTACTGAGCACCGAGCACCCCGAGCACTGAGCACCCAGCACCCTGAGCACTGAGCACCCTGAGGACTGAGCAACCAGCACCCTGAGTACTGAGCACACTGAGTACTGAGCACCCAGCACCCTGAGCACTGAGCACCCTGAGGACTGAGCAACCAGCACCCTGAGCACTGAGCACCCAGCACACTGAGTACTGACCACCCAGCACCCTGAGCACTGAGCACCGTGAGTACTGAGCACCCAGCACCCCGAGCACTGAGCACCCAGCACCCTGAGTACTGAGCACCCTGAGTACTGAGCACCCAGCACCCTGAGTACTGAGCACACTGAGTACTGAGCACCCAGCACCCTGAGCACTGAGCACCCTGAGGACTGAGCAACCAGCACCCTGAGCACTGAGCACCCAGCACACTGAGTACTGACCACCCAGCACCCTGAGCACTGAGCACCCAACACCCTGAGTACTGAGCACCGAGCACCCCGAGCACTGAGCACCCAGCACCCTGAGTACTGAGCACCCAGCACCCTGAGTAGTGAGCACCCAGCACCCCGACTACTGAGCACCCAGCACCGTGAGTACTGACCACCCAGCACCCTGAGTACTGAGCACCCAGCACCCCGAGCACGAAGCACCCAGCACCCCGAGCACCGAGCACCAAGCACCCTGAGCAGTGAGCACCCAGCACCCTGAGCACTGAGCACCCAGCACCTTGAGTACTGAGCACTGAGCACCCAGCACCCTGAGCACTGAGCACCCAGCACCCTTAATACTAAGCACCCAGCACCCTGAGTACTGAGCACCCAGCACCCTGAGTACTGAGCACCCAGCATACTGAGCACCGAGCACCCCGAGCACTGAGCACCCAGCACCCTTAGTACTGAGCACCCAGCACCCCGAGCACTGAGCACCCAGCAACCTGAGTACTGAGCACCGAGCACCCTGAGTACTGAGCACCCAGTACCCTGAGTACTGAGCACCCAGCGTACTGAGCACCGAGCACCCAGCACCCTGAGTACTGAGCAGCCAGCACCCTGAGCACTGAGCACCCAGCACCCTGAGTACTGAGCACCCAGCACCCTGAGTACTGAGCACTGAGCACCCTGAGTACTGAGCACTGAGCACCATGAGCACTGAGCACCCAGCACCCCGAGCACTGAGCACCAAGCACCCTGAGTACTGAGCAACCAGCACCCTGAGTACTGAGCACTCAGCACCCTGAGTACTGAGCACCGAGCACCCCGAGCCCTGAGCACCCAGCACCCTGAGCACTGAGCACCCTGAGGACTGAGCAACCAGCACCCTGAGTACTGAGCACCCAGCACCCTGAGTACTGAGCACCCAGCATCCTGAGTACTGAGCACCGATCACCCTGAGCACTGAGCACCCAGCACCCCGAGCACTGAGCACCCTGAGTACTGAGCACCCAGCACCCTGAGTACTGAGCACTAAGCACCCAGAGCACTGAGCACCCAGCACCCCGAGCACGGAGCATCCAGGACCCCGAGCACTGAGTACTGAGCACCCAGCACCCTGAGTACTGAGCACCGAGCTCCGCGAGCACGGAGCACCCTGAGTACTGAGCACCCAGAACCCCGATCACTGAGCACCCAGCACCCTGAGCACTGAGCACCCAGCACCCTGAGCACTGAGCACCCAGCACCCTGAGTACTGAGCACCCAGCACGCTGAGTACTGAGCACCCAGCACCCCGAGCACTGAGCACCCAGCACCCTGAGTACTGAGCACTGAGCACCCAGCACCCCGAGCACTGAGCACCCAGCACCCTGTGTACTGAGAACCGAGCACCCCGAGCACTGAGCACCCAGCACACTGAGCGCTCAGCACCCGGCACCCCGAGCACTGAGCACCCAGCACCCTGAGCACTGAGCACCCAGCACCCTGAGCACTGAGCACCCAGCACCCAGAGCACTGTGCACCCAGCACACTGAGCACTGAGCACCCAGCACCCTGAGTACTGAGCACCCAGCACCCTGAGTACTGAGCACCCAGCACCCCGAGGACTGAGCACCCAGCACCGTGTGCACTGAGCACTGAGCATCCAGCACCCCGAGCACTGAGCACCCTGAGCTCTTAGCAGCCTGAGTACTGAGCACCCAGCACCCTGAGTACTTAGCACCCAGCACCCTGAGCACTGAGCACCCAGCACCCTGAGTACTGAGCACCAAGCACCCTGAGTACTGAGCACCGAGCACCCTGAGCACTGAGCACCCAGCACCCTGAGCACTGAGCACCCAGCACCCCGAGTACTGAGCACCGAGCACCCCGAGAACTGAGCACCCAGCACCCCGAGCACTGAGCACTGAGCACCCTGAGCACTGAGCACCCAGCACCCCGAGTACTGAGCACTGAGAACCCTGAGTACTGAGCAACCAGCACCCCGAGTACTGAGCACCGAGCACCATGAGGACTGAGCACCCAGCACCCTGAGCACTGAGCACTGAGAACCCTGAGTACTGAGCACCGAGCACCCCGAGCACTGAACACGCAGCACCCTGAGTACTGAGCACCGAGCTCCCCGAGCACTGAGCACCCTGAGCACTGAGCACCCAGCACCCCGGGTACTGAGCACCGAGCACCCCGAGCACTGAGCACCCAGCACCCTGAGTACTGAGCACCCAGCACCCCGAGAATGAGCACCCTGAGCACTGAGTACCCAGCACCATGAGTACTGAGCACCCAGCACCCTGAGTACTGAGCACCCAGCATCCTGAGTACTGAGCACCGATCACCCTGAGCACTGAGCACATAGCACCCCGAGCACTGAGCACCCAGCACCCTGAGTACTGAGCACCGTGAGTACTGAGCACCCAGCACCCCGAGCACTGAGCACCCAGCACCCTGAGTACTGAGCACCCTGAGTACTGAGCACCCAGCACCCTGAGTACTGAGCACACTGAGTACTGAGCACCCAGCACCCTGAGCACTGAGCACCCTGAGGACTGAGCAACCAGCACCCTGAGCACTGAGCACCCAGCACACTGAGTACTGACCACCCAGCACCCTGAGCACTGAGCACCCAGCACCCTGAGTACTGAGCACCGAGCACCCCGAGCACTGAGCACCCAGCACCCTGAGTACTGAGCACCCAGCACCCTGAGTAGTGAGCACCCAGCACCCCGACTACTGAGCACCCAGCACCGTGAGTACTGACCACCCAGCACCCTGAGTTCTGAGCACCCAGCACCCCGAGCACTAAGCACCCAGCACCCCGAGCACCGAGCACCCAGCATCCTGAGCAGTGAGCACCCAGCACCCTGAGCACTGAGCACCCAGCACCTTGAGTACTGAGCACTGAGCACCCAGCACCCTGAGCACTGAGCACCCAGTACCCTTAATACTAAGCACCCAGCACCCTTAGTACTGAGCACCCAGCACCCTGAGTACTGAGCACCCAGCATACTGAGCACCGAGCACCCCGAGCACTGAGCACCCAGCACCCTTAGTACTGAGCACCCAGCACCCCGAGCACTGAGCACCCAGCACCCTGAGTACTGAGCACCGAGCACCCTGAGTACTGAGCACCCAGCACCCTGAGTACTGAGCACCCAGCGTACTGAGCACCGAGCACCCAGCACCCTGAGTACTGAGCAGCCAGCACCCTGAGCACTGAGCACCCAGCACCCTGAGTACTGAGCACCCAGCACCCTGAGTACTGAGCACTGAGCACCCTGAGTACTGAGCACTGAGCACCATGAGCACTGAGCACCCAGCACCCCGAGCACTGAGCACCCAGCACCCTGAGTACTGAGCAACCAGCACCCTGAGTACTGAGCACTCAGCACCCTGAGTACTGAGCACCGAGCACCCCGAGCCCTGAGCACCCAGCACCCTGAGCACTGAGCACCCTGAGGACTGAGCAACCAGCACCCTGAGTACTGAGCACCCAGCACCCTGAGTACTGAGCACCCAGCATCCTGAGTACTGAGCATCGATCACTCTGAGCACTGAGCACCCAGCACCCCGAGCACTGAGCACCCTGAGTACTGAGCACCCAGCACCCTGAGTACTGAGCACTAAGCACCCAGAGCACTGAGCACCCAGCACCCCGAGCACGGAGCATCCAGGACCCCGAGCACTGAGTACTGAGCACCCAGCACCCTGAGTACTGAGCACCGAGCTCCGCGAGCACTGAGCACCCTGAGTACTGAGCACCCAGAACCCCGATCACTGAGCACCCAGCACCCTGAGCACTGAGCACCCAGCACCCTGAGCACTGAGCACCCACCACCCTGAGTACTGAGCACCCAGCACGCTGAGTACTGAGCACCCAGCACCCCGAGCACTGAGCACCCAGCACCCTGAGTACTGAGCACTGAGCACCCAGCACCCCGAGCACTGAGCACCCAGCACCCTGTGTACTGAGAACCGAGCACCCCGAGCACTGAGCACCCAGCACCCTGAGCGCTCAGCACCCGGCACCCCGAGCACTGAGCACCCAGCACCCTGAGCACTGAGCACCCAGCACCCTGAGCACTGAGCACCCAGCACCCAGAGCACTGAGCACCCAGCACACTGAGCACTGAGCACCCAGCTCCCTGAGTACTGAGCACCCAGCACCCTGAGTACTGAGCACCCAGCACCCCGAGGACTGAGCACCCAGCACCCTGTGCACTGAGCACTGAGCATCCAGCACCCCGAGCACTGAGCACCCTGAGCTCTTAGCACCCTGAGTACTGAGCACCCAGCACCCTGAGTACTGAGCACCCAGCACCCTGAGCACTGAGCACCCAGCACCCTGAGTACTGAGCACCAAGCACCCTGAGTACTGAGCACCGAGCACCCCTTGCACTGAGCACCCAGCACACTGAGCACTGAGCACCCAGCACCCCGAGCACTGAGCACCCAGCACCCTGAGCACTGACCACCCAGCACCCCGAGTACTGAGCACCGAGCACCCCGAGAACTGAGCACCCAGCACCCCGAGCACTGAGCACTGAGCACCCTGAGCACTGAGCACCCAGCACCCCGAGTACTGAGCACTGAGCACACTGAGTACTGAGCAACCAGCACCCCGAGTACTGAGCACTGAGCACCATGAGTACTGAGCACCCAGCACCCTGAGCACTGAGCACTGAGAACCCTGAGTACTGAGCACCGAGCACCCCGAGCACTGAACACCCAGCACCCTGAGTACTGAGCACCGAGCTCCCCGAGCACTGAGCACCCAGCACCCTGTGTACTGAGAACCGAGCACCCCGAGCACTGAGCACCCAGCACACTGAGCGCTCAGCACCCGGCACCCCGAGCACTGAGCACCCAGCACCCTGAGCACTGAGCACCCAGCACCCTGAGCACTGAGCACCCAGCACCCAGAGCACTGAGCACCCAGCACACTGAGCACTGAGCACCCAGCACCCTGAGTACTGAGCACCCAGCACCCTGAGTACTGAGCACCCAGCACCCCGAGGACTGAGCACCCAGCACCCTGTGCACTGAGGACTGAGCATCCAGCACCCCGAGCACTGAGCACCCTGAGCTCTTAGCACCCTGAGTACTGAGCACCCAGCACCCTGAGTACTTAGCACCCAGCACCCTGAGCACTGAGCACCCAGCACCCTGAGTACTGAGCACCAAGCACCCTGAGTACTGAGCACCGAGCACCCCGAGCACTGAGCACCCAGCACACTGAGCACTGAGCACCCAGCACCCCGAGCACTGAGCACCCAGCACCCTGAGCACTGAGCACCCAGCACCCCGAGTACTGAGCACCGAGCACCCCGAGAACTGAGCACCCAGCACCCCGAGCACTGAGCACTGAGCACCCTGAGCACTGAGCACCCAGCACCCCGAGTACTGAGCACTGAGCACCCTGAGTACTGAGCAACCAGCACCCCGAGTACTGAGCACTGAGCACCATGTGTACTGAGCACCCAGCACCCTGAGCACTGAGCACTGAGAACCCTGAGTACTGAGCACCGAGCACCCCGAGCACTGAACACCCAGCACCCTGAGTACTGAGCACCGAGCTCCCCGAGCACTGAGCACCCTGAGCACTGAGCACCCAGCACCCTGAGGACTGAGCACCGAGCACCCCGAGCACTGAGCACCCAGCACCCCGAGCACTGAGCACCCAGCACCCTGAGTACTGAGCACCCAGCACCCCGAGAATGAGCACCCTGAGCACTGAGTACCCAGCACCATGAGTACTGAGCACCCAGCACCCTGAGTACTGAGCACCAAGCATCCTGAGTACTGAGCACCGATCACCCTGAGCACTGAGCACCCAGCACCCCGAGCACTGAGCACCCAGCACCCTGAGTACTGAGCACCAAGCACCCTGAGTACTGAGCACCGAGCACCCCGTGCACTGAGCACCCAGCACACTGAGCGCTGAGCACCCAGCACCCCGAGCACTGAGCACCCAGCACCCTGAGCACTGAGCACCCAGCACCCCGAGTACTGAGCACCGAGCACCCCGAGAACTGAGCACCCAGCACCCCGAGCACTGAGCACTGAGCACCCTGAGCACTGAGCACCCAGCACCCCGAGTACTGAGCACTGAGCACACTGAGTACTGAGCAACCAGCACCCCGAGTACTGAGCACTGAGCACCATGAGTACTGAGCACCCAGCACCCTGAGCACTGAGCACTGAGAACCCTGAGTACTGAGCACCGAGCACCCCGAGCACTGAACACCCAGCACCCTGAGTACTGAGCACCAAGCTACCCGAGCACTGAGCACACTGAGCACTGAGCACCCAGCACCCTGAGTACTGAGCACCGAGCACACCGAGCACTGAGCACCCAGCACCCCGAGTACTGAGCACTGAGCACACTGAGTACTGAGCAACCAGCACCCCGAGTACTGAGCACTGAGCACCATGAGTACTGAGCACCCAGCACCCTGAGCACTGAGCACTGAGAACCCTGAGTACTGAGCACCAAGCACCCCGAGGTCTGAACACCCAGCAACCTGAGTACTGAGCACCGAGCTCCCTGAGCACTGAGCACCCAGCACCCTGTGTACTGAGAACCGAGCACCCCGAGAACTGAGCACCCAGCACACTGAGCGCTCAGCACCCGGCACCCCGAGCACTGAGCACCCAGCACCCTGAGCACTGAGCACCCAGCACCCTGAGCACTGAGCACCCAGCACCCAGAGCACTGAGCACCCAGCACAATGAGCACTGAGCACCCAGCACCCTGAGTACTGAGCACCCAGCACCCTGAGTACTGAGCACCCAGCACCCCGAGGACTGAGCACCCAGCACCCTGTGCACTGAGCACTGAGCATCCAGCACCCCGAGCACTGAGCACCCTGAGCTCTTAGCACCCTGAGTAATGAGCACCCAGCACCCTGAGTACTTAGCACCCAGCACCCTGAGCACTGAGCACCCAGCACCCTGAGTACTGAGCACCAAGCACCCTGAGTACTGAGCACCGAGCACCCCGAGCACTGAGCACCCAGCACACTTAGCACTGAGCACCCCGAGAACTGAGCACCCAGCACACTGAGCGCTCAGCACCCGGCACCCCGAGCACTGAGCACCCAGCACCCTGAGCACTGAGCACCCAGCACCCTGAGCACTGAGCACCCAGCACCCAGAGCACTGAGCACCCAGCACCCCGAGCACTGAGCACCCAGCACCCTGAGCACTGAGCACCCAGCACCCCGAGTACTGAGCACCGAGCACCCCGAGAACTGAGCACCCAGCACCCCGAGCACTGAGCACTGAGCACCCTGAGCACTGAGCACCCAGCACCCCGAGTACTGAGCACTGAGCACCCTGAGTACTGAGCAACCAGCACCCCGAGTACTGAGCACTGAGCACCATGAGTACTGAGCACCCAGCACCCTGAGCACTGAGCACTGAGAACCCTGAGTACTGAGCACCGAGCACCCCGAGCACTGAACACCCAGCACCCTGAGTACTGAGCACCGAGCTCCCCGAGCACTGAGCACCCTGAGCACTGAGCACCCAGCACCCTGAGTACTGAGCACCGAGCACCCCGAGCACTGAGCACCCAGCACCCCGAGCACTGAGCACCCAGCACCCTGAGTACTGAGCACCCAGCACCCCGAGAATGAGCACCCTGAGCACTGAGTACCCAGCACCATGAGTACTGAGCACCCAGCACCCTGAGTACTGAGCACCCAGCATCCTGAGTACTGAGAACCGATCACCCTGAGCACTGAGCACCCAGCACACCGAGCACTGAGCACCCAGCACCCTGAGTACTGAGCACCGTGAGTACTGAGCACCCAGCACCCCGAGCACTGAGCACCCAGCACCCTGAGTACTGAGCACCCTGAGTACTGAGCACCCAGCACCCTGAGTACTGAGCACACTGAGTACTGAGCACCCAGCACCCTGAGCACTGAGCACCCTGAGGACTGAGCAACCAGCACCCTGAGCACTGAGCACCCAGCACACTGAGTACTGACCACCCAGCACCCTGAGCACTGAGCACCCAGCACCCTGAGTACTGAGCACCGAGCACCCCGAGCACTGAGCACCCAGCACCCTGAGTACTGAGCACCCAGCACCCTGAGTAGTGAGCACCCAGCACCCCGACTACTGAGCACCCAGCACCGTGAGTACTGACCACCCAGCACCCTGAGTACTGAGCACCCAGCACCCCGAGCACTAAGCACCCAGCACCCGAGCACCGAGCACCCAGCATCCTGAGCAGTGAGCACCCAGCACCCTGAGCACTGAGCACCCAGCACCTTGAGTACTGATCACTGAGCACCCAGCACCCTGAGCACTGAGCACCCAGCACCCTTAATACTAAGCACCCAGCACCCTTAGTACTGAGCACCCAGCACCCTGAGTACTGAGCACCCAGCATACTGAGCACCGAGCACCCCGAGTACTGAGCACTTAGCACCCTGAGTACTGAGCAACCAGCACCCCGAGTACTGAGCACTGAGCACCATGAGTACTGAGCACCCAGCACCCTGAGCACTGAGCACTGAGAACCCTGAGTACTGAGCACCGAGCACCCCGAGCACTGAACACCCAGCACCCTGAGTACTGAGCACCGAGCTCCCCGAGCACTGAGCACCCTGAGCACTGAGCACCCAGCACCCTGAGTACTGAGCACCGAGCACCCCGAGCACTGAGCACCCAGCACCCCGAGCACTGAGCACCCAGCACCCTGAGTACTGAGCACCCAGCACCCCGAGAATGAGCACCCTGAGCACTGAGTACCCAGCACCATGAGTACTGAGCACCCAGCACCCTGAGTACTGAGCACCCAGCATCCTGAGTACTGAGAACCGATCACCCTGAGCACTGAGCACCCAGCACCCCGAGCACTGAGCACCCAGCACCCTGAGTACTGAGCACCGTGAGTACTGAGCACCCAGCACCCCGAGCACTGAGCACCCAGCACCCTGAGTACTGAGCACCCTGAGTACTGAGCACGCAGCACCCTGAGTACTGAGCACACTGAGTACTGAGCACCCAGCACCCTGAGCACTGAGCACCCTGAGGACTGAGCAACCAGCACCCTGAGCACTGAGCACCCAGCACACTGAGTACTGACCACCCAGCACCCTGAGCACTGAGCACCCAGCACCCTGAGTACTGAGCACCGAGCACCCCGAGCACTGAGCACCCAGCACCCTGAGTACTGAGCACCCAGCACCCTGAGTAGTGAGCACCCAGCACCCCGACTACTGAGCACCCAGCACCGTGAGTACTGACCACCCAGCACCCTGAGTACTGAGCACCCAGCACCCCGAGCACTAAGCACCCAGCACCCCGAGCACCGAGCACCCAGCATCCTGAGCAGTGAGCACCCAGCACCCTGAGCACTGAGCACCCAGCACCTTGAGTACTGATCACTGAGCACCCAGCACCCTGAGCACTGAGCACCCAGCACCCTTAATACTAAGCACCCAGCACCCTTAGTACTGAGCACCCAGCACCCTGAGTACTGAGCACCCAGCATACTGAGCACCGAGCACCCCGAGCACTGAGCACCCAGCACCCTTAGTACAGAGCACCCAGCACCCCGAGCACTGAGCACCCAGCACCCTGAGTACTGAGCACCGAGCACCCTGAGTACTGAACACCCAGCACCCTGAGTACTGAGCACCCAGCGTACTGAGCACCGAGCACCCAGCACCCTGAGTACTGAGCAGCCAGCACCCTGAGCACTGAGCACCCAGCACCCTGAGTACTGAGCACCCAGCACCCTGAGTACTGAGCACTGAGCACCCTGAGTACTGAGCACTGAGCACCATGAGCACTGAGCACCCAGCACCCCGAGCACTGAGCACCCAGAACCCTGAGTACTGAGCAACCAGCACCCTGAGTACTGAGCACTCAGCACCCTGAGTACTGAGCACCGAGCACCCCGAGCCCTGAGCACCCAGCACCCTGAGCACTGAGCACCCTGAGGACTGAGCAACCAGCACCCTGAGTACTGAGCACCCAGCACCCTGAGTACTGAGCACCCAGCATCCTGAGTACTGAGCATCGATCACCCTGAGCACTGAGCACCCAGCACCCCGAGCACTGAGCACCCTGAGTACTGAGCACCCAGCACCCTGAGTACTGAGCACTAAGCACCCAGAGCACTGAGCACCCAGCACCCCGAGCACGGAGCATCCAGGACCCCGAGCACTGAGTACTGAGCACCCAGCACCCTGAGTACTGAGCACCGAGCTCCGCGAGCACTGAGCACCCTGAGTACTGAGCACCCAGAACCCCGATCACTGAGCACCCAGCACCCTGAGCACTGAGCACCCAGCACCCTGAGCACTGAGCACCCAGCACCCTGAGTACTGAGCACCCAGCACGCTGAGTACTGAGCACCCAGCACCCCGAGCACTGAGCACCCAGCACCCTGAGTACTGAGCACGGAGCACCCAGCACCCCGAGCACTGAGCACCCAGCACCCTGAGTACTGAGCACTGAGCACCCAGCACCCTGAGCACTGAGCACCCAGCACCCCGAGTACTGAGCACTGAGCACACTGAGTACTGAGCAACCAGCACCCCGTGTACTGAGCACTGAGCACCATGAGTACTGAGCACCCAGCACCCTGAGCACTGAGCACTGAGAACCCTGAGTACTGAGCACCGAGCACCCCGAGCACTGAACACCCAGCACCCTGAGTACTGAGCACCGAGCTCCCCGAGCACTGAGCACCCTGAGCACTGAGCACCCAGCACCCTGAGTACTGAGCACCGAGCACCCCGAGCACTGAGCACCCAGCACCCCGAGCACTGAGCACCCAGCACCCTGAGTACTGAGCACCCAGCACCCCGAGAATGAGCACCCTGAGCACTGAGTACCCAGCACCATGAGTATTGAGCACCCAGCACCCTGAGTACTGAGCACCCAGCACCCTGAGCACTGAGCACCCAGCAACCTGAGTACTGAGCACCCAGCACTCTGAGCACTGAGCACCCAGCACCCCGAGCACTGAGCACCCAGCACCCCGAGCACTGAGCTCTGAGCACCCTGAGCACTGAGCACCCAGCACCCCGAGTACTGAGCACTGAGCACCCTGAGTACTGAGCACCCAGCACCCCGAGTACTGAGCACTGAGCACCCTGAGTACTGAGCACCCAGCACCCTGAGCACTCAGTACTGAGAACCCTTAGTACAGAGCACCGAGCACCCCGAGCACTGAGCACCCAGCACCCCGAGCACTGAGCACCCAGCACCCTGAGTACTGAGCACTGAGCACCCAGCACCCCGAGCACTGAGCACCCAGCACCCTGTGTACTGAGCACTGAGTACCCAGTACCCCCGAGCACTGAGCACCCAGCACCCTGAGCACTGAGCACCCAGCACCCTGAGTACTGAGCACTGAGCACACTGAGTACTGAGCACTGAGCACCCTGAGCACTGAGCACCCAGCACCCCGAGCACTGAGCACCCAGCACCCTGAGTACTGAGCACCCAGCACCCTGAGTACTGAGCACTCAGCATCCTGAGTACTGAGCACCGAGCACCCCGAGCACTGAGCACCCAGCACCCTGAGCACTGGGCACCCTGAGTACTGAGCACCCAGCACCCTGAGTACTGAGCACCCTAAGTACTGAGCACCCAGCACCTTGAGTACTGATCACTGAGCACCCAGCACCCTGAGCACTGAGCACCCAGCACCCTTAATACTAAGCACCCAGCACCCTTAGTACTGAGCACCCAGCACCCTGAGTACTGAGCACCCAGCATACTGAGCACCGAGCACCCCGAGCACTGAGCACCCAGCACCCTTAGTACTGAGCACCCAGCACCCCGAGCACTGAGCACCCAGCACCCTGAGTACTGAGCACCGAGCACCCTGAGTACTGAGCACCCAGCACCCTGAGTACTGAGCACCCAGCGTACTGAGCACCGAGCACCCAGCACCCTGAGTACTGAGCAGCCAGCACCCTGAGCACTGAGCACCCAGCACCCTGAGTACTGAGCACCCAGCACCCTGAGTACTGAGCACTGAGCACCCTGAGTACTGAGCACTGAGCACCATGAGCACTGAGCACCCAGCACCCCGAGCACTGAGCACCCAGCACCCTGAGTACTGAGCAACCAGCACCCTGAGTACTGAGCACTAAGCACCCTGAGTACTGAGCACCGAGCACCCCGAGCCCTGAGCACCCAGCACCCTGAGCACTGAGCACCCTGAGGACTGAGCAACCAGCACCCTGAGTACTGGGCACCCAGCACCCTGAGTACTGAGCACCCAGCATCCTGAGTACTGAGCATCGATCACCCTGAGCACTGAGCACCCAGCACCCCGAGCACTGAGCACCCTGAGTACTGAGCACCCAGCACCCTGAGTACTGAGCACTAAGCACCCAGAGCACTGAGCACCCAGCACCCCGAGCACGGAGCATCCAGGACCCCGAGCACTGAGTACTGAGCACCCAGCACCCTGAGTACAGAGCACCGAGCTCCGCGAGCACTGAGCACCCTGAGTACTGAGCACCCAGAACCCCGATCACTGAGCACCCAGCACCCTGAGCACTGAGCACCCAGCACCCTGAGCACTGAGCACCCAGCACCCTGAGTACTGAGCACCCAGCACGCTGAGTACTGAGCACCCAGCACCCTGAGTACTGAGCACCAAGCACCCTGAGTACTGAGCACCGAGCACCCCGAGCACTGAGCACCCAGCACACTGAGCACTGAGCACCCAGCACCCCGAGCACTGAGCACCCAGCACCCTGAGCACTGAGCACCCAGCACCCCGAGTACTGAGCACCGAGCACCCCGAGAACTGAGCACCCAGCACCCCGAGCACTGAGCACTGAGCACCCTGAGCACTGAGCACCCAGCACCCCGAGTACTGAGCACTGAGCACCCTGAGTACTGAGCAACCAGCACCCCGAGTACTGAGCACTGAGCACCATGAGTACTGAGCACCCAGCACCCTGAGCACTGAGCACTGAGAACCCTGAGTACTGAGCACCGAGCACCCCGAGCACTGAACACCCAGCACCCTGAGTACTGAGCACCGAGCTCCCCGAGCACTGAGCACCCTGAGCACTGAGCACCCAGCACCCTGAGGACTGAGCACCGAGCACCCCGAGCACTGAGCACCCAGCACCCCGAGCACTGAGCACCCAGCACCCTGAGTACTGAGCACCCAGCACCCCGAGAATGAGCACCCTGAGCACTGAGTACCAAGCACCATGAGTACTGAGCACCCAGCACCCTGAGTACTGAGCACCCAGCATCCTGAGTACTGAGCACCGATCACCCTGAGCACTGAGCACCCAGCACCCCGAGCACTGAGCACCCAGCACCCTGAGTACTGAGCACCAAGCACCCTGAGTACTGAGCACCGAGCACCCCGTGCACTGAGCACCCAGCACACTGAGCACTGAGCACCCAGCACCCCGAGCACTGAGCACCCAGCACCCTGAGCACTGAGCACCCAGCACCCCGAGTACTGAGCACCGAGCACACCGAGAACTGAGCACCCAGCACCCCGAGCACTGAGCACTGAGCACCCTGAGCACTGAGCACCCAGCACCCCGAGTACTGAGCACTGAGCACACTGAGTACTGAGCAACCAGCACCCCGAGTACTGAGCACTGAGCACCATGAGTACTGAGCACCCAGCACCCTGAGCACTGAGCACTGAGAACCCTGAGTACTGAGCACTGAGCACCCCGAGCACTGAACACCCAGCACCCTGAGTACTGAGCACCAAGCTCCCCGAGCACTGAGCACACTGAGCACTGAGCACCCAGCACCCTGAGTACTGAGCACCGAGCACACCGAGCACTGAGCACCCAGCACCCCGAGCACTGAGCACCCAGCACCCTGAGTACTGAGCACCCAGCACCCCGAGAATGAGCACCCTGAGCACTGAGTACCCAGCACCATGAGTACTGAGCACCCAGCACCCTGAGTACTGAGCACCCAGCATCCTGAGTACTGAGCACCGATCACCCTGAGCACTGAGCACCCAGCACCCCGAGCACTGAGCACCCAGCACCCTGAGTACTGAGCACCAAGCACCCTGAGTACTGAGCACCGAGCACCCCGTGCACTGAGCACCCAGCACACTGAGCACTGAGCACCCAGCACCCCGAGCACTGAGCACCCAGCACCCTGAGCACTGAGCACCCAGCACCCCGAGTACTGAGCACCGAGCACCCCGAGAACTGAGCACCCAGCACCCCGAGCACTGAGCACTGAGCACCCTGAGCACTGAGCACCCAGCACCCCGAGTACTGAGCACTGAGCACACTGAGTACTGAGCAACCAGCACCCCGAGTACTGAGCACTGAGCACCATGAGTACTGAGCACCCAGCACCCTGAGCACTGAGCACTGAGAACCCTGAGTACTGAGCACCAAGCACCCCGAGGTCTGAACACCCAGCAACCTGAGTACTGAGCACCGAGCTCCCTGAGCACTGAGCACCCAGCACCCTGTGTACTGAGAACCGAGCACCCCGAGAACTGAGCACCCAGCACACTGAGCGCTCAGCACCCGGCACCCCGAGCACTGAGCACCCAGCACCCTGAGCACTGAGCACCCAGCACCCAGAGCACTGAGCACCCAGCACAATGAGCACTGAGCACCCAGCACCCTGAGTACTGAGCACCCAGCACCCTGAGTACTGAGCACCCAGCACCCCGAGGACTGAGCACCCAGCACCCTGTGCACTGAGCACTGAGCATCCAGCACCCCGAGCACTGAGCACCCTGAGCTCTTAGCACCCTGAGTAATGAGCACCCAGCACCCTGAGTACTTAGCACCCAGCACCCTGAGCACTGAGCACCCAGCACCCTGAGTACTGAGCACCAAGCACCCTGAGTACTGAGCACCGAGCACCCCGAGCACTGAGCACCCAGCACACTTAGCACTGAGCACCCAGCACCCCGAGCACTGAGCACCCAGCACCCTGAGCACTGAGCACCCAGCACCCCGAGTACTGAGCACCGAGCACCCCGAGAACTGAGCACCCAGCACCCCGAGCACTGAGCACTGAGCACCCTGAGCACTGAGCACCCAGCACCCCGAGTACTGAGCACTGAGCACCCTGAGTACTGAGCAACCAGCACCCCGAGTACTGAGCACTGAGCACCATGAGTACTGAGCACCCAGCACCCTGAGCACTGAGCACTGAGAACCCTGAGTACTGAGCACCGAGCACCCCGAGCACTGAACACCCAGCACCCTGAGTACTGAGCACCGAGCTCCCCGAGCACTGAGCACCCTGAGCACTGAGCACCCAGCACCCTGAGTACTGAGCACCGAGCACCCCGAGCACTGAGCACCCAGCACCCCGAGCACTGAGCACCCAGCACCCTGAGTACTGAGCACCCAGCACCCCGAGAATGAGCACCCTGAGCACTGAGTACCCAGCACCATGAGTACTGAGCACCCAGCACCCTGAGTACTGAGCACCCAGCATCCTGAGTACTGAGAACCGATCACCCTGAGCACTGAGCACCCAGCACCCCGAGCACTGAGCACCCAGCACCCTGAGTACTGAGCACCGTGAGTACTGAGCACCCAGCACCCCGAGCACTGAGCACCCAGCACCCTGAGTACTGAGCACCCTGAGTACTGAGCACCCAGCACCCTGAGTACTGAGCACACTGAGTACTGAGCACCCAGCACCCTGAGCACTGAGCACCCTGAGGACTGAGCAACCAGCACCCTGAGCACTGAGCACCCAGCACACTGAGTACTGACCACCCAGCACCCTGAGCACTGAGCACCCAGCACCCTGAGTACTGAGCACCGAGCACCCCGAGCACTGAGCACCCAGCACCCTGAGTACTGAGCACCCAGCACCCTGAGTAGTGAGCACCCAGCACCCCGACTACTGAGCACCCAGCACCGTGAGTACTGACCACCCAGCACCCTGAGCACGGAGCACCCAGCACCCCGAGCACTGAGCACCCAGCACCCTGAGTACTGAGCACTGAGCACCCAGCACCCTGAGCACTGAGCACCCAGCACCCCGAGTACTGAGCACTGAGCACACTGAGTACTGAGCAACCAGCACCCCGTGTACTGAGCACTGAGCACCATGAGTACTGAGCACCCAGCACCCTGAGCACTGAGCACTGAGAACCCTGAGTACTGAGCACCGAGCACCCCGAGCACTGAACACCCAGCACCCTGAGTACTGAGCACCGAGCTCCCCGAGCACTGAGCACCCTGAGCACTGAGCACCCAGCACCCTGAGTACTGAGCACCGAGCACCCCGAGCACTGAGCACCCAGCACCCCGAGCACTGAGCACCCAGCACCCTGAGTACTGAGCACCCAGCACCCCGAGAATGAGCACCCTGAGCACTGAGTACCCAGCACCATGAGTATTGAGCACCCAGCACCCTGAGTACTGAGCACCCAGCACCCTGAGCACTGAGCACCCAGCAACCTGAGTACTGAGCACCCAGCACTCTGAGCACTGAGCACCCAGCACCCCGAGCACTGAGCACCCAGCACCCCGAGCACTGAGCTCTGAGCACCCTGAGCACTGAGCACCCAGCACCCCGAGTACTGAGCACTGAGCACCCTGAGTACTGAGCACCCAGCACCCCGAGTACTGAGCACTGAGCACCCTGAGTACTGAGCACCCAGCACCCTGAGCACTCAGTACTGAGAACCCTTAGTACAGAGCACCGAGCACCCCGAGCACTGAGCACCCAGCACCCCGAGCACTGAGCACCCAGCACCCTGAGTACTGAGCACTGAGCACCCAGCACCCCGAGCACTGAGCACCCAGCACCCTGTGTACTGAGCACTGAGTACCCAGTACCCCCGAGCACTGAGCACCCAGCACCCTGAGCACTGAGCACCCAGCACCCTGAGTACTGAGCACTGAGCACACTGAGTACTGAGCACTGAGCACCCTGAGCACTGAGCACCCAGCACCCCGAGCACTGAGCACCCAGCACCCTGAGTACTGAGCACCCAGCACCCTGAGTACTGAGCACTCAGCATCCTGAGTACTGAGCACCGAGCACCCCGAGCACTGAGCACCCAGCACCCTGAGCACTGGGCACCCTGAGTACTGAGCACCCAGCACCCTGAGTACTGAGCACCCTAAGTACTGAGCACCCAGCAACTTGAATACTGATCACTGAGCACCCAGCACCCTGAGCACTTAGCACCCAGCACCCTTAATACTAAGCACCCAGCACCCTTAGTACTGAGCACCCAGCACCCTGAGTACTGAGCACCCAGCATACTGAGCACCGAGCACCCCGAGCACTGAGCACCCAGCACCCTTAGTACTGAGCACCCAGCACCCCGAGCACTGAGCACCCAGCACCCTGAGTACTGAGCACCGAGCACCCTGAGTACTGAGCACCCAGCACCCTGAGTACTGAGCACCCAGCGTACTGAGCACCGAGCACCCAGCACCCTGAGTACTGAGCAGCCAGCACCCTGAGCACTGAGCACCCAGCACCCTGAGTACTGAGCACCCAGCACCCTGAGTACTGAGCACTGAGCACCCTGAGTACTGAGCACTGAGCACCATGAGCACTGAGCACCCAGCACCCCGAGCACTGAGCACCCAGCACCCTGAGTACTGAGCAACCAGCACCCTGAGTACTGAGCACTCAGCACCCTGAGTACTGAGCACCGAGCACCCCGAGCCCTGAGCACCCAGCACCCTGAGCACTGAGCACCCTGAGGACTGAGCAACCAGCACCCTGAGTACTGAGCACCCAGCACCCTGAGTACTGAGCACCCAGCATCCTGAGTACTGAGCATCGATCACCCTGAGCACTGAGCACCCAGCACCCCGAGCACTGAGCACCCTGAGTACTGAGCACCCAGCACCCTGAGTACTGAGCACTAAGCACCCAGAGCACTGAGCACCCAGCACCCCGAGCACGGAGCATCCAGGACCCCGAGCACTGAGTACTGAGCACCCAGCACCCTGAGTACAGAGCACCGAGCTCCGCGAGCACTGAGCACCCTGAGTACTGAGCACCCAGAACCCCGATCACTGAGCACCCAGCACCCTGAGCACTGAGCACCCAGCACCCTGAGCACTGAGCACCCAGCACCCTGAGTACTGAGCACCCAGCACGCTGAGTACTGAGCACCCAGCACCCTGAGTACTGAGCACCAAGCACCCTGAGTACTGAGCACCGAGCACCCCGAGCACTGAGCACCCAGCACACTGAGCACTGAGCACCCAGCACCCCGAGCACTGAGCACCCAGCACCCTGAGCACTGAGCACCCAGCACCCCGAGTACTGAGCACCGAGCACCCCGAGAACTGAGCACCCAGCACCCCGAGCACTGAGCACTGAGCACCCTGAGCACTGAGCACCCAGCACCCCGAGTACTGAGCACTGAGCACCCTGAGTACTGAGCAACCAGCACCCCGAGTACTGAGCACTGAGCACCATGAGTACTGAGCACCCAGCACCCTGAGCACTGAGCACTGAGAACCCTGAGTACTGAGCACCGAGCACCCCGAGCACTGAACACCCAGCACCCTGAGTACTGAGCACCGAGCTCCCCGAGCACTGAGCACCCTGAGCACTGAGCACCCAGCACCCTGAGGACTGAGCACCGAGCACCCCGAGCACTGAGCACCCAGCACCCCGAGCACTGAGCACCCAGCACCCTGAGTACTGAGCACCCAGCACCCCGAGAATGAGCACCCTGAGCACTGAGTACCAAGCACCATGAGTACTGAGCACCCAGCACCCTGAGTACTGAGCACCCAGCATCCTGAGTACTGAGCACCGATCACCCTGAGCACTGAGCACCCAGCACCCCGAGCACTGAGCACCCAGCACCCTGAGTACTGAGCACCAAGCACCCTGAGTACTGAGCACCGAGCACCCCGTGCACTGAGCACCCAGCACACTGAGCACTGAGCACCCAGCACCCCGAGCACTGAGCACCCAGCACCCTGAGCACTGAGCACCCAGCACCCCGAGTACTGAGCACCGAGCACACCGAGAACTGAGCACCCAGCACCCCGAGCACTGAGCACTGAGCACCCTGAGCACTGAGCACCCAGCACCCCGAGTACTGAGCACTGAGCACACTGAGTACTGAGCAACCAGCACCCCGAGTACTGAGCACTGAGCACCATGAGTACTGAGCACCCAGCACCCTGAGCACTGAGCACTGAGAACCCTGAGTACTGAGCACTGAGCACCCCGAGCACTGAACACCCAGCACCCTGAGTACTGAGCACCAAGCTCCCCGAGCACTGAGCACACTGAGCACTGAGCACCCAGCACCCTGAGTACTGAGCACCGAGCACACCGAGCACTGAGCACCCAGCACCCCGAGCACTGAGCACCCAGCACCCTGAGTACTGAGCACCCAGCACCCCGAGAATGAGCACCCTGAGCACTGAGTACCCAGCACCATGAGTACTGAGCACCCAGCACCCTGAGTACTGAGCACCCAGCATCCTGAGTACTGAGCACCGATCACCCTGAGCACTGAGCACCCAGCACCCCGAGCACTGAGCACCCAGCACCCTGAGTACTGAGCACCAAGCACCCTGAGTACTGAGCACCGAGCACCCCGTGCACTGAGCACCCAGCACACTGAGCACTGAGCACCCAGCACCCCGAGCACTGAGCACCCAGCACCCTGAGCACTGAGCACCCAGCACCCCGAGTACTGAGCACCGAGCACCCCGAGAACTGAGCACCCAGCACCCCGAGCACTGAGCACTGAGCACCCTGAGCACTGAGCACCCAGCACCCCGAGTACTGAGCACTGAGCACACTGAGTACTGAGCAACCAGCACCCCGAGTACTGAGCACTGAGCACCATGAGTACTGAGCACCCAGCACCCTGAGCACTGAGCACTGAGAACCCTGAGTACTGAGCACCAAGCACCCCGAGGTCTGAACACCCAGCAACCTGAGTACTGAGCACCGAGCTCCCTGAGCACTGAGCACCCAGCACCCTGTGTACTGAGAACCGAGCACCCCGAGAACTGAGCACCCAGCACACTGAGCGCTCAGCACCCGGCACCCCGAGCACTGAGCACCCAGCACCCTGAGCACTGAGCACCCAGCACCCAGAGCACTGAGCACCCAGCACAATGAGCACTGAGCACCCAGCACCCTGAGTACTGAGCACCCAGCACCCTGAGTACTGAGCACCCAGCACCCCGAGGACTGAGCACCCAGCACCCTGTGCACTGAGCACTGAGCATCCAGCACCCCGAGCACTGAGCACCCTGAGCTCTTAGCACCCTGAGTAATGAGCACCCAGCACCCTGAGTACTTAGCACCCAGCACCCTGAGCACTGAGCACCCAGCACCCTGAGTACTGAGCACCAAGCACCCTGAGTACTGAGCACCGAGCACCCCGAGCACTGAGCACCCAGCACACTTAGCACTGAGCACCCAGCACCCCGAGCACTGAGCACCCAGCACCCTGAGCACTGAGCACCCAGCACCCCGAGTACTGAGCACCGAGCACCCCGAGAACTGAGCACCCAGCACCCCGAGCACTGAGCACTGAGCACCCTGAGCACTGAGCACCCAGCACCCCGAGTACTGAGCACTGAGCACCCTGGGTACTGAGCAACCAGCACCCCGAGTACTGAGCACTGAGCACCATGAGTACTGAGCACCCAGCACCCTGAGCACTGAGCACTGAGAACCCTGAGTACTGAGCACCGAGCACCCCGAGCACTGAACACCCAGCACCCTGAGTACTGAGCACCGAGCTCCCCGAGCACTGAGCACCCTGAGCACTGAGCACCCAGCACCCTGAGTACTGAGCACCGAGCACCCCGAGCACTGAGCACCCAGCACCCCGAGCACTGAGCACCCAGCACCCTGAGTACTGAGCACCCAGCACCCCGAGAATGAGCACCCTGAGCACTGAGTACCCAGCACCATGAGTACTGAGCACCCAGCACCCTGAGTACTGAGCACCCAGCATCCTGAGTACTGAGAACCGATCACCCTGAGCACTGAGCACCCAGCACCCCGAGCACTGAGCACCCAGCACCCTGAGTACTGAGCACCGTGAGTACTGAGCACCCAGCACCCCGAGCACTGAGCACCCAGCACCCTGAGTACTGAGCACCCTGAGTACTGAGCACCCAGCACCCTGAGTACTGAGCACACTGAGTACTGAGCACCCAGCACCCTGAGCACTGAGCACCCTGAGGACTGAGCAACCAGCACCCTGAGCACTGAGCACCCAGCACACTGAGTACTGACCACCCAGCACCCTGAGCACTGAGCACCCAGCACCCTGAGTACTGAGCACCGAGCACCCCGAGCACTGAGCACCCAGCACCCTGAGTACTGAGCACCCAGCACCCTGAGTAGTGAGCACCCAGCACCCCGACTACTGAGCACCCAGCACCGTGAGTACTGACCACCCAGCACCCTGAGTACTGAGCACCCAGCACCCCGAGCACTAAGCACCCAGCACCCCGAGCACCGAGCACCCAGCATCCTGAGCAGTGAGCACCCAGCACCCTGAGCACTGAGCACCCAGCACCTTGAGTACTGATCACTGAGCACCCAGCACCCTGAGCACTGAGCACCCAGCACCCTTAATACTAAGCACCCAGCACCCTTAGTACTGAGCACCCAGCACCCTGAGTACTGAGCACCCAGCATACTGAGCACCGAGCACCCCGAGCACTGAGCACCCAGCACCCTTAGTACTGAGCACCCAGCACCCCGAGCACTGAGCACCCAGCACCCTGAGTACTGAGCACCGAGCACCCTGAGTACTGAACACCCAGCACCCTGAGTACTGAGCACCCAGCGTACTGAGCACCGAGCACCCAGCTCCCTGAGTACTGAGCAGCCAGCACCCTGAGCACTGAGCACCCAGCACCCTGAGTACTGAGCACCCAGCACCCTGAGTACTGAGCACTGAGCACCCTGAGTACTGAGCACTGAGCACCATGAGCACTGAGCACCCAGCACCCCGAGCACTGAGCACCCAGCACCCTGAGTACTGAGCAACCAGCACCCTGAGTACTGAGCACTCAGCACCCTGAGTACTGAGCACCGAGCACCCCGAGCCCTGAGCACCCAGCACCCTGAGCACTGAGCACCCTGAGGACTGAGCAACCAGCACCCTGAGTACTGAGCACCCAGCACCCTGAGTACTGAGCACCCAGCATCCTGAGTACTGAGCATCGATCACCCTGAGTACTGAGCACCCAGCACTCTGAGCACTGAGCACCCAGCACCCCGAGCACTGAGCACCCAGCACCCCGAGCACTGAGCTCTGAGCACCCTGAGCACTGAGCACCCAGCACCCCGAGTACTGAGCACTGAGCACCCTGAGTACTGAGCACCCAGCACCCCGAGTACTGAGCACTGAGCACCCTGAGTACTGAGCACCCAGCACCCTGAGCACTCAGTACTGAGAACCCTTAGTACAGAGCACCGAGCACTCCGAGCACTGAGCACCCAGCACCCCGAGCACTGAGCACCCAGCACCCTGAGTACTGAGCACTGAGCACCCAGCACCCCGAGCACTGAGCACCCAGCACCCTGTGTACTGAGCACTGAGTACCCAGTACCCCCGAGCACTGAGCACCCAGCACCCTGAGCACTGAGCACCCAGCACCCTGAGTACTGAGCACTGAGCACACTGAGTACTGAGCACTGAGCACCCTGAGCACTGAGCACCCAGCACCCCGAGCACTGAGCACCCAGCACCCTGAGTACTGAGCACCCAGCACCCTGAGTACTGAGCACTCAGCATCCTGAGTACTGAGCACCGAGCACCCCGAGCACTGAGCACCCAGCACCCTGAGCACTGGGCACCCTGAGTACTGAGCACCCAGCACCCTGAGTACTGAGCACCCTAAGTACTGAGCACCCAGCACCTTGAGTACTGATCACTGAGCACCCAGCACCCTGAGCACTGAGCACCCAGCACCCTTAATACTAAGCACCCAGCACCCTTAGTACTGAGCACCCAGCACCCTGAGTACTGAGCACCCAGCATACTGAGCACCGAGCACCCCGAGCACTGAGCACCCAGCACCCTTAGTACTGAGCACCCAGCACCCCGAGCACTGAGCACCCAGCACCCTGAGTACTGAGCACCGAGCACCCTGAGTACTGAGCACCCAGCACCCTGAGTACTGAGCACCCAGCGTACTGAGCACCGAGCACCCAGCACCCTGAGTACTGAGCAGCCAGCACCCTGAGCACTGAGCACCCAGCACCCTGAGTACTGAGCACCCAGCACCCTGAGTACTGAGCACTGAGCACCCTGAGTACTGAGCACTGAGCACCATGAGCACTGAGCACCCAGCACCCCGAGCACTGAGCACCCAGCACCCTGAGTACTGAGCAACCAGCACCCTGAGTACTGAGCACTCAGCACGCTGAGTACTGAGCACCGAGCACCCCGAGCCCTGAGCACCCAGCACCCTGAGCACTGAGCACCCTGAGGACTGAGCAACCAGCAACCTGAGTACTGAGCACCCAGCACCCTGAGTACTGAGCACCCAGCATCCTGAGTACTGAGCATCGATCACCCTGAGCACTGAGCACCCAGCACCCCGAACACTGAGCACCCTGAGTACTGAGCACCCAGCACCCTGAGTACTGAGCACTAAGCACCCAGAGCACTGAGCACCCAGCACCCCGAGCACGGAGCATCCAGGACCCCGAGCACTGAGTACTGAGCACCCAGCACCCTGAGTACTGAGCACCGAGCTCCGCGAGCACTGAGCACCCTGAGTACTGAGCACCCAGATCCCCGATCACTGAGCACCCAGCACCCTGAGCACTGAGCACCCAGCACCCTGAGCACTGAGCACCCAGCACCCTGAGTACTGAGCACCCAGCACGCTGAGTACTGAGCACCCAGCACCCCGAGCACTGAGCACCCAGCACCCTGAGTACTGAGCACTGAGCACCCAGCACCCCGAGCACTGAGCACCCAGCACCCTGTGTACTGAGAACCGAGCACCCCGAGCACTGAGCACCCAGCACCCTGAGCGCTCAGCACCCGGCACCCCGAGCACTGAGCACCCAGCACCCTGAGCACTGAGCACCCAGCACCCTGAGCACTGAGCACCCAGCACCCATAGCACAGAGCACCCAGCACACTGAGCACTGAGCACCCAGCACCCTGAGTACTGAGCACCCAGCACCCTGAGTACTGAGCACCCAGCACCCTGAGTACTGTGCACCCAGCATCCTGAGTACTGAGCATCGATCACCCTGAGCACTGAGCACCCAGCACCCCGAGCACTGAGCACCCTGAGTACTGAGCACCCAGCACCCTGAGTACTGAGCACTAAGCACCCACAGCACTGAGCACCCACCACCCCGAGCACGGAGCATCCAGGACCCCGAGCACTGAGTACTGAGCACCCAGCACCCTGAGTAGTGAGCACCGAGCTCCGCGAGCACTGAGAACCCTGAGTACTGAGCACCCAGAACCCCGATCACTGAGCACCCAGCACCCTGAGCACTGAGCACCCAGCACCCTGAGCACTGAGCACCCAGCACCCTGAGTACTGAGCACCCAGCACGCTGAGTACTGAGCACCCAGCACCCCGAGCACTGAGCACCCAGCACCCTGAGTACTGAGCACTGAGCACCCAGCACCCCGAGCACTGAGCACCCAGCACCCTGTGTACTGAGAACCGAGCACCCCGAGCACTGAGCACCCAGCACCCTGAGCGCTCAGCACCCGGCACCCCGAGCACTGAGCACCCAGCACCCTGAGCACTGAGCACCCAGCACCCTGAGCACTGAGCACCCAGCACCCAGAGCACTGAGCACCCAGCACACTGAGCACTGAGCACCCAGCACCCTGAGTACTGAGCACCCAGCACCCTGAGTACTGAGCACCCAGCACCCCGAGTACTGAGCACCCAGCACCCTGTGCACTGAGCACTGAGCATCCAGCACCCCGAGCACTGAGCACCCTGAGCTCTTAGCACCCTGAGTACTGAGCACCCAGCACCCTGAGTACTGAGCACCCAGCACCCTGAGCACTGAGCACCCAGCACCCTGAGTACTGAGCACCAAGCACCCTGAGTACTGAGCACCGAGCACCCCGTGCACTGAGCACCCAGCACACTGAGCACTGAGCACCCAGCACCCCGAGCACTGCGCACCCAGCACCCTGAGCACTGAGCACCCAGCACCCGAGTACTGAGCACCGAGCACCCCGAGAACTGAGCACCCAGCACCCTGAGCACTGAGCACTGAGCACCCTGAGCACTGAGCACCCAGCACCCCGAGTACTGAGCACTGAGCACACTGAGTACTGAGCAACCAGCACCCCGTGTACTGAGCACTGAGCACCATGAGTACTGAGCACCCAGCACCCTGAGCACTGAGCACTGAGAACCCTGAGTACTGAGCACCGAGCACCCCGAGCACTGAACACCCAGCACCCTGAGTACTGAGCACCGAGCTCCCCGAGCACTGAGCACCCTGAGCACTGAGCACCCAGCACCCCGAGCACTGAGCACCCAGCACCCTGAGTACTGAGCACCCAGCACCCCGAGAATGAGCACCCTGAGCACTGAGTACCCAGCACCATGAGTATTGAGCACCCAGCACCCTGAGTACTGAGCACCCAGCACCCTGAGCACTGAGCACCCAGCAACCTGAGTACTGAGCACCCAGCACTCTGAGCACTGAGCACCCAGCACCCCGAGCACTGAGCACCCAGCACCCCGAGCACTGAGCACTGAGCACCCTGAGCACTGAGCACCCAGCACCCCGAGTACTGAGCACTGAGCACCCTGAGTACTGAGCACCCAGCACCCCGAGTACTGAGCACTGAGCACCCTGAGTACTGAGCACCCAGCACCCTGAGCACTCAGTACTGAGAACCCTGAGTACAGAGCACCGAGCACCCCGAGCACTGAGCACCCAGCACCCCGAGCACTGAGCACCCAGCACCCTGAGTACTGAGCACTGAGCACCCAGCACCCCGAGCACTGAGCACCCAGCACCCTGTGTACTGAGCACTGAGTACCCAGTACCCCCGAGCACTGAGCACCCAGCACCCTGAGCACTGAGCACCCAGCACCCTGAGTACTGAGCACTGAGCACCCTGAGTACTGAGCACTGAGCACCCTGAGCACTGAGCACCCAGCACCCCGAGCACTGAGCACCCAGCACCCTGAGTACTGAGCACCCAGCACCCTGAGTACTGAGCACTCAGCATCCTGAGTACTGAGCACCGAGCACCCCGAGCACTGAGCACCCAGCACCCTGAGCACTGGGCACCCTGAGTACTGAGCACCCAGCACCCTGAGTACTGAGCACCATAAGTACTGAGCACCCAGCACCCTGAGCACTGAGCACCCAGCACACTGAGTACTGAGCACCCAGCACCCTGAGCACTGAGCACCCAGCACCCTGAGTACTGAGCACCGAGCACCCCGAGCACTGAGCACCCAGCACCCTGAGTACTGAGCACCCAGCACCCGGAGTAGTGAGCACCCAGCACCCCGAGTACTGAGCACCCAGCACCGTGAGTACTGACCACCCAGCACCCTGAGTACTGAGCACCCAGCACCCCGAGCACTAAGCACCCAGCACCCCGAGCACCGAGCACCCAGCACCCTGAGCAGTGAGCACCCAGCACCCTGAGCACTGAGCACCCAGCACCCTGAGTACTGAGAACTGAGCACCCAGCACCCTGAGCACTGAGCACCCAGCACCCTGAGTACTAAGCACCCAGCACCCTGAGTACTGAGCACCCAGCACCCTGAGTACTGAGCACCCAGGGTACTGAGCACCGAGCACCCCGAGCACTCAGCACCCAGCACCCTGAGTACTGAGCACCCAGCACCCCGAGCACTGAGCACAAAGCACCCTGAGTACTGAGCACCGAGCACCCTGAGTACTGAGCACCCAGCACCCTGAGTACTGAGCACCCAGCGTACTGAGCACCGAGCACCCAGCACCCTGAGTACTGAGCACCCAGCACCCTGAGCACTGAGCACCCAGCACCCTGAGTACTGAGCACCCAGCACCCTCAGTACTGAGCACTCAGCACCCTGAGTACTGAGCACTGAGCACCATGAGCACTGAGCACCCAGCACCCCGAGCACTGAGCACCCAGCACCCTGAGTACTGAGCACCCAGAACCCTGAGTACTGAGCACTCAGCACCCTGAGTACTGAGCACCGAGCAACCCGAGCACTGAGCACCCAGCACCCTGAGCACTGAGCACCCTGAGCACTGAGCACCCAGCACCCTGAGCACTGAGCACCCTGAGGACTGAGCAACCAGCACCCTGAGTACTGAGCACCCAGCACCCTGAGTACTGAGCACCCAGCATCCTGAGTACTGAGCACCGATCACCCTGAGCACTGAGCACCCAGCACCCCGAGCACTGAGCACCCTGAGTACTGAGCACCCAGCACCCTGAGTACTGAGCACTAAGCACCCAGAGCACTGAGCACCCAGCACCCCGAGCACGGAGCATCCAGGACCCCGAGCACTGAGTACTGAGCACCCAGCACCCTGAGTACTGAGCACCGAGCTCCCCGAGCACTGAGCACCCTGAGTACTGAGCACCCAGAACCCCGATCACTGAGCACCCAGCACCCTGAGCACTGAGCACCCAGCACCCTGAGCACTGAGCACCCAGCACCCTGAGTACTGAGCACCCAGCACGCTGAGTACTGAGCACCCAGCACCCCGAGCACTGAGCACCCAGCACCCTGAGTACTGAGCACTGAGCACCCAGCACCCCGAGCACTGAGCACCCAGCACCCTGTGTACTGAGCACCGAGCACCCCGAGCACTGAGCACCCAGCACCCCGAGCAGTCAGCACCCAGCACCCCTAGCACTGAGCACCCAGCACCCTAGGCACTGAGCACCCAGCACCCTGAGCACTGAGCACCCAGCACCCAGAGCACTGAGCACCCAGCACCCTGAGTACTGAGCACCCAGCACCCCGAGGACTGAGCACCCAGCACCCTGTGCACTGAGCACTGAGCATCCAGCACCCCGAGCACTGAGCACCCTGAGCTCTTAGCACACTGAGTACTGAGCACCCAGCACCCTGAGTACTGAGCACCCAGCACCCCGAGAATGAGCACCCTGAGCACTGAGTACCCAGCACCATGAATACTGAGCACCCAGCACCCTGAGTACTGAGCACCCAGCACCCTGAGCACTGAGCACCCAGCAACCTGAGTACTGAGCACCCAGCACTCTGAGCACTGAGCACCCAGCACCCCGAGCACTGAGCACCCAGCACCCCGAGCACTGAGCACTGAGCACCCTGAGCACTGAGCACCCAGCACCCCGAGTACTGAGCACTGAGCACCCTGAGTACTGAGCAACCAGCACCCTGAGCAATGAGCACTGAGAACCCTGAGTACTGAGCACCGAGCACCCCGAGCACTGAGCACCCAGCACCCCGAGCACTGAGCACCCAGCACCCTGAGTACTGAGCACTGAGCACCCAGCACCCCGAGCACTGAGCACTCAGCACCCTGTGTACTGAGCACTGAGTACCCAGTACCCCCGAGCACTGAGCACCCAGCACCCTGAGCACTGAGCACCCAGCACCCTGAGTACTGAGCACTGAGCACCCTGAGTACTGAGCGCTGAGCACCCTGAGCACTGAGCACCCAGCACCCCGAACACTGAGCACCCAGCACCCTGAGTACTGAGCACCCAGCACCCTGAGTACTGAGCACTCAGCATCCTGAGTACTGAGCACCGAGCACACCGAGCACTGAGCACCCAGCACCCTGAGCACTGAGCACCCAGCACCATGAGTTCTGAGCACCCAGCACCCTGAGTACTGAGCACCCAGCACCATGAGCACTGAGCACCCAGCACCCCGAGTACGGAGCACTGAGCACCCTGAGTACTGAGCACCCAGCACCCTGAGCACTGAGCACTGAGAACCCTGAGTACTGAGCACCGAGCACCCCGAGCACTGAGCACCCAGCACCCCGAGCACTGAGCACCCAGCACCCTGAGTACTGAGCACTGAGCACCCAGCACCCCGAGCACTGAGCACTCAGCACCCTGTGTACTGAGCACTGAGTACCCAGTACCCCCGAGCACTGAGCACCCAGCACCCTGAGCACTGAGCACGCAGCACCCTGAGTACTGAGCACCCAGCACCCTGAGTACTGAGCACCCAGCACCCTGAGTACTGAGCACTCAGCACCCTGAGTACTGAGCACCGAGCAACCCGAGCACTGAGCACCCAGCACCCTGAGCACTGAGCACCCTGAGGACTGAGCACCCAGCACCCTGAGCACTGAGCACCCTGAGGACTGAGCAACCAGCACCCTGAGTACTGAGCACTCAGGACCCTGAGTACTGAGCACCCAGCATTATGAGTACTGAGCACCGATCACCCTGAGCACTGAGCACCCAGCACCCCGAGCACTGAGCACCCTGAGTACTGAGCACCCAGCACCCTGAGTACTGAGCACTAAGCACCCAGAGCACTGAGCACCCAGCACCCCGAGCACGGAGCATCCAGGACCCCGAGCACTGAGTACTGAGCACCCAGCACCCTGAGTACTGAGCACCGAGCTCCCCGAGCACTGAGCACCCTGAGTACTGAGCACCCAGAACCCCAATCACTGAGCACCCAGCACCCTGAGCACTGAGCACCCAGCACCCTGAGCACTGAGCACCCAGCACCCTGAGTACTGAGCACCCAGCACGCTGAGTACTGAGCACCCAGCACCCCGAGCACTGAGCACCCAGCACCCTGAGTACTGAGCACTGAGCACCCAGCACCCCGAGCACTGAGCACCCAGCACCCTGTGTACTGAGCACCGAGCACCCCGAGCACTGAGCACCCAGCACCCCGAGCACTCAGCACCCAGCACCCCTAGCACTGAGCACCCAGCACCCTAGGCACTGAGCACCCAGCACCCTGAGCACTGAGCACCCAGCACCCAGAGCACTGAGCACCCAGCACCCTGAGCACTGAGCACCCAGCACCCTGAGTACTGAGCACCCAGCACCCTGAGTACTGAGCACCCAGCACCCCGAGGACTGAGCACCCAGCACCCTGTGCACTGAGCACTGAGCATCCAGCACCCCGAGCACTGAGCACCCTGAGCTCTTAGCACACTGAGTACTGAGCACCCAGCACCCTGAGTACTGAGCACCCAGCACCCCGAGAATGAGCACCCTGTGCACTGAGTACCCAGCACCATGAATACTGAGCACACAGCACCCTGAGTACTGAGCACCCAGCACCCTGAGCACTGAGCACCCAGCAACCTGAGTACTGAGCACCCAGCACTCTGAGCACTGAGCACCCAGCACCCCGAGCACTGAGCACCCAGCACCCCGAGCACTGAGCACTGAGCACCCTGAGCACTGAGCACCCAGCACCCCGAGTACTGAGCACTGAGCACCCTGAGTACTGAGCACCCAGCACCCCGAGTACGGAGCACTGAGCACCCTGAGTACTGAGCACCCAGCACCCTGAGCACTGAGCACTGAGAACCCTGAGTACTGAGCACCGAGCACCCCGAGCACTGAGCACCCAGCACCCCGAGCACTGAGCACCCAGCACCCTGAGTACTGAGCACTGAGCACCCAGCACCCCGAGCACTGAGCACTCAGCACCCTGTGTACTGAGCACTGAGTACCCAGTACCCCCGAGCACTGAGCACCCAGCACCCTGAGCACTGAGCACCCAGCACCCTGAGTACTGAGCACTGAGCACCCTGAGTACTGAGCACTGAGCACCCTGAGCACTGAGCACCCAGCACCCCGAGCACTGAGCACCCAGCACCCTGAGTACTGAGCAGCCAGCACCCTGAGTACTGATCACTCAGCACCCTGAGTACTGAGCACTGAGCACCCCGAGCACTGAGCACCCAGCACCCTGACCACTGAGCACCCTGAGGACTCAGCACCCAGCACCCTGAGTACTGAGCACCCAGCATCCTGAGTACTGAGCACCGATCACCCTGAGCACTGAGCACCCAGCACCCCGAGCACTGAGCACCCTGAGTACTGAGCACCCAGCACCATGAGTACTGAGCACTAAGCACCCAGAGCACTGAGCACCCTGAGTACTGAGCACCCAGCACCCCGATCACTGAGCACCCAGCACCCTCAGCACTGAGCACCCAGCACCCTGAGCACTGAGCACCCAGCACCCTGAGTACTGAGCACCCAGCACGCTGAGTACTGAGCACCCAGCACCCCGAGCACTGAGCACCCAGCACCCTGAGTACTGAGCACTGAGCACCCAGCACCCCGAGCACTGAGCACCCAGCACCCTGTGTACTGAGCACCGAGCACCCCGAGCACTGAGCACCCAGCACCCTGAGCACTCAGCACCCAGCACCCCGAGCACTGAGTACCCAGCACCGTGAGCACTGAGCACCCAGCACCCTGAGCACTGAGCACCCAGCACCCAGAGCACTGAGCACCCAGCACCCTGAGCACTGAGCACCCAGCACCCTGAGTACTGAGCACCCAGCACCCTGAGTACTGAGCACCCAGCACCCCGAGGACTGAGCACCCAGCACCCTGTGCACTGAGCACTGAGCATCCAGCACCCCGAGCACTGAGCACCCTGAGCTCTTAGCACCCTGAGTACTGAGCACCCAGCACCCTGAGTACTGAGCACCCAGCACCCTGAGCACTGAGCACCCAGCACCCTGAGTACTGAGCACCCAGCACTCTGAGTACTGAGCACTGAGCACCCGGGCACTGAGCACCCAGCACCCTGAGCACTGAGCACCCAGCACCCCGAGCACTGAGCACCCAGCACCCTGAGCACTGAGCACCCAGCACCCCGAGTACTGAGCACCGAGCACCCTGAGAACTGAGCACCCAGCACCTTGAGCACTGAGCACTGAGCACCCTGAGCACTGAGCACCCAGCACCCCGAGTACTGAGCACTGAGCACCCTGAGTACTGAGCTCCCAGCACCCCGAGTACTGAGCACTGAGCACCATGAGTACTGAGCACCCAGCACCCTGAGCACTGAGCACTGAGAACACTGAGTACTGAGCACCGAGCACCCCGAGCACTGAACACCCAGCACCCTGAGTACTGAGCACCCAGCACCCTGAGTACTGAGCACTCAGCATCCTGAGTACTGAGCACCGAGCACACCGAGCACTGAGCACCCAGCACCCTGAGCACTGAGCACCCAGCACCATGAGTTCTGAGCACCCAGCACCCTGAGTACTGAGCACCCAGCACACTGAGCACTGAGCACCCAGCAACCTGAGTACTGAGCACCCAGCACTCTGAGCACTGAGCACCCAGCACCCCGAGCACTGAGCACCCAGCACCCCGAGCACTGAGCACTGAGCACCCTGAGCACTGAGCACCCAGCACCCCGAGTACTGAGCACTGAGCACCCTGAGTACTGAGCACCCAGCACCCCGAGTACGGAGCACTGAGCACCCTGAGTACTGAGCACCCAGCACCCTGAGCACTGAGCACTGAGAACCCTGAGTACTGAGCACCGAGCACCCCGAGCACTGAGCACCCAGCACCCCGAGCACTGAGCACCCAGCACCCTGAGTACTGAGCACTGAGCACCCAGCACCCTGAGTACTGAGCAGCCAGCACCCTGAGTACTGATCACTCAGCAGCCTGAGTACTGAGCACTGAGCACCGCGAGCACTGAGCACCCAGCACCCTGACCACTGAGCACCCTGAGGACTCAGCACCCAGCACCCTGAGTACTGAGCACCCAGCATCCTGAGTACTGAGCACCGATCACCCTGAGCACTGAGCACCCAGCACCCCGAGCACTGAGCACCCTGAGTACTGAGCACCCAGCACCATGAGTACTGAGCACTAAGCACCCAGAGCACTGAGCACCCTGAGTACTGAGCACCCAGCACCCCGATCACTGAGCACCCAGCACCCTCAGCACTGAGCACCCAGCACCCTGAGCACTGAGCACCCAGCACCCTGAGTACTGAGCACCCAGCACGCTGAGTACTGAGCACCCAGCACCCCGAGCACTGAGCACCCAGCACCCTGAGTACTGAGCACTGAGCACCCAGCACCCCGAGCACTGAGCACCCAGCACCCTGTGTACTGAGCACCGAGCACCCCGAGCACTGAGCACCCAGCACCCTGAGCACTCAGCACACAGCACCCCGAGCACTGAGTACCCAGCACCGTGAGCACTGAGCACCCAGCACCCTGAGCACTGAGCACCCAGCACCCAGAGCACTGAGCACCCAGCACCCTGAGCACTGAGCACCCAGCACCCTGAGTACTGAGCACCCAGCACCCTGAGTACTGAGCACCCAGCACCCCGAGGACTGAGCACCCAGCACCCTGTTCACTGAGCACTGAGCATCCAGCACCCCGAGCACTGAGCACCCTGAGCTCTTAGCACCCTGAGTACTGAGCACCCAGCACCCTGAGTACTGAGCACCCAGCACCCTGAGCACTGAGCACCCAGCACCCTGAGTACTGAGCACCCAGCACTCTGAGTACTGAGCACTGAGCACCCGGGCACTGAGCACCCAGCACCCTGAGCACTGAGCACCCAGCACCCCGAGCACTGAGCACCCAGCACCCTGAGCACTGAGCACCCAGCACCCCGAGTACTGAGCACCGAGCACCCTGAGAACTGAGCACCCAGCACCCCGAGCACTGAGCACTGAGCACCCTGAGCACTGAGCACCCAGCACCCCGAGTACTGAGCACTGAGCACCCTGAGTACTGAGCTCCCAGCACCCCGAGTACTGAGCACTGAGCACCATGAGTACTGAGCACCCAGCACCCTGAGCACTGAGCACTGAGAACCCTGAGTACTGAGCACCGAGCACCCCGAGCACTGAACACCCAGCACCCTGAGTACTGAGCACCGAGCTCCCCGAACACTGAGCACCCTGAGTACTGAGCACCAAGCACCCTGAGTACTGAGCACCGAGCACCCCGAGCACTGAGCACCCAGCACCCCGAGCACTGAGCACCCAGCACCCTGAGTACTGAGCACCCAGCAACCTGAGAATGAGCACCCTGAGCACTGAGTACCCAGCACCATGAGTACTGACCACCCAGCACCCTGAGTACTGAGCACCCAGCACCCTGAGCACTGAGCACCCAGCAACCTGAGTACTGAGCACCCAGCACTCTGAGCACTGAGCACCCAGCTCCCTGAGCACTGAGCACCCAGCACCCCGAGCACTGAGCACTGAGCACCCTGAGCACTGAGCACCCAGCACCCCGAGTACTGAGCACTGAGCACCCTGAGTACTGAGCACCCAGCACCCTGAGCACTGAGCACTGAGAACCCTGAGTACTGAGCACCGAGCACCCCGAGCACTGAGCACCCAGCACCCCGAGCACTGAGCACCCAGCACCCTGAGTACTGAGCACTGAGCACCCAGCACCCCGAGCACTGAGCACTCAGCACCCTGTGTACTGAGCACTGAGTACCCAGTACCCCCGAGCACTGAGCACCCAGCACCCTGAGTACTGAGCACTGAGCACCCAGCACCCCGAGCACTGAGCACTCAGCACCCTGTGTACTGAGCACTGAGTACCCAGTACCCCCGAGCACTGAGCACCCAGCACCCTGAGCACTGAGCACCCAGCACCCTGAGTACTGAGCACCCAGCACCCTGAGTACTGAGCACCCAGCACCCTGAGTACTGAGCACTCAGCACCCTGAGTACTGAGCACCGAGCAACCCGAGCACTGAGCACCCAGCACCCTGAGCACTGAGCACCCTGAGGACTGAGCACCCAGCACCCTGAGCACTGAGCACCCTGAGGACTGAGCAACCAGCACCCTGAGTACTGAGCACTCAGCACCCTGAGTACTGAGCACCCAGCATCCTGAGTACTGAGCACCGATCACCCTGAGCACTGAGCACCCAGCACCGCGAGCACTGAGCACCCTGAGTACTGAGCACCCAGCACCCTGAGTACTGAGCACTAAGCACCCAGAGCACTGAGCACCCAGCACCCCGAGCACGGAGCATCCAGGACCCCGAGCACTGAGTACTGAGCACCCAGCACCCTGAGTACTGAGCACCGAGCTCCCCGAGCACTGAGCACCCTGAGTACTGAGCACCCAGAACCCCAATCACTGAGCACCCAGCACCCTGAGCACTGAGCACCCAGCACCCTGAGCACTGAGCACCCAGCACCCTGAGTACTGAGCACCCAGCACGCTGAGTACTGAGCACCCAGCACCCCGAGCACTGAGCACCCAGCACCCTGAGTACTGAGCACTGAGCACCCAGCACCCTGTGTACTGAGCACCGAGCACCCCGAGCACTGAGCACCCAGCACCCCGAGCACTCAGCACCCAGCACCCCTAGCACTGAGCACCCAGCACCCTAGGCACTGAGCACCCAGCACCCTGAGCACTGAGCACCCAGCACCCTGAGTACTGAGCACCCAGCACGCTGAGTACTGAGCACCCAGCACCCCGAGCACTGAGCACCCAGCACCCTGAGTACTGAGCACTGAGCACCCAGCACCCTGTGTACTGAGCACCGAGCACCCCGAGCACTGAGCACCCAGCACCCCGAGCACTCAGCACCCAGCACCCCTAGCACTGAGCACGGAGCACCCTAGGCACTGAGCACCCAGCACCCTGAGCACTGAGCACCCAGCACCCAGAGCACTGAGCACCCAGCACCCTGAGCACTGAGCACCCAGCACCCTGAGTACTGAGCACCCAGCACCCTGAGTACTGAGCACCCAGCACCCCGAGGACTGAGAACCCAGCACCCTGAGCACTGAGCACTGAGCATCCAGCACCCCGAGCACTGAGCACCCTGAGCTCTTAGCACACTGAGTACTGAGCACCCAGCACCCTGAGTACTGAGCACCCAGCACCCCGAGAATGAGCACCCTGAGCACTGAGTACCCAGCACCATGAATACTGAGCACACAGCACCCTGAGTACTGAGCACCCAGCACCCTGAGCACTGAGCACCCAGCAACCTGAGTACTGAGCACCCAGCACTCTGAGCACTGAGCACCCAGCACCCCGAGCACTGAGCACCCACCACCCCGAGCACTGAGCACTGAGCACCCTGAGCACTGAGCACCCAGCACCCCGAGTACTGAGCACTGAGCACCCTGAGTACTGAGCACCCAGCACCCCGAGTACTGAGCACTGAGCACCCTGAGTACTGAGCAACCAGCACCCTGAGCACTGAGCACTGAGAACCCTGAGTACTGAGCACCGAGCACCCCGAGCACTGAGCACCCAGCACCCCGAGCACTGAGCACCCAGCACCCTGAGTACTGAGCACTGAGCACCCAGCACCCCGAGCACTGAGCACTCAGCACCCTGTGTACTGAGCACTGTGTACCCAGTACCCCCGAGCACTGAGCACCCAGCACCCTGAGCACTGAGCACCCAGCACCCTGAGTACTGAGCACTGAGCACCCTGAGTACTGAGCGCTGAGCACCCTGAGCACTGAGCACCCAGCACCCCGAGCACTGAGCACCCAGCACCCTGAGTACTGAGCACCCAGCACCCTGAGTACTGAGCACTCAGCATCCTGAGTACTGAGCACCGAGCACACCGAGCACTGAGCACCCAGCACCCTGAGCACTGAGCACCCAGCACCATGAGTTCTGAGCACCCAGCACCCTGAGTACTGAGCACCCAGCACACTGAGCACTGAGCACCCAGCAACCTGAGTACTGAGCACCCAGGACTCTGAGCACTGAGCACCCAGCACCCCGAGCACTGAGCACCCAGCACCCCGAGCACTGAGCACTGAGCACCCTGAGCACTGAGCACCCAGCACCCCGAGTACTGAGCACTGAGCACCCTGAGTACTGAGCACCCAGCACCCCGAGTACGGAGCCCTGAGCACCCTGTGTACTGAGCACCCAGCAGCCTGAGCACTGAGCACTGAGAACCCTGAGTACTGAGCACCGAGCACCCCGAGCACTGAGCACCCAGCACCCCGAGCACTGAGCACCCAGCACCCTGAGTACTGAGCACTGAGCACCCAGCACCCCGAGCACTGAGCACTCAGCACCCTGTGTACTGAGCACTGAGTACCCAGTACCCCCGAGCACTGAGCACCCAGCACCCTGAGCACTGAGCACCCAGCACCCTGAGTACTGAGCACTGAGCACCCTGAGTACTGAGCACTGAGCACCCTGAGCACTGAGCACCCAGCACCCTGACCACTGAGCACCCTGAGGACTCAGCACCCAGCACCCTGAGTACTGAGCACCCAGCACCCTGAGTACTGAGCACCGATCACCCTGAGCACTGAGCACCCAGCACCCCGAGCACTGAGCACCCTGAGTACTGAGCACCCAGCACCATGAGTACTGAGCACTAAGCACCCAGAGCACTGAGCACCCTGAGTACTGAGCACCCAGCACCCCAATCACTGAGCACCCAGCACCCTCAGCACTGAGCACCCAGCACCCTGAGCACTGAGCACCCAGCACCCTGAGTACTGAGCACCCAGCACGCTGAGTACTGAGCACCCAGCACCCCGAGCACTGAGCACCCAGCACCCTGAGTACTGAGCACTGAGCACCCAGCACCCCGAGCACTGAGCACTCAGCACCCTGTGTACTGAGCACCGAGCACCCCGAGCACTGAGCACCCAGCACCCTGAGCACTCAGCACCCAGCACCCCGAGCACTGAGTACGCAGCACCGTGAGCACTGAGCACCCAGCACCCTGAGCACTGAGCACCCAGCACCCAGAGCACTGCGCACCCAGCACACTGAGCACTGAGCACCCAGCACCCTGAGTACTGAGCACCCAGCACCCTGAGTACTGAGCACCCAGCACCCCGAGGACTGAGCACCCAGCACCCTGTGCACTGAGCACTGAGCATCCAGCACCCCGAGCACTGAGCACCCTGAGCTCTTAGCACCCTGAGTACTGAGCACCCAGCACCCTGAGTACTGAGCACCCAGCACCCTGAGCACTGAGCACCCAGCACCCTGAGTACTGAGCACCCAGCACTCTGAGTACTGAGCACTGAGCACCCGGGCACTGAGCACCCAGCACCCTGAGCACTGAGCACCCAGCACCCCGAGCACTGAGCACCCAGCACCCTGAGCACTGAGCACCCAGCACCCCGAGTACTGAGCACCGAGCACCCTGAGAACTGAGCACCCAGCACCCTGAGCACTGAGCACTGAGCACCCTGAGCACTGAGCACCCAGCACCCCGAGTACTGAGCACTGAGCACCCTGAGTACTGAGCACCCAGCACCCCGAGTACTGAGCACTGAGCACCATGAGTACTGAGCACCCAGCACCCTGAGCACTGAGCACTGAGAACCCTGAGTACTGAGCACCGAGCACCCCGAGCACTGAACACCCAGCACCCTGAGTACTGAGCACCGAGCTCCCCGAACACTGAGCACCCTGAGTACTGAGCACCCAGCACCCTGAGTACTGAGCACCGAGCACCCCGAGCACTGAGCACCCAGCACCCCGAGCACTGAGCACCCAGCACCCTGAGTACTGAGCACTCAGCACCCTGAGTACTGAGCACTGAGCACCCCGAGCACTGAGCACCCAGCACCCTGAGCACTGAGCACCCTGAGGACTGAGCACCCAGCACCCTGAGCCCTGAGCACCCAGCACCCTGAGTACTGAGCACCGATCACCCTGAGCACTTAGCACCCAGCACACAGAGCACTGAGCACCCAACACCCTGAGTACTGAGCACCCAGCACCCCGAGCACTGAGCCACCAGCACCCTGAGTACTGAGCACCCTGAGTACTGAGCACCGATCACCCTGAGCACTGAGCTCCCAGCACCCTGAGTACTGAACGCCCAGCAACCTGAGCACTGAGCACCCAGCACCCTGAGCACTGAGCACCCAGCACCCTGAGCACTGAGCACACAGCACCCAGAGCACTGAGCACCCAGCACCCTGAGCACTGAGCACCCAGCACCCTGAGTACTGAGCACCCAGCACCCTGAGTACTGAGCACCCAGAAACCCGAGCACTGAGCACCCAGCACCCCGAGCACTGAGCACCCAGCACCCTGAGTACTGAGCACTGAGCACCCAGCACCCCGAGCACTGAGCACCCAGCACCCTGAGCACTGAGCAACCAGCACCCGAGTACTGAGCACCCAGCACCCTGAGTACTGAGCACCCAGCACCCTGAGTACTGAGCACCCAGCACCCCGAGTACTGAGCACCCAGCACCCTGAGTACTGAGCACGGAGCACCCAGCACCCTGAGTACTGAGCTCCGAGCACCCCGAGCACTGAGCACCCAGCGCCCCGAGCACCGAGCACCCCGAGCACTGAGCACACAGCACCCTGAGTACTGAGCTCCGAGCACCCCGAGCACTGAGCACCCAGCGCCCCGAGCACGGAGCACCCTGAGCACTGAGCACCCAGCACCATGAGTACTGAGCACCCAGCACCCTGAGCACTGAGCACCCTGAGTACTGAGCACCCAGCACCCTGAGCACTGAGCACCCTGAGTACTGAGCACCCAGCACCCTGAGCACTGAGTACCCAGCACCCTGAGTACTGAGCACTGAGAACCCTGAGTACTGAGCACCGAGCACCCTGAGTACTGAGCACCCAGCACCCTGATCACTGAGCACGGAGCACCCCGAGGACTGAGCACCCAGCACCCTGATCCCTGAGCACCCAGCACCTTGAGTACTGAGCACCGAGCACCCCGAGCACTGAGCAACCAGCACCCTGAGTACTGAGCACCCAGCACCCTGAGCACTGAGCACCCAGCACCCTGAGCACTGAGCACCCAGCACCCGAAGCACTGATCACCCAGCACCCTGAGTACTGAGCACCCAGCACCCGGAGCACTGAGCACCCAGCACACTGAGTACTGAGCACCCAGCACCCTGAGTACTGAGCAACCAGCACCCTTAGCACTGAGCACTGAGCACCCAGCACCCAGAGCACTGAGCACTGAGCACCCAGCACCCTGAGCACTGTGCACCCAGCACCGCGAGCACTGAGCACCCAGCACCCTGAGCACTGAGCACCCAGCACCCCGAGTACTGAGCACTGAGCACCCTGAGTACTGAGCACCCAGCACCCCGAGTACTGAGCACTGAGCACCCTGAGTACTGAGCAACCAGCACCCTGAGCACTGAGCACTGAGAACCCTGAGTACTGAGCACCGAGCACCCCGAGCACTGAGCACCCAGCACCCCGAGCACTGAGCACCCAGCACCCTGAGTACTGAGCACTGAGCACCCAGCACCCCGAGCACTGAGCACTCAGCACCCTGTGTACTGAGCACTGTGTACCCAGTACCCCCGAGCACTGAGCACCCAGCACCCTGAGCACTGAGCACCCAGCACCCTGAGTACTGAGCACTGAGCACCCTGAGTACTGAGCGCTGAGCACCCTGAGCACTGAGCACCCAGCACCCCGAGCACTGAGCACCCAGCACCCTGAGTACTGAGCACCCAGCACCCTGAGTACTGAGCACTCAGCATCCTGAGTACTGAGCACCGAGCACACCGAGCACTGAGCACCCAGCACCCTGAGCACTGAGCACCCAGCACCATGAGTTCTGAGCACCCAGCACCCTGAGTACTGAGCACCCAGCACACTGAGCACTGAGCACCCAGCAACCTGAGTACTGAGCACCCAGGACTCTGAGCACTGAGCACCCAGCACCCCGAGCACTGAGCACCCAGCACCCCGAGCACTGAGCACTGAGCACCCTGAGCACTGAGCACCCAGCACCCCGAGTACTGAGCACTGAGCACCCTGAGTACTGAGCACCCAGCACCCCGAGTACGGAGCCCTGAGCACCCTGTGTACTGAGCACCCAGCAGCCTGAGCACTGAGCACTGAGAACCCTGAGTACTGAGCACCGAGCACCCCGAGCACTGAGCACCCAGCACCCCGAGCACTGAGCACCCAGCACCCTGAGTACTGAGCACTGAGCACCCAGCACCCCGAGCACTGAGCACTCAGCACCCTGTGTACTGAGCACTGAGTACCCAGTACCCCCGAGCACTGAGCACCCAGCACCCTGAGCACTGAGCACCCAGCACCCTGAGTACTGAGCACTGAGCACCCTGAGTACTGAGCACTGAGCACCCTGAGCACTGAGCACCCAGCACCCTGACCACTGAGCACCCTGAGGACTCAGCACCCAGCACCCTGAGTACTGAGCACCCAGCACCCTGAGTACTGAGCACCGATCACCCTGAGCACTGAGCACCCAGCACCCCGAGCACTGAGCACCCTGAGTACTGAGCACCCAGCACCATGAGTACTGAGCACTAAGCACCCAGAGCACTGAGCACCCTGAGTACTGAGCACCCAGCACCCCAATCACTGAGCACCCAGCACCCTCAGCACTGAGCACCCAGCACCCTGAGCACTGAGCACCCAGCACCCTGAGTACTGAGCACCCAGCACGCTGAGTACTGAGCACCCAGCACCCCGAGCACTGAGCACCCAGCACCCTGAGTACTGAGCACTGAGCACCCAGCACCCCGAGCACTGAGCACTCAGCACCCTGTGTACTGAGCACCGAGCACCCCGAGCACTGAGCACCCAGCACCCTGAGCACTCAGCACCCAGCACCCCGAGCACTGAGTACGCAGCACCGTGAGCACTGAGCACCCAGCACCCTGAGCACTGAGCACCCAGCACCCAGAGCACTGCGCACCCAGCACACTGAGCACTGAGCACCCAGCACCCTGAGTACTGAGCACCCAGCACCCTGAGTACTGAGCACCCAGCACCCCGAGGACTGAGCACCCAGCACCCTGTGCACTGAGCACTGAGCATCCAGCACCCCGAGCACTGAGCACCCTGAGCTCTTAGCACCCTGAGTACTGAGCACCCAGCACCCTGAGTACTGAGCACCCAGCACCCTGAGCACTGAGCACCCAGCACCCTGAGTACTGAGCACCCAGCACTCTGAGTACTGAGCACTGAGCACCCGGGCACTGAGCACCCAGCACCCTGAGCACTGAGCACCCAGCACCCCGAGCACTGAGCACCCAGCACCCTGAGCACTGAGCACCCAGCACCCCGAGTACTGAGCACCGAGCACCCTGAGAACTGAGCACCCAGCACCCTGAGCACTGAGCACTGAGCACCCTGAGCACTGAGCACCCAGCACCCCGAGTACTGAGCACTGAGCACCCTGAGTACTGAGCACCCAGCACCCCGAGTACTGAGCACTGAGCACCATGAGTACTGAGCACCCAGCACCCTGAGCACTGAGCACTGAGAACCCTGAGTACTGAGCACCGAGCACCCCGAGCACTGAACACCCAGCACCCTGAGTACTGAGCACCGAGCTCCCCGAACACTGAGCACCCTGAGTACTGAGCACCCAGCACCCTGAGTACTGAGCACCGAGCACCCCGAGCACTGAGCACCCAGCACCCCGAGCACTGAGCACCCAGCACCCTGAGTACTGAGCACTCAGCACCCTGAGTACTGAGCACTGAGCACCCCGAGCACTGAGCACCCAGCACCCTGAGCACTGAGCACCCTGAGGACTGAGCACCCAGCACCCTGAGCCCTGAGCACCCAGCACCCTGAGTACTGAGCACCGATCACCCTGAGCACTTAGCACCCAGCACACAGAGCACTGAGCACCCAACACCCTGAGTACTGAGCACCCAGCACCCCGAGCACTGAGCCACCAGCACCCTGAGTACTGAGCACCCTGAGTACTGAGCACCGATCACCCTGAGCACTGAGCTCCCAGCACCCTGAGTACTGAACGCCCAGCAACCTGAGCACTGAGCACCCAGCACCCTGAGCACTGAGCACCCAGCACCCTGAGCACTGAGCACACAGCACCCAGAGCACTGAGCACCCAGCACCCTGAGCACTGAGCACCCAGCACCCTGAGTACTGAGCACCCAGCACCCTGAGTACTGAGCACCCAGAAACCCGAGCACTGAGCACCCAGCACCCCGAGCACTGAGCACCCAGCACCCTGAGTACTGAGCACTGAGCACCCAGCACCCCGAGCACTGAGCACCCAGCACCCTGAGCACTGAGCAACCAGCACCCGAGTACTGAGCACCCAGCACCCTGAGTACTGAGCACCCAGCACCCTGAGTACTGAGCACCCAGCACCCCGAGTACTGAGCACCCAGCACCCTGAGTACTGAGCACGGAGCACCCAGCACCCTGAGTACTGAGCTCCGAGCACCCCGAGCACTGAGCACCCAGCGCCCCGAGCACCGAGCACCCCGAGCACTGAGCACACAGCACCCTGAGTACTGAGCTCCGAGCACCCCGAGCACTGAGCACCCAGCGCCCCGAGCACGGAGCACCCTGAGCACTGAGCACCCAGCACCATGAGTACTGAGCACCCAGCACCCTGAGCACTGAGCACCCTGAGTACTGAGCACCCAGCACCCTGAGCACTGAGCACCCTGAGTACTGAGCACCCAGCACCCTGAGCACTGAGTACCCAGCACCCTGAGTACTGAGCACTGAGAACCCTGAGTACTGAGCACCGAGCACCCTGAGTACTGAGCACCCAGCACCCTGATCACTGAGCACGGAGCACCCCGAGGACTGAGCACCCAGCACCCTGATCCCTGAGCACCCAGCACCTTGAGTACTGAGCACCGAGCACCCCGAGCACTGAGCAACCAGCACCCTGAGTACTGAGCACCCAGCACCCTGAGCACTGAGCACCCAGCACCCTGAGCACTGAGCACCCAGCACCCGAAGCACTGATCACCCAGCACCCTGAGTACTGAGCACCCAGCACCCGGAGCACTGAGCACCCAGCACACTGAGTACTGAGCACCCAGCACCCTGAGTACTGAGCAACCAGCACCCTTAGCACTGAGCACTGAGCACCCAGCACCCAGAGCACTGAGCACTGAGCACCCAGCACCCTGAGCACTGTGCACCCAGCACCGCGAGCACTGAGCACCCAGCACCCTGAGCACTGAGCACCCAGCACCCTGAGCACTGATCACCCAGCACCCTGAGCACTGAGCACCCAGCACCCCGAGCACTGAGCACCCAGCACCCTGAGTACTGAGCACTCAGCACCCTGAGTACTGAGCACTGAGCACCCCGAGCACTGAGCACCCAGCACCCTGAGCACTGAGCACCCTGAGGACTGAGCACCCAGCACCCTGAGCCCTGAGCACCCAGCACACTGAGTACTGAGCACCGATCACCCTGAGCACTTAGCACCCAGCACCCAGAGCACTGAGCACCCAACACCCTGAGTACTGAGCACCCAGCACCCCGAGCACTGAGCAACCAGCACCCTGAGTACTGAGCACCCTGAGTACTGAGCACCGATCACCCTGAGCACTGAGCTCCCAGCACCCTGAGTACTGAGCACCCAGCACCCTGAGCACTGAGCACCCAGCACCCCGAGCACTGAGCACCCAGCACCCTGAGCACTGAGCACCCAGCACCCTGAGTACTGAGCACCCAGCACCCCGAGCACTGAGCACCCAGCACCCTGAGCACTGAGCACCCAGCACCCTGAGCACTGAGCAACCAGCACCCGAGTACTGAGCACCCAGCACCCTGAGTACTGAGCACCCAGCACCCTGAGTACTGAGCACCCAGCACCCCGAGTACTGAGCACCCAGCACCCTGAGTACTGAGCACCCAGGACCCTGAGCACTGAGCACCCAGCACCCCGAGCACTGAGCACCCAGCAACCTGAGTACTGAGCACCCAGAACCCTGAGTACTGAGCACTCAGCACCCTGAGTACTGAGCACTGAGCACCCCGAGCACTGAGCACCCAGCACCCTGAGCACTGAGCACCCTGAGTACTGAGCACCCAGCCCCCTGAGCACTGAGCACCCAGCACCCTGAGTACTGAGCACCCAGCACCCTGAGCACTGAGCAACCAGCACCCTGAGTACTGAGCACCCAGCACCCCGAGCACTGAGCACCCAGCACCCCGAGTACTGAGCACCGAGCACCCTGAGCACTGAGTACCGAGCACCCTGAGCACTGAGCACGCAGCACCCTGAGTACTGAACACCCAGCACCCTGAGTACTGAGCACCCAGCACACTGAGCCCTGAGCACCGAGCACCCCGAGTACTGAGCACCCAGCACCCTGAGCACTGAGCACACAGGACCCTGAGTACTGAGCACCCAGCACCCTGAGTACTGAAAACCCAGCACCCTGAGCACTGAGCACTGAGCACCCTGAGCACTGAGTACTGAGCACCGAGCACCCCGAGCACTGACCACCCAGAACCCTGAGCACTGAACATACAGCACCCTGAGTACTGATCACCTCGAGCACTGAGCACCCAGAACCCTGAGTACTGAGCACCGAGCGCCCCGAGCACTGAGCACCCAGCACCCCGAGCACTGAGCACCCAGCACCCCGAGCACTGAGCACCCAGCACCCTGAGCACTGAGCACCCAGCACCCTGAGCACTGAGCACCCAGCACCCCGAGCACTGAGCACCAAGCACCCTGAGCACTGAGCACCCAGCACCCTGAGTACTGAGCACTGAGCACCCAGCACCCCGAGCACTGAGCACCCAGCACCCTGAGCACTGAGCAACCAGCACCCGAGTACTGAGCACCCAGCACCCTGAGTACTGAGCACCCAGCACCCTGAGTACTGAGCACCCAGCACCCCGAGTACTGAGCACCCAGCACCCTGAGTACTGAGCACCCAGCACCCTGAGTACTGAGCACGGAGCACCCAGCACCTTGAGTACTGAGCTCCGAGCACCCCGAGCACTGAGCACCCAGCGCCCCGAGCACCGAGCACCCCGAGCACTGAGCACCCAGCACCCTGAGTACTGAGCTTCGAGCACCCCGAGCACTGAGCACCCAGCGCCCCGAGCACGGAGCACCCTGAGCACTGAGCACCCAGCACCCTGAGTACTCAGCACCCATCACCCTGAGCACTGAGCACCCTGAGTACTGAGCACCCAGCACCCTGAGCACTGAGTACCCAGCACCCTGAGTACTGAGCACTGAGAACCCTAAGTACTGAGCACCCAGCACCCTGATCACTGAGCACGGAGCACCCCGAGGACTGAGCACCCAGCACCCTGAGCCCTGAGCACCCAGCACCTTGAGTACTGAGCACCGAGCACCCCGAGCACTGAGCAACCAGCACCCTGAGTACTGAGCACCCAGCACCCTGAGCACTGAGCACCCAGCACCCTGAGCACTGAGCACCCAGCACCCCGAGCACTGATCACCCAGCACCCTGAGTACTTAGCACCCAGCACCCGGAGCACTGAGCACCCAGCACACTGAGTACTGAGCACCCAGCACCCTGAGTACAGAGCAACCAGCACCCTGAGCACTGAGCACTGAGCACCCAGCACCCAGAGCACTGAGCACTGAGCACCCAGCACCCTGAGCACTGTGCACCCAGCACCGCGAGCACTGAGCACCCAGCAACCTGAGCACTGAGCACCCAGCACCCTGAGCACTGATCACCCAGCACCCCGAGAATGAGCACCCAGCACCCTGAGCACTGAGCACCCAGCACCCTGAGTACTGAGCACCCAACACCCTGAGTACTGAAAACTCAGCACCCTGAGCACTGAGCACTGAGCACCCTGAGCAATGAGTACTGAGCACCGAGCACCCCGAGCACTGAGCACCCAGAACCCTGAGCACTGAACATACAACAACCTGAGTACTGATCACCTCGAGCACTGAGCACCCAGCACCCTGAGCACTGAGCACCCAGCAGCCCGAGCACTGAGCACCCAGCACCCTGAGTAGTGAGCACCAAGCACCCCGAACACTGAGCACCCAGCACCCTGAGTACTGAGCTCTGAGCACCCCGAGCACTGAGCACCCAGCGCCCCGAGCACCGAGCACCCCGAGCACTGAGCACCCAGCACCCTGAGTACTGAGCACCCAGCACCCTGAGCACTGAGCACCCTGATTACTGAGCACCCAGCACGCTGAGCACTGAGTACCCAGCACCCTTAGTACTGAGCACTGAGAACCCTGAGTACTGAGCACCGAGCACCCTGAGAACTGAGCACCCAGCACCCTGATCACTGAGCACGGAGCACCCCGAGGACTGAGCACCCAGCACCCTGAGCACTGAGCACCCAGCACCTTGAGTACTGAGCACCGAGCACCCCGAGCACTGAGCACCCAGCACCCTGAGTACTGAGCACCCAGCACCCTGAGCACTGAGCACCCAGCACCCTGAGCACTGAGCACCCAGCACCCCGAGCACTGATCACCCAGCACCCTGTGTACTGAGCACCCAGCACCCTGAGCACTGAGCACCCAGCACACTGAGTACTGAGCACCCTGCTCCCTGAGTACTGAGCAACCACCACCCTGAGCACTGAGCACTGAGCACCCAGCACCCTGAGCACTGAGCACTGAGCTCCCAGCACCCCGAGCACTGTGCAACCAGCACCGCGAGCACTGAGCACCCAGCACCCTGAGCACTGAGCACCCAGCACCCTGAGCACTGATCACCCAGCACCCTGAGCACTGAGCACCCAGCACCCTGAGTACTGAGCACCAAGCACCCTGAGTACTGAGCACCCAGCATCCTGAGTACTGAGCACCGATCACCCTGAGCACTGAGCACCCAGCACAACGAGCACTGAGCACCCAGCACCCTGAGTACTGAGCACCCTGAGTACTGAGCACCCAGCAACCCGAGCACTGAGCACCCAGCACCCTGAGTACTGAGCACCCTGAGTACTGAGCACCCAGCACCCTGAGTACTGAGCACCCTGAGTACTGAGCACCCAGCACCCTGAGCACTGAGCACCCAGCACCCTGAGTACTGAGCACCCAGCACCCTGAGCATTGAGCACCCAGCACCCTGAGTACTGAGCACCCAGCACACTGAGTACTTAGCACCCAGCAACCTGAGCACTGAGCACATAGCACCCTGAGTACTGAGCACCGAGCACCCTGAGTACTGAGCACCCAGCACCCTGAGTACTGAGCACCCAGCACCCTGAGTACTGAGCACCGAGCACCCCGAGTACTGAGCACCCAGCACCCTGAGCACTGAGCACCCAGCACCCTGAGCACTGAGCACCCAGCACCCCAAGCACTGAGCACCCAGCACCCTGAGTACTGAGCACCCTGAGCACTGAGCACCCAGCACCCCGAGCACTGAGCACCCAGCACCCTGAGTACTGAGCACCCTGAGTACTGAGCACCCAGCACCCTGAGTACTGAGCACTCTGAGTACTGAGCAACCAGCACCCTGAGCACTGAGCACCCAGCACCCTGAGTACTGAGCACCCAGCACCCTGAGCACTGAGCACCCAGCACCCTGAGTACTGAGCACTCTGAGTACTGAGCAACCAGCACCCCAAGCACTGAGCACCCAGGGTACTGAGCACCCAGCACCCTGAGTAATGAGCACCCAGCAACCCGAGCACTGAGCACCCAGCACCCTGAGTACTGAGCACCCATCACCCTGAGCACTGAGCACCGAGCACCCTGAGCACTGAGCACCCAGCACTTTGAGCACTGAGAACCCAGCACCCCGAGCAGTGAGCACCCAGCACCCTGAGCACTGAGCACCCTGAGTACTGAGCACTGAGCACCCTGAGTACTGAGCACCCAGCACCCTGAGTACTGAGCACCCAGCACCCTGAGCAATGAGCACCCTGAGTACTGAGCACCCAGCACCCTGAGCTCTGAGCACCCAGCACCTGGAGTACTGAGCGCCCAGCACCCTGAGCACTGAACACACAGCACCCTGAGTACTGAGGACACAGCACCCTGAGTACTGAGCACCCAGCACCCTGGGCACTGAGCACCAAGCACCCTGAGTACTGAGCACCCAGCACCCTGAGCACTGAGCACCCAGCACCCTGAGTACTGAGCATCCAGCACCCCAAGCACTGAGAACCCAGCACCCTGAGTACTGAGCACTGAGCACCCAGCACCCCGAGCACTGAGCACACAGCACCCTGTGTACTGAGCACTGAGTACCCAGCACCCCGAGCACTGAGCACCCAGCACCCTGAGCACTGAGCACCCTGAGTACAGAGCACCCAGCACCCTGAGCACTGAGAACGCAGCACCCTGAGTACTGAGCACCCAGCATCCTGAGTACTGAGCACCCAGCACCCTGAGCACTGAGCACCCTGATGACTGAGCACCCAGCACCCTGAGTACTGAGCACCCAGCACCCTGAGTACTGAGCAACCAGCATCCTGAGTACTGAGCACCGATCACCCTGAGCACTGAGCACCCAGCACCACGAGCACTGAGCACCCAGCACCCTGAGTACTGAGCACCCTGAGTACTGAGCACCCAGCAACCCGAGCACTGAGCACCCTGCACCCTGAGTACTGAGCACCCTGAGTACTGACCACCCAGCACCCTGAGTACTGAGCACCCTGAGTACTGAGCACCCAGCACCCTGAGCACTGAGCACCCAGCACCCTGAGTACTGAGCACCCAGCACCCTGAGCACTGAGCACCCAGCACCCTGAGTACTGAGCACCCAGCACACTGAGTACTTAGCACCCAGCAACCTGAGCACTGAGCACCCAGCACCCTGAGTACTGAGCACCGAGCACCCTGAGTACTGAGCACCCTGCACCCTGAGTACTGAGCACGGAGCACCCAGCACCTTGAGTACTGAGCTCCGAGCACCCCGAGCACTGAGCACCCAGCGCCCCGAGCACCGAGCACCCCGAGCACTGAGCACCCAGCACCCTGAGTACTGAGCTTCGAGCACCCCGAGCACTGAGCACCCAGCGCCCCGAGCACGGAGCACCCTGAGCACTGAGCACCCAGCACCCTGAGTACTCAGCACCCATCACCCTGAGCACTGAGCACCCTGAGTACTGAGCACCCAGCACCCTGAGCACTGAGTACCCAGCACCCTGAGTACTGAGCACTGAGAACCCTAAGTACTGAGCACCCAGCACCCTGATCACTGAGCACGGAGCACCCCGAGGACTGAGCACCCAGCACCCTGAGCCCTGAGCACCCAGCACCTTGAGTACTGAGCACCGAGCACCCCGAGCACTGAGCAACCAGCACCCTGAGTACTGAGCACCCAGCACCCTGAGCACTGAGCACCCAGCACCCTGAGCACTGAGCACCCAGCACCCCGAGCACTGATCACCCAGCACCCTGAGTACTTAGCACCCAGCACCCGGAGCACTGAGCACCCAGCACACTGAGTACTGAGCACCCAGCACCCTGAGTACAGAGCAACCAGCACCCTGAGCACTGAGCACTGAGCACCCAGCACCCAGAGCACTGAGCACTGAGCACCCAGCACCCTGAGCACTGTGCACCCAGCACCGCGAGCACTGTGCACCCAGCAACCTGAGCACTGAGCACCCAGCACCCTGAGCACTGATCACCCAGCACCCCGAGAATGAGCACCCAGCACCCTGAGCACTGAGCACCCAGCACCCTGAGTACTGAGCACCCAACACCCTGAGTACTGAAAACTCAGCACCCTGAGCACTGAGCACTGAGCACCCTGAGCAATGAGTACTGAGCACCGAGCACCCCGAGCACTGAGCACCCAGAACCCTGAGCACTGAACATACAACAACCTGAGTACTGATCACCTCGAGCACTGAGCACCCAGCACCCTGAGCACTGAGCACCCAGCAGCCCGAGCACTGAGCACCCAGCACCCTGAGTAGTGAGCACCAAGCACCCCGAACACTGAGCACCCAGCACCCTGAGTACTGAGCTCTGAGCACCCCGAGCACTGAGCACCCAGCGCCCCGAGCACCGAGCACCCCGAGCACTGAGCACCCAGCACCCTGAGTACTGAGCACCCAGCACCCTGAGCACTGAGCACCCTGATTACTGAGCACCCAGCACGCTGAGCACTGAGTACCCAGCACCCTTAGTACTGAGCACTGAGAACCCTGAGTACTGAGCACCGAGCACCCTGAGAACTGAGCACCCAGCACCCTGATCACTGAGCACGGAGCACCCCGAGGACTGAGCACCCAGCACCCTGAGCACTGAGCACCCAGCACCTTGAGTACTGAGCACCGAGCACCCCGAGCACTGAGCACCCAGCACCCTGAGTACTGAGCACCCAGCACCCTGAGCACTGAGCACCCAGCACCCTGAGCACTGAGCACCCAGCACCCCGAGCACTGATCACCCAGCACCCTGTGTACTGAGCACCCAGCACCCTGAGCACTGAGCACCCAGCACACTGAGTACTGAGCACCCTGCTCCCTGAGTACTGAGCAACCACCACCCTGAGCACTGAGCACTGAGCACCCAGCACCCTGAGCACTGAGCACTGAGCTCCCAGCACCCCGAGCACTGTGCAACCAGCACCGCGAGCACTGAGCACCCAGCACCCTGAGCACTGAGCACCCAGCACCCTGAGCACTGATCACCCAGCACCCTGAGCACTGAGCACCCAGCACCCTGAGTACTGAGCACCAAGCACCCTGAGTACTGAGCACCCAGCATCCTGAGTACTGAGCACCGATTACCCTGAGCACTGAGCACCCAGCACAACGAGCACTGAGCACCCAGCACCCTGAGTACTGAGCACCCTGAGTACTGAGCACCCAGCAACCCGAGCACTGAGCACCCAGCACCCTGAGTACTGAGCACCCTGAGTACTGAGCACCCAGCACCCTGAGTACTGAGCACCCTGAGTACTGAGCACCCAGCACCCTGAGCACTGAGCACCCAGCACCCTGAGTACTGAGCACCCAGCACCCTGAGCATTGAGCACCCAGCACCCTGAGTACTGAGCACCCAGCACACTGAGTACTTAGCACCCAGCAACCTGAGCACTGAGCACATAGCACCCTGAGTACTGAGCACCGAGCACCCTGAGTACTGAGCACCCAGCACCCTGAGTACTGAGCACCCAGCACCCTGAGTACTGAGCACCGAGCACCCCGAGTACTGAGCACCCAGCACCCTGAGCACTGAGCACCCAGCACCCTGAGCACTGAGCACCCAGCACCCCAAGCACTGAGCACCCAGCACCCTGAGTACTGAGCACCCTGAGCACTGAGCACCCAGCACCCCGAGCACTGAGCACCCAGCACCCTGAGTACTGAGCACCCTGAGTACTGAGCACCCAGCACCCTGAGTACTGAGCACTCTGAGTACTGAGCAACCAGCACCCTGAGCACTGAGCACCCAGCACCCTGAGTACTGAGCACCCAGCACCCTGAGCACTGAGCACCCAGCACCCTGAGTACTGAGCACTCTGAGTACTGAGCAACCAGCACCCCAAGCACTGAGCACCCAGGGTACTGAGCACCCAGCACCCTGAGTAATGAGCACCCAGCAACCCGAGCACTGAGCACCCAGCACCCTGAGTACTGAGCACCCATCACCCTGAGCACTGAGCACCGAGCACCCTGAGCACTGAGCACCCAGCACTTTGAGCACTGAGAACCCAGCACCCCGAGCAGTGAGCACCCAGCACCCTGAGCACTGAGCACCCTGAGTACTGAGCACTGAGCACCCTGAGTACTGAGCACCCAGCACCCTGAGTACTGAGCACCCAGCACCCTGAGCAATGAGCACCCTGAGTACTGAGCACCCAGCACCCTGAGCTCTGAGCACCCAGCACCTGGAGTACTGAGCGCCCAGCACCCTGAGCACTGAACACACAGCACCCTGAGTACTGAGGACACAGCACCCTGAGTACTGAGCACCCAGCACCCTGGGCACTGAGCACCAAGCACCCTGAGTACTGAGCACCCAGCACCCTGAGCACTGAGCACCCAGCACCCTGAGTACTGAGCATCCAGCACCCCAAGCACTGAGAACCCAGCACCCTGAGTACTGAGCACTGAGCACCCAGCACCCCGAGCACTGAGCACACAGCACCCTGTGTACTGAGCACTGAGTACCCAGCACCCCGAGCACTGAGCACCCAGCACCCTGAGCACTGAGCACCCTGAGTACTGAGCACCCAGCACCCTGAGCACTGAGAACGCAGCACCCTGAGTACTGAGCACCCAGCATCCTGAGTACTGAGCACCCAGCACCCTGAGCACTGAGCACCCTGATGACTGAGCACCCAGCACCCTGAGTACTGAGCACCCAGCACCCTGAGTACTGAGCAACCAGCATCCTGAGTACTGAGCACCGATCACCCTGAGCACTGAGCACCCAGCACCACGAGCACTGAGCACCCAGCACCCTGAGTACTGAGCACCCTGAGTACTGAGCACCCAGCAACCCGAGCACTGAGCACCCTGCACCCTGAGTACTGAGCACCCTGAGTACTGAACACCCAGCACCCTGAGTACTGAGCACCCTGAGTACTGAGCACCCAGCACCCTGAGCACTGAGCACCCAGCACCCTGAGTACTGAGCACCCAGCACCCTGAGCACTGAGCACCCAGCACCCTGAGTACTGAGCACCCAGCACACTGAGTACTTAGCACCCAGCAACCTGAGCACTGAGCACCCAGCACCCTGAGTACTGAGCACCGAGCACCCTGAGTACTGAGCACCCTGCACCCTGAGCACTGAGCACCCAGCACCCTGAGCACTGAGCACCCAGCACCCCAAGCACTGAGCACCCAGCACCCTGAGTACTGAGCACCCTGAGCACTGAGCACCCAGCACCCCGAGCACTGAGCTCCCAGCACCCTGAGTACTGAGCACCCTGAGTACTGAGCACCCAGCACCCTGAGTACTGAGCAACCAGCACCCTGAGCACTGAGCACCCAGCACCCTGAGTACTGAGCACCCAGCACCCTGAGCGCTGAGTACCCAGCACCCTTAGTACTGAGCACTGAGAACCCTGAGTACTGAGCACCGAGCACCCTGAGAACTGAGCACCCAGCACCCTGATCACTGAGCACGGAGCACCCCGAGGACTGAGCACCCAGCACCCTGAGCACTGAGCACCCAGCACCTTGAGTACTGAGCACCGAGCACCCCGAGCACTGAGCACCCAGCACCCTGAGTACTGAGCACCCAGTACCCTGAGCACTGAGCACCCAGCACCCTGAGCACTGAGCACCCAGCACCCCGAGCACTGATCACCCAGCACCCTGTGTACTGAGCACCCAGCACCCTGAGCACTGAGCACCCAGCACACTGAGTACTGAGCACCCTGCACCCTGAGTACTGAGCAACCAGCACCCTGAGCACTGAGCACTGAGCACCCAGCACCCTGAGCACTGAGCACTGAGCTCCCAGCACCCCGAGCACTGTGCAACCAGCACCGCGAGCACTGAGCACCCAGCACCCTGAGCACTGAGCACCCAGCACCCTGAGCACTGATCACCCAGCACCCTGAGCACTGAGCACCCAGCACCCTGAGTACTGAGCACCCAGCACCCTGAGTACTGAGCACCCAGCATCCTGAGTACTGAGCACCGATCACCCTGAGCACTGAGCACCCAGCACCACGAGCACTGAGCACCCAGCACCCTGAGTACTGAGCACCCTGAGTACTGAGCACCCAGCAACCCGAGCACTGAGCACCCAGCACCCTGAGTACTGAGCACCCTGAGTACTGAGCACCCAGCACCCTGAGTACTGAGCACCCTGAGTACTGAGCACCCAGCACCCTGAGCACTGAGCACCCAGCACCCTGAGTACTGAGCACCCAGCACCCTGAGCACTGAGCACTCAGCACCCTGAGTACTGAGCACCCAGCACACTGAGTACTTAGCACCCAGCAACCTGAGCACTGAGCACCCAGCACCCTGAGTACTGAGCACCGAGCACCCTGAGTACTGAGCACCCAGCACCCTGAGTACTGAGCACCCAGCACCCTGAGTACTGAGCACCGAGCACCCCGAGTACTGAGCACCCAGCACCCTGAGCACTGAGCACCCAGCACCCTGAGCACTGAGCACCCAGCACCCCGAGCACTGAGCACCCAGCACCCTGAGTACTGAGCACCCTGAGCACTGAGCACCCAGCACCCCGAGCACTGAGCACCCAGCACCCTGAGTACTGAGCACCCTGAGTACTGAGCACCCAGCACCCTGAGTACTGAGCACTCTGAGTACTGAGCAACCAGCACCCTGAGCACTGAGCACCCAGCACCCTGAGTACTGAGCACCCAGCACCCTGAGCACTGAGCACCCAGCACCCTGAGTACTGAGCACTCTGAGTACTGAGCAACCAGCACCCCAAGCACTGAGCACCCAGGGTACTGAGCACCCTGCACCCTGAGTAATGAGCACCCAGCAACCCGAGCACTGAGCACCCAGCACCCTGAGTACTGAGCACCCATCACCCTGAGCACTGAGCACCGAGCACCCTGAGCACTGAGCACCCAGCACTTTGAGCACTGAGCACCCAGCACCCCGAGCAGTGAGCACCCAGCACCCTGAGCACTGAGCACCCTGAGTACTGAGCACTGAGCACCCTGAGTACTGAGCACCCAGCACCCTGAGTACTGAGCACCCAGCACCCTGAGCAATGAGCACCCTGAGTACTGAGCACCCAGCACCCTGAGCTCTGAGCACCCAGCACCCGGAGTACTGAGCGCCCAGCACCCTGAGCACTGAACACACAGCACCCTGAGTACTGAGGACACAGCACCCTGAGTACTGAGCACCCAGCACCCTGGGCACTGAGCACCAAGCACCCTGAGTACTGAGCACCCAGCACCCTGAGCACTGAGCACCCAGCACCCTGAGTACTGAGCATCCAGCACCCCGAGCACTGAGATCCCAGCACCCTGAGTACTGAGCACTGAGCACCCAGCACCCCGAGCACTGAGCACACAGCACCCTGTGTACTGAGCACTGAGTACCCAGCACCCCGAGCACTGAGCACCCAGCACCCTGAGCACTGAGCACCCTGAGTACTGAGCACCCAGCACCCTGAGCACTGAGAACGCAGCACCCTGAGTACTGAGCACCCAGCATCCTGAGTACTGAGCACCCAGCACCCTGAGCACTGAGCACCCTGATGACTGAGCACCCAGCACCCTGAGTACTGAGCACCCAGCACCCTGAGTACTGAGCACCCAGCATCCTGAGTACTGAGCACCGATCACCCTGAGCACTGAGCACCCAGCACCACGAGCACTGAGCACCCAGCACCCTGAGTACTGAGCACCCTGAGTACTGAGCACCCAGCAACCCGAGCACTGAGCACCCTGCACCCTGAGTACTGAGCACCCTGAGTACTGACCACCCAGCACCCTGAGTACTGAGCACCCTGAGTACTGAGCACCCAGCACCCTGAGCACTGAGCACCTAGCAACCTGAGTACTGAGCACCCAGCACCCTGAGCACTGAGCACCCAGCACCCTGAGTACTGAGCACCCAGCACACTGAGTACTTAGCACCCAGCAACCTGAGCACTGAGCACCCAGCACCCTGAGTACTGAGCACCGAGCACCCTGAGTACTGAGCACCCTGCACCCTGAGCACTGAGCACCCAGCACCCTGAGCACTGAGCACCCAGCACCCCAAGCACTGAGCACCCAGCACCCTGAGTACTGAGCACCCTGAGCACTGAGCACCCAGCACCCCGAGCACTGAGCTCCCAGCACCCTGAGTACTGAGCACCCTGAGTACTGAGCACCCAGCACCCTGAGTACTGAGCACTCTGAGTACTGAGCAACCAGCACCCTGAGCACTGAGCACCCAGCACCCTGAGTACTGAGCACCCAGCACCCTGAGCACTGAGTACCCAGCACCCTTAGTACTGAGCACTGAGAACCCTGAGTACTGAGCACCGAGCAGGCTGAGAACTGAGCACCCAGCACCCTGATCACTGAGCACGGAGCACCCCGAGGACTGAGCACCCAGCACCCTGAGCACTGAGCACCCAGCACCTTGAGTACTGAGCACCGAGCACCCCGAGCACTGAGCACCCAGCACCCTGAGTACTGAGCACCCAGCACCCTGAGCACTGATCACCCAGCACCCTGAGCACTGAGCACCCAGCACCCCGAGCACTGATCACCCAGCACCCTGTGTACTGAGCACCCAGCACCCTGAGCACTGAGCACCCAGCACACTGAGTACTGAGCACCCTGCACCCTGAGTACTGAGCAACCAGCACCCTGAGCACTGAGCACTGAGCACCCAGCACCCTGAGCACTGAGCACTGAGCTCCCAGCACCCCGAGCACTGTGCAACCAGCACCGCGAGCACTGAGCACCCAGCACCCTGAGCACTGAGCACCCAGCACCCTGAGCACTGATCACCCAGCACCCTGAGCACTGAGCACCCAGCACCCTGAGTACTGAGCACCCAGCACCCTGAGTACTGAGCACCCAGCATCCTGAGTACTGAGCACCGATCACCCTGAGCACTGAGCACCCAGCACCACGAGCACTGAGCACCCAGCACCCTGAGTACTGAGCACCCTGAGTACTGAGCACCCAGCAACCCGAGCACTGAGCACCCAGCACCCTGAGTACTGAGCACCCTGAGTACTGAGCACCCAGCACCCTGAGTACTGAGCACCCTGAGTACTGAGCACCCAGCACCCTGAGCACTGAGCACCCAGCACCCTGAGTACTGAGCACCCAGCACCCTGAGCACTGAGCACCCAGCACCCTGAGTACTGAGCATCCAGCACACTGAGTACTTAGCACCCAGCAACCTGAGGACTGAGCACCCAGCACCCTGAGTACTGAGCACCGAGCACCCTGAGTACTGAGCACCCAGCACCCTGAGTACTGAGCACCCAGCACCCTGAGTACTGAGCACCAAGCACCCCGAGTACTGAGCACCCAGCACCCTGAGCACTGAGCACCCAGCACCCTGAGCACTGAGCACCCAGCACCCCGAGCACTGAGCACCCAGCACCCTGAGTACTGAGCACCCTGAGCACTGAGCACCCAGCACCCCGAGCACTGAGCACCCAGCACCCTGAGTACTGAGCACCCTGAGTACTGAGCACCCAGCACCCTGAGTACTGAGCACTCTGAGTACTGAGCAACCAGCACCCTGAGCACTGAGCACCCAGCACCCTGAGTACTGAGCACAATGCACCCTGAGCACTGAGCACCCAGCACCCTGAGTACTGAGCACTCTGAGTACTGAGCAACCAGCACCCCAAGCACTGAGCACCCAGGGTACTGAGCACCCAGCACCCTGAGTAATGAGCACCCAGCAACCCGAGCACTGAGCACCCAGCACCCTGAGTACTGAGCACCCATCACCCTGAGCACTGAGCACCGAGCACCCTGAGCACTGAGCACCCAGCACTTTGAGCAGTGAGCACCCAGCACCCCGAGCAGTGAGCACCCAGCACCCTGAGCACTGAGCACCCTGAGTACTGAGCACTGAGCACCCTGAGTACTGAGCACCCAGCACCCTGAGTACTGAGCACCCAGCACCCTGAGCAATGAGCACCCTGAGTACTGAGCACCCAGCACCCTGAGCTCTGAGCACCCAGCACCCGGAGTACTGAGCGCCCAGCACCCTGAGCACTGAACACACAGCACCCTGAGTACTGAGGACACAGCACCCTGAGTACTGAGCACCCAGCACCCTGGGCACTGAGCACCAAGCACCCTGAGTACTGAGCACCCAGCACCCTGAGCACTGAGCACCCAGCACCCTGAGTACTGAGCATCCAGCACCCCGAGCACTGAGATCCCAGCACCCTGAGTACTGAGCACTGAGCACCCAGCACCCCGAGCACTGAGCACACAGAACCCTGTGTACTGAGCACTGAGTACCCAGCACCCCGAGCACTGAGCACCCAGCACCCTGAGCACTGAGCACCCTGAGTACTGAGCACCCAGCACCCTGAGCACTGAGAACGCAGCACCCTGAGTACTGAGCACCCAGCATCCTGAGTACTGAGCACCCAGCACCCTGAGCACTGAGCACCCTGATGACTGAGCACCCAGCACCCTGAGTACTGAGCACCCAGCACCCTGAGTACTGAGCACCCAGCATCCTGAGTACTGAGCACCGATCACCCTGAGCACTGAGCACCCAGCACCACGAGCACTGAGCACCCAGCACCCTGAGTACTGAGCACCCTGAGTACTGAGCACCCAGCAACCCGAGCACTGAGCACCCTGCACCCTGAGTACTGAGCACCCTGAGTACTGACCAAGCAGCACCCTGAGTACTGAGCACCCTGAGTACTGAGCACCCAGCACCCTGAGCACTGAGCACCCAGCACCCTGAGTACTGAGCACCCAGCACCCTGAGCACTGAGCACCCAGCAACCTGAGTACTGAGCACCCAGCACACTGAGTACTTAGCACCCAGCAACCTGAGCACTGAGCACCCAGCACCCTGAGTACTGAGCACCGAGCACCCTGAGTACTGAGCACCCTGCACCCTGAGCACTGAGCACCCAGCACCCTGAGCACTGAGCACCCAGCACCCCAAGCACTGAGCACCCAGCACCCTGAGTACTGAGCACCCTGAGCACTGAGCACCCAGCACCCCGAGCACTGAGCTCCCAGCACCCTGAGTACTGAGCACCCTGAGTACTGAGCTCCCAGCACCCTGAGTACTGAGCACTCTGAGTACTGAGCAACCAGCACCCTGAGCACTGAGCACCCAGCACCCTGAGTACTGAGCACCCAGAACCCTGAGCACTGAGCACCCAGCACCCTGAATACTGAGCACTCTGAGTACTGAGCAACCAGCACCCTGACCTCTGAGCACCCATCACCCTGAGTATTTAGCACCCAGCACCCTGAGCACTGAGCACACAGCACCCTGAGTACTGAGCACCGAGCACCCTGAGTACTGAGCACCCAGCACCCTGAGTACTAAGCACCCAGCACCCTGAGTACTGAGCACCGAGCACCCCCAGTACTGAGCACCCAGCACCCCGAGCACTGAGCACCCAGCACCCTGAGCACCCAGCACCCCATGCACTGAGCACCCAGCACCCTGAGTACTGAGTACTGAGCACCCTGAGTACTGAGCACCCAGCACCCTGAGCACTGAGCACCCAGCACCCTGAGTACTGAGCACCGAGCACCCCGAGCACTGAGCACCCAGCATCCTGTGTACTGAGCACCCCGCGCCAAGAGTACTGAGCACCGAGCATTCTGTACACTGAGCACCGAGCACCCCGAGCACTGAGCACCCAGCACCCTGAGTACTGAGCACCAAGCACCAAGAGTACTGAGCACCGAGCACCTCGAGCACTGAGCACCCAGCACCCCGAGTACTGAGCACCCAGCACAGTGAGTACTGAGCACACAGCACCCTGAGTACTGAGAACCCAGCACCCTGAGCACTGAGCACAACGCACGCTGAGTACTGAGCACTGAGCACCGTGAGTACTGAGCACCGAGGACCCTGAGCACTGAGCACCCAGCACGCTGAGTACTGAGCACTGAGCACCCAGCACCCTGAGTACTGAGCACCCAGCACCCTGAGTACTGAGCACTGAGCACTGAGCACCCTGAGCACTGAGCACCCAGCACCCCGAGCACTGAGCACTGAGCACCCTGAGTACTGAACACTGAGCACCCTTAGTACTGAGCACCGAGCACCCTGAGTACTGAGCACCCAGCACCCTGAGCACTGAGCACGGAGCACCCTGAGGACTGAGCACCAAGCACCGTGAGCACTGAGCACCCAGCACATTGAGTACTGAGCACCGAGCACCCCGAGCACTGAGCACCCAGCACCCTAAGTACTGAGCACCCAGCACCCTGAGCACTGAGCACCCAGCACACCGAGCACTGAGCACCCAGCACCCTGAGTACTGAGCTCCCAGCACCCTGAGTACTGAGCACCCAGCACCCCGAGCACTGAGCACCCAGCACCCTGAGCACTGAGCACCCAGCACCCTGAGTACTGAGCACCCAGCACCCTGAGTACTGAGCACCCAGAAACCCGAGCACTGAGCACCCAGCACCCCGAGCACTGAGCACCCAGCACCCTGAGTACTGAGCACTGAGCACCCAGCACCCCGAGCACTGAGCACCCAGCACCCTGAGCACTGAGCAACCAGCACCCGAGTACTGAGCACCCAGCACCCTGAGTACTGAGCACCCAGCACCCTGAGTACTGAGCACCCAGCACCCCGAATACTGAGCACCCAGCACCCTGAGTACTGAGCACGGAGCACCCAGCACCCTGAGTACTGAGCTCCGAGCACCCCGAGCACTGAGCACCCAGCGCCCCGAGCACCGAGCACCCCGAGCACTGAGCACACAGCACCCTGAGTACTGAGCTCCGAGCACCCCGAGCACTGAGCACCCAGCGCCCCGAGCACGGAGCACCCTGAGCACTGAGCACCCAGCACCATGAGTACTGAGCACCCAGCACCCTGAGCACTGAGCACCCTGAGTACTGAGCACCCAGCACCCTGAGCACTGAGTACCCAGCACCCTGAGTACTGAGCACTGAGAACCCTGAGTACTGAGCACCCAGCACCCTGATCACTGAGCACGGAGCACCCCGAGGACTGAGCACCCAGCACCCTGATCCCTGAGCACCCAGCACCTTGAGTACTGAGCACCGAGCACCCCGAGCACTGAGCAACCAGCACCCTGAGTACTGAGCACCCAGCACCCTGAGCACTGAGCACCCAGCACCCTGAGCACTGAGCACCCAGCACCCCGAGCACTGATCACCCAGCACCCTGAGTACTGAGCACCCAGCACCCGGAGCACTGAGCACCCAGCACACTGAATACTGAGCACCCAGCACCCTGAGTACTGAGCAACCAGCACCCTTAGCACTGAGCACTGAGCACCCAGCACCCAGAGCACTGAGCACTGAGCACCCAGCACCCTGAGCACTGTGCACCCAGCACCGCGAGCACTGAGCACCCAGCACCCTGAGCACTGAGCACCCAGCACCCTGAGCACTGATCACCCAGCACCCTGAGCACTGAGCACCCAGCACCCCGAGCACTGAGCACCCAGCACCCTGAGTACTGAGCACTCAGCACCCTGAGTACTGAGCACTGAGCACCCCGAGCACTGAGCACCCAGCACCCTGAGCACTGAGCACCCTGAGGACTGAGCACCCAGCACCCTGAGCCCTGAGCACCCAGCACCCTGAGTACTGAGCACCGATCACCCTGAGCACTTAGCACCCAGCACCCAGAGCACTGAGCACCCAACACCCTGAGTACTGAGCACCCAGCACCCCGAGCACTGAGCAACCAGCACCCTGAGTACTGAGCACCCTGAGTACTGAGCACCGATCACCCTGAGCACTGAGCTCCCAGCACCCTGAGTACTGAGCACCCAGCACCCTGAGCACTGAGCACCCAGCACCCCGAGCACTGAGCACCCAGCACCCTGAGCACTGAGCACCCAGCACCCTGAGTACTGAGCACCAAGCACCCCGAGCACTGAGCACCCAGCACCCTGAGCACTGAGCACCCAGCACCCTGAGCACTGAGCAACCAGCACCCGAGTACTGAGCACCCAGCACCCTGAGTACTGAGCACCCAGCACCCTGAGTACTGAGCACCCAGCACCCCGAGTACTGAGCACCCAGCACCCTGAGTACTGAGCACCCAGGACCCTGAGCACTGAGCACCCAGCACCCCGAGCACTGAGCACCCAGCAACCTGAGTACTGAGCACCCAGAACCCTGAGTACTGAGCACTCAGCACCCTGAGTACTGAGCACTGAGCACCCCGAGCACTGAGCACCCAGCACCCTGAGCACTGAGCACCCTGAGTACTGAGCACCCAGCCCCCTGAGCACTGAGCACCCAGCACCCTGAGTACTGAGCACCCAGCACCCTGAGCACTGAGCAACCAGCACCCTGAGTACTGAGCACCCAGCACCCCGAGCACTGAGCACCCAGCACCCCGAGTACTGAGCACCGAGCACCCTGAGCACTGAGTATCGAGCACCCTGAGCACTGAGCACCCAGCACCCTGAGTACTGAGCACCGAGCACCCCGAGCACTGAGCACCCAGCACCCCGAGCACTGAGCACCCAGCACCCTGAGCACTGAGCACCCAGCACCCTGAGCACTGAGCACCCAGCACCCCGAGCACTGAGCACCCAGCACCCTGAGCACTGAGCACCCAGCACCCTGAGTACTGAGCACCCAGCACCCTGAGTACTGAGCACCCAGAAACCCGAGCACTGAGCACCCAGCACCCCGAGCACTGAGCACCAAGCACCCTGAGTACTGAGCACTGAGCAGCCAGCACCCCGAGCACTGAGCACCCAGCACCCTGAGCACTGAGCAACCAGCACCCGAGTACTGAGCACCCAGCACCCTGAGTACTGAGCACCCAGCACCCTGAGTACTGAGCACCCAGCACCCCGAGTACTGAGCACCCAGCACCCTGAGTACTGAGCACGGAGCACCCAGCACCCTAAGTACTGAGCTCCGAGCACCCCGAGCACTGAGCACCCAGCGCCCCGAGCACCGAGCACCCCGAGCACTGAGCACACAGCACCCTGAGTACTGAGCTCCGAGCACCCCGAGCACTGAGCACCCAGCGCCCCGAGCACGGAGGACCCTGAGCACTGAGCACCCAGCACCATGAGTACTGAGCACCCAGCACCCTGAGCACTGAGCACCCTGAGTACTGAGCACCCAGCACCCTGAGCACTGAGTACCCAGCACCCTGAGTACTGAGCACTGAGAACCCTGAGTACTGAGCACCGAGCACCCTGAGTACTGAGCACCCAGCACCCTGATCACTGAGCACGGAGCACCCCGAGGACTGAGCACCCAGCACCCTGATCCCTGAGCACCCAGCACCTTGAGTACTGAGCACCGAGCACCCCGAGCACTGAGCAACCAGCACCCTGAGTACTGAGCTCCCAGCACCCTGAGCACTGAGCACCCAGCACCCTGAGCACTGAGCACCCAGCACCCCGAGCACTGATCACCCAGCACCCTGAGTACTGAGCACCTAGCACCCGGAGCACTGAGCACCCAGCACACTGAGTACTGAGCACCCAGCACCCTGAGTACTGAGCAACCAGCACCCTTAGCACTGAGCACTGAGCACCCAGCACCCAGAGCACTGAGCACTGAGCACCCAGCACCCTGAGCACTGTGCACCCAGCAACGCGAGCACTGAGCACCCAGCACCCTGAGCACTGAGCACCCAGCACCCTGAGCACTGATCACCCAGCACCCTGAGCACTGAGCACCCAGCACCCCGAGCACTGAGCACCCAGCACCCTGAGTACTGAGCACTCAGCACCCTGAGTACTGAGCACTGAGCACCCCGAGCACTGAGCACCCAGCACCCTGAGCACTGAGCACCCTGAGGACTGAGCACCCAGCACCCTGAGCCCTGAGCACCCAGCACCCTGAGTACTGAGCACCGATCACCCTGAGCACTTAGCACCCAGCACCCAGAGCACTGAGCACCCAACACCCTGAGTACTGAGCACCCAGCACCCCGAGCACTGAGCAACCAGCACCCTGAGTACTGAGCACCCTGAGTACTGAGCACCGATCACCCTGAGCACTGAGCTCCCAGCACCCTGAGTACTGAGCACCCAGCACCCTGAGCACTGAGCACCCAGCACCCCGAGAAATGAGCACCCAGCACCCTGAGCACTGAGCACCCAGCACCCTGAGTACTGAGCACCCAGCACCCCGAGCACTGAGCACCCAGCACCCTGAGCACTGAGCACCCACCACCCTGAGCACTGAGCAACCAGCACCCGAGTACTGAGCACCCAGCACCCTGAGTACTGAGCACCCAGCACCCTGAGTACTGAGCACCCAGCACCCCGAGTACTGAGCACCCAGCACCCTGAGTACTGAGCACCCAGGACCCTGAGCACTGAGCACCCAGCACCCCGAGCACTGAGCACCCAGCAACCTGAGTACTGAGCACCCAGAACCCTGAGTACTGAGCACTCAGCACCCTGAGTACTGAGCACTGAGCACCCCGAGCACTGAGCACCCAGCACCCTGAGCACTGAGCACCCTGAGTACTGAGCACCCAGCCCCCTGAGCACTGAGCACCCAGCACCCTGAGTACTGAGCACCCAGCACCCTGAGCACTGAGCAACCAGCACCCTGAGTACTGAGCACCCAGCACCCCGAGTACTGAGCACCCAGCACCCCGAGTACTGAGCACCGAGCACCCTGAGCACTGAGTATCGAGCACCCTGAGCACTGAGCACCCAGCACCCTGAGTACTGAGCACCGAGCACCCCGAGCACTGAGCACCCAGCACCCCGAGCACTGAGCACCCAGCACCCTGAGCACTGAGCAACCAGCACCCTGAGTACTGAGCACCCAGCACCCCGAGCACTGAGCACCCAGCACCCCGAGTACTGAGCACCCTGAGTACTGAGCACCCAGCAACCCGAGCACTGAGCACCCTGCACCCTGAGTACTGAGCACCCTGAGTACTGACCACCCAGCACCCTGAGTACTGAGCACCCAGCACACTGAGTACTTAGCACTCAGCACCCTGAGTACTGAGCACCGTGCACCCTGAGTACTGAGCACCCTGCACCCTGAGCACTGAGCACCCAGCACCCTGAGCACTGAGCACCCAGCACCCCAAGCACTGAGCACCCAGCACCCTGAGTACTGAGCACCCTGAGCACTGAGCACCCAGCACCCCGAGCACTGAGCTCCCAGCACCCTGAGTACTGAGCACCCTGAGTACTGAGCACCCAGCACCCTGAGTACTGAGCACTCTGAGTACTGAGCAACCAGCACCCTGAGCACTGAGCACCCAGCACCCTGAGTACTGAGCACCCAGCACCCTGAGCACTGAGCACCCAGCACCCTGAGTACTGAGCACTCTGAGTACTGAGCAACCAGCACCCTGAGCTGTGAGCACCCAGCACCCTGAGTACTTAGCACCCAGCACCCTGAGCACTGAGCACACAGCACCCTGAGTACTGAGCACCGAGCACCCTGAGTACTGAGCACCCAGCACCCGGAGTACTAAGCACCCAGCACCCTGAGTACTGAGCACCGAGCACCCCCAGTACTGAGCACCCAGCACCCCGAGCACGGAGCACCCAGGACCCCGAGCACTGAGTACTGAGCACCCAGCACCCTGAGTACTGAGCACCGAGCTCCCCGAGCACTGAGCACCCTGAGTACTGAGCACCCAGCACCCCGATCACTGAGCACCCAGCACCCTGAGCACTGAGCACCCAGCACCCTGAACACTGAGCACCCAGCACCCTGAGTACTTAGCACCCAGCACGCTGAGTACTGAGCACCCAGCACCGCGAGCACTGAGCACCCAGCACCCTGAGTACTGAGCACTGAGCACCCAGCACCCCGAGCACTGAGCACCCAGCACCCTGTGTACTGAGCACTGTGCACCCTGAGTACTAAGCACCAAGCACACTGAGTACTGAGCACCCAGGACCCTGAGCACTGAGCACCCCGACCACTGAGCACCCAGCACCCTGAGCACTCAGCACCCAGCACCCCGAGCACTGAGCACCCAGCACCCTGAGCACTGAGCACCCAGCACCCTGAGAACTGAGCACCCAGCACCTAGAGCTCTGAGCACCCAGCACCCTGAGCACTGAGCACCCAGCGCCCTGAGTTCTGAGCATGCAGCACCCTGAGTACTGAGCATCCAGACCCCGAGCACTGAGCACCCAGCACCCCTAGCACTGTGCACCCAGCACCCTGAGTACAGAGAACCCAGCACCCTGAGCACTGACCACCCAGCACCCTGAGCACTGAGCACCCAGCACCCTGAGTACTGAGCACCCAATGTACTGCGCACCGAGCACCCCGAGCACTGAGCACACAGCACCCTGAGTACTGAGCACCCAGCACCCCGTGCACTGAGCACCCAGCACCCTGATTACTGAGCACCGAGCACCCTGAGTACTGAGCACCCAGCACCCCGAGCACTGAGCACCCAGCACCCCGAGCACTGAGCACCCAGCACTGAGCACCCAGCACCCTGAGTACTGAGCACCGAGCACCCCGAGCACTGAGCACCCAGCACCCTGAGTACTGAACACCCAGCACCCTGATTACTGAGCACCGAGCACCCCGAGCACTGAGCACCGGGCACCCCGAGCACTGAGAACCCAGCACCCTGAGTACTGAGCACCCAGCAACCTGAGAACTGAGCACTGAGCACTGAGCACCCTGAGCACTGAGCACCCAGCACCCTGAGCATTGAGCACCCAGCATCCTGAGCACTGTGTACTGAGCACCCAGTACCCTGAGCACTGAGCACCCATCACCCTGAGCACTGAGCACCCAGCACCCTGAGTACTGAGCACCCAGGACCCCAAACACTGAGCACCGAGCACCCTGAGAACTGAGCACCGAGCACCCTGAGTACTGAGCACCCAGCACCATGAGTACTGAGCACCGAGCACCCAGACTACTGAGCAACCTGAGTACTGAGCACCCAGCACCCTGAGAATGAGCACCCAGCACCATGAGTACTGAGCACCGAGCACCCTGAGCACTGAGCACCCAGCACCCTGAGTACTGAGCACCAAGCACCCTGAGTACTGAGCACCCAGCACCCTGAGTACTGAGCACCCAGCATCCTGAGTTCTGAGCACCCAGCACCCTGAGCACTGAGCACACTGAGTACTGAGCACCCAGAACCCTGAGCACTGAGGACCCAGCACCCTGAGTACTGAGCACCCAGCACCCTGAGCACTGAGGACCCAGCACCCCGAGCACTGAGCACCCAGCACCCTGAGTACTGAGCACCCAGCACCCTGAGCACTGAGGACCCAGCACCCCGAGCACTGAGCACCCAGCACGCTGAGTACTGAGCACTGAGCATCCAGCACCCCGAGGACTGAGCACCCAGCACCCCGAGCACTGAGCACCCAGCACCCCGAGCACTGAGCACTGAGCACCCTGAGTACTGAGCACTGAGCACCCTTAGTACTGAGCACCCAGCACCCTGCGTACTGAGCACCCAGCACCGTGAGCACTGAGCACGGAGCACCCCGAGGACTGAGCACCCAGCACCGTGAGCACTGAGCACCCAGCACATTGAGTACTGAGCACCGAGCACCCCGAGCACTGAGCACCCAGCACCCTAAGTTCTGAGCACCCAGCACCCTGAGCACTGAGCACCCAGCACCCCGAGCACTGAGCACCCAGCACCCTGAGTACTGAGCACCCAGCACCCTGAGTTCTGAGCACCCAGCACCCCGAGCACTGAGCACCCAGCACACTGAGCACTTAGCACCCAGCACCCTGAGTACTGAGCACCCAGCACCCCGAGCACTGAGCACCCAGCACCCTGAATAATGAGCACCCAGCACCCTGAGTACTGAGCACTGAGCACCCTGAGTACTGAGCACTCAGCACCCTGAGTACTGAGCACCGAGCACCCCGATCACTGAGCACCCAGCACCCTGAGCGCTGAGCACCCAGCACCCTGAGCACTGAGGACCCTGAGGACTGAGCACCCAGCACCCTGTGTACTGAGCACCCAGCACCCTGAGTACTGAGCACCCAGCACCCTGAGTACTGAGCACCGATCACCCTGAGCACTGAGCACCCAGCACCCCGAGCACTGAGCACCCAGCACCCTGAGTACTGAGCACCCTGAGTACTGAGCACCCAGCACCCCGAGCACTGAGCACCTAGCACCCTGAGTACTGAGCACCCTGAGTACTGAGCATCCAGCACCCTGAGTACTGAGCACCCTGAGTACTGAGCACCCAGTACCCCGAGCACTGAGCACCCAGCACCCGAGTACTGAGCACCCTGAGTACTGAGCACCCAGCACCCTGAGTACTGAGCACCCTGAATACTGAGCACCCAGCACCCTGAGTACTGAGCACTCAGCACCCTGAGTACTGAGCACTGAGCACCCCGAGCACTGAGCACCCAGCACCCTGAGCACTGAGCACCCTGAGTACTGAGCACCCAGCCCCCTGAGCACTGAGCACCCAGCACCCTGAGTACTGAGCACCCAGCACCCTGAGCACTGAGCACCCAGCACCCCGAGCACTGAGCACCCAGCACCCCGAGTACTGAGCACCGAGCACCCTGAGCACTGAGTATCGAGCACCCTGAGCACTGAGTATCGAGCACCCTGAGCACTGAGCACCCAGCACCCTGAGTACTGAGCACCGAGCACCCCGAGCACTGAGCACCCAGCACCCCGAGCACTGAGCACCCAGCACCCTGAGCACTGAGCACCCAGCACCCTGAGCACTGAGCACCCAGCACCCCGAGCACTGAGCACCCAGCACCCTGAGCACTGAGCACCCAGCACCCTGAGTACTGAGCACCCAGCACCCTGAGTACTGAGCACCCAGAAACCCGAGCACTGAGCACCCAGCACCCCGAGCACTGAGCACCAAGCACCCTGAGTACTGAGCACTGAGCAGCCAGCACCCCGAGCACTGAGCACCCAGCACCCTGAGCACTGAGCAACCAGCACCCGAGTACTGAGCACCCAGCACCCTGGGTACTGAGCACCCAGCACCCTGAGTACTGAGCACCCAGCACCCCGAGTACTGAGCACCCAGCACCCTGAGTACTGAGCACGGAGCACCCAGCACCCTGAGTACTGAGCTCCGAGCACCCCGAGCACTGAGCACCCAGCGCCCCGAGCACCGAGCACCCCGAGCACTGAGCACACAGCACCCTGAGTACTGAGCTCCGAGCACCCCGAGCACTGAGCACCCAGCGCCCCGAGCACGGAGGACCCTGAGCACTGAGCACCCAGCACCATGAGTACTGAGCACCCAGCACCCTGAGCACTGAGCACCCTGAGTACTGAGCACCCAGCACCCTGAGCACTGAGTACCCAGCACCCTGAGTACTGAGCACTGAGAACCCTGAGTACTGAGCACCGAGCACCCTGAGTACTGAGCACCCAGCACCCTGATCACTGAGCACGGAGCACCCCGAGGACTGAGCACCCAGCACCCTGATCCCTGAGCACCCAGCACCTTGAGTACTGAGCACCGAGCACCCCGAGCACTGAGCAACCAGCACCCTGAGTACTGAGCTCCCAGCACCCTGAGCACTGAGCACCCAGCACCCTGAGCACTGAGCACCCAGCACCCCGAGCACTGATCACCCAGCACCCTGAGTACTGAGCACCCAGCACCCGGAGCACTGAGCACCCAGCACACTGAGTACTGAGCACCCAGCACCCTGAGTACTGAGCAACCAGCACCCTTAGCACTGAGCACTGAGCACCCAGCACCCAGAGCACTGAGCACTGAGCACCCAGCACCCTGAGCACTGTGCACCCAGCACCGCGAGCACTGAGCACCCAGCACCCTGAGCACTGAGCACCCAGCACCCTGAGCACTGATCACCCAGCACCCTGAGCACTGAGCCCCCAGCACCCCGAGCACTGAGCACCCAGCACCCTGAGTACTGAGCACTCAGCACCCTGAGTACTGAGCACTGAGCACCCCGAGCACTGAGCACCCAGCACCCTGAGCACTGAGCACCCTGAGGACTGAGCACCCAGCACCCTGAGCCCTGAGCACCCAGCACCCTGAGTACTGAGCACCGATCACCCTGAGCACTTAGCACCCAGCACCCAGAGCACTGAGCACCCAACACCCTGAGTACTGAGCACCCAGCACCCCGAGCACTGAGCAACCAGCACCCTGAGTACTGAGCACCCTGAGTACTGAGCACCGATCACCCTGAGCACTGAGCTCCCAGCACCCTGAGTACTGAGCACCCAGCACCCTGAGCACTGAGCACCCAGCACCCCGAGCACTGAGCACCCAGCACCCTGAGCACTGAGCACCCAGCACCCTGAGTACTGAGCACCCAGCACCCCGAGCACTGAGCACCCAGCACCCTGAGCACTGAGCACCCAGCACCCTGAGCACTGAGCAACCAGCACCCGAGTACTGAGCACCCAGCACCCTGAGTACTGAGCACCCAGCACCCTGAGTACTGAGCACCCAGCACCCCGAGTACTGAGCACCCAGCACCCTGAGTACTGAGCACCCAGGACCCTGAGCACTGAGCACCCAGCACCCCGAGCACTGAGCACCCAGCAACCTGAGTACTGAGCACCCAGAACCCTGAGTACTGAGCACTCAGCACCCTGAGTACTGAGCACTGAGCACCCCGAGCACTGAGCACCCAGCACCCTGAGCACTGAGCACCCTGAGTACTGAGCACCCAGCCCCCTGAGCACTGAGCACCCAGCACCCTGAGTACTGAGCACCCAGCACCCTGAGCACTGAGCAACCAGCACCCTGAGTACTGAGCACCCAGCACCCCGAGTACTGAGCACCCAGCACCCCGAGTACTGAGCACCGAGCACCCTGAGCACTGAGTATCGAGCACCCTGAGCACTGAGCACCCAGCACCCTGAGTACTGAGCACCGAGCACCCCGAGCACTGAGCACCCAGCACCCCGAGCACTGAGCACCCAGCACCCTGAGCACTGAGCACCCAGCACCCTGAGCACTGAGCACCCAGCACCCCGAGCACTGAGCACCCAGCACCCTGAGCGCTGAGCACCCAGCACCCTGAGTACTGAGCACCCAGCACCCTGAGTACTGAGCACCCAGAAACCCGAGCACTGAGCACCCAGCACCCCGAGCACTGAGCACCAGGCACCCTGAGTACTGAGCACTGAGCAGCCAGCACCCCGAGCACTGAGCACCCAGCACCCTGAGCACTGAGCAACCAGCACCCGAGTACTGAGCACCCAGCACCCTGAGTACTGAGCACCCAGCACCCTGAGTACTGAGCACCCAGCACCCCGAGTACTGAGCACCCAACACCCTGAGTACTGAGCACGGAGCACCCAGCACCCTGAGTACTGAGCTCCGAGCACCCCGAGCACTGAGCACCCAGCGCCCCGAGCACGGAGGACCCTGAGCACTGAGCACCCAGCACCCCGAGTACTGAGCACCCTGAGTACTGAGCACCCAGCAACCCGAGCACTGAGCACCCTGCACCCTGAGTACTGAGCACCCTGAGTACTGACCACCCAGCACCCTGAGTACTGAGCACCCAGCACACTGAGTACTTAGCACCCAGCACCCTGAGTACTGAGCACCGAGCACCCTGAGTACTGAGCACCCTGCACCCTGAGCACTGAGCACCCAGCACCCTGAGCACTGAGCACCCAGCACCCCAAGCACTGAGCACCCAGCACCCTGAGTACTGAGCACCCTGAGCACTGAGCACCCAGCACCCCGAGCACTGAGCTCCCAGCACCCTGAGTACTGAGCACCCTGAGTACTGAGCACCCAGCACCCTGAGTACTGAGCACTCTGAGTACTGAGCAACCAGCACCCTGAGCACTGAGCACCCAGCACCCTGAGTACTGAGCACCCAGCACCCTGAGCACTGAGCACCCAGCACCCTGAGTACTGAGCACTCTGAGTACTGAGCAACCAGCACCCTGAGCTGTGAGCACCCAGCACCCTGAGTACTTAGCACCCAGCACCCTGAGCACTGAGCACACAGCACCCTGAGTACTGAGCACCGAGCACCCTGAGTACTGAGCACCCAGCACCCGGAGTACTAAGCACCCAGCACCCTGAGTACTGAGCACCGAGCACCCCCAGTACTGAGCACCCAGCACCCCGAGCACGGAGCACCCAGGACCCCGAGCACTGAGTACTGAGCACCCAGCACCCTGAGTACTGAGCACCGAGCTCCCCGAGCACTGAGCACCCTGAGTACTGAGCACCCAGCACCCCGATCACTGAGCACCCAGCACCCTGAGCACTGAGCACCCAGCACCCTGAACACTGAGCACCCAGCACCCTGAGTACTTAGCACCCAGCACGCTGAGTACTGAGCACCCAGCACCGCGAGCACTGAGCACCCAGCACCCTGAGTACTGAGCACTGAGCACCCAGCACCCCGAGCACTGAGCACCCAGCACCCTGTGTACTGAGCACTGTGCACCCTGAGTACTAAGCACCAAGCACACTGAGTACTGAGCACCCAGGACCCTGAGCACTGAGCACCCCGAGCACTGAGCACCCAGCACCCTGAGCACTCAGCACCCAGCACCCCGAGCACTGAGCACCCAGCACCCTGAGCACTGAGCACCCAGCACCCTGAGAACTGAGCACCCAGCACCTAGAGCTCTGAGCACCCAGCACCCTGAGCACTGAGCACCCAGCGCCCTGAGTTCTGAGCATGCAGCACCCTGAGTACTGAGCATCCAGACCCCGAGCACTGAGCACCCAGCACCCCTAGCACTGTGCACCCAGCACCCTGAGTACAGAGAACCCAGCACCCTGAGCACTGACCACCCAGCACCCTGAGCACTGAGCACCCAGCACCCTGAGTACTGAGCACCCAACGTACTGCGCACCGAGCACCCCGAGCACTGAGCACACAGCACCCTGAGTACTGAGCACCCAGCACCCCGTGCACTGAGCACCCAGCACCCTGATTACTGAGCACCGAGCACCCTGAGTACTGAGCACCCAGCACCCCGAGCACTGAGCACCCAGCACCCCGAGCACTGAGCACCCAGCACTGAGCACCCAGCACCCTGAGTACTGAGCACCGAGCACCCCGAGCACTGAGCACCCAGCACCCTGAGTACTGAACACCCAGCACCCTGATTACTGAGCACCGAGCACCCCGAGCACTGAGCACCGGGCACCCCGAGCACTGAGAACCCAGCACCCTGAGTACTGAGCACCCAGCAACCTGAGAACTGAGCACTGAGCACTGAGCACCCTGAGCACTGAGCACCCAGCACCCTGAGCATTGAGCACCCAGCATCCTGAGCACTGTGTACTGAGCACCCAGTACCCTGAGCACTGAGCACCCATCACCCTGAGCACTGAGCACCCAGCACCCTGAGTACTGAGCACCCAGCACCCCAAACACTGAGCACCGAGCACCCTGAGAACTGAGCACCGAGCACCCTGAGTACTGAGCACCCAGCACCATGAGTACTGAGCACCGAGCACCCAGACTACTGAGCAACCTGAGTACTGAGCACCCAGCACCCTGAGAATGAGCACCCAGCACCATGAGTACTGAGCACCGAGCACCCTGAGCACTGAGCACCCAGCACCCTGAGTACTGAGCACCAAGCACCCTGAGTACTGAGCACCCAGCACCCTGAGTACTGAGCACCCAGCATCCTGAGTTCTGAGCACCCAGCACCCTGAGCACTGAGCACAGTGAGTACTGAGCACCCAGAACCCTGAGCACTGAGGACCCAGCACCCTGAGTACTGAGCACCCAGCACCCTGAGCACTGAGGACCCAGCACCCCGAGCACTGAGCACCCAGCACCCTGAGTACTGAGCACCCAACACCCTGAGCACTGAGGACCCAGCACCCCGAGCACTGAGCACCCAGCACGCTGAGTACTGAGCACTGAGCATCCAGCACCCCGAGGACTGAGCACCCAGCACCCCGAGCACTGAGCACCCAGCACCCCGAGCACTGAGCACTGAGCACCCTGAGTACTGAGCACTGAGCACCCTTAGTACTGAGCACCCAGCACCCTGCGTACTGAGCACCCAGCACCGTGAGCACTGAGCACGGAGCACCCCGAGGACTGAGCACCCAGCACCGTGAGCACTGAGCACCCAGCACATTGAGTACTGAGCACCGAGCACCCCGAGCACTGAGCACCCAGCACCCTAAGTTCTGAGCACCCAGCACCCTGAGCACTGAGCACCCAGCACCCCGAGCACTGAGCACCCAGCACCCTGAGTACTGAGCACCCAGCACCCTGAGTTCTGAGCACCCAGCACCCCGAGCACTGAGCACCCAGCACACTGAGCACTTAGCACCCAGCACCCTGAGTACTGAGCACCCAGCACCCCGAGCACTGAGCACCCAGCACCCTGAATAATGAGCACCCAGCACCCTGAGTACTGAGCACTGAGCACCCTGAGTACTGAGCACTCAGCACCCTGAGTACTGAGCACCGAGCACCCCGATCACTGAGCACCCAGCACCCTGAGCACTGAGGACCCTGAGGACTGAGCACCCAGCACCCTGTGTACTGAGCACCCAGCACCCTGAGTACTGAGCACCCAGCACCCTGAGTACTGAGCACCGATCACCCTGAGCACTGAGCACCCAGCACCCCGAGCACTGAGCACCCAGCACCCTGAGTACTGAGCACCCTGAGTACTGAGCACCCAGCACCCCGAGCACTGAGCACCTAGCACCCTGAGTACTGAGCACCCTGAGTACTGAGCATCCAGCACCCTGAGTACTGAGCACCCTGAGTACTGAGCACCCAGTACCCCGAGCACTGAGCACCCAGCACCCGAGTACTGAGCACCCTGAGTACTGAGCACCCAGCACCCTGAGTACTGAGCACCCTGAATACTGAGCACCCAGCACCCTGAGTACTGAGCACTCAGCACCCTGAGTACTGAGCACTGAGCACCCCGAGCACTGAGCACCCAGCACCCTGAGCACTGAGCACCCTGAGTACTGAGCACCCAGCCCCCTGAGCACTGAGCACCCAGCACCCTGAGTACTGAGCACCCAGCACCCTGAGCACTGAGCAACCAGCACCCTGAGTACTGAGCACCCAGCACCCCGAGCACTGAGCACCCAGCACCCCGAGTACTGAGCACCGAGCACCCTGAGCACTGAGTATCGAGCACCCTGAGCACTGAGCACCCAGCACCCTGAGTACTGAGCACCGAGCACCCCGAGCACTGAGCACCCAGCACCCCGAGCACTGAGCACCCAGCACCCTGAGCACTGAGCACCCAGCACCCTGAGCACTGAGCACCCAGCACCCCGAGCACTGAGCACCCAGCACCCTGAGCACTGAGCACCCAGCACCCTGAGTACTGAGCACCCAGCACCCTGAGTACTGAGCACCCAGAAACCCGAGCACTGAGCACCCAGCACCCCGAGCACTGAGCACCAAGCACCCTGAGTACTGAGCACTGAGCAGCCAGCACCCCGAGCACTGAGCACCCAGCACCCTGAGCACTGAGCAACCAGCACCCGAGTACTGAGCACCCAGCACCCTGAGTACTGAGCACCCAGCACCCTGAGTACTGAGCACCCAGCACCCCGAGTACTGAGCACCCAGCACCCTGAGTACTGAGCACGGAGCACCCAGCACCCTGAGTACTGAGCTCCGAGCACCCCGAGCACTGAGCACCCAGCGCCCCGAGCACCGAGCACCCCGAGCACTGAGCACACAGCACCCTGAGTACTGAGCTCCGAGCACCCCGAGCACTGAGCACCCAGCGCCCCGAGCACGGAGGACCCTGAGCACTGAGCACCCAGCACCATGAGTACTGAGCACCCAGCACCCTGAGCACTGAGCACCCTGAGTACTGAGCACCCAGCACCCTGAGCACTGAGTACCCAGCACCCTGAGTACTGAGCACTGAGAACCCTGAGTACTGAGCACCGAGCACCCTGAGTACTGAGCACCCAGCACCCTGATCACTGAGCACGGAGCACCCCGAGGACTGAGCACCCAGCACCCTGATCCCTGAGCACCCAGCACCTTGAGTACTGAGCACCGAGCACCCCGAGCACTGAGCAACCAGCACCCTGAGTACTGAGCTCCCAGCACCCTGAGCACTGAGCACCCAGCACCCTGAGCACTGAGCACCCAGCACCCCGAGCACTGATCACCCAGCACCCTGAGTACTGAGCACCCAGCACCCGGAGCACTGAGCACCCAGCACACTGAGTACTGAGCACCCAGCACCCTGAGTACTGAGCAACCAGCACCCTTAGCACTGAGCACTGAGCACCCAGCACCCAGAGCACTGAGCACTGAGCACCCAGCACCCTGAGCACTGTGCACCCAGCACCGCGAGCACTGAGCACCCAGCACCCTGAGCACTGAGCACCCAGCACCCTGAGCACTGATCACCCAGCACCCTGAGCACTGAGCCCCCAGCACCCCGAGCACTGAGCACCCAGCACCCTGAGTACTGAGCACTCAGCACCCTGAGTACTGAGCACTGAGCACCCTGAGCACTGAGCACCCAGCACCCTGAGCACTGAGCACCCTGAGGACTGAGCACCCAGCACCCTGAGCCCTGAGCACCCAGCACCCTGAGTACTGAGCACCGATCACCCTGAGCACTTAGCACCCAGCACCCAGAGCACTGAGCACCCAACACCCTGAGTACTGAGCACCCAGCACCCCGAGCACTGAGCAACCAGCACCCTGAGTACTGAGCACCCTGAGTACTGAGCACCGATCACCCTGAGCACTGAGCTCCCAGCACCCTGAGTACTGAGCACCCAGCACCCTGAGCACTGAGCACCCAGCACCCCGAGCACTGAGCACCCAGCACCCTGAGCACTGAGCACCCAGCACCCTGAGTACTGAGCACCCAGCACCCCGAGCACTGAGCACCCAGCACCCTGAGCACTGAGCACCCAGCACCCTGAGCACTGAGCAACCAGCACCCGAGTACTGAGCACCCAGCACCCTGAGTACTGAGCACCCAGCACCCTGAGTACTGAGCACCCAGCACCCCGAGTACTGAGCACCCAGCACCCTGAGTACTGAGCACCCAGGACCCTGAGCACTGAGCACCCAGCACCCCGAGCACTGAGCACCCAGCAACCTGAGTACTGAGCACCCAGAACCCTGAGTACTGAGCACTCAGCACCCTGAGTACTGAGCACTGAGCACCCCGAGCACTGAGCACCCAGCACCCTGAGCACTGAGCACCCTGAGTACTGAGCACCCAGCCCCCTGAGCACTGAGCACCCAGCACCCTGAGTACTGAGCACCCAGCACCCTGAGCACTGAGCAACCAGCACCCTGAGTACTGAGCACCCAGCACCCCGAGTACTGAGCACCCAGCACCCCGAGTACTGAGCACCGAGCACCCTGAGCACTGAGTATCGAGCACCCTGAGCACTGAGCACCCAGCACCCTGAGTACTGAGCACCGAGCACCCCGAGCACTGAGCACCCAGCACCCCGAGCACTGAGCACCCAGCACCCTGAGCACTGAGCACCCAGCACCCTGAGCACTGAGCACCCAGCACCCCGAGCACTGAGCACCCAGCACCCTGAGCGCTGAGCACCCAGCACCCTGAGTACTGAGCACCCAGCACCCTGAGTACTGAGCACCCAGAAACCCGAGCACTGAGCACCCAGCACCCCGAGCACTGAGCACCAGGCACCCTGAGTACTGAGCACTGAGCAGCCAGCACCCCGAGCACTGAGCACCCAGCACCCTGAGCACTGAGCAACCAGCACCCGAGTACTGAGCACCCAGCACCCTGAGTACTGAGCACCCAGCACCCTGAGTACTGAGCACCCAGCACCCCGAGTACTGAGCACCCAACACCCTGAGTACTGAGCACGGAGCACCCAGCACCCTGAGTACTGAGCTCCGAGCACCCCGAGCACTGAGCACCCAGCGCCCCGAGCACGGAGGACCCTGAGCACTGAGCACCCAGCACCCCGAGTACTGAGCACCCTGAGTACTGAGCACCCAGCAACCCGAGCACTGAGCACCCTGCACCCTGAGTACTGAGCACCCTGAGTACTGACCACCCAGCACCCTGAGTACTGAGCACCCAGCACACTGAGTACTTAGCACCCAGCACCCTGAGTACTGAGCACCGAGCACCCTGAGTACTGAGCACCCTGCACCCTGAGCACTGAGCACCCAGCACCCTGAGCACTGAGCACCCAGCACCCCAAGCACTGAGCACCCAGCACCCTGAGTACTGAGCACCCTGAGCACTGAGCACCCAGCACCCCGAGCACTGAGCTCCCAGCACCCTGAGTACTGAGCACCCTGAGTACTGAGCACCCAGCACCCTGAGTACTGAGCACTCTGAGTACTGAGCAACCAGCACCCTGAGCACTGAGCACCCAGCACCCTGAGTACTGAGCACCCAGCACCCTGAGCACTGAGCACCCAGCACCCTGAGTACTGAGCACTCTGAGTACTGAGCAACCAGCACCCTGAGCTGTGAGCACCCAGCACCCTGAGTACTTAGCACCCAGCACCCTGAGCACTGAGCACACAGCACCCTGAGTACTGAGCACCGAGCACCCTGAGTACTGAGCACCCAGCACCCGGAGTACTAAGCACCCAGCACCCTGAGTACTGAGCACCGAGCACCCCCAGTACTGAGCACCCAGCACCCCGAGCACGGAGCACCCAGGACCCCGAGCACTGAGTACTGAGCACCCAGCACCCTGAGTACTGAGCACCGAGCTCCCCGAGCACTGAGCACCCTGAGTACTGAGCACCCAGCACCCCGATCACTGAGCACCCAGCACCCTGAGCACTGAGCACCCAGCACCCTGAACACTGAGCACCCAGCACCCTGAGTACTTAGCACCCAGCACGCTGAGTACTGAGCACCCAGCACCGCGAGCACTGAGCACCCAGCACCCTGAGTACTGAGCACTGAGCACCCAGCACCCCGAGCACTGAGCACCCAGCACCCTGTGTACTGAGCACTGTGCACCCTGAGTACTAAGCACCAAGCACACTGAGTACTGAGCACCCAGGACCCTGAGCACTGAGCACCCCGAGCACTGAGCACCCAGCACCCTGAGCACTCAGCACCCAGCACCCCGAGCACTGAGCACCCAGCACCCTGAGCACTGAGCACCCAGCACCCTGAGAACTGAGCACCCAGCACCTAGAGCTCTGAGCACCCAGCACCCTGAGCACTGAGCACCCAGCGCCCTGAGTTCTGAGCATGCAGCACCCTGAGTACTGAGCATCCAGACCCCGAGCACTGAGCACCCAGCACCCCTAGCACTGTGCACCCAGCACCCTGAGTACAGAGAACCCAGCACCCTGAGCACTGACCACCCAGCACCCTGAGCACTGAGCACCCAGCACCCTGAGTACTGAGCACCCAACGTACTGCGCACCGAGCACCCCGAGCACTGAGCACACAGCACCCTGAGTACTGAGCACCCAGCACCCCGTGCACTGAGCACCCAGCACCCTGATTACTGAGCACCGAGCACCCTGAGTACTGAGCACCCAGCACCCCGAGCACTGAGCACCCAGCACCCCGAGCACTGAGCACCCAGCACTGAGCACCCAGCACCCTGAGTACTGAGCACCGAGCACCCCGAGCACTGAGCACCCAGCACCCTGAGTACTGAACACCCAGCACCCTGATTACTGAGCACCGAGCACCCCGAGCACTGAGCACCGGGCACCCCGAGCACTGAGAACCCAGCACCCTGAGTACTGAGCACCCAGCAACCTGAGAACTGAGCACTGAGCACTGAGCACCCTGAGCACTGAGCACCCAGCACCCTGAGCATTGAGCACCCAGCATCCTGAGCACTGTGTACTGAGCACCCAGTACCCTGAGCACTGAGCACCCATCACCCTGAGCACTGAGCACCCAGCACCCTGAGTACTGAGCACCCAGCACCCCAAACACTGAGCACCGAGCACCCTGAGAACTGAGCACCGAGCACCCTGAGTACTGAGCACCCAGCACCATGAGTACTGAGCACCGAGCACCCAGACTACTGAGCAACCTGAGTACTGAGCACCCAGCACCCTGAGAATGAGCACCCAGCACCATGAGTACTGAGCACCGAGCACCCTGAGCACTGAGCACCCAGCACCCTGAGTACTGAGCACCAAGCACCCTGAGTACTGAGCACCCAGCACCCTGAGTACTGAGCACCCAGCATCCTGAGTTCTGAGCACCCAGCACCCTGAGCACTGAGCACAGTGAGTACTGAGCACCCAGAACCCTGAGCACTGAGGACCCAGCACCCTGAGTACTGAGCACCCAGCACCCTGAGCACTGAGGACCCAGCACCCCGAGCACTGAGCACCCAGCACCCTGAGTACTGAGCACCCAACACCCTGAGCACTGAGGACCCAGCACCCCGAGCACTGAGCACCCAGCACGCTGAGTACTGAGCACTGAGCATCCAGCACCCCGAGGACTGAGCACCCAGCACCCCGAGCACTGAGCACCCAGCACCCCGAGCACTGAGCACTGAGCACCCTGAGTACTGAGCACTGAGCACCCTTAGTACTGAGCACCCAGCACCCTGCGTACTGAGCACCCAGCACCGTGAGCACTGAGCACGGAGCACCCCGAGGACTGAGCACCCAGCACCGTGAGCACTGAGCACCCAGCACATTGAGTACTGAGCACCGAGCACCCCGAGCACTGAGCACCCAGCACCCTAAGTTCTGAGCACCCAGCACCCTGAGCACTGAGCACCCAGCACCCCGAGCACTGAGCACCCAGCACCCTGAGTACTGAGCACCCAGCACCCTGAGTTCTGAGCACCCAGCACCCCGAGCACTGAGCACCCAGCACACTGAGCACTTAGCACCCAGCACCCTGAGTACTGAGCACCCAGCACCCCGAGCACTGAGCACCCAGCACCCTGAATAATGAGCACCCAGCACCCTGAGTACTGAGCACTGAGCACCCTGAGTACTGAGCACTCAGCACCCTGAGTACTGAGCACCGAGCACCCCGATCACTGAGCACCCAGCACCCTGAGCACTGAGGACCCTGAGGACTGAGCACCCAGCACCCTGTGTACTGAGCACCCAGCACCCTGAGTACTGAGCACCCAGCACCCTGAGTACTGAGCACCGATCACCCTGAGCACTGAGCACCCAGCACCCCGAGCACTGAGCACCCAGCACCCTGAGTACTGAGCACCCTGAGTACTGAGCACCCAGCACCCCGAGCACTGAGCACCTAGCACCCTGAGTACTGAGCACCCTGAGTACTGAGCATCCAGCACCCTGAGTACTGAGCACCCTGAGTACTGAGCACCCAGTACCCCGAGCACTGAGCACCCAGCACCCGAGTACTGAGCACCCTGAGTACTGAGCACCCAGCACCCTGAGTACTGAGCACCCTGAATACTGAGCACCCAGCACCCTGAGTACTGAGCACTCAGCACCCTGAGTACTGAGCACTGAGCACCCCGAGCACTGAGCACCCAGCACCCTGAGCACTGAGCACCCTGAGTACTGAGCACCCAGCCCCCTGAGCACTGAGCACCCAGCACCCTGAGTACTGAGCACCCAGCACCCTGAGCACTGAGCAACCAGCACCCTGAGTACTGAGCACCCAGCACCCCGAGCACTGAGCACCCAGCACCCCGAGTACTGAGCACCGAGCACCCTGAGCACTGAGTATCGAGCACCCTGAGCACTGAGCACCCAGCACCCTGAGTACTGAGCACCGAGCACCCCGAGCACTGAGCACCCAGCACCCCGAGCACTGAGCACCCAGCACCCTGAGCACTGAGCACCCAGCACCCTGAGCACTGAGCACCCAGCACCCCGAGCACTGAGCACCCAGCACCCTGAGCACTGAGCACCCAGCACCCTGAGTACTGAGCACCCAGCACCCTGAGTACTGAGCACCCAGAAACCCGAGCACTGAGCACCCAGCACCCCGAGCACTGAGCACCAAGCACCCTGAGTACTGAGCACTGAGCAGCCAGCACCCCGAGCACTGAGCACCCAGCACCCTGAGCACTGAGCAACCAGCACCCGAGTACTGAGCACCCAGCACCCTGAGTACTGAGCACCCAGCACCCTGAGTACTGAGCACCCAGCACCCCGAGTACTGAGCACCCAGCACCCTGAGTACTGAGCACGGAGCACCCAGCACCCTGAGTACTGAGCTCCGAGCACCCCGAGCACTGAGCACCCAGCGCCCCGAACACCGAGCACCCCGAGCACTGAGCACACAGCACCCTGAGTACTGAGCTCCGAGCACCCCGAGCACTGAGCACCCAGCGCCCCGAGCACGGAGGACCCTGAGCACTGAGCACCCAGCACCATGAGTACTGAGCACCCAGCACCCTGAGCACTGAGCACCCTGAGTACTGAGCACCCAGCACCCTGAGCACTGAGTACCCAGCACCCTGAGTACTGAGCACTGAGAACCCTGAGTACTGAGCACCGAGCACCCTGAGTACTGAGCACCCAGCACCCTGATCACTGAGCACGGAGCACCCCGAGGACTGAGCACCCAGCACCCTGATCCCTGAGCACCCAGCACCTTGAGTACTGAGCACCGAGCACCCCGAGCACTGAGCAACCAGCACCCTGAGTACTGAGCTCCCAGCACCCTGAGCACTGAGCACCCAGCACCCTGAGCACTGAGCACCCAGCACCCCGAGCACTGATCACCCAGCACCCTGAGTACTGAGCACCCAGCACCCGGAGCACTGAGCACCCAGCACACTGAGTACTGAGCACCCAGCACCCTGAGTACTGAGCAACCAGCACCCTTAGCACTGAGCACTGAGCACCCAGCACCCAGAGCACTGAGCACTGAGCACCCAGCACCCTGAGCACTGTGCACCCAGCACCGCGAGCACTGAGCACCCAGCACCCTGAGCACTGAGCACCCAGCACCCTGAGCACTGATCACCCAGCACCCTGAGCACTGAGCCCCCAGCACCCCGAGCACTGAGCACCCAGCACCCTGAGTACTGAGCACCCAGCACCCTGAGCACTGAGCACCCTGAGGACTGAGCACCCAGCACCCTGAGCCCTGAGCACCCAGCACCCTGAGTACTGAGCACCGATCACCCTGAGCACTTAGCACCCAGCACCCAGAGCACTGAGCACCCAACACCCTGAGTACTGAGCACCCAGCACCCCGAGCACTGAGCAACCAGCACCCTGAGTACTGAGCACCCTGAGTACTGAGCACCGATCACCCTGAGCACTGAGCTCCCAGCACCCTGAGTACTGAGCACCGATCACCCTGAGCACTGAGCTCCCAGCACCCCGAGCACTGAGCACCCAGCACCCTGAGCACTGAGCACCCAGCACCCTGAGTACTGAGCACCCAGCACCCCGAGCACTGAGCACCCAGCACCCTGAGCACTGAGCACCCAGCACCCTGAGCACTGAGCAACCAGCACCCGAGTACTGAGCACCCAGCACCCTGAGTACTGAGCACCCAGCACCCTGAGTACTGAGCACCCAGCACCCCGAGTACTGAGCACCCAGCACCCTGAGTACTGAGCACCCAGGACCCTGAGCACTGAGCACCCAGCACCCCGAGCACTGAGCACCCAGCAACCTGAGTACTGAGCACCCAGAACCCTGAGTACTGAGCACTCAGCACCCTGAGTACTGAGCACTGAGCACCCCGAGCACTGAGCACCCAGCACCCTGAGCACTGAGCACCCTGAGTACTGAGCACCCAGCCCCCTGAGCACTGAGCACCCAGCACCCTGAGTACTGAGCACCCAGCACCCTGAGCACTGAGCAACCAGCACCCTGAGTACTGAGCACCCAGCACCCCGAGTACTGAGCACCCATCACCCCGAGTACTGAGCACCGAGCATCCTGAGCACTGAGTATCGAGCACCCTGAGCACTGAGCACCCAGCACCCTGAGTACTGAGCACCGAGCACCCCGAGCACTGAGCACCCAGCACCCCGAGCACTGAGCACCCAGCACCCTGAGCACTGAGCACCCAGCACCCTGAGCACTGAGCACCCAGCACCCCGAGCACTGAGCACCCAGCACCCTGAGCACTGAGCACCCAGCACCCTGAGTACTGAGCACCCAGCACCCTGAGTACTGAGCACCCAGAAACCCGAGCACTGAGCACCCAGCACCCCGAGCACTGAGCACCAAGCACCCTGAGTACTGAGCACTGAGCAGCCAGCACCCCGAGCACTGAGCACCCAGCACCCTGAGCACTGAGCAACCAGCACCCGAGTACTGAGCACCCAGCACCCTGAGTACTGAGCACCCAGCACCCTGAGTACTGAGCACCCAGCACCCCGAGTACTGAGCACCCAACACCCTGAGTACTGAGCACGGAGCACCCAGCACCCTGAGTACTGAGCTCCGAGCACCCCGAGCACTGAGCATTCAGCGCCCCGAGCACCGAGCACCCCGAGCACTGAGCACACAGCACCCTGAGTACTGAGCTCCGAGCACCCCGAGCACTGAGCACCCAGCGCCCCGAGCACGGAGGACCCTGAGCACTGAGCACCCAGCACCATGAGTACTGAGCACCCAGCACCCTGAGCACTGAGCACCCTGAGTACTGAGCACCCAGCACCCTGAGCACTGAGTACCCAGCACCCTGAGTACTGAGCACTGAGAACCCTGAGTACTGAGCACCGAGCACCCTGAGTACTGAGCACCCAGCACCCTGATCACTGAGCACGGAGCACCCCGAGGACTGAGCACCCAGCACCCTGATCCCTGAGCACCCAGCACCTTGAGTACTGAGCACCGAGCACCCCGAGCACTGAGCAACCAGCACCCTGAGTACTGAGCTCCCAGCACCCTGAGCACTGAGCACCCAGCACCCTGAGCACTGAGCACCCAGCACCCCGAGCACTGATCACCCAGCACCCTGAGTTCTGAGCACCCAGCACCCGGAGCACTGAGCACCCAGCACACTGAGTACTGAGCACCCAGCACCCTGAGTACTGAGCAACCAGCACCCTTAGCACTGAGCACTGAGCACCCAGCACCCAGAGCACTGAGCACTGAGCACCCAGCACCCTGAGCACTGTGCACCCAGCACCGCGAGCACTGAGCACCCAGCACCCTGAGCACTGAGCACCCAGCACCCTGAGCACTGATCACCCAGCACCCTGAGCACTGAGCACCCAGCACCCCGAGCACTGACCACCCAGCACCCTGAGTACTGAGCACTCAGCACCCTGAGTACTGAGCACTGAGCACCCCGAGCACTGAGCACCCAGCACCCTGAGCACTGAGCACCCTGAGGACTGATCACCCAGCACCCTGAGCCCTGAGCACCCAGCACCCTGAGTACTGAGCACCGATCACCCTGAGCACTTAGCACCCAGCACCCAGAGCACTGAGCACCCAACACCCTGAGTACTGAGCACCCAGCACCCCGAGCACTGAGCAACCAGCACCCTGAGTACTGAGCACCCTGAGTACTGAGCACCGATCACCCTGTGCACTGAGCTCCTAGCACCCTGAGTACTGAGCACCCAGCACCCTGAGCACTGAGCACCCAGCACCCCGAGCACTGAGCACCCAGCACCCTGAGCACTGAGCACCCAGCACCCTGAGTACTGAGCACCCAGCACCCCGAGCACTGAGCACCCAGCACCCTGAGCACTGAGCACCCAGCACCCTGAGCACTGAGCAACCAGCACCCGAGTACTGAGCACCCAGCACCCTGAGTACTGAGCACCCAGCACCCTGAGTACTGAGCACATAGCACCCCGAGTACTGAGCACCCAGCACCCTGAGTACTGAGCACCCAGGACCCTGAGCACTGAGCACCCAGCACCCCGAGCACTGAGCACCCAGCAACCTGAGTACTGAGCACCCAGAACCCTGAGTACTGAGCACTCAGCACCCTGAGTACTGAGCAATGAGCACCCCGAGCACTGAGCACCCAGCACCCTGAGCACTGAGCACCCTGAGTACTGAGCACCCAGCCCCCTGAGCACTGAGCACCCAGCACCCTGAGTACTGAGCACCCAGCACCCTGAGCACTGAGCAACCAGCACCCTGAGTACTGAGCACCCAGCACCCCGAGCACTGAGCACCCAGCACCCCGAGTACTGAGCACCCTGAGTACTGAGCACCCAGCAACCCGAGCACTGAGCACCCTGCACCCTGAGTACTGAGCACCCTGAGTACTGACCACCCAGCACCCTGAGTACTGAGCACCCAGCACACTGAGTACTTAGCACCCAGCACCCTGAGTACTGAGCACCGAGCACCCTGAGTACTGAGCACCCTGCACCCTGAGCACTGAGCACCCAGCACCCTGAGCACTGAGCACCCAGCACCCCAAGCACTGAGCACCCAGCACCCTGAGTACTGAGCACCCTGAGCACTGAGCACCCAGCACCCCGAGCACTGAGCTCCCAGCACCCTGAGTACTGAGCACCCTGAGTACTGAGCACCCAGCACCCTGAGTACTGAGCACTCTGAGTACTGAGCAACCAGCACCCTGAGCTCTGAGCACCCAGCACCCTGAGTACTGAGCACCCAGCACCCTGAGCACTGAGCACCCAGCACCCTGAGTACTGAGCACTCTGAGTACTGAGCAACCAGCACCCTGAGCTGTGAGCACCCAGCACCCTGAGTACTTAGCACCCAGCACCCTGAGCACTGAGCACACAGCACCCTGAGTACTGAGCACCGAGCACCCTGAGTACTGAGCACCCAGCACCCGGAGTACTAAGCACCCAGCACCCTGAGTACTGAGCACCGAGCACCCCCAGTACTGAGCACCCAGCACCCCGAGCACGGAGCACCCAGGACCCCGAGCACTGAGTACTGAGCACCCAGCACCCTGAGTACTGAGCACCGAGCTCCCCGAGCACTGAGCACCCTGAGTACTGAGCACCCAGCACCCCGATCACTGAGCACCCAGCACCCTGAGCACTGAGCACCCAGCACCCTGAACACTGAGCACCCAGCACCCTGAGTACTTAGCACCCAGCACGCTGAGTACTGAGCACCCAGCACCGCGAGCACTGAGCACCCAGCACCCTGAGTACTGAGCACTGAGCACCCAGCACCCCGAGCACTGAGCACCCAGCACCCTGTGTACTGAGCACTGTGCACCCTGAGTACTAAGCACCCAGCACACTGAGTACTGAGCACCCAGGACCCTGAGCACTGAGCACCCCGAGCACTGAGCACCCAGCACCCTGAGCACTCAGCACCCAGCACCCCGAGCACTGAGCACCCAGCACCCTGAGCACTGAGCACCCAGCACCCTGAGAACTGAGCACCCAGCACCTAGAGCTCTGAGCACCCAGCACCCTGAGCACTGAGCACCCAGCGCCCTGAGTTCTGAGCATGCAGCACCCTGAGTACTGAGCATCCAGACCCCGAGCACTGAGCACCCAGCACCCCTAGCACTGTGCACCCAGCACCCTGAGTACAGAGAACCCAGCACCCTGAGCACTGACCACCCAGCACCCTGAGCACTGAGCACCCAGCACCCTGAGTACTGAGCACCCAACGTACTGCGCACCGAGCACCCCGAGCACTGAGCACACAGCACCCTGAGTACTGAGCACCCAGCACCCCGTGCACTGAGCACCCAGCACCCTGATTACTGAGCACCGAGCACCCTGAGTACTGAGCACCCAGCACCCCGAGCACTGAGCACCCAGCACCCCGAGCACTGAGCACCCAGCACTGAGCACCCAGCACCCTGAGTACTGAGCACCGAGCACCCCGAGCACTGAGCACCCAGCACCCTGAGTACTGAACACCCAGCACCCTGATTACTGAGCACCGAGCACCCCGAGCACTGAGCACCGGGCACCCCGAGCACTGAGAACCCAGCACCCTGAGTACTGAGCACCCAGCAACCTGAGAACTGAGCACTGAGCACTGAGCACCCTGAGCACTGAGCACCCAGCACCCTGAGCATTGAGCACCCAGCATCCTGAGCACTGTGTACTGAGCACCCAGTACCCTGAGCACTGAGCACCCATCACCCTGAGCACTGAGCACCCAGCACCCTGAGTACTGAGCACCCAGCACCCCAAACACTGAGCACCGAGCACCCTGAGAACTGAGCACCGAGCACCCTGAGTACTGAGCACCCAGCACCATGAGTACTGAGCACCGAGCACCCAGACTACTGAGCAACCTGAGTACTGAGCACCCAGCACCCTGAGAATGAGCACCCAGCACCATGAGTACTGAGCACCGAGCACCCTGAGCACTGAGCACCCAGCACCCTGAGTACTGAGCACCAAGCACCCTGAGTACTGAGCACCCAGCACCCTGAGTACTGAGCACCCAGCATCCTGAGTTCTGAGCACCCAGCACCCTGAGCACTGAGCACACTGAGTACTGAGCACCCAGAACCCTGAGCACTGAGGACCCAGCACCCTGAGTACTGAGCACCCAGCACCCTGAGCACTGAGGACCCAGCACCCCGAGCACTGAGCACCCAGCACCCTGAGTACTGAGCACCCAGCACCCCGAGCACTGAGCACCCAGCACCCTGAATAATGAGCACCCAGCACCCTGAGTACTGAGCACTGAGCACCCTGAGTACTGAGCACTCAGCACCCTGAGTACTGAGCACCGAGCACCCCGATCACTGAGCACCCAGCACCCTGAGCACTGAGGACCCTGAGGACTGAGCACCCAGCACCCTGTGTACTGAGCACCCAGCACCCTGAGTACTGAGCACCCAGCACCCTGAGTACTGAGCACCGATCACCCTGAGCACTGAGCACCCAGCACCCCGAGCACTGAGCACCCAGCACCCTGAGTACTGAGCACCCTGAGTACTGAGCACCCAGCACCCCGAGCACTGAGCACCTAGCACCCTGAGTACTGAGCACCCTGAGTACTGAGCATCCAGCACCCTGAGTACTGAGCACCCTGAGTACTGAGCACCCAGTACCCCGAGCACTGAGCACCCAGCACCCGAGTACTGAGCACCCTGAGTACTGAGCACCCAGCACCCTGAGTACTGAGCACCCTGAATACTGAGCACCCAGCACCCTGAGTACTGAGCACTCAGCACCCTGAGTACTGAGCACTGAGCACCCCGAGCACTGAGCACCCAGCACCCTGAGCACTGAGCACCCTGAGTACTGAGCACCCAGCCCCCTGAGCACTGAGCACCCAGCACCCTGAGTACTGAGCACCCAGCACCCTGAGCACTGAGCAACCAGCACCCTGAGTACTGAGCACCCAGCACCCCGAGCACTGAGCACCCAGCACCCCGAGTACTGAGCACCGAGCACCCTGAGCACTGAGTATCGAGCACCCTGAGCACTGAGCACCCAGCACCCTGAGTACTGAGCACCGAGCACCCCGAGCACTGAGCACCCAGCACCCCGAGCACTGAGCACCCAGCACCCTGAGCACTGAGCACCCAGCACCCTGAGCACTGAGCACCCAGCACCCCGAGCACTGAGCACCCAGCACCCTGAGCACTGATCACCCAGCACCCTGAGTACTGAGCACCCAGCACCCTGAGTACTGAGCACCCAGAAACCCGAGCACTGAGCACCCAGCACCCCGAGCACTGAGCACCAAGCACCCTGAGTACTGAGCACTGAGCAGCCAGCACCCCGAGCACTGAGCACCCAGCACCCTGAGCACTGAGCAACCAGCACCCGAGTACTGAGCACCCAGCACCCTGAGTACTGAGCACCCAGCACCCTGAGTACTGAGCACCCAGCACCCCGAGTACTGAGCACCCAGCACCCTGAGTACTGAGCACGGAGCACCCAGCACCCTGAGTACTGAGCTCCGAGCACCCCGAGCACTGAGCACCCAGCGCCCCGAACACCGAGCACCCCGAGCACTGAGCACACAGCACCCTGAGTACTGAGCTCCGAGCACCCCGAGCACTGAGCACCCAGCGCCCCGAGCACGGAGGACCCTGAGCACTGAGCACCCAGCACCATGAGTACTGAGCACCCAGCACCCTGAGCACTGAGCACCCTGAGTACTGAGCACCCAGCACCCTGAGCACTGAGTACCCAGCACCCTGAGTACTGAGCACTGAGAACCCTGAGTACTGAGCACCGAGCACCCTGAGTACTGAGCACCCAGCACCCTGATCACTGAGCACGGAGCACCCCGAGGACTGAGCACCCAGCACCCTGATCCCTGAGCACCCAGCACCTTGAGTACTGAGCACCGAGCACCCCGAGCACTGAGCAACCAGCACCCTGAGTACTGAGCTCCCAGCACCCTGAGCACTGAGCACCCAGCACCCTGAGCACTGAGCACCCAGCACCCCGAGCACTGATCACCCAGCACCCTGAGTACTGAGCACCCAGCACCCGGAGCACTGAGCACCCAGCACACTGAGTACTGAGCACCCAGCACCCTGAGTACTGAGCAACCAGCACCCTTAGCACTGAGCACTGAGCACCCAGCACCCAGAGCACTGAGCACTGAGCACCCAGCACCCTGAGCACTGTGCACCCAGCACCGCGAGCACTGAGCACCCAGCACCCTGAGCACTGAGCACCCAGCACCCTGAGCACTGATCACCCAGCACCCTGAGCACTGAGCCCCCAGCACCCCGAGCACTGAGCACCCAGCACCCTGAGTACTGAGCACTCAGCACCCTGAGTACTGAGCACTGAGCACCCCGAGCACTGAGCACCCAGCACCCTGAGCACTGAGCACCCTGAGGACTGAGCACCCAGCACCCTGAGCCCTGAGCACCCAGCACCCTGAGTACTGAGCACCGATCACCCTGAGCACTTAGCACCCAGCACCCAGAGCACTGAGCACCCAACACCCTGAGTACTGAGCACCCAGCACCCCGAGCACTGAGCAACCAGCACCCTGAGTACTGAGCACCCTGAGTACTGAGCACCGATCACCCTGAGCACTGAGCTCCCAGCACCCTGAGTACTGAGCACCCAGCACCCTGAGCACTGAGCACCCAGCACCCCGAGCACTGAGCACCCAGCACCCTGAGCACTGAGCACCCAGCACCCTGAGTACTGAGCACCCAGCACCCCGAGCACTGAGCACCCAGCACCCTGAGCACTGAGCACCCAGCACCCTGAGCACTGAGCAACCAGCACCCGAGTACTGAGCACCCAGCACCCTGAGTACTGAGCACCCAGCACCCTGAGTACTGAGCACCCAGCACCCCGAGTACTGAGCACCCAGCACCCTGAGTACTGAGCACCCAGGACCCTGAGCACTGAGCACCCAGCACCCCGAGCACTGAGCACCCAGCAACCTGAGTACTGAGCACCCAGAACCCTGAGTACTGAGCACTCAGCACCCTGAGTACTGAGCACTGAGCACCCCGAGCACTGAGCACCCAGCACCCTGAGCACTGAGCACCCTGAGTACTGAGCACCCAGCCCCCTGAGCACTGAGCACCCAGCACCCTGAGTACTGAGCACCCAGCACCCTGAGCACTGAGCAACCAGCACCCTGAGTACTGAGCACCCAGCACCCCGAGTACTGAGCACCCATCACCCCGAGTACTGAGCACCGAGCATCCTGAGCACTGAGTATCGAGCACCCTGAGCACTGAGCACCCAGCACCCTGAGTACTGAGCACTGAGCACCCCGAGCACTGAGCACCCAGCACCCCGAGCACTGAGCACCCAGCACCCTGAGCACTGAGCACCCAGCACCCTGAGCACTGAGCACCCAGCACCCCGAGCACTGAGCACCCAGCACCCTGAGCACTGAGCACCCAGCACCCTGAGTACTGAGCACCCAGCACCCTGAGTACTGAGCACCCAGAAACCCGAGCACTGAGCACCCAGCACCCCGAGCACTGAGCACCAAGCACCCTGAGTACTGAGCACTGAGCAGCCAGCACCCCGAGCACTGAGCACCCAGCACCCTGAGCACTGAGCAACCAGCACCCGAGTACTGAGCACCCAGCACCCTGAGTACTGAGCACCCAGCACCCTGAGTACTGAGCACCCAGCACCCCGAGTACTGAGCACCCAACACCCTGAGTACTGAGCACGGAGCACCCAGCACCCTGAGTACTGAGCTCCGAGCACCCCGAGCACTGAGCACCCAGCGCCCCGAGCACCGAGCACCCCGAGCACTGAGCACACAGCACCCTGAGTACTGAGCTCCGAGCACCCCGAGCACTGAGCACCCAGCGCCCCGAGCACGGAGTACCCTGAGCACTGAGCACCCAGCACCATGAGTACTGAGCACCCAGCACCCTGAGCACTGAGCACCCTGAGTACTGAGCACCCAGCACCCTGAGCACTGAGTACCCAGCACCCTGAGTACTGAGCACTGAGAACCCTGAGTACTGAGCACCGAGCACCCTGAGTACTGAGCACCCAGCACCCTGATCACTGAGCACGGAGCACCCCGAGGACTGAGCACCCAGCACCCTGATCCCTGAGCACCCAGCACCTTGAGTACTGAGCACCGAGCACCCCGAGCACTGAGCAACCAGCACCCTGAGTACTGAGCTCCCAGCACCCTGAGCACTGAGCACCCAGCACCCTGAGCACTGAGCACCCAGCACCCTGAGCACTGATCACCCAGCACCCTGAGTTCTGAGCACCCAGCACCCGGAGCACTGAGCACCCAGCACACTGAGTACTGAGCACCCAGCACCCTGAGTACTGAGCAACCAGCACCCTTAGCACTGAGCACTGAGCACCCAGCACCCAGAGCACTGAGCACTGAGCACCCAGCACCCTGAGCACTGTGCACCCAGCACCGCGAGCACTGAGCACCCAGCACCCTGAGCACTGAGCACCCAGCACCCTGAGCACTGATCACCCAGCACCCTGAGCACTGAGCACCCAGCACCCCGAGCACTGACCACCCAGCACCCTGAGTACTGAGCACTCAGCACCCTGAGTACTGAGCACTGAGCACCCCGAGCACTGAGCACCCAGCACCCTGAGCACTGAGCACCCTGAGGACTGATCACCCAGCACCCTGAGCCCTGAGCACCCAGCACCCTGAGTACTGAGCACCGATCACCCTGAGCACTTAGCACCCAGCACCCAGAGCACTGAGCACCCAACACCCTTAGTACTGAGCACCCAGCCCCCCGATCACTGAGCAACCAGCACCCTGAGTACTGAGCACCCTGAGTACTGAGCACCGATCACCCTGAGCACTGAGCTCCTAGCACCCTGAGTACTGAGCACCCAGCACCCTGAGCACTGAGCACCCAGCACCCCGAGCACTGAGCACCCAGCACCCTGAGCACTGAGCACCCAGCACCCTGAGTACTGAGCACCCAGCACCCCGAGCACTGAGCACCCAGCACCCTGAGCACTGAGCACCCAGCACCCTGAGCACTGAGCAACCAGCACCCGAGTACTGAGCACCCAGCACCCTGAGTACTGAGCACCCAGCACCCTGAGTACTGAGCACCCAGCACCCCGAGTACTGAGCACCCAGCACCCTGAGTACTGAGCACCCAGGACCCTGAGCACTGAGCACCCAGCACCCCGAGCACTGAGCACCCAGCAACCTGAGTACTGAGCACCCAGAACCCTGAGTACTGAGCACTCAGCACCCTGAGTACTGAGCAATGAGCACCCCGAGCACTGAGCACCCAGCACCCTGAGCACTGAGCACCCTGAGTACTGAGCACCCAGCCCCCTGAGCACTGAGCACCCAGCACCCTGAGTACTGAGCACCCAGCACCCTGAGCACTGAGCAACCAGCACCCTGAGTACTGAGCACCCAGCACCCCGAGCACTGAGCACCCAGCACCCCGAGTACTGAGCACCCTGAGTACTGAGCACCCAGCAACCCGAGCACTGAGCACCCTGCACCCTGAGTACTGAGCACCCTGAGTACTGACCACCCAGCACCCTGAGTACTGAGCACCCAGCACACTGAGTACTTAGCACCCAGCACCCTGAGTACTGAGCACCGAGCACCCTGAGTACTGAGCACCCTGCACCCTGAGCACTGAGCACCCATCACCCTGAGCACTGAGCACCCAGCACCCCAAGCACTGAGCACCCAGCACCCTGAGTACTGAGCACCCTGAGCACTGAGCACCCAGCACCCCGAGCACTGAGCTCCCAGCACCCTGAGTACTGAGCACCCTGAGTACTGAGCACCCAGCACCCTGAGTACTGAGCACTCTGAGTACTGAGCAACCAGCACCCTGAGCTCTGAGCACCCAGCACCCTGAGTACTGAGCACCCAGCACCCTGAGCACTGAGCACCCAGCACCCTGAGTACTGAGCACTCTGAGTACTGAGCAACCAGCACCCTGAGCTGTGAGCACCCAGCACCCTGAGTACTTAGCACCCAGCACCCTGAGCACTGAGCACACAGCACCCTGAGTACTGAGCACCGAGCACCCTGAGTACTGAGCACCCAGCACCCGGAGTACTAAGCACCCAGCACCCTGAGTACTGAGCACCGAGCACCCCCAGTACTGAGCACCCAGCACCCCGAGCACGGAGCACCCAGGACCCCGAGCACTGAGTACTGAGCACCCAGCACCCTGAGTACTGAGCACCGAGCTCCCCGAGCACTGAGCACCCTGAGTACTGAGCACCCAGCACCCCGATCACTGAGCACCCAGCACCCTGAGCACTGAGCACCCAGCACCCTGAACACTGAGCACCCAGCACCCTGAGTACTTAGCACCCAGCACGCTGAGTACTGAGCACCCAGCACCGCGAGCACTGAGCACCCAGCACCCTGAGTACTGAGCACTGAGCACCCAGCACCCCGAGCACTGAGCACCCAGCACCCTGTGTACTGAGCACTGTGCACCCTGAGTACTAAGCACCCAGCACACTGAGTACTGAGCACCCAGGACCCTGAGCACTGAGCACCCCGAGCACTGAGCACCCAGCACCCTGAGCACTCAGCACCCAGCACCCCGTGCACTGAGCACCCAGCACCCTGAGCACTGAGCACCCAGCACCCTGAGAACTGAGCACCCAGCACCTAGAGCTCTGAGCACCCAGCACCCTGAGCACTGAGCACCCAGCGCCCTGAGTTCTGAGCATGCAGCACCCTGAGTACTGAGCATCCAGACCCCGAGCACTGAGAACCCAGCACCCCTAGCACTGTGCACCCAGCACCCTGAGTACAGAGAACCCAGCACCCTGAGCACTGACCACCCAGCACCCTGAGCACTGAGCACCCAGCACCCTGAGTACTGAGCACCCAACGTACTGCGCACCGAGCACCCCGAGCACTGAGCACACAGCACCCTGAGTACTGAGCACCCAGCACCCCGTGCACTGAGCACCCAGCACCCTGATTACTGATCACCGAGCACCCTGAGTACTGAGCACCCAGCACCCCGAGCACTGAGCACCCAGCACCCCGAGCACTGAGCACCCAGCACTGAGCACCCAGCACCCTGAGTACTGAGCACCGAGCACCCCGAGCACTGAGCACCCAGCACCCTGAGTACTGAACACCCAGCACCCTGATTACTGAGCACCGAGCACCCCGAGCACTGAGCACCGGGCACCCCGAGCACTGAGAACCCAGCACCCTGAGTACTGAGCACCCAGCAACCTGAGAACTGAGCACTGAGCACTGAGCACCCTGAGCACTGAGCACCCAGCACCCTGAGCATTGAGCACCCAGCATCCTGAGCACTGTGTACTGAGCACCCAGTACCCTGAGCACTGAGCACCCATCACCCTGAGCACTGAGCACCCAGCACCCTGAGTACTGAGCACCCAGCACCCCAAACACTGAGCACCGAGCACCCTGAGAACTGAGCACCGAGCACCCTGAGTACTGAGCACCCAGCACCATGAGTACTGAGCACCGAGCACCCAGACTACTGAGCAACCTGAGTACTGAGCACCCAGCACCCTGAGAATGAGCACCCAGCACCATGAGTACTGAGCACCGAGCACCCTGAGCACTGAGCACCCAGCACCCTGAGTACTGAGCACCAAGCACCCTGAGTACTGAGCACCCAGCACCCTGAGTACTGAGCACCCAGCATCCTGAGTTCTGAGCACCCAGCACCCTGAGCACTGAGCACACTGAGTACTGAGCACCCAGAACCCTGAGCACTGAGGACCCAGCACCCTGAGTACTGAGCACCCAGCACCCTGAGCACTGAGGACCCAGCACCCCGAGCACTGAGCACCCAGCACCCTGAGTACTGAGCACCCAGCACCCTGAGCACTGAGGACCCAGCACCCCGAGCACTGAGCACCCAGCACGCTGAGTACTGAGCACTGAGCATCCAGCACCCCGAGGACTGAGCACCCAGCACCCCGAGCACTGAGCACCCAGCACCCCGAGCACTGAGCACTGAGCACCCTGAGTACTGAGCACTGAGCACCCTTAGTACTGAGCACCCAGCACCCTGCGTACTGAGCACCCAGCACCGTGAGCACTGAGCACGGAGCACCCCGAGGACTGAGCACCCAGCACCGTGAGCACTGAGCACCCAGCACATTGAGTACTGAGCACCGAGCACCCCGAGCACTGAGCACCCAGCACCCTAAGTTCTGAGCACCCAGCACCCTGAGCACTGAGCACCCAGCACCCCGAGCACTGAGCACCCAGCACCCTGAGTACTGAGCACCCAGCACCCTGAGTTCTGAGCACCCAGCACCCCGAGCACTGAGCACCCAGCACACTGAGCACTTAGCACCCAGCACCCTGAGTACTGAGCACCCAGCACCCCGAGCACTGAGCACCCAGCACCCTGAATAATGAGCACCCAGCACCCTGAGTACTGAGCACTGAGCACCCTGAGTACTGAGCACTCAGCACCCTGAGTACTGAGCACCGAGCACCCCGATCACTGAGCACCCAGCACCCTGAGCGCTGAGCACCCAGCACCCTGAGCACTGAGGACCCTGAGGACTGAGCACCCAGCACCCTGTGTACTGAGCACCCAGCACCCTGAGTACTGAGCACCCAGCACCCTGAGTACTGAGCACCGATCACCCTGAGCACTGAGCACCCAGCACCCCGAGCACTGAGCACCCAGCACCCTGAGTACTGAGCACCCTGAGTACTGAGCACCCAGCACCCCGAGCACTGAGCACCTAGCACCCTGAGTACTGAGCACCCTGAGTACTGAGCATCCAGCACCCTGAGTACTGAGCACCCTGAGTACTGAGCACCCAGTACCCCGAGCACTGAGCACCCAGCACCCGAGTACTGAGCACCCTGAGTACTGAGCACCCAGCACCCTGAGTACTGAGCACCCTGAATACTGAGCACCCAGCACCCTGAGCACTGAGCACCCAGCACCCTGACTACTGAGCACCCAGTACCCTGAGCACTGAGCAAACAGCACCCTGAGTACTGAGCACCGAGCTCCCCGAGCACTGAGCACCCAGCACCCTGAGTACTGAGCACTGAGCACCCCGAGTACTGAGCACCCAGCACCCTGAGCACTGAGCACCCAGCACCCTGAGTACTGAGAACAGATCACCCTGAGTACTGAGCACCCAGCACCCAGAGCACTGAGCACCCAGCACCCCGAGCACGGAGCACCCAGGAACCCGAGCACTGAGTAGTGAGCACCCAGCACCCTGAGAACTGAGCACCGAGCCCCCGAGCACTGAGCACCCTGAGTACTGAGCACCCAGCACCCTGAGCACTGAGCACCCAGCACCCTGACCACTGAGCACCCAGCACCCTGACTACTGAGCACCCAGCACGCTGAGTACTGAGCACCCAGCACCCCGAGCACTGAGCACCCAGCACCCTGAGTACTGAGCACTGAGCACCCAGCACCCCGAGCACTGAGCACCCAGCACCCTGTGTACTGAGCACTGAGCACCCTGAGTACTAAGCACCCAGCACCCTGAGTACTGAGCACCCAGGACCATGAGCACTGAGCACTGAGCACCCCGAGCACTGAGCACCCAGCACCCTGAGCACTCAGAACCCAGCACCCTGAGCACTGAGCACCCAGCACCCTGAGCACTGAGCAATCAGCACCCTGAGCACTGAGCACCCAGCACCCAGAGCACTGAGCACCCAGCACCCTGAGCACTGAGCACCCAGCACCCTGAGCACTGAGCACCCAGCACCCTGAGTAGTGAGCACCCAACGTACTGAGCACCGAGCACCCCGAGTACTGAGCACCCAGCACCCTGAGTAATGAGAACCCAGCACCCTGAGTACGGAGCACCCAGCACCCTGAGCACTGAGCACCCAGCAGCCCGAGCACTGAGCACCCAGCATCCTGAGCACTGAGTACTGAGCACCCAGCACCCCGAGTACTGAGCACAAAGCACCCTGAGTACTGAACACCCAGCACCCTGAGCACTGAGCACTGAGCACCCAGCACCCTGAGCACTGAGCACCCAGCACCCTGAGCACTGAGCACCCAGCACCCCGAGCACTGAGCACCCAGCACCCTGAGCACCCAGCACCCTGAGCACTGAGCACCCTGAGCACTGAGCACTGAGCACCCAGCACCCTGAGTACTGAGCACCCAGCACCCTGAGCACTGAGCACTGAGCACCCAGCACCCTGAGCACTGAGCACCCAGCACCCTGAGCACTTAGCACCCAGCACCCTGAGTACTGAGCACGCAGGACCCTGAGTACTGAACACCCAGCACCCCGAGCACTGAGCACCCAGGACCCTGAGCACTGAGCACCCCGAGCACTGAGCACCCAGCACCCTGAGCACTCAGCACCCAGCACCCCGAGCACTGAGCACCCAGCACCCTGAGCACTGAGCACCCAGCACCCTGTGTACTGAGCACCGAGCACCCCGAGCACTGAGCACCCAGCACCCTGAGTACTGAGCACCCAGCACCCCGAGTACTGAGCAACCAGCACACCGAGCACTGAGCACCCAGCACCCTGAGTACTGAGCACCCAGCACCCTGAGTACTGAGCACCCAGCACACCGAGCACTGAGCACCCATCACCCTGAGTACTGAGAACAGATCTCCCTGAGTACTGAGCACCCAGCACCACGAGCACTGAGCACCCAGCTCCCTGAGTACTGAGCACTGAGCACCCAGCACCCCGAGCACTGAGCACCCAGCACCCTGTGTACTGAGCACTGAGCACCCTGAGTACTAAGCACCCAGCACCCTGAGTACTGAGCACCCAGGACCCTGAGCACTGAGCACCCCGAGCACTGAGCACCCAGCACCCTGAGCACTCAGCACCCAGCACCCCGAGCCCTGAGCACCCAGCACCCTGAGCACTGAGCACCCAGCACCCAGAGCACTGAGCACCCAGCACCCTGAGTACTGAGCACCCAGACACCGAGCACTGAGCACCCAGCAACCCTAGCACTGTGCACCCAGCACCCTGAGTACTGAGAACCCAGCAGCCTGAGTACTGAGCACCCAGCACCCTGAGCACTGAGCACCCAGCAGCGCGAGCACTGAGCACCCAGCACCCTGAGTACTGAGCACCCAGCACCCTGAGTACTGAACACCCAGCACCCTGAGCACTGAGCACTGAGCACCCAGCACCCTGAGCACTGAGCACCCAGCACCCTGAGCACTGAGCACCCAGCACCCCGAGCACTGAGCACCCAGCACCCTGAGCACCCAGCACCCTGAGCACTGAGCACCCTGAGCACTGAGCACTGAGCACCCAGCACCCTGAGTACTGAGCACCCAGCACCCTGAGCACTGAGCACCCAGCACGCTGAGTACTGAGCACTGAGCACCCAGCACCCTGAGTACTGAGCACCCAGCACCCCGAGCACTGAGCACCCAGCACCCTGTGTACTGAGCACCGAGCACCCCGAGCACTGAGCACCCAGCACCCTGAGTACTGAGCACCCAGCACCCCGAGTACTGAGCACCCAGCACACCGAGCACTGAGCACCCAGCACCCTGAGTACTGAGCACCCAGCACCCTGAGTACTGAGCACCCAGCACACCGAGCACTGAGCACCCATTACCCTGAGTACTGAGAACAGATCTCCCTGAGTACTGAGCACCCAGCACCCCGAGCACTGAGCACCCAGCTCCCTGAGTACTGAGCACTGAGCACCCAGCACCCCGAGCACTGAGCACCCAGCACCCTGTGTACAGAGCAATGAGCACCCTGAGTACTAAGCACCCAGCACCCTGAGTACTGAGCACCCAGGACCCTGAGCACTGAGCACCCCGAGCACTGAGCACCCAGCACCCTGAGCACTCTGCACCCAGCACCCCGAGCACTGAGCACCCAGCACCCTGAGCACTGAGCACCCAGCACCCTGAGAACTGAGCACCCAGCACCTAGAGCTCTGAGCACCCAGCACCCTGAGCACTGAGCACCCAGCACCCTGAGTTCTGAGCATGCAGCACCCTGAGTACTGAGCACCCAGACCCCGAGCACTGAGCACCCAGCACCCCTAGCACTGTGCACCCAGCACCCTGAGTACTGAGAACCCAGCACCCTGAGTACTGAGCACCCAGCACCCTGAGCACTGAGCACCCAGCAGCCCGAGCACTGAGCACCCAGCATCCTGAGCTCTGAGTACTGAGCACCCAGCACCCCGAGTACTGAGCACCCAGCACCCTGAGTACTGAGCACCCAGCACCCTGAGTACTGAGCACCCAGCACCCCGAGCACTGAGCACCCAGCACCCTGAGCACTGAGCACCCAGCACCCTGAGTACTGAGAATCAAGCACCCTGAGCACTGAGCACCCAGCACCCTGTGCACTGACCACCCAGCACCCTGAGCACTGAGCACCCAGCACCCTGAGTACTGAGCACCCAACGTACTGCGCACCGAGCAGCCCGAGCACTGAGCACACAGCACCCTGAGTACTGAGCACCCAGCACCCCGTGCACTGAGCACCCAGCACCCTGAGTACTGAGCACCGAGCACCCTGAGTACTGAGCACCCAGCACACCGAGCACTGAGCACCCAGCACCCCGAGCACTGAGCACCCAGCACTGAGCACCCAGCACCCTGAGTACTGAGCACCGAGCACCCCGAGCACTGAGCACCCAGCACCCTGAGTACTGAGCACCCAGGACCCTGAGTACTGAACACCCAGCACCCCGAGCACTGAGCACCCAGCACCCTGAGCACTGAGCACCGAGCACCCTGAGTACTGAGCACCCAGCACCCTCAGTACTGAGCACCCAGCACCCATAGCACTAAGCACCCAGCACCCTGAGCACTGAGCACCCAGCACCCTGAGTACTGAGCACCCAGCACCCTGAGTACTGAACACCCATCACCCTGAGCACTGAGCAGTGAGCACCCAGCACCCTGAGCACTGAGCACCCAGCACCCTGTGCACTGAGCACCCAGCACCCTGAGCACTGAGCACTGAGCACCCAGCACCCTGAGCACTGAGCACCCAGCACCCTGAGCACTGAGCACCCAGCACCCCGAGCACTGAGCACCCAGCACCCTGAGCACCCAGCACCCTGAGCACTGAGCACCCTGAGCACTGATCACCCAGCACCCTGAGCACTGAGCACCCAGCACCCCGAGCACTGACCACCCAGCACCCTGGGTACTGAGCACTCAGCACCCTGAGTACTGAGCACTGAGCACCCCGAGCACTGAGCACCCAGCACCCTGAGCACTGAGCACCCTGAGGACTGATCACCCAGCACCCTGAGCCCTGAGCACCCAGCACCCTGAGTACTGAGCACCGATCACCCTGAGCACTTAGCACCCAGCACCCAGAGCACTGAGCACCCAACACCCTGAGTACTGAGCACCCAGCACCCCGAGCACTGAGCAACCAGCACCCTGAGTACTGAGCACCCTGAGTACTGAGCACCGATCACCCTGAGCACTGAGCTCCCAGCACCCTGAGTACTGAGCACCCAGCACCCTGAGCACTGAGCACCCAGCACCCCGAGCACTGAGCACCCAGCACCCTGAGCACTGAGCACCCAGCACCCTGAGTACTGAGCACTCAGCACCCTGAGTACTGAGCAATGAGCACCCCGAGCACTGAGCACCCAGCACCCTGAGCACTGAGCACCCTGAGTACTGAGCACCCAGCCCCCTGAGCACTGAGCACCCAGCACCCTGAGTACTGAGCACCCAGCACCATGAGCACTGAGCAACCAGCACCCTGAGTACTGAGCACCCAGCACCCCGAGCACTGAGCACCCAGCACCCCGAGTACTGAGCACCCTGAGTACTGAGCACCCAGCAACCTGAGTACTGAGCACCCAGAACCCTGAGTACTGAGCACTCAGCACCCTGAGTACTGAGCAATGAGCACCCCGAGCACTGAGCACCCAGCACCCTGAGCACTGAGCACCCTGAGTACTGAGCACCCAGCCCCCTGAGCACTGAGCACCCAGCACCCTGAGTACTGAGCACCCAGCACCCTGAGCACTGAGCAACCAGCACCCTGAGTACTGAGCACCCAGCACCCCGAGCACTGAGCACCCAGCACCCCGAGTACTGAGCACCCTGAGTACTGAGCACCCAGCAACCCGAGCACTGAGCACCCTGCACCCTGAGTACTGAGCACCCTGAGTACTGACCACCCAGCACCCTGAGTACTGAGCACCCTGAGTACTGAGCACCCAGCACCCTGAGCACTGAGCACCCAGCACCCTGAGTACTGAGCACCCAGCACCCTGAGCACTGAGCACCCAGCACCCTGAGTACTGAGCACCCAGCACACTGAGTACTTAGCACCCAGCACCCTGAGTACTGAGCACCGAGCACCCTGAGTACTGAGCACCCTGCACCCTGAGCACTGAGCACCCAGCACCCTGAGCACTGAGCACCCAGCACCCCAAGCACTGAGCACCCAGCACCCTGAGTACTGAGCACCCTGAGCACTGAGCACCCAGCACCCCGAGCACTGAGCTCCCAGCACCCTGAGTACTGAGCACCCTGAGTACTGAGCACCCAGCACCCTGAGTACTGAGCACTCTGAGTACTGAGCAACCAGCACCCTGAGCACTGAGCACCCAGCACCCTGAGTACTGAGCACCCAGCACCCTGAGCACTGAGCACCCAGCACCCTGAGTACTGAGCACTCTGAGTACTGAGCAACCAGCACCCTGAGCTCTGAGCACCCAGCACCCTGAGTACTTAGCACCCAGCACCCTGAGCACTGAGCACACAGCACCCTGAGTACTGAGCACCGAGCACCCTGAGTACTGAGCACCCAGCACCCGGAGTACTAAGCACCCAGCACCCTGAGTACTGAGCACCGAGCACCCCCAGTACTGAGCACCCAGCACCCCGAGCACGGAGCACCCAGGACCCCGAGCACTGAGTACTGAGCACCCAGCACCCTGAGTACTGAGCACCGAGCTCCCCGAGCACTGAGCACCCTGAGTACTGAGCACCCAGCACCCCGATCACTGAGCACCCAGCACCCTGAGCACTGAGCACCCAGCACCCTGAACACTGAGCACCCAGCACCCTGAGTACTTAGCACCCAGCACGCTGAGTACTGAGCACCCAGCACCGCGAGCACTGAGCACCCAGCACCCTGAGTACTGAGCACTGAGCACCCAGCACCCCGAGCACTGAGCACCCAGCACCCTGTGTACTGAGCACTGTGCACCCTGAGTACTAAGCACCCAGCACACTGAGTACTGAGCACCCAGGACCCTGAGCACTGAGCACCCCGAGCACTGAGCACCCAGCACCCTGAGCACTCAGCACCCAGCACCCCGAGCACTGAGCACCCAGCACCCTGAGCACTGAGCACCCAGCACCCTGAGAACTGAGCACCCAGCACCTAGAGCTCTGAGCACCCAGCACCCTGAGCACTGAGCACCCAGCGCCCTGAGTTCTGAGCATGCAGCACCCTGAGTACTGAGCATCCAGACCCCGAGCACTGAGCACCCAGCACCCCTAGCACTGTGCACCCAGCACCCTGAGTACAGAGAACCCAGCACCCTGAGCACTGACCACCCAGCACCCTGAGCACTGAGCACCCAGCACCCTGAGTACTGAGCACCCAACGTACTGCGCACCGAGCACCCCGAGCACTGAGCACACAGCACCCTGAGTACTGAGCACCCAGCACCCCGTGCACTGAGCACCCAGCACCCTGATTACTGAGCACCGAGCACCCTGAGTACTGAGCACCCAGCACCCCGAGCACTGAGCACCCAGCACCCCGAGCACTGAGCACCCAGCACTGAGCACCCAGCACCCTGAGTACTGAGCACCGAGCACCCCGAGCACTGAGCACCCAGCACCCTGAGTACTGAACACCCAGCACCCTGATTACTGAGCACCGAGCACCCCGAGCACTGAGCACCGGGCACCCCGAGCACTGAGAACCCAGCACCCTGAGTACTGAGCACCCAGCAACCTGAGAACTGAGCACTGAGCACTGAGCACCCTGAGCACTGAGCACCCAGCACCCTGAGCATTGAGCACCCAGCATCCTGAGCACTGTGTACTGAGCACCCAGTACCCTGAGCACTGAGCACCCATCACCCTGAGCACTGAGCACCCAGCACCCTGAGTACTGAGCACCCAGCACCCCAAACACTGAGCACCGAGCACCCTGAGAACTGAGCACCGAGCACCCTGAGTACTGAGCACCCAGCACCATGAGTACTGAGCACCGAGCACCCAGACTACTGAGCAACCTGAGTACTGAGCACCCAGCACCCTGAGAATGAGCACCCAGCACCATGAGTACTGAGCACCGAGCACCCTGAGCACTGAGCACCCAGCACCCTGAGTACTGAGCACCAAGCACCCTGAGTACTGAGCACCCAGCACCCTGAGTACTGAGCACCCAGCATCCTGAGTTCTGAGCACCCAGCACCCTGAGCACTGAGCACACTGAGTACTGAGCACCCAGAACCCTGAGCACTGAGGACCCAGCACCCTGAGTACTGAGCACCCAGCACCCTGAGCACTGAGGACCCAGCACCCCGAGCACTGAGCACCCAGCACCCTGAGTACTGAGCACCCCACACCCTGAGCACTGAGGACCCAGCACCCCGAGCACTGAGCACCCAGCACGCTGAGTACTGAGCACTGAGCATCCAGCACCCCGAGGACTGAGCACCCAGCACCCCGAGCACTGAGCACCCAGCACCCCGAGCACTGAGCACTGAGCACCCTGAGTACTGAGCACTGAGCACCCTTAGTACTGAGCACCCAGCACCCTGCGTACTGAGCACCCAGCACCGTGAGCACTGAGCACGGAGCACCCCGAGGACTGAGCACCCAGCACCGTGAGCACTGAGCACCCAGCACATTGAGTACTGAGCACCGAGCACCCCGAGCACTGAGCACCCAGCACCCTAAGTTCTGAGCACCCAGCACCCTGAGCACTGAGCACCCAGCACCCCGAGCACTGAGCACCCAGCACCCTGAGTACTGAGCACCCAGCACCCTGAGTTCTGAGCACCCAGCACCCCGAGCACTGAGCACCCAGCACACTGAGCACTTAGCACCCAGCACCCTGAGTACTGAGCACCCAGCACCCCGAGCACTGAGCACCCAGCACCCTGAATAATGAGCACCCAGCACCCTGAGTACTGAGCACTGAGCACCCTTAGTACTGAGCACTCAGCACCCTGAGTACTGAGCACCGAGCACCCCGATCACTGAGCACCCAGCACCCTGAGCGCTGAGCACCCAGCACCCTGAGCACTGAGGACCCTGAGGACTGAGCACCCAGCACCCTGTGTACTGAGCACCCAGCACCCTGAGTACTGAGCACCCAGCACCCTGAGTACTGAGCACCGATCACCCTGAGCACTGAGCACCCAGCACCCCGAGCACTGAGCACCCAGCACCCTGAGTACTGAGCACCCTGAGTACTGAGCACCCAGCACCCCGAGCACTGAGCACCTAGCACCCTGAGTACTGAGCACCCTGAGTACTGAGCATCCAGCACCCTGAGTACTGAGCACCCTGAGTACTGAGCACCCAGTACCCCGAGCACTGAGCACCCAGCACCCGAGTACTGAGCACCCTGAGTACTGAGCACCCAGCACCCTGAGTACTGAGCACCCTGAATACTGAGCACCCAGCACCCTGAGCACTGAGCACCCAGCACCCTGAGTACTGAGCACCCAGTACCCTGAGCACTGAGCACCCAGCACCCTGAGTACTGAGCACCGAGCTCCCCGAGCACTGAGCACCCAGCACCCTGAGTACTGAGCACTGAGCACCCCGAGTACTGAGCACCCAGCACCCTGAGCACTGAGCACCCAGCACCCTGAGTACTGAGAACAGATCACCCTGAGTACTGAGCACCCAGCACCCAGAGCACTGAGCACCCAGCACCCCGAGCACGGAGCACCCAGGAACCCGAGCACTGAGTAGTGAGCACCCAGCACCCTGAGAACTGAGCACCGAGCCCAGGAGCACTGAGCACCCTGAGTACTGAGCACCCAGCACCCTGAGCACTGAGCACCCAGCACCCTGACCACTGAGCACCCAGCACCCTGACTACTGAGCACCCAGCACGCTGAGTACTGAGCACCCAGCACCCCGAGCACTGAGCACCCAGCAGCCTGAGTACTGAGCACTGAGCACCCAGCACCCCGAGCACTGAGCACCCAGCACCCTGTGTACTGAGCACTGAGCACCCTGAGTACTAAGCACCCAGCACCCTGAGTACTGAGCACCCAGGACCATGAGCACTGAGCACTGAGCACCCCGAGCACTGAGCACCCAGCACCCTGAGCACTCAGAACCCAGCACCCTGAGCACTGAGCACCCAGCACCCTGAGCACTGAGCAATCAGCACCCTGAGCACTGAGCACCCAGCACCCAGAGCACTGAGCACCCAGCACCCTGAGCACTGAGCACCCAGCACCCTGAGCACTGAGCACCCAGCACCCTGAGTAGTGAGCACCCAACGTACTGAGCACCGAGCACCCCGAGTACTGAGCACCCAGCACCCTGAGTAATGAGAACCCAGCACCCTGAGTACGGAGCACCCAGCACCCTGAGCACTGAGCACCCAGCAGCCCGAGCACTGAGCACCCAGCATCCTAAGCACTGAGTACTGAGCACCCAGCACCCCGAGTACTAAGCACCCAACACCTTGAGTACTGAGCACGCAGCACCCTGAGTACTGAGCACCCAGCACCCTGAGTACTGAGCACCCAGCACCCTGCGTACTGAGCACCCAGCACCGTGAGCACTGAGCACGGAGCACCCCGAGGACTGAGCACCCAGCACCGTGAGCACTGAGCACCCAGCACATTGAGTACTGAGCACCGAGCACCCGGAGCACTGAGCACCCAGCACCCTAAGTTCTGAGCACCCAGCACCCTGAGCACTGAGCACCCAGCACCCCGAGCACTGAGCACCCAGCACCCTGAGTACTGAGCACCCAGCACCCTGAGTTCTGAGCACCCAGCACCCCGAGCACTGAGCACCCAGCACACTGAGCACTTAGCACCCAGCACCCTGAGTACTGAGCACCCAGCACCCCGAGCACTGAGCACCCAGCACCCTGAATAATGAGCACCCAGCACCCTGAGTACTGAGCACTGAGCACCCTTAGTACTGAGCACTCAGCACCCTGAGTACTGAGCACCGAGCACCCCGATCACTGAGCACCCAGCACCCTGAGCGCTGAGCACCCAGCACCCTGAGCACTGAGGACCCTGAGGACTGAGCACCCAGCACCCTGTGTACTGAGCACCCAGCACCCTGAGTACTGAGCACCCAGCACCCTGAGTACTGAGCACCGATCACCCTGAGCACTGAGCACCCAGCACCCCGAGCACTGAGCACCCAGCACCCTGAGTACTGAGCACCCTGAGTACTGAGCACCCAGCACCCCGAGCACTGAGCACCTAGCACCCTGAGTACTGAGCACCCTGAGTACTGAGCATCCAGCACCCTGAGTACTGAGCACCCTGAGTACTGAGCACCCAGTACCCCGAGCACTGAGCACCCAGCACCCGAGTACTGAGCACCCTGAGTACTGAGCACCCAGCACCCTGAGTACTGAGCACCCTGAATACTGAGCACCCAGCACCCTGAGCACTGAGCACCCAGCACCCTGAGTACTGAGCACCCAGTACCCTGAGCACTGAGCACCCAGCACCCTGAGTACTGAGCACCGAGCTCCCCGAGCACTGAGCACCCAGCACCCTGAGTACTGAGCACTGAGCACCCCGAGTACTGAGCACCCAGCACCCTGAGCACTGAGCACCCAGCACCCTGAGTACTGAGAACAGATCACCCTGAGTACTGAGCACCCAGCACCCAGAGCACTGAGCACCCAGCACCCCGAGCACGGAGCACCCAGGAACCCGAGCACTGAGTAGTGAGCACCCAGCACCCTGAGAACTGAGCACCGAGCCCCCGAGCACTGAGCACCCTGAGTACTGAGCACCCAGCACCCTGAGCACTGAGCACCCAGCACCCTGACCACTGAGCACCCAGCACCCTGACTACTGAGCACCCAGCACGCTGAGTACTGAGCACCCAGCACCCCGAGCACTGAGCACCCAGCACCCTGAGTACTGAGCACTGAGCACCCAGCACCCCGAGCACTGAGCACCCAGCACCCTGTGTACTGAGCACTGAGCACCCTGAGTACTAAGCACCCAGCACCCTGAGTACTGAGCACCCAGGACCATGAGCACTGAGCACTGAGCACCCCGAGCACTGAGCACCCAGCACCCTGAGCACTCAGAACCCAGCACCCTGAGCACTGAGCACCCAGCACCCTGAGCACTGAGCAATCAGCACCCTGAGCACTGAGCACCCAGCACCCAGAGCACTGAGCACCCAGCACCCTGAGCACTGAGCACCCAGCACCCTGAGCACTGAGCACCCAGCACCCTGAGTAGTGAGCACCCAACGTACTGAGCACCGAGCACCCCGAGTACTGAGCACCCAGCACCCTGAGTAATGAGAACCCAGCACCCTGAGTACGGAGCACCCAGCACCCTGAGCACTGAGCACCCAGCAGCCCGAGCACTGAGCACCCAGCATCCTAAGCACTGAGTACTGAGCACCCAGCACCCCGAGTACTGAGCACCCAACACCTTGAGTACTGAGCACGCAGCACCCTGAGTACTGAGCACCCAGCACCCTGAGTACTGAGCACCCAGCACCCCAAACACTGAGCACCGAGCACCCTGAGAACTGAGCACCGAGCACCCTGAGTACTGAGAACCCAGCACCATGAGTACTGAGCACCGAGCACCCAAAGTACTGAGCAACCTGAGTACTGAGCACCCAGCACCCCGAGAATGAGCACCCAGCACCATGAGTACTGAGCACCGAGCACCCTGAGCACTGAGCACCCAGCACCCTGAGTACTGAGCACCAAGCACCCTGAGTACTGAGCACCCAGCACCCCGAGCACTGAGCACCCAGCACCCTGAGCACTGAGCACCCAGCACCCAGAGTACTGAGCACCCAGACCCCGAGCACTGAGCACCCAGCACCCCTAGCACTGTGCACCCAGCACCCTGAGTACTGAGAACCCAGCACCCTGAGTACTGAGCACCCAGCACCCTGAGCACTGAGCACCCAGCAGCCCGAGCACTGAGCACCCAGCATCCTGAGCACTGAGTACTGAGCACCCAGCACCCCGAGTACTGAGCACCCAGCACCCTGAGTACTGAGCACCCAGCACCCTGAGTACTGAGCAAACAGCACCCCGAGAACTGAGCACCCAGCACACCGAGCACTGAGCACCCAGCACCCTGAGCACTGAGCACCCAGCACCCTGAGCACTGAGCACCCAGCACCCCGAGTACTGAGCACCCAGCACCCCGAGCACTGTGCACCCAGCACCCTGAGCACTGAGCACCGAGCACCCTGAGTACTGAGCACCCAGCACCCTGAGTACTGAGCACCCAGCACCCTGAGCACTGAGCACCCAGCACCCTGAGCACTGAGCACCCAGCACCCTGAGTACTGAGCACCCAGGACCCTGAGTACTGAACACCAAGCACCCCGAGCACTGAGCACCCAGCACCCTGAGCACTGAGCACCGAGCACCCTGAGTACTGAGCACCCAGCACCCTCAGTACTGAGCACCCAGCACCCATAGCACTGAGCACCCAGCACCCTGAGCACTGAGCACCCAGCACCCTGAGTACTGAGCACCCAGCACCCTGAGTACTGAACACCCAGCACCCTGAGCACTGAGCACTGAGCACCCAGGACCCTGAGCACTGAGCACCCAGCACCCTGAGCACTGAGCACCCAGCACCCCGAGCACTGAGCACCCAGCACCCTGAGCACCCAGCACCCTGAGCACTGAGCACCCTGAGCACTGAGCACTGAGCACCCAGCACCCTGAGTACTGAGCACCCAGCACCCTGAGCACTGAGCACTGAGCACCCAGCACCCTGAGCACTGAGCACCCAGCACCCTGAGCACTTAGCACCCAGCACCCTGAGTACTGAGCACCCAGGACCCCGAGCACTGAGCACCCAGCACCCTGAGCACTGAGCACCCAGCACCCAGAGTACTGAGCACCCAGACCCCGAGCACTGAGCACCCAGCACCCCTAGCACTGTGCACCCAGCACCCTGAGTACTGAGAACCCAGCACCCTGAGTACTGAGCACCCAGCACCCTGAGCACTGAGCACCCAGCAGCCCGAGCACTGAGCACCCAGCATCCTGAGCACTGAGTACTGAGCACCCAGCACCCCGAGTACTGAGCACCCAGCACCCTGAGTACTGAGCACCCAGCACCCTGAGTACTGAGCAAACAGCACCCCGAGAACTGAGCACCCAGCACACCGAGCACTGAGCACCCAGCACCCTGAGCACTGAGCACCCAGCACCCTGAGCACTGAGCACCCAGCACCCCGAGTACTGAGCACCCAGCACCCCGAGCACTGTGCACCCAGCACCCTGAGCACTGAGCACCGAGCACCCTGAGTACCATGAGTACTGAGCACCGAGCACCCAGAGTACTGAGCAACCTGAGTACTGAGCACCCAGCACCCTGAGTACTGAGCACCCAGCACCCCGAGCACTGAGCACCCAGCACCCCAAACACTGAGCACCGAGCACCCCGAGTACTGAGCACCCAGCACCCTGAGTACTGAGCACCCAGCACCCTGAGTACTGAGCACCCAGCACCCTGAGTACTGAGCACCCAGCACCATGAGTACTGAGCACTGAGCACCCTGAGCACTGAGCACCCAGCACCCTGAGTACTGAGCACCAAGCACCCTGAGTACTGAGCACCCAGCAACCTGAGTACTGAGCACCCAGCATCCTGAGTTCTGAGCACACAGCACCTGAGCACTGAGCACACTGAGTACTGAGCACCCAGCACCCTGAGCACTGAGGACCCAGCACACTGAGTACTGAGCACCCAGCACCCTGAGCACTGAGGACCCAGCACCCCGAGCACTGAGCACCCAGCACCCTGAGTACTGAGCACCCAGCACCCTGAGCACTGAGGACCCAGCACCCCGAGCACTGAGCACCCGCACGCTGAGTACTGAGCACTGAGCACCCAGCACCCTGAGTACTGAGCACCCAGCACCCCGAGCACTGAGCACCCAGCACCCCGAGCACTGAGCACTGAGCACCCTGAGTACTGAGCACTGAGCACCCTTAGTACTGAGCACCGAGCACCCTGAGTACTGAGCACCCAGCACCGTGAGCACTGAGCACGGAGCACCCCGAGGACTGACCACCCAGCACATTGAGTACTGAGCACCGAGCACCCCGAGCACTGAGCACCCAGCACCCCTAAGTACTGAGCACCCAGCACCCCGAGCACTGAGCACCCAGCACCCCGAGCACTGAGCACCCCAGCACCCTGAGTACTGAGCACCAGCACCCTGAGTTCTGAGCACCCAGCACCCCGAGCACTGAGCAGCCAGCACCCTGAGCACTGAGCACCCAGCACCCTGAGTACTGAGCACCCAGCACCACGAGCACTGAGCACCCAGCACCCTGAGTAATGAGCACCCAGCACCCTGAGTACTGATCACTGAGCACCCTGAGCACTGAGCACCCAGCACCCCCGAGCACTGAGCACCCAGCACCCGGAGTACTGGGCACCCAACACCCTGAGTACTGAGCACTCAGCACCCTGAGTACTGAGCACCGAGCACCCCGAGCACTGAGCACCCAGCACCCTGAGCACTGAGCACCCTGAGGACTGAGCACCCAGCACCCTGAGTACTGAGCACCCAGCACCCTGAGTACTGAGCACCCGCATCCTGAGTACTGAGCACCGATCACCCTGAGCACTGAGCACCCAGCACCCCGAGCACTGAGCACCCAGGACCCTGAGTACTGAGCACCCTGAGTACTGAGCACCCAGCAACCCGAGCACTGAGCACCCAGCACCCTGAGTACTCAGCACCCTGAGTACTGAGCACCCAGCATCCTGAGTACTGAGCACCGATCACCCTGAGCACTGAGCACCCAGCACCGCTAGCACTGTGCACCCAGCCCCCTGAGTACTGAGAACCCAGCACCCTGAGTACTGAGCACCCAGCACCCTGAGCACTGAGCACCCAGCAGCCCGAGCACTGAGCACCCAGCATCCTGAGCTCTGAGTACTGAGCACCCAGCATCCTGAGTACTGAGCACCCCAGCACCCTGAGTACTGAGCACCCAGCACCCTGAGTACTGAGCACCCAGCACCCCGAGCACTGAGCACCCAGCACCCTGAGCACTGAGCACCCAGCACCTGAGTACTGAGAATCAAGCACCCTGAGAACTGAGCACCCAGCACCCTGAGCACTGACCACCCAGCACCCTGAGCACTGAGCACCCAGCACCCTGAGTACTGAGCACCCAACGTACTGAGCACCGAGCACCCGAGCACTGAGCACACAGCACCCCTGAGTACTGAGCACCCAGCACCCCGTGCACTGAGCACCCAGGACCCTGAGTACTCAGCACCGAGCACCCTGAGTACTGAGCACCCAGCACCCCGAGCACTGAGCACCCAGCACCCGCAGCACTGAGCACCCAGCACTGAGCACTCAGCACCCTGAGTACTGAACACCCAGCACCCTGAGTACTGAGCACCGAGGCACCCCGAGCACTGAGCACCGGGCACCCCGAGCACTGAGAACCCAGCACCCTGAGTACTGAGCACCCAGCAACCTGAGAACTGAGCACTGAGCACTGAGCACCCTGAGCACTGAGCGCCCAGCACCCTGAGCATTGAGCACCCAGCATCCTGAGCACTGTGTACTGAGCACCCAGTACCCTGAGCACTGAGCACCCAGCACCCTGAGCACTGAGCACCCAGCACCCTGAGTACTGAGCACACAGCACCCTGAGTACTGAGCACCGAGCACCCAGAGTACTGAGCAACCTGAGTACTGAGCACCCCAGCACCCCGAGAATGAGCACCCAGCACCATGAGTACTGAGCACCGAGCACCCTGAGCACTGAGCACCCAGCACCCTGAGTACTGAACACCAAGCACCTGAGAACTGAGCACCCAGCACCCTGAGTACTGAGCACCCAGCATCCTGAGTTCTGAGCACCCAGCACCTGAGCACTGAGCACACTGAGTACTGAGCACAAAGAACCCTAAGCACTGAGGACCCAGCACCCTGAGTACTGAGCACCCAGCACCCTGAGCACTGAGGACCCAGCACCCCGAGCACTGAGCACCCAGCAACCTGAGTACTGAGCACCCAGCACCCTGAGCACTGAGCACCCAGCACGCTGAGTACTGAGCACTGAGCATCCAGCACCCTGAGTACTGAGCACCCAGCACCCTGAGCACTGAGCACCCAGCACCCCGAGCACTGAGCACTGAGCACCCTGAGTACTCAGCACTGAGCACCCTTAGTACTGAGCACCGAGCACCCTGAGTACTGAGCACCCAGCACCCTGAGCACTGAGCACGGAGCACCCCGAGGACTGAGCACCCAGCACCGTGAGCACTGAGCACCCAGCACATTGAGTACTGAGCACCGAGAACCCCGAGAACTGAGCACCCAGCACCCTAAGTTCTGAGCACCCAGCACCCTGAGCACTGAGCACCCAGCACCCCGAGCACTGAGCACCCCAACACCCTGAGTACTGAGCACCCAGCACCCTGAGTTCTGAGCACCCAGCACCCCGAGCACTGAGCACCCAGCACACTGAGCACTTAGCACCCAGCACCCTGAGTACTGAGCACCCAGCACCCCGAGCACTGAGCACCCAGCACCCTGAATAATGAGCACCCAGCACCCTGAGTACTGAGCACTGAGCACCCTGAGTACTGAGCACTCAGCACCCTGAGTACTGAGCACCGAGCACCCAGATCACTGAGCACCCAGCACCCTGAGCACTGAGCACCCAGCACCCTGAGAACTGAGCACCCAGCATCCTGAGTACTGATCACCGATCACCCTGAGCACTGAGCACCCAGCACCCCGAGCACTGAGCACCGAGCACCCTGAGTACTGAGCACCCAGCACACCGAGTACTGAGCACTGAGCAACCCTGAGCACTGAGCACCCAGCACCCCGAGCACTGAGCACCCAGCACCCTGAGTACTGAGCACCCTGAGTACTGAGCACCCAGCACCCTGAGTACTGAGCCCCCAGCACCCTGAGTACAGAGCACCCAGCACCCTGAGTACTGAGCACCCAGCACCCAGAGCACTGAGCACCCCAGCACCCCGAGCACGGAGCACCCAGGAACCCGAGCACTGAGTAGTGAGCACCCAGCACCCCTGAGTACTGAGCACCGAGCTCCCCGAGCACTGAGCACCCTGAGTACTGAGCACCCAGCACCCTGAGCACTGAGCACCCAGCACCCTGAGCACTGAGCACCCAGCACCCCGAGCACTGAGCACCCAGCACCCTGAGTACTGAGCACTGAGCACCCAGCATCCCGAGCACTGAGCACCCAGCACCCTGTGTACTGAGCACTGAGCACCCTGAGTACTAAGCACCCAGCACCCTGAGTACTGAGCACCCAGGACCCTGAGCACAGAGCACTGAGCACCCCGAGCACTGAGCACCCAGCACCCTGAGCACTCAGCACCCAGCACCCCGAGCACTGAGCACCCAGCACCCTGAGCACTGAGCACCCAGCACCCTGAGCACTGAGCACCCAGCACCCAGAGCACTGAGCACCCAGCACCCTGAGCACTGAGCACCCAGCACCTGAGCACTGAGCACCCAGCACCCTGAGTAGTGAGCACCCAACTTACTGAGCACCGAGCACCCTGAGCCACTGAGCACCCAGCACCCCTGAGTACTGAGCACCCTGAGTACTGAGCATCAGCACCCTGAGTTCTGAGCACCCTGAGTACTGAGCACCCAGCACCCAGAGCACTGAGCACCCAGCACCCCGAGCATGGAGCACCCAGGAACCCGAGCACTGAGTAGTGAGCACCCAGCACCTGAGTACTGAGCACCGAGCTCTCCGAGCACTGAGCATCCTGAGTACTGAGCACCCAGCACCCTGAGCACTGAGCACCCAGCACCCTGAGCACTGAGCACCCAGCACCCTGAGTACTGAGCACCCAGCACGCTGAGTACTGAGCACCCAGCACCCCGAGCACTGAGCACCCAGCACCCTGAGTACTGAGCACTGAGCACCCAGCACCCCGAGCACTGAGCACCCAGCACCCTGTGTAACTGAGCACTGAGCACCCTGAGTACTAAGCACCCAGCACCCAGAGTACTGAGAACCCAGGACCCTGAGCATTGAGCACTGAGCACCCCGAGCACTGAGCACCCAGCACCCCTGAGCACTCAGCACCCAGCACCCCCGAGCACTGAGCACTCAGCACCCTGAGCACTGAGCACCCAGCACCCTGAGCACTGAGCACCCAGCACCCAGAGCACTGAGCACCCCAGCACCCCAAACACTGAGCACCGAGCACCCTGAGAACTGAGCACCGAGCACCCTGAGTACTGAGCACCCAGCACCATGAGTACTGAGCACCGAGCACCCAGAGTACTGAGCAACCTGAGTACTGAGCACCCAGCACCCTGAGTACTGAGCACCCAGCACCCCGAGCACTGAGCACCCAGCACCCCAAACACTGAGCACCGAGCACCCCGAGTACTGAGCACCCAGCACCCTGAGTACTGAGCACCCAGCACCCTGAGTACTGAGCACCCAGCACCCTGAGTACTGAGCACCCAGTACCATGAGTACTGAGCACCGAGCACCCTGAGCACTGAGCACCCAGCACCCTGAGTACTGAGCACCAAGCACCCTGAGTACTGAGCACCCAGCAACCTGAGTACTGAGCACCCAGCATCCTGAGTTCTGAGAAACCAGCACCCTGAGCACTGAGCACACTGAGTAGTGAGCACCCAGCACCCTGAGCACTGAGGACCCAGCACACTGAGTACTGAGCACCCAGCACCCTGAGCACTGAGGACCCAGCAACCCCGAGCACTGAGCACCCAGCACCCTGAGTACTGAGCACCCAGCACCCTGAGCACTGAGGACCCAGCACCCCGAGCACTGAGCACCCAACCACGCTGAGTACTGAGCACTGAGCACCCAGCACCCTGAGTACTGAGCACCCAGCACCCCGAGCACTGAGCACCCAGCACCCCCGAGCACTGAGCACTGAGCACCCTGAGTACTGAGCACTGAGCACCCTTAGTACTGAGCACCGAGCACCCTGAGTACTGAGCACCCAGCACCATGAGCACTGAGCACGGAGCACCCCCGAGGACTGAGCACCCAGGACCGTGAGCACTGAGCACCCAGCACATTGAATACTGAGCACCGAGCACCCCGAGCACTGAGCACCCAGCACCCTAAGTACTGAGCACCCAGCACCCCGAGCACTGAGCACCCAGCACCCCGAGCAACTGAGCACCCAGCACCCTGAGTACTGAGCACCCAGCACCCTGAGTTCTGAGCACCCAGCACCCCGAGCACTGAGCAGCCAGCACCCTGAGCACTGAGCACCCAGCACCCTGAGTACTGAGCACCCAGCACCACGAGCACTGAGCACCCAGCACCCTGAGTAATGAGCACCCAGCACCCTGAGTACTGAGCACTGAGCACACTGAGCACTGAGAACCCAGCACCCCGAGCACTGAGCACCCAGCACCCTGAGTACTGAGCACCCAACACCCTGAGTACTGAGCACTCAGCACCCTGAGTACTGAGCACCGAGCACCCTGAGCACTGAGCACCCAGCACCCCCGAGCACTGAGCACCCAGGACCCTGAGTACTGAGCACCCTGAGTACTGAGCACCCAGCAACCCGAGCACTGAGCACCCAGCACCCTGAGTACTGAGCACCCAGCACCCCGAGCACTGAGCACCCAGCACCCCAAACACTGAGCACCGAGCACCCCGAGTACTGAGCACCCAGCACCCTGAGTACTGAGCACCCAGCACCTGAGTACTGAGCACCCAGCACCCTGAGTACTGAGCACCCAGCACCATGAGTACTGAGCACCGAGCACCCTGAGCACTGAGCACCCAGCACCCCTGAGTACTGAGCACCGAGCACCCTGAGAACTGAGCATCCAGCACCCTGAGTACTGAGCACCCTGAATACTGAGCACCCAGCACCCTGAGCACTGAGCACCCAGCACCCTGAGTACTGAGCACCCAGCACCCTGAGCACTGAGCACCCAGCACCCTGAGTACTGAGCACCGAGCACCCCGAGCACTGAGCACCCAGCACACTGAGTACTGAGCACTGAGCACCCCGAGTACTGAGCACCCAGCACCCCAAGCACTGAGCACCCAGCACAGTGAGTACTGAGAACAGATCACCCTGAGTTCTGAGCACACAGCACCCTGAGTACTGAGCCCCCAGCATCCTGAGTACTGAGCACCCAGCACCCCGAGCACTGAGCACACAGCAACCCGAGTATGAGCACCCAGCACCCTGAGTACTGAGAACCGAGCACCCTGAGTACCGAGCACCCAGCACCCTGAGTACTGAGCCTCAGCACCCTGAGTACTGAGCACCAAGCACCCCGGGCACTGAGCAACCAGCACCCCGAGAATGAGCACCCAGCACCCTGAGTACTGAGCACCCAGCACCCTGAGTACTGAGCACTAAGCACCCAGAGCACTGAGCAACCAGCACCCCGAGCACGGAGCACCCCCAGGACGCCGAGCACTGAGTACTGAGCACCTAGCACACTGAGGACTGAGCACCGAGCTCCCCAAGCACTGAGCACCCTGAGTACTGAGCACCCAGGACCCCCGATCACTGAGCACCCAGCACCCTGAGCACTGAGCAACCCAGCACCCTGAGCACTGAGCACCCAGCACCCTGAGTACTGAGCACCCAGCACGCTGAGTACTGAGCACCCAGCACCGCGAGCACTGAACACCCCAGCACCTGAGTACTGAGCACTGAGCACCCAGCACCCCGAGCACTGAGCACCCAGCACCCTGTGTACTGAGCACTGAGCACCCTGAGTACTAAGCACCCAGCACCCTGAGTACTGAGCACCCAGGACCCTGAGCACTGAGCACTGACACCCCCGAGAACTGAGCACCCAGCACCCTGAGCACTCAGCACCCAGCACCCCCGAGCACTGAGCACCCAGCATCCTGAGCACTGAGTACTGAGCACCCAGCACCCTGAGCACTGAGCACCCAGCACTCTGAGCACTGAGCACCCAGCACCCTGAGTACTGAGCACCCAGCACGCTGAGCACTGAGCACCCAGCACCCCCGAGTACTGAGCACCCAGCACCCTGAGTACTGAGCACACAGCACCCTGAGTACTGAGCACCGAGCACCCCAAGCACTGAGCACCCAGCACCCTGAGCACTGAGCACCCAGCACCCTGAGTACTGAGCATCAAGCACCCTGAGCACTGAGCACCCAGCACCCTGATCACTGAGCACCCAGCACCCTGAGCACTGAGCACCCAGCACCCTGAGTACTGAGCACCCAACGTACTGAGCACCGAGCACCCCGAGCACTGAGCACCCAGCACCCTGATTACTGAGCACCCAGCACCCCGAGCACTGAGCACCCAGCACACTGTGTACTGAGCACCGAGCACCCTGAGTACTGAGCACCCAGCACCCCGAGCACTGAGCACCCAGCACCCCGAGCACTGAGCACCCAGCACTGAGCACCCAGCACCCTGAGTACTGAGCACCGAGCACCAAGAGCACTGAGCACCCAGCACCCTGAGTACTGAGCACCCGAGCACCCCGAGATCTGAGCACAGGGCACCCCGAGCACTGAGCACCCAGCACCCTGAGTACTGAGCACCCAGCACCCTGAGTACTGAGCACCCAGCACCCTGAGTACTGAGCACCCTGAATACTGAGCACCCAGCACCCTGAGCACTGAGCACCCAGCACCCTGAGCACTGAGCACCCAGCACCCTGAGTACTGAACACCCAGCACCCCGAGCACTGAGCACCCAGCACCCTGAGCACTGAGCACCGAGCGCCCTGAGTACTGAGCACCCAGCACCCTGATTACTGAGCACCCAGCACCCTGAGCACTGAGCACCCAGCACCCTGAGCACTGAGCACCCAGCACCCTGAGTACTGAGCACCCAGCACCCCGAGCAGTGAGCACCCAGCACCCCGAGTATGAGCACCCAGCACCCTGAGTACTGAGAACCGAGCACCCTGAGTACTGAGCACCCAGCACCCTGAGTACTGAGCCCCAGCACCCTGAGTACTGAGCACCCAGCACCCCGAGCACTGAGCACCCAGCACCCCGAGAATGAGCACCCAGCACCCTGAATACTGAGGACCCAGCACCCCGAGCACTGAGCACCCTGAGTACTGAGCACCCCAGCACCCTGAGTACTGAGCACTAAGCACCCAGAGCACTGAGCACCCCAGCACCACGAGCACGGAGCACCCAGGACCCCCGAGCACTGAGTACTGAGCACCTAGCACCCTGAGTACTGAGCACTGAGCTCCCCGAGCACTGAGCACCCTGAATACTGAGCACCCAGGACCCCGATAACTGAGCACCCAGCACCCTGAGCACTGAGCACCCAGCACCCAGAGTACTGAGCACCCAGCACGCTGAGTACTGAGCACCCCAGCACCGCGAGCATTGAACACCCAGCACCCTGAGTACTGAGCACTGAGCACCCAGCACCCCCGAGCACTGAGCACCCAGCACCCTGTGTACTGAGCACTGAGCACCCTGAGTACTAAGGACCCAGCACCCTGAGTACTGAGCACCCAGGACCCTGAGCACTGAGGACCCAGCACCCCCGAGCACTGAGCACCCAGCACCCTGAGTACTGAGCACCCGGACCCCGAGCACTGAGCACCAAGCACCCCTAGCACTGTGCACCCAGCACCCTGAGTACTGAGAACCCAGCACCCTGAGTACTGAGCACCCAGCACCCTGAGCACTGAGCACCCAGCAGCCGAGCACTGAGCACCCAGCATCCTGAGCACTGAGTACTGAGCACACAGCACCCCGAGTACTGAGCACCCAGCACCCTGATTACTGAGCACCCAGCACCCTGAGTACTGAGCACCCAGCACCCTGAGTACTGAGCACCCAGCACCCCGAGCACTGAGCACCCAGCACCCCAAACACTGAGCACCGAGCACCCTGAGAACTGAGCACCGAGCACCCTGAGTACTGAGCACCCAGCACCATGAGTACTGAGCACCGAGCACCCAGAGTACTGAGCAACCTGAGTACTGAGCACCCAGCACCCTGAGTACTGAGCACCCAGCATCCCGAGCACTGAGCACCCAGCACCCCAAACACTGAGCACCGAGCACCCCGAGTACTGAGCACCCAGCACCCTGAGTACTGAGCACCCAGCACCCTGAGTACTGAGCACCCAGCACCCTGAGTACTGAGCACCCAGCACCATGAGTACTGAGCACCGAGCACCCTGAGCACTGAGCACCCAGCACCCTGAGTACTGAGCAACAAGCACCCTGAGTACTGAGCACCCAGCAACCTGAGTACTGAGCACCCAGCATCCTGAGTTCTGAGCACCCAGCACCCTGAGCACTGAGCACACTGAGTACTGAGCACCCAGCACCCTGAGCACTGAGGACCCAGCACCCTGAGTACTGAGCACCCAGCACCCTGAGCACTGAGGACCCAGCACCCCGAGCACTGAGCACCCAGCACCCTGAGTACTGAGCACCCAGCACCCTGAGCACTGAGGACCCAGCACCCCGAGCACTGAGCACCCAGCACGCTGAGTACTGAGCACTGAGCACCCAGCACCCTGAGTACTGAGCACCCAGCACCCCGAGCACTGAGCACCCAGCACCCCGAGCACTGAGCACTGAGCACCCTGTGTACTGAGCACTGAGCACCCTTAGTACTGAGCACCGAGCACCCTGAGTACTGAGCACCCAGCACCCTGAGCACTGAGCACGGAGCACCCCGAGGACTGAGCACCCAGGACCGTGAGCACTGAGCACCCAGCACATTGAGTACTGAGCACCGAGCACCCCGAGCACTGAGCACCCAGCACCATGAGTAATGAGCACCCAGCACCCTGAGTACTGAGCACTGAGCAACCTGAGCACTGAGCACCCAGCACCCCGAGCACTGAGCACCCAGCACCCTGAGTACTGAGCACCCAGCACCCTGAGTACTGAGCACTCAGCACCCTGAGTACTGAGCACCGAGCACCCCGAGCACTGAGCACCCAGCACCCTGAGCACTGAGCACCCTGAGGACTGAGCACCCAGCACCCTGAGTACTGAGCACCCAGCACCCTGAGTACTGAGCACCCAGCATCCTGAGTACTGAGCACCGATCACCCTGAGCACTGAGCACCCAGCACCCCGAGCACTGAGCACCCAGGACCCTGAGTACTGAGCACCCTGAGTACTGAGCACCCAGCAACCCGAGCACTGAGCACCCAGCACCCTGAGTACTGAGCACCCTGAGTACTGAGCATCCAGCACCCTGAGTACTGAGCACCCTGAATACTGAGCACCCAGCACCCTGAGCACTGAGCACCCAGCACCCTGAGTACTGAGCACCCAGCACCCTGAGCACTGAGCACCCAGCACCCTGAGTACTGAGCACCGAGCACCCTGAGCACTGAGCACCCAGCACACTGAGTACTGAGCACTGAGCACCCCGAGTACTGAGCACCCAGCACCCCGAGCACTGAGCACCCAGCACCCTGAGTACTGAGAACAGATCACCCTGAGTACTGAGCACACAGCACCCTGAGTACTGAGCCCCCAGCATCCTGAGTACTGAGCACCCAGCACCCTGAGCACTGAGCACCCAGCACCCTGAGTACTGAGCACCCAGCACGCTGAGTACTGAGCACCCAGCACCGCGAGCACTGAACACCCAGCACCCTGAGTACTGAGCACTGAGCACCCAGCACCCCGAGCACTGAGCACCCAGCACCCTGTGTACTGAGCACTGAGCACCCTGAGTACTAAGCACCCAGCACCCTGAGTACTGAGCACCCAGGACCCTGAGCACTGAGCACTGACACCCTGAGAACTGAGCACCCAGCACCCTGAGCACTCAGCACCCAGCACCCCGAGCACTGAGCACCCAGCATCCTGAGCACTGAGTACTGAGCACCCAGCACCCTGAGCACTGAGCACCCAGCACTCTGAGCACTGAGCACCCAGCACCCTGAGTACTGAGCACCCAGCACGCTGAGCACTGAGCACCCAGCACCCCGAGTACTGAGCACCCAGCACCCTGAGTACTGAGCACACAGCACCCTGAGTACTGAGCACCAAGCACGCCAAGCACTGAGCACCCAGCACCCTGAGCACTGAGCACCCAGCACCCTGAGTACTGAGCATCAAGCACGCTGAGCACTGAGCACCCAGCACCCTGAGCACTGAGCACCGAGCTCCCCGAGCACTGAGCACCCAGCACCCTGAGTACTGAGAACTGAGCATCCCGAGTACTGAGCACCCAGCACCCCGAGCACTGAGCACCCAGCACCCTGAGTACTGAGAACAGATCACCCTGAGTACTGAGCACCCAGCACCCTGAGTACTGAGCCCCCAGCACCCTGAGTACAGAGCACCCAGCACCCTGAGTACTGAGCACCCAGCACCCCGAGCACTGAGCACCCAGCACCCCGAGCACGGAGCACCCAGGAACCCGAGCACTGAGTAGTGAGCACCCAGCACCCTGAGTACTGAGCACCGAGCTCCCCGAGCACTGATCACCCTGAGTACTGAGCACCCAGCACCCTGAGCACTGAGCACCCAGCACCCTGAGCACTGAGCACCCAGCACCCTGAGTACTGAGCACCCAGCACGCTGAGTACTGAGCACCCAGCACCCCGAGCACTGAGCACCCAGCACCCTGAGTACTGAGCACTGAGCACCCAGCACCCCGAGCACTGAGCACCCAGCACCCTGTGTACTGAGCACTGAGCACCCTGAGTACTAAGCACCCAGCACCCAGAGTACTGAGCACCCAGGACCCTGAGCACTGAGCACTGAGCACCCCGAGCACTGAGCACCCAGCACCCTGAGCACTCAGCAACCAGCACCCCGAGCACTGAGCACCCAGCACCCTGAGCACTGAGCACCCAGCACCCTGAGCACTGAGCACCCAGCACCCAGAGCACTGAGCACCCAGCACCCCAAACACTGATCACCGAGCACCCTGAGAACTGAGCACCGAGCACCCTGAGTACTGAGCACCCAGCACCATGAGTACTGAGCACCGAGCACCCAGAGTACTGAGCAACCTGAGTACTGAGCACCCAGCACCCTGAGTACTGAGCACCCAGCACCCCGAGCACTGAGCACCCAGCACCCCAAACACTGAGCACCGAGCACCCCGAGTACTGAGCACCCAGCACCCTGAGTACTGAGCACCCAGCACCCTGAGTACTGAGCACCCAGCACCCTGAGTACTGAGCACCCAGCACCATGAGTACTGAGCACTGAGCACCCTGAGCACTGAGCACCCAGCACCCTGAGTACTGAGCACCAAGCACCCTGAGTACTGAGCACCCAGCAACCTGAGTACTGAGCACCCAGCATCCTGAGTTCTGAGCACACAGCACCCTGAGCACTGAGCACACTGAGTACTGAGCACCCAGCACCCTGAGCACTGAGGACCCAGCACACTGAGTACTGAGCACCCAGCACCCTGAGCACTGAGGACCCAGCACCCCGAGCACTGAGCACCCAGCACCCTGAGTACTGAGCACCCAGCACCCTGAGCACTGAGGACCCAGCACCCCGAGCACTGAGCACCCAGCACGCTGAGTACTGAGCACTGAGCACCCAGCACCCTGAGTACTGAGCACCCAGCACCCCGAGCACTGAGCACCCAGCACCCCGAGCACTGAGCACTGAGCACCCTGAGTACTGAGCACTGAGCACCCTTAGTACTGAGCACCGAGCACCCTGAGTACTGAGCACCCAGCACCGTGAGCACTGAGCACGGAGCACCCCGAGGACTGACCACCCAGCACATTGAGTACTGAGCACCGAGCACCCCGAGCACTGAGCACCCAGCACCCTAAGTACTGAGCACCCAGCACCCCGAGCACTGAGCACCCAGCACCCCGAGCACTGAGCACCCAGCACCCTGAGTACTGAGCACCCAGCACCCTGAGTTCTGAGCACCCAGCACCCCGAGCACTGAGCAGCCAGCACCCTGAGCACTGAGCACCCAGCACCCTGAGTACTGAGCACCCAGCACCACGAGCACTGAGCACCCAGCACCCTGAGTAATGAGCACCCAGCACCCTGAGTACTGATCACTGAGCACCCTGAGCACTGAGCACCCAGCACCCCGAGCACTGAGCACCCAGCACCCGGAGTACTGGGCACCCAACACCCTGAGTACTGAGCACTCAGCACCCTGAGTACTGAGCACCGAGCACCCCGAGCACTGAGCACCCAGCACCCTGAGCACTGAGCACCCTGAGGACTGAGCACCCAGCACCCTGAGTACTGAGCACCCAGCACCCTGAGTACTGAGCACCCAGCATCCTGAGTACTGAGCACCGATCACCCTGAGCACTGAGCACCCAGCACCCCGAGCACTGAGCACCCAGGACCCTGAGTACTGAGCACCCTGAGTACTGAGCACCCAGCAACCCGAGCACTGAGCACCCAGCACCCTGAGTACTCAGCACCCTGAGTACTGAGCACCCAGCATCCTGAGTACTGAGCACCGATCACCCTGAGCACTGAGCACCCAGCACCGCTAGCACTGTGCACCCAGCCCCCTGAGTACTGAGAACCCAGCACCCTGAGTACTGAGCACCCAGCACCCTGAGCACTGAGCACCCAGCAGCCCGAGCACTGAGCACCCAGCATCCTGAGCTCTGAGTACTGAGCACCCAGCATCCTGAGTACTGAGCACCCAGCACCCTGAGTACTGAGCACCCAGCACCCTGAGTACTGAGCACCCAGCACCCCGAGCACTGAGCACCCAGCACCCTGAGCACTGAGCACCCAGCACCCTGAGTACTGAGAATCAAGCACCCTGAGAACTGAGCACCCAGCACCCTGAGCACTGACCACCCAGCACCCTGAGCACTGAGCACCCAGCACCCTGAGTACTGAGCACCCAACGTACTGAGCACCGAGCACCCCGAGCACTGAGCACACAGCACCCTGAGTACTGAGCACCCAGCACCCCGTGCACTGAGCACCCAGGACCCTGAGTACTCAGCACCGAGCACCCTGAGTACTGAGCACCCAGCACCCCGAGCACTGAGCACCCAGCACCCCGAGCACTGAGCACCCAGCACTGAGCACTCAGCACCCTGAGTACTGAACACCCAGCACCCTGAGTACTGAGCACCGAGCACCCCGAGCACTGAGCACCGGGCACCCCGAGCACTGAGAACCCAGCACCCTGAGTACTGAGCACCCAGCAACCTGAGAACTGAGCACTGAGCACTGAGCACCCTGAGCACTGAGCGCCCAGCACCCTGAGCATTGAGCACCCAGCATCCTGAGCACTGTGTACTGAGCACCCAGTACCCTGAGCACTGAGCACCCAGCACCCTGAGCACTGAGCACCCAGCACCCTGAGTACTGAGCACACAGCACCCTGAGTACTGAGCACCGAGCACCCAGAGTACTGAGCAACCTGAGTACTGAGCACCCAGCACCCCGAGAATGAGCACCCAGCACCATGAGTACTGAGCACCGAGCACCCTGAGCACTGAGCACCCAGCACCCTGAGTACTGAACACCAAGCACCCTGAGAACTGAGCACCCAGCACCCTGAGTACTGAGCACCCAGCATCCTGAGTTCTGAGCACCCAGCACCCTGAGCACTGAGCACACTGAGTACTGAGCACAAAGAACCCTAAGCACTGAGGACCCAGCACCCTGAGTACTGAGCACCCAGCACCCTGAGCACTGAGGACCCAGCACCCCGAGCACTGAGCACCCAGCAACCTGAGTACTGAGCACCCAGCACCCTGAGCACTGAGCACCCAGCACGCTGAGTACTGAGCACTGAGCATCCAGCACCCTGAGTACTGAGCACCCAGCACCCTGAGCACTGAGCACCCAGCACCCCGAGCACTGAGCACTGAGCACCCTGAGTACTCAGCACTGAGCACCCTTAGTACTGAGCACCGAGCACCCTGAGTACTGAGCACCCAGCACCCTGAGCACTGAGCACGGAGCACCCCGAGGACTGAGCACCCAGCACCGTGAGCACTGAGCACCCAGCACATTGAGTACTGAGCACCGAGAACCCCGAGAACTGAGCACCCAGCACCCTAAGTTCTGAGCACCCAGCACCCTGAGCACTGAGCACCCAGCACCCCGAGCACTGAGCACCCAACACCCTGAGTACTGAGCACCCAGCACCCTGAGTTCTGAGCACCCAGCACCCCGAGCACTGAGCACCCAGCACACTGAGCACTTAGCACCCAGCACCCTGAGTACTGAGCACCCAGCACCCCGAGCACTGAGCACCCAGCACCCTGAATAATGAGCACCCAGCACCCTGAGTACTGAGCACTGAGCACCCTGAGTACTGAGCACTCAGCACCCTGAGTACTGAGCACCGAGCACCCAGATCACTGAGCACCCAGCACCCTGAGCACTGAGCACCCAGCACCCTGAGAACTGAGCACCCAGCATCCTGAGTACTGATCACCGATCACCCTGAGCACTGAGCACCCAGCACCCCGAGCACTGAGCACCGAGCACCCTGAGTACTGAGCACCCAGCACACCGAGTACTGAGCACTGAGCACCCTGAGCACTGAGCACCCAGCACCCCGAGCACTGAGCACCCAGCACCCTGAGTACTGAGCACCCTGAGTACTGAGCACCCAGCACCCTGAGTACTGAGCCCCCAGCACCCTGAGTACAGAGCACCCAGCACCCTGAGTACTGAGCACCCAGCACCCAGAGCACTGAGCACCCAGCACCCCGAGCACGGAGCACCCAGGAACCCGAGCACTGAGTAGTGAGCACCCAGCACCCTGAGTACTGAGCACCGAGCTCCCCGAGCACTGAGCACCCTGAGTACTGAGCACCCAGCACCCTGAGCACTGAGCACCCAGCACCCTGAGCACTGAGCACCCAGCACCCCGAGCACTGAGCACCCAGCACCCTGAGTACTGAGCACTGAGCACCCAGCATCCCGAGCACTGAGCACCCAGCACCCTGTGTACTGAGCACTGAGCACCCTGAGTACTAAGCACCCAGCACCCTGAGTACTGAGCACCCAGGACCCTGAGCACAGAGCACTGAGCACCCCGAGCACTGAGCACCCAGCACCCTGAGCACTCAGCACCCAGCACCCCGAGCACTGAGCACCCAGCACCCTGAGCACTGAGCACCCAGCACCCTGAGCACTGAGCACCCAGCACCCAGAGCACTGAGCACCCAGCACCCTGAGCACTGAGCACCCAGCACCCTGAGCACTGAGCACCCAGCACCCTGAGTAGTGAGCACCCAACTTACTGAGCACCGAGCACCCTGAGCACTGAGCACCCAGCACCCTGAGTACTGAGCACCCTGAGTACTGAGCATCCAGCACCCTGAGTTCTGAGCACCCTGAGTACTGAGCACCCAGCACCCAGAGCACTGAGCACCCAGCACCCCGAGCATGGAGCACCCAGGAACCCGAGCACTGAGTAGTGAGCACCCAGCACCCTGAGTACTGAGCACCGAGCTCTCCGAGCACTGAGCATCCTGAGTACTGAGCACCCAGCACCCTGAGCACTGAGCACCCAGCACCCTGAGCACTGAGCACCCAGCACCCTGAGTACTGAGCACCCAGCACGCTGAGTACTGAGCACCCAGCACCCCGAGCACTGAGCACCCAGCACCCTGAGTACTGAGCACTGAGCACCCAGCACCCCGAGCACTGAGCACCCAGCACCCTGTGTACTGAGCACTGAGCACCCTGAGTACTAAGCACCCAGCACCCAGAGTACTGAGAACCCAGGACCCTGAGCATTGAGCACTGAGCACCCCGAGCACTGAGCACCCAGCACCCTGAGCACTCAGCACCCAGCACCCCGAGCACTGAGCACTCAGCACCCTGAGCACTGAGCACCCAGCACCCTGAGCACTGAGCACCCAGCACCCAGAGCACTGAGCACCCAGCACCCCAAACACTGAGCACCGAGCACCCTGAGAACTGAGCACCGAGCACCCTGAGTACTGAGCACCCAGCACCATGAGTACTGAGCACCGAGCACCCAGAGTACTGAGCAACCTGAGTACTGAGCACCCAGCACCCTGAGTACTGAGCACCCAGCACCCCGAGCACTGAGCACCCAGCACCCCAAACACTGAGCACCGAGCACCCCGAGTACTGAGCACCCAGCACCCTGAGTACTGAGCACCCAGCACCCTGAGTACTGAGCACCCAGCACCCTGAGTACTGAGCACCCAGTACCATGAGTACTGAGCACCGAGCACCCTGAGCACTGAGCACCCAGCACCCTGAGTACTGAGCACCAAGCACCCTGAGTACTGAGCACCCAGCAACCTGAGTACTGAGCACCCAGCATCCTGAGTTCTGAGAAACCAGCACCCTGAGCACTGAGCACACTGAGTAGTGAGCACCCAGCACCCTGAGCACTGAGGACCCAGCACACTGAGTACTGAGCACCCAGCACCCTGAGCACTGAGGACCCAGCACCCCGAGCACTGAGCACCCAGCACCCTGAGTACTGAGCACCCAGCACCCTGAGCACTGAGGACCCAGCACCCCGAGCACTGAGCACCCAACACGCTGAGTACTGAGCACTGAGCACCCAGCACCCTGAGTACTGAGCACCCAGCACCCCGAGCACTGAGCACCCAGCACCCCGAGCACTGAGCACTGAGCACCCTGAGTACTGAGCACTGAGCACCCTTAGTACTGAGCACCGAGCACCCTGAGTACTGAGCACCCAGCACCATGAGCACTGAGCACGGAGCACCCCGAGGACTGAGCACCCAGGACCGTGAGCACTGAGCACCCAGCACATTGAATACTGAGCACCGAGCACCCCGAGCACTGAGCACCCAGCACCCTAAGTACTGAGCACCCAGCACCCCGAGCACTGAGCACCCAGCACCCCGAGCACTGAGCACCCAGCACCCTGAGTACTGAGCACCCAGCACCCTGAGTTCTGAGCACCCAGCACCCCGAGCACTGAGCAGCCAGCACCCTGAGCACTGAGCACCCAGCACCCTGAGTACTGAGCACCCAGCACCACGAGCACTGAGCACCCAGCACCCTGAGTAATGAGCACCCAGCACCCTGAGTACTGAGCACTGAGCACACTGAGCACTGAGAACCCAGCACCCCGAGCACTGAGCACCCAGCACCCTGAGTACTGAGCACCCAACACCCTGAGTACTGAGCACTCAGCACCCTGAGTACTGAGCACCGAGCACCCTGAGCACTGAGCACCCAGCACCCCGAGCACTGAGCACCCAGGACCCTGAGTACTGAGCACCCTGAGTACTGAGCACCCAGCAACCCGAGCACTGAGCACCCAGCACCCTGAGTACTGAGCACCCAGCACCCCGAGCACTGAGCACCCAGCACCCCAAACACTGAGCACCGAGCACCCCGAGTACTGAGCACCCAGCACCCTGAGTACTGAGCACCCAGCACCCTGAGTACTGAGCACCCAGCACCCTGAGTACTGAGCACCCAGCACCATGAGTACTGAGCACCGAGCACCCTGAGCACTGAGCACCCAGCACCCTGAGTACTGAGCACCGAGCACCCTGAGAACTGAGCATCCAGCACCCTGAGTACTGAGCACCCTGAATACTGAGCACCCAGCACCCTGAGCACTGAGCACCCAGCACCCTGAGTACTGAGCACCCAGCACCCTGAGCACTGAGCACCCAGCACCCTGAGTACTGAGCACCGAGCACCCCGAGCACTGAGCACCCAGCACACTGAGTACTGAGCACTGAGCACCCCGAGTACTGAGCACCCAGCACCCCAAGCACTGAGCACCCAGCACAGTGAGTACTGAGAACAGATCACCCTGAGTTCTGAGCACACAGCACCCTGAGTACTGAGCCCCCAGCATCCTGAGTACTGAGCACCCAGCACCCCGAGCACTGAGCACACAGCAACCCGAGTATGAGCACCCAGCACCCTGAGTACTGAGAACCGAGCACCCTGAGTACCGAGCACCCAGCACCCTGAGTACTGAGCCTCAGCACCCTGAGTACTGAGCACCAAGCACCCCGGGCACTGAGCAACCAGCACCCCGAGAATGAGCACCCAGCACCCTGAGTACTGAGCACCCAGCACCCTGAGTACTGAGCACTAAGCACCCAGAGCACTGAGCAACCAGCACCCCGAGCACGGAGCACCCAGGACGCCGAGCACTGAGTACTGAGCACCTAGCACACTGAGGACTGAGCACCGAGCTCCCCAAGCACTGAGCACCCTGAGTACTGAGCACCCAGGACCCCGATCACTGAGCACCCAGCACCCTGAGCACTGAGCACCCAGCACCCTGAGCACTGAGCACCCAGCACCCTGAGTACTGAGCACCCAGCACGCTGAGTACTGAGCACCCAGCACCGCGAGCACTGAACACCCAGCACCCTGAGTACTGAGCACTGAGCACCCAGCACCCCGAGCACTGAGCACCCAGCACCCTGTGTACTGAGCACTGAGCACCCTGAGTACTAAGCACCCAGCACCCTGAGTACTGAGCACCCAGGACCCTGAGCACTGAGCACTGACACCCCGAGAACTGAGCACCCAGCACCCTGAGCACTCAGCACCCAGCACCCCGAGCACTGAGCACCCAGCATCCTGAGCACTGAGTACTGAGCACCCAGCACCCTGAGCACTGAGCACCCAGCACTCTGAGCACTGAGCACCCAGCACCCTGAGTACTGAGCACCCAGCACGCTGAGCACTGAGCACCCAGCACCCCGAGTACTGAGCACCCAGCACCCTGAGTACTGAGCACACAGCACCCTGAGTACTGAGCACCGAGCACCCCAAGCACTGAGCACCCAGCACCCTGAGCACTGAGCACCCAGCACCCTGAGTACTGAGCATCAAGCACCCTGAGCACTGAGCACCCAGCACCCTGATCACTGAGCACCCAGCACCCTGAGCACTGAGCACCCAGCACCCTGAGTACTGAGCACCCAACGTACTGAGCACCGAGCACCCCGAGCACTGAGCACCCAGCACCCTGATTACTGAGCACCCAGCACCCCGAGCACTGAGCACCCAGCACACTGTGTACTGAGCACCGAGCACCCTGAGTACTGAGCACCCAGCACCCCGAGCACTGAGCACCCAGCACCCCGAGCACTGAGCACCCAGCACTGAGCACCCAGCACCCTGAGTACTGAGCACCGAGCACCAAGAGCACTGAGCACCCAGCACCCTGAGTACTGAGCACCGAGCACCCCGAGATCTGAGCACAGGGCACCCCGAGCACTGAGCACCCAGCACCCTGAGTACTGAGCACCCAGCACCCTGAGTACTGAGCACCCAGCACCCTGAGTACTGAGCACCCTGAATACTGAGCACCCAGCACCCTGAGCACTGAGCACCCAGCACCCTGAGCACTGAGCACCCAGCACCCTGAGTACTGAACACCCAGCACCCCGAGCACTGAGCACCCAGCACCCTGAGCACTGAGCACCGAGCGCCCTGAGTACTGAGCACCCAGCACCCTGATTACTGAGCACCCAGCACCCTGAGCACTGAGCACCCAGCACCCTGAGCACTGAGCACCCAGCACCCTGAGTACTGAGCACCCAGCACCCCGAGCAGTGAGCACCCAGCACCCCGAGTATGAGCACCCAGCACCCTGAGTACTGAGAACCGAGCACCCTGAGTACTGAGCACCCAGCACCCTGAGTACTGAGCCCCAGCACCCTGAGTACTGAGCACCCAGCACCCCGAGCACTGAGCACCCAGCACCCCGAGAATGAGCACCCAGCACCCTGAATACTGAGGACCCAGCACCCCGAGCACTGAGCACCCTGAGTACTGAGCACCCAGCACCCTGAGTACTGAGCACTAAGCACCCAGAGCACTGAGCACCCAGCACCACGAGCACGGAGCACCCAGGACCCCGAGCACTGAGTACTGAGCACCTAGCACCCTGAGTACTGAGCACTGAGCTCCCCGAGCACTGAGCACCCTGAATACTGAGCACCCAGGACCCCGATAACTGAGCACCCAGCACCCTGAGCACTGAGCACCCAGCACCCAGAGTACTGAGCACCCAGCACGCTGAGTACTGAGCACCCAGCACCGCGAGCATTGAACACCCAGCACCCTGAGTACTGAGCACTGAGCACCCAGCACCCCGAGCACTGAGCACCCAGCACCCTGTGTACTGAGCACTGAGCACCCTGAGTACTAAGGACCCAGCACCCTGAGTACTGAGCACCCAGGACCCTGAGCACTGAGGACCCAGCACCCCGAGCACTGAGCACCCAGCACCCTGAGTACTGAGCACCCGGACCCCGAGCACTGAGCACCAAGCACCCCTAGCACTGTGCACCCAGCACCCTGAGTACTGAGAACCCAGCACCCTGAGTACTGAGCACCCAGCACCCTGAGCACTGAGCACCCAGCAGCCCGAGCACTGAGCACCCAGCATCCTGAGCACTGAGTACTGAGCACACAGCACCCCGAGTACTGAGCACCCAGCACCCTGATTACTGAGCACCCAGCACCCTGAGTACTGAGCACCCAGCACCCTGAGTACTGAGCACCCAGCACCCCGAGCACTGAGCACCCAGCACCCCAAACACTGAGCACCGAGCACCCTGAGAACTGAGCACCGAGCACCCTGAGTACTGAGCACCCAGCACCATGAGTACTGAGCACCGAGCACCCAGAGTACTGAGCAACCTGAGTACTGAGCACCCAGCACCCTGAGTACTGAGCACCCAGCATCCCGAGCACTGAGCACCCAGCACCCCAAACACTGAGCACCGAGCACCCCGAGTACTGAGCACCCAGCACCCTGAGTACTGAGCACCCAGCACCCTGAGTACTGAGCACCCAGCACCCTGAGTACTGAGCACCCAGCACCATGAGTACTGAGCACCGAGCACCCTGAGCACTGAGCACCCAGCACCCTGAGTACTGAGCAACAAGCACCCTGAGTACTGAGCACCCAGCAACCTGAGTACTGAGCACCCAGCATCCTGAGTTCTGAGCACCCAGCACCCTGAGCACTGAGCACACTGAGTACTGAGCACCCAGCACCCTGAGCACTGAGGACCCAGCACCCTGAGTACTGAGCACCCAGCACCCTGAGCACTGAGGACCCAGCACCCCGAGCACTGAGCACCCAGCACCCTGAGTACTGAGCACCCAGCACCCTGAGCACTGAGGACCCAGCACCCCGAGCACTGAGCACCCAGCACGCTGAGTACTGAGCACTGAGCACCCAGCACCCTGAGTACTGAGCACCCAGCACCCCGAGCACTGAGCACCCAGCACCCCGAGCACTGAGCACTGAGCACCCTGTGTACTGAGCACTGAGCACCCTTAGTACTGAGCACCGAGCACCCTGAGTACTGAGCACCCAGCACCCTGAGCACTGAGCACGGAGCACCCCGAGGACTGAGCACCCAGGACCGTGAGCACTGAGCACCCAGCACATTGAGTACTGAGCACCGAGCACCCCGAGCACTGAGCACCCAGCACCATGAGTAATGAGCACCCAGCACCCTGAGTACTGAGCACTGAGCAACCTGAGCACTGAGCACCCAGCACCCCGAGCACTGAGCACCCAGCACCCTGAGTACTGAGCACCCAGCACCCTGAGTACTGAGCACTCAGCACCCTGAGTACTGAGCACCGAGCACCCCGAGCACTGAGCACCCAGCACCCTGAGCACTGAGCACCCTGAGGACTGAGCACCCAGCACCCTGAGTACTGAGCACCCAGCACCCTGAGTACTGAGCACCCAGCATCCTGAGTACTGAGCACCGATCACCCTGAGCACTGAGCACCCAGCACCCCGAGCACTGAGCACCCAGGACCCTGAGTACTGAGCACCCTGAGTACTGAGCACCCAGCAACCCGAGCACTGAGCACCCAGCACCCTGAGTACTGAGCACCCTGAGTACTGAGCATCCAGCACCCTGAGTACTGAGCACCCTGAATACTGAGCACCCAGCACCCTGAGCACTGAGCACCCAGCACCCTGAGTACTGAGCACCCAGCACCCTGAGCACTGAGCACCCAGCACCCTGAGTACTGAGCACCGAGCACCCTGAGCACTGAGCACCCAGCACACTGAGTACTGAGCACTGAGCACCCCGAGTACTGAGCACCCAGCACCCCGAGCACTGAGCACCCAGCACCCTGAGTACTGAGAACAGATCACCCTGAGTACTGAGCACACAGCACCCTGAGTACTGAGCCCCCAGCATCCTGAGTACTGAGCACCCAGCACCCTGAGCACTGAGCACCCAGCACCCTGAGTACTGAGCACCCAGCACGCTGAGTACTGAGCACCCAGCACCGCGAGCACTGAACACCCAGCACCCTGAGTACTGAGCACTGAGCACCCAGCACCCCGAGCACTGAGCACCCAGCACCCTGTGTACTGAGCACTGAGCACCCTGAGTACTAAGCACCCAGCACCCTGAGTACTGAGCACCCAGGACCCTGAGCACTGAGCACTGACACCCTGAGAACTGAGCACCCAGCACCCTGAGCACTCAGCACCCAGCACCCCGAGCACTGAGCACCCAGCATCCTGAGCACTGAGTACTGAGCACCCAGCACCCTGAGCACTGAGCACCCAGCACTCTGAGCACTGAGCACCCAGCACCCTGAGTACTGAGCACCCAGCACGCTGAGCACTGAGCACCCAGCACCCCGAGTACTGAGCACCCAGCACCCTGAGTACTGAGCACACAGCACCCTGAGTACTGAGCACCAAGCACGCCAAGCACTGAGCACCCAGCACCCTGAGCACTGAGCACCCAGCACCCTGAGTACTGAGCATCAAGCACGCTGAGCACTGAGCACCCAGCACCCTGAGCACTGAGCACCGAGCTCCCCGAGCACTGAGCACCCAGCACCCTGAGTACTGAGAACTGAGCATCCCGAGTACTGAGCACCCAGCACCCCGAGCACTGAGCACCCAGCACCCTGAGTACTGAGAACAGATCACCCTGAGTACTGAGCACCCAGCACCCTGAGTACTGAGCCCCCAGCACCCTGAGTACAGAGCACCCAGCACCCTGAGTACTGAGCACCCAGCACCCCGAGCACTGAGCACCCAGCACCCCGAGCACGGAGCACCCAGGAACCCGAGCACTGAGTAGTGAGCACCCAGCACCCTGAGTACTGAGCACCGAGCTCCCCGAGCACTGATCACCCTGAGTACTGAGCACCCAGCACCCTGAGCACTGAGCACCCAGCACCCTGAGCACTGAGCACCCAGCACCCTGAGTACTGAGCACCCAGCACGCTGAGTACTGAGCACCCAGCACCCCGAGCACTGAGCACCCAGCACCCTGAGTACTGAGCACTGAGCACCCAGCACCCCGAGCACTGAGCACCCAGCACCCTGTGTACTGAGCACTGAGCACCCTGAGTACTAAGCACCCAGCACCCAGAGTACTGAGCACCCAGGACCCTGAGCACTGAGCACTGAGCACCCCGAGCACTGAGCACCCAGCACCCTGAGCACTCAGCACCCAGCACCCCGAGCACTGAGCACCCAGCACCCTGAGCACTGAGCACCCAGCACCCTGAGCACTGAGCACCCAGCACCCAGAGCACTGAGCACCCAGCACCCCAAACACTGATCACCGAGCACCCTGAGAACTGAGCACCGAGCACCCTGAGTACTGAGCACCCAGCACCATGAGTACTGAGCACCGAGCACCCAGAGTACTGAGCAACCTGAGTACTGAGCACCCAGCACCCTGAGTACTGAGCACCCAGCACCCCGAGCACTGAGCACCCAGCACCCCAAACACTGAGCACCGAGCACCCCGAGTACTGAGCACCCAGCACCCTGAGTACTGAGCACCCAGCACCCTGAGTACTGAGCACCCAGCACCCTGAGTACTGAGCACCCAGCACCATGAGTACTGAGCACCGAGCACCCTGAGCACTGAGCACCCAGCACCCTGAGTACTGAGCACCAAGCACCCTGAGTACTGAGCACCCAGCAACCTGAGTACTGAGCACCCAGCATCCTGAGTTCTGAGCACCCAGCACCCTGAGCACTGAGCACACTGAGTACTGAGCACCCAGCACCCTGAGCACTGAGGACCCAGCACACTGAGTACTGAGCACCCAGCACCCTGAGCACTGAGGACCCAGCACCCCGAGCACTGAGCACCCAGCACCCTGAGTACTGAGCACCCAGCACCCTGAGCACTGAGGACCCAGCACCCCGAGCACTGAGCACCCAGCACGCTGAGTACTGAGCACTGAGCACCCAGCACCCTGAGTACTGAGCACCCAGCACCCCGAGCACTGAGCACCCAGCACCCCGAGCACTGAGCACTGAGCACCCTGAGTACTGAGCACTGAGCACCCTTAGTACTGAGCACCGAGCACCCTGAGTACTGAGCACCCAGCACCGTGAGCACTGAGCACGGAGCACCCCGAGGACTGACCACCCAGCACATTGAGTACTGAGCACCGAGCACCCCGAGCACTGAGCACCCAGCACCCTAAGTACTGAGCACCCAGCACCCCGAGCACTGAGCACCCAGCACCCCGAGCACTGAGCACCCAGCACCCTGAGTACTGAGCACCCAGCACCCTGAGTTCTGAGCACCCAGCACCCCGAGCACTGAGCAGCCAGCACCCTGAGCACTGAGCACCCAGCACCCTGAGTACTGAGCACCCAGCACCACGAGCACTGAGCACCCAGCACCCTGAGTAATGAGCACCCAGCACCCTGAGTACTGATCACTGAGCACCCTGAGCACTGAGCACCCAGCACCCCGAGCACTGAGCACCCAGCACCCGGAGTACTGGGCACCCAACACCCTGAGTACTGAGCACTCAGCACCCTGAGTACTGAGCACCGAGCACCCCGAGCACTGAGCACCCAGCACCCTGAGCACTGAGCACCCTGAGGACTGAGCACCCAGCACCCTGAGTACTGAGCACCCAGCACCCTGAGTACTGAGCACCCAGCATCCTGAGTACTGAGCACCGATCACCCTGAGCACTGAGCACCCAGCACCCCGAGCACTGAGCACCCAGGACCCTGAGTACTGAGCACCCTGAGTACTGAGCACCCAGCAACCCGAGCACTGAGCACCCAGCACCCTGAGTACTCAGCACCCTGAGTACTGAGCACCCAGCATCCTGAGTACTGAGCACCGATCACCCTGAGCACTGAGCACCCAGCACCGCTAGCACTGTGCACCCAGCACCCTGAGTACTGAGAACCCAGCACCCTGAGTACTGAGCACCCAGCACCCTGAGCACTGAGCACCCAGCAGCCCGAGCACTGAGCACCCAGCATCCTGAGCTCTGAGTACTGAGCACCCAGCATCCTGAGTACTGAGCACCCAGCACCCTGAGTACTGAGCACCCAGCACCCTGAGTACTGAGCACCCAGCACCCCGAGCACTGAGCACCCAGCACCCTGAGCACTGAGCACCCAGCACCCTGAGTACTGAGAATCAAGCACCCTGAGAACTGAGCACCCAGCACCCTGAGCACTGACCACCCAGCACCCTGAGCACTGAGCACCCAGCACCCTGAGTACTGAGCACCCAACGTACTGAGCACCGAGCACCCCGAGCACTGAGCACACAGCACCCTGAGTACTGAGCACCCAGCACCCCGTGCACTGAGCACCCAGGACCCTGAGTACTGAGCACCGAGCACCCTGAGTACTGAGCACCCAGCACCCCGAGCACTGAGCACCCAGCACCCCGAGCACCGATCACCCTGAGCACTGAGCACCCAGCACCCCGAGCACTGAGCACCCAGGACCCTGAGTACTGAGCACCCTGAGTACTGAGCACCCAGCAACCCGAGCACTGAGCACCCAGCACCCTGAGTACTGAGCACCCTGAGTACTGAGCATCCAGCACCCTGAGTACTGAGCACCCTGAATACTGAGCACCCAGCACCCTGAGCACTGAGCACCCAGCACCCTGAGTACTGAGCACCCAGCACCCTGAGCACTGAGCACCCAGCACCCTGAGTACTGAGCACCGAGCACCCTGAGCACTGAGCACCCAGCACACTGAGTACTGAGCACTGAGCACCCCGAGTACTGAGCACCCAGCACCCCGAGCACTGAGCACCCAGCACCCTGAGTACTGAGAACAGATCACCCTGAGTACTGAGCACACAGCACCCTGAGTACTGAGCCCCCAGCATCCTGAGTACTGAGCACCCAGCACCCTGAGCACTGAGCACCCAGCACCCTGAGTACTGAGCACCCAGCACGCTGAGTACTGAGCACCCAGCACCGCGAGCACTGAACACCCAGCACCCTGAGTACTGAGCACTGAGCACCCAGCACCCCGAGCACTGAGCACCCAGCACCCTGTGTACTGAGCACTGAGCACCCTGAGTACTAAGCACCCAGCACCCTGAGTACTGAGCACCCAGGACCCTGAGCACTGAGCACTGACACCCTGAGAACTGAGCACCCAGCACCCTGAGCACTCAGCACCCAGCACCCCGAGCACTGAGCACCCAGCATCCTGAGCACTGAGTACTGAGCACCCAGCACCCTGAGCACTGAGCACCCAGCACTCTGAGCACTGAGCACCCAGCACCCTGAGTACTGAGCACCCAGCACGCTGAGCACTGAGCACCCAGCACCCCGAGTACTGAGCACCCAGCACCCTGAGTACTGAGCACACAGCACCCTGAGTACTGAGCACCAAGCACGCCAAGCACTGAGCACCCAGCACCCTGAGCACTGAGCACCCAGCACCCTGAGTACTGAGCATCAAGCACGCTGAGCACTGAGCACCCAGCACCCTGAGCACTGAGCACCGAGCTCCCCGAGCACTGAGCACCCAGCACCCTGAGTACTGAGAACTGAGCATCCCGAGTACTGAGCACCCAGCACCCCGAGCACTGAGCACCCAGCACCCTGAGTACTGAGAACAGATCACCCTGAGTACTGAGCACCCAGCACCCTGAGTACTGAGCCCCCAGCACCCTGAGTACAGAGCACCCAGCACCCTGAGTACTGAGCACCCAGCACCCCGAGCACTGAGCACCCAGCACCCCGAGCACGGAGCACCCAGGAACCCGAGCACTGAGTAGTGAGCACCCAGCACCCTGAGTACTGAGCACCGAGCTCCCCGAGCACTGATCACCCTGAGTACTGAGCACCCAGCACCCTGAGCACTGAGCACCCAGCACCCTGAGCACTGAGCACCCAGCACCCTGAGTACTGAGCACCCAGCACGCTGAGTACTGAGCACCCAGCACCCCGAGCACTGAGCACCCAGCACCCTGAGTACTGAGCACTGAGCACCCAGCACCCCGAGCACTGAGCACCCAGCACCCTGTGTACTGAGCACTGAGCACCCTGAGTACTAAGCACCCAGCACCCAGAGTACTGAGCACCCAGGACCCTGAGCACTGAGCACTGAGCACCCCGAGCACTGAGCACCCAGCACCCTGAGCACTCAGCACCCAGCACCCCGAGCACTGAGCACCCAGCACCCTGAGCTCTGAGCACCCAGCACCCTGAGCACTGAGCACCCAGCACCCAGAGCACTGAGCACCCAGCACCCCAAACACTGATCACCGAGCACCCTGAGAACTGAGCACCGAGCACCCTGAGTACTGAGCACCCAGCACCATGAGTACTGAGCACCGAGCACCCAGAGTACTGAGCAACCTGAGTACTGAGCACCCAGCACCCTGAGTACTGAGCACCCAGCACCCCGAGCACTGAGCACCCAGCACCCCAAACACTGAGCACCGAGCACCCCGAGTACTGAGCACCCAGCACCCTGAGTACTGAGCACCCAGCACCCTGAGTACTGAGCACCCAGCACCCTGAGTACTGAGCACCCAGCACCATGAGTACTGAGCACCGAGCACCCTGAGCACTGAGCACCCAGCACCCTGAGTACTGAGCACCAAGCACCCTGAGTACTGAGCACCCAGCAACCTGAGTACTGAGCACCCAGCATCCTGAGTTCTGAGCACCCAGCACCCTGAGCACTGAGCACACTGAGTACTGAGCACCCAGCACCCTGAGCACTGAGGACCCAGCACACTGAGTACTGAGCACCCAGCACCCTGAGCACTGAGGACCCAGCACCCCGAGCACTGAGCACCCAGCACCCTGAGTACTGAGCACCCAGCACCCTGAGCACTGAGGACCCAGCACCCCGAGCACTGAGCACCCAGCACGCTGAGTACTGAGCACTGAGCACCCAGCACCCTGAGTACTGAGCACCCAGCACCCCGAGCACTGAGCACCCAGCACCCCGAGCACTGAGCACTGAGCACCCTGAGTACTGAGCACTGAGCACCCTTAGTACTGAGCACCGAGCACCCTGAGTACTGAGCACCCAGCACCGTGAGCACTGAGCACGGAGCACCCCGAGGACTGACCACCCAGCACATTGAGTACTGAGCACCGAGCACCCCGAGCACTGAGCACCCAGCACCCTAAGTACTGAGCACCCAGCACCCCGAGCACTGAGCACCCAGCACCCCGAGCACTGAGCACCCAGCACCCTGAGTACTGAGCACCCAGCACCCTGAGTTCTGAGCACCCAGCACCCCGAGCACTGAGCAGCCAGCACCCTGAGCACTGAGCACCCAGCACCCTGAGTACTGAGCACCCAGCACCACGAGCACTGAGCACCCAGCACCCTGAGTAATGAGCACCCACCACCCTGAGTACTGATCACTGAGCACCCTGAGCACTGAGCACCCAGCACCCCGAGCACTGAGCACCCAGCACCCGGAGTACTGGGCACCCAACACCCTGAGTACTGAGCACTCAGCACCCTGAGTACTGAGCACCGAGCACCCCGAGCACTGAGCACCCAGCACCCTGAGCACTGAGCACCCTGAGGACTGAGCACCCAGCACCCTGAGTACTGAGCACCAAGCACCCTGAGTACTGAGCACCCAGCATCCTGAGTACTGAGCACCGATCACCCTGAGCACTGAGCACCCAGCACCCCGAGCACTGAGCACCCAGGACCCTGAGTACTGAGCACCCTGAGTACTGAGCACCCAGCAACCCGAGCACTGAGCACCCAGCACCCTGAGTACTCAGCACCCTGAGTACTGAGCACCCAGCATCCTGAGTACTGAGCACCGATCACCCTGAGCACTGAGCACCCAGCACCGCTAGCACTGTGCACCCAGCACCCTGAGTACTGAGAACCCAGCACCCTGAGTACTGAGCACCCAGCACCCTGAGCACTGAGCACCCAGCAGCCCGAGCACTGAGCACCCAGCATCCTGAGCTCTGAGTACTGAGCACCCAGCATCCTGAGTACTGAGCACCCAGCACCCTGAGTACTGAGCACCCAGCACCCTGAGTACTGAGCACCCAGCACCCCGAGCACTGAGCACCCAGCACCCTGAGCACTGAGCACCCAGCACCCTGAGTACTGAGAATCAAGCACCCTGAGAACTGAGCACCCAGCACCCTGAGCACTGACCACCCAGCACCCTGAGCACTGAGCACCCAGCACCCTGAGTACTGAGCACCCAACGTACTGAGCACCGAGCACCCCGAGCACTGAGCACACAGCACCCTGAGTACTGAGCACCCAGCACCCCGTGCACTGAGCACCCAGGACCCTGAGTACTGAGCACCGAGCACCCTGAGTACTGAGCACCCAGCACCCCGAGCACTGAGCACCCAGCACCCCGAGCACTGAGCACCCAGCACTGAGCACTCAGCACCCTGAGTACTGAACACCCAGCACCCTGAGTACTGAGCACCGAGCACCCCGAGCACTGAGAACCCAGCACCCTGAGTACTGAGCACCCAGCAACCTGAGAACTGAGCACTGAGCACTGAGCACCCTGAGCACTGAGCGCCCAGCACCCTGAGCATTGAGCACCCAGCATCCTGAGCACTGTGTACTGAGCACCCAGTACCCTGAGCACTGAGCACCCAGCACCCTGAGCACTGAGCACCCAGCACCCTGAGTACTGAGCACCCAGCACCCTGAGTACTGAGCACCGAGCACCCAGAGTACTGAGCAACCTGAGTACTGAGCACCCAGCACCCCGAGAATGAGCACCAAGCACCATGAGTACTGAGCACCGAGCACCCTGAGCACTGAGCACCCAGCACCCTGAGTACTGAACACCAAGCACCCTGAGAACTGAGCACCCAGCACCCCGAGCACTGAGGACCCAGCACCCCGAGCACTGAGCACCCAGCAACCTGAGTACTGAGCACCCAGCACCCTGAGCACTGAGCACCCAGCACGCTGAGTACTGAGCACTGAGCATCCAGCACCCTGAGTACTGAGCACCCAGCACCCTGAGCACTGAGCACCCAGCACCCCGAGCACTGAGCACTGAGCACCCTGAGTACTCAGCACTGAGCACCCTTAGTACTGAGCACCGAGCACCCTGAGTACTGAGCACCCAGCACCCTGAGCACTGAGCACGGAGCACCCCGAGGACTGAGCACCCAGCACCGTGAGCACTGAGCACCCAGCACATTGAGTACTGAGCACCGAGAACCCCGAGCACTGAGCACCCAGCACCCTAAGTTCTGAGCACCCAGCACCCTGAGCACTGAGCACCCAGCACCCCGAGCACTGAGCACCCAACACCCTGAGTACTGAGCACCCAGCACCCTGAGTTCTGAGCACCCAGCACCCCGAGCACTGAGCACCCAGCACACTGAGCACTTAGCACCCAGCACCCTGAGTACTGAGCACCCAGCACCCCGAGCACTGAGCACCCAGCACCCTGAATAATGAGCACCCAGCACCCTGAGTACTGAGCACTGAGCACCCTGAGTACTGAGCACTCAGCACCCTGAGTACTGAGCACCGAGCACCCAGATCACTGAGCACCCAGCACCCTGAGCACTGAGCACCCAGCACCCTGAGAACTGAGCACCCAGCATCCTGAGTACTGATCACCGATCACCCTGAGCACTGAGCACCCAGCACCCCGAGCACTGAGCACCGAGCACCCTGAGTACTGAGCACCCAGCACACCGAGTACTGAGCACTGAGCACCCTGAGCACTGAGCACCCAGCACCCCGAGCACTGAGCACCCAGCACCCTGAGTACTGAGCACCCTGAGTACTGAGCACCCAGCACCCTGAGTACTGAGCCCCCAGCACCCTGAGTACAGAGCACCCAGCACCCTGAGTACTGAGCACCCAGCACCCAGAGCACTGAGCACCCAGCACCCCGAGCACGGAGCACCCAGGAACCCGAGCACTGAGTAGTGAGCACCCAGCACCCTGAGTACTGAGCACCGAGCTCCCCGAGCACTGAGAACCCTGAGTACTGAGCACCCAGCACCCTGAGCACTGAGCACCCAGCACCCTGAGCACTGAGCACCCAGCACCCCGAGCACTGAGCACCCAGCACCCTGAGTACTGAGCACTGAGCACCCAGCATCCCGAGCACTGAGCACCCAGCACCCTGTGTACTGAGCACTGAGCACCCTGAGTACTAAGCACCCAGCACCCTGAGTACTGAGCACCCAGGACCCTGAGCACAGAGCACTGAGCACCCCGAGCACTGAGCACCCAGCACCCTGAGCACTCAGCACCCAGCACCCCGAGCACTGAGCACCCAGCACCCTGAGCACTGAGCACCCAGCACCCTGAGCACTGAGGACCCAGCACCCAGAGCACTGAGCACCCAGCACCCTGAGCACTGAGCACCCAGCACCCTGAGCACTGAGCACCCAGCACCCTGAGTAGTGAGCACCCAACTTACTGAGCACCGAGCACCCTGAGCACTGAGCACCCAGCACCCTGAGTACTGAGCACCCTGAGTACTGAGCATCCAGCACCCTGAGTTCTGAGCACCCTGAGTACTGAGCACCCAGCACCCAGAGAACTGAGCACCCAGCACCCCGAGCATGGAGCACCCAGGAACCCGAGCACTGAGTAGTGAGCACCCAGCACCCTGAGTACTGAGCACCGAGCTCCCCGAGCACTGAGCATCCTGAGTACTGAGCACCCAGCACCCTGAGCACTGAGCACCCAGCACCCTGAGCACTGAGCACCCAGCACCCTGAGTACTGAGCACCCAGCACGCTGAGTACTGAGCACCCAGCACCCCGAGCACTGAGCACCCAGCACCCTGAGTACTGAGCACTGAGCACCCAGCACCCCGAGCACTGAGCACCCAGCACCCTGTGTACTGAGCACTGAGCACCCTGAGTACTAAGCACCCAGCACCCATAGTACTGAGAACCCAGGACCCTGAGCATTGAGCACTGAGCACCCCGAGCACTGAGCACCCAGCACCCTGAGCACTCAGCACCCAGCACCCCGAGCACTGAGCACCCAGCACCCTGAGCACTGAGCACCCAGCACCCTGAGCACTGAGCACCCAGCACCCAGAGCACTGAGCACCCAGCACCCCAAACACTGAGCACCGAGCACCCTGAGAACTGAGCACCGAGCACCCTGAGTACTGAGCACCCAGCACCATGAGTACTGAGCACCGAGCACCCAGAGTACTGAGCAACCTGAGTACTGAGCACCCAGCACCCTGAGTACTGAGCACCCAGCACCCCGAGCACTGAGCACCCAGCACCCCAAACACTGAGCACCGAGCACCCCGAGTACTGAGCACCCAGCACCCTGAGTACTGAGCACCCAGCACCCTGAGTACTGAGCACCCAGCACCCTGAGTACTGAGCACCCAGTACCATGAGTACTGAGCACCGAGCACCCTGAGCACTGAGCACCCAGCACCCTGAGTACTGAGCACCAAGCACCCTGAGTACTGAGCACCCAGCAACCTGAGTACTGAGCACCCAGCATCCTGAGTTCTGAGCACCCAGCACCCTGAGCACTGAGCACACTGAGTAGTGAGCACCCAGCACCCTGAGCACTGAGGACCCAGCACACTGAGTACTGAGCACCCAGCACCCTGAGCACTGAGGACCCAGCACCCCGAGCACTGAGCACCCAGCACCCTGAGTACTGAGCACCCAGCACCCTGAGCACTGAGGACCCAGCACCCCGAGCACTGAGCACCCAACACGCTGAGTACTGAGCACTGAGCACCCAGCACCCTGAGTACTGAGCACCCAGCACCCCGAGCACTGAGCACCCAGCACCCCGAGCACTGAGCACTGAGCACCCTGAGTACTGAGCACTGAGCACCCTTAGTACTGAGCACCGAGCACCCTGAGTACTGAGCACCCAGCACCATGAGCACTGAGCACGGAGCACCCCGAGGACTGAGCACCCAGGACCGTGAGCACTGAGCACCCAGCACATTGAATACTGAGCACCGAGCACCCCGAGCACTGAGCACCCAGCACCCTAAGTACTGAGCACCCAGCACCCCGAGCACTGAGCACCCAGCACCCCGAGCACTGAGCACCCAGCACCCTGAGTACTGAGCACCCAGCACCCTGAGTTCTGAGCACCCAGCACCCCGAGCACTGAGCAGCCAGCACCCTGAGCACTGAGCACCCAGCACCCTGAGTACTGAGCACCCAGCACCACGAGCACTGAGCACCCAGCACCCTGAGTAATGAGCACCCAGCACCCTGAGTACTGAGCACTGAGCACACTGAGCACTGAGCACCCAGCACCCCGAGCACTGATCACCCAGCACCCTGAGTACTGAGCACCCAACACCCTGAGTACTGAGCACTCAGCACCCTGAGTACTGAGCACCGAGCACCCTGAGCACTGAGCACCCAGCACCCCGAGCACTGAGCACCCAGGACCCTGAGTACTGAGCACCCTGAGTACTGAGCACCCAGCAACCCGAGCACTGAGCACCCAGCACCCTGAGTACTGAGCACCCAGCACCCCGAGCACTGAGCACCCAGCACCCCAAACACTGAGCACCGAGCACCCCGAGTACTGAGCACCCAGCACCCTGAGTACTGAGCACCCAGCACCCTGGGTACTGAGCACCCAGCACCCTGAGTACTGAGCACCCAGCACCATGAGTACTGAGCACCGAGCACCCTGAGCACTGAGCACCCAGCACCCTGAGTACTGAGCACCGAGCACCCTGAGAACTGAGCATCCAGCACCCTGAGTACTGAGCACCCTGAATACTGAGCACCCAGCACCCTGAGCACTGAGCACCCAGCACCCTGAGTACTGAGCACCCAGCACCCTGAGCACTGAGCACCCAGCACCCTGAGTACTGAGCACCGAGCACCCCGAGCACTGAGCACCCAGCACACTGAGTACTGAGCACTGAGCACCCCGAGTACTGAGCACCCAGCACCCCAAGCACTGAGCACCCAGCACAGTGAGTACTGAGAACAGATCACCCTGAGTTCTGAGCACACAGCACCCTGAGTACTGAGCCCCCAGCATCCTGAGTACTGAGCACCCAGCACCCCGAGCACTGAGCACACAGCAACCCGAGTATGAGCACCCAGCACCCTGAGTACTGAGAACCGAGCACCCTGAGTACCGAGCACCCAGCACCCTGAGTACTGAGCCTCAGCACCCTGAGTACTGAGCACCCAGCACCCCGGGCACTGAGCAACCAGCACCCCGAGAATGAGCACCCAGCACCCTGAGTACTGAGCACCCAGCACCCTGAGTACTGAGCACTAAGCACCCAGAGCACTGAGCAACCAGCACCCCGAGCACGGAGCACCCAGGACGCCGAGCACTGAGTACTGAGCACCTAGCACACTGAGTACTGAGCACCGAGCTCCCCAAGCACTGAGCACCCTGAGTACTGAGCACCCAGGACCCCGATCACTGAGCACCCAGCACCCTGAGCACTGAGCACCCAGCACCCTGAGCACTGAGCACCCAGCACCCTGAGTACTGAGCACCCAGCACGCTGAGTACTGAGCACCCAGCACCGCGAGCACTGAACACCCAGCACCCTGAGTACTGAGCACTGAGCACCCAGCACCCTGAGCACTGAGCACCCAGCACCCTGTGTACTGAGCACTGAGCACCCTGAGTACTAAGCACCCAGCACCCTGAGTACTGAGCACCCAGGACCCTGAGCACTGAGCACTGACACCCCGAGAACTGAGCACCCAGCACCCTGAGCACTCAGCACCCAGCACCCCGAGCACTGAGCACCCAGCATCCTGAGCACTGAGTACTGAGCACCCAGCACCCTGAGCACTGAGCACCCAGCACTCTGAGCACTGAGCACCCAGCACCCTGAGTACTGAGCACCCAGCACGCTGAGCACTGAGCACCCAGCACCCCGAGTACTGAGCACCCAGCACCCTGAGTACTGAGCACACAGCACCCTGAGTACTGAGCACCGAGCACCCCAAGCACTGAGCACCCAGCACCCTGAGCACTGAGCACCCAGCACCCTGAGTACTGAGCATCAAGCACCCTGAGCAGTGAGCACCCAGCACCCTGATCACTGAGCACCCAGCACCCTGAGCACTGAGCACCCAGCACCCTGAGTACTGAGCACCCAACGTACTGAGCACCGAGCACCCCGAGCACTGAGCACCCAGCACCCTGATTACTGAGCACCCAGCACCCCGAGCACTGAGCACCCAGCACACTGTGTACTGAGCACCGAGCACCCTGAGTACTGAGCACCCAGCACCCCGAGCACTGAGCACCCAGCACCCCGAGCACTGAGCACCCAGCACTGAGCACCCAGCACCCTGAGTACTGAGCACCGAGCACCAAGAGCACTGAGCACCCAGCACCCTGAGTACTGAGCACCGAGCACCCCGAGATCTGAGCACAGGGCACCCCGAGCACTGAGCACCCAGCACCCTGAGTACTGAGCACCCAGCACCCTGAGTACTGAGCACCCAGCACCCTGAGTACTGAGCACCCTGAATACTGAGCACCCAGCACCCTGAGCACTGAGCACCCAGCACCCTGAGCACTGAGCACCCAGCACCCTGAGTACTGAACACCCAGCACCCCGAGCACTGAGCACCCAGCACCCTGAGCACTGAGCACCGAGCGCCCTGAGTACTGAGCACCCAGCACCCTGATTACTGAGCACCCAGCACCCTGAGCACTGAGCACCCAGCACCCTGAGCACTGAGCACCCAGCACCCTGAGTACTGAGCACCCAGCACCCCGAGCAGTGAGCACCCAGCACCCCGAGTATGAGCACCCAGCACCCTGAGTACTGAGAACCGAGCACCCTGAGTACTGAGCACCCAGCACCCTGAGTACTGAGCCCCAGCACCCTGAGTACTGAGCACCCAGCACCCCGAGCACTGAGCACCCAGCACCCCGAGAATGAGCACCCAGCACCCTGAATACTGAGGACCCAGCACCCCGAGCACTGAGCACCCTGAGTACTGAGCACCCAGCACCCTGAGTACTGAGCACTAAGCACCCAGAGCACTGAGCACCCAGCACCACTAGCACGGAGCACCCAGGACCCCGAGCACTGAGTACTGAGCACCTAGCACCCTGAGTACTGAGCACTGAGCTCCCCGAGCACTGAGCACCCTGAGTACTGAGCACTGAGCACCCTTAGTACTGAGCACCGAGCACCCTGAGTACTGAGCACCCAGCACCATGAGCACTGAGCACGGAGCACCCCGAGGACTGAGCACCCAGGACCGTGAGCACTGAGCACCCAGCACATTGAATACTGAGCACCGAGCACCCCGAGCACTGAGCACCCAGCACCCTAAGTACTGAGCACCCAGCACCCCGAGCACTGAGCACCCAGCACCCCGAGCACTGAGCACCCAGCACCCTGAGTACTGAGCACCCAGCACCCTGAGTTCTGAGCACCCAGCACCCCGAGCACTGAGCAGCCAGCACCCTGAGCACTGAGCACCCAGCACCCTGAGTACTGAGCACCCAGCACCACGAGCACTGAGCACCCAGCACCCTGAGTAATGAGCACCCAGCACCCTGAGTACTGAGCACTGAGCACACTGAGCACTGAGCACCCAGCACCCCGAGCACTGATCACCCAGCACCCTGAGTACTGAGCACCCAACACCCTGAGTACTGAGCACTCAGCACCCTGAGTACTGAGCACCGAGCACCCTGAGCACTGAGCACCCAGCACCCCGAGCACTGAGCACCCAGGACCCTGAGTACTGAGCACCCTGAGTACTGAGCACCCAGCAACCCGAGCACTGAGCACCCAGCACCCTGAGTACTGAGCACCCAGCACCCCGAGCACTGAGCACCCAGCACCCCAAACACTGAGCACCGAGCACCCCGAGTACTGAGCACCCAGCACCCTGAGTACTGAGCACCCAGCACCCTGGGTACTGAGCACCCAGCACCCTGAGTACTGAGCACCCAGCACCATGAGTACTGAGCACCGAGCACCCTGAGCACTGAGCACCCAGCACCCTGAGTACTGAGCACCGAGCACCCTGAGAACTGAGCATCCAGCACCCTGAGTACTGAGCACCCTGAATACTGAGCACCCAGCACCCTGAGCACTGAGCACCCAGCACCCTGAGTACTGAGCACCCAGCACCCTGAGCACTGAGCACCCAGCACCCTGAGTACTGAGCACCGAGCACCCCGAGCACTGAGCACCCAGCACACTGAGTACTGAGCACTGAGCACCCCGAGTACTGAGCACCCAGCACCCCAAGCACTGAGCACCCAGCACAGTGAGTACTGAGAACAGATCACCCTGAGTTCTGAGCACACAGCACCCTGAGTACTGAGCCCCCAGCATCCTGAGTACTGAGCACCCAGCACCCCGAGCACTGAGCACACAGCAACCCGAGTATGAGCACCCAGCACCCTGAGTACTGAGAACCGAGCACCCTGAGTACCGAGCACCCAGCACCCTGAGTACTGAGCCTCAGCACCCTGAGTACTGAGCACCCAGCACCCCGGGCACTGAGCAACCAGCACCCCGAGAATGAGCACCCAGCACCCTGAGTACTGAGCACCCAGCACCCTGAGTACTGAGCACTAAGCACCCAGAGCACTGAGCAACCAGCACCCCGAGCACGGAGCACCCAGGACGCCGAGCACTGAGTACTGAGCACCTAGCACACTGAGTACTGAGCACCGAGCTCCCCAAGCACTGAGCACCCTGAGTACTGAGCACCCAGGACCCCGATCACTGAGCACCCAGCACCCTGAGCACTGAGCACCCAGCACCCTGAGCACTGAGCACCCAGCACCCTGAGTACTGAGCACCCAGCACGCTGAGTACTGAGCACCCAGCACCGCGAGCACTGAACACCCAGCACCCTGAGTACTGAGCACTGAGCACCCAGCACCCTGAGCACTGAGCACCCAGCACCCTGTGTACTGAGCACTGAGCACCCTGAGTACTAAGCACCCAGCACCCTGAGTACTGAGCACCCAGGACCCTGAGCACTGAGCACTGACACCCCGAGAACTGAGCACCCAGCACCCTGAGCACTCAGCACCCAGCACCCCGAGCACTGAGCACCCAGCATCCTGAGCACTGAGTACTGAGCACCCAGCACCCTGAGCACTGAGCACCCAGCACTCTGAGCACTGAGCACCCAGCACCCTGAGTACTGAGCACCCAGCACGCTGAGCACTGAGCACCCAGCACCCCGAGTACTGAGCACCCAGCACCCTGAGTACTGAGCACACAGCACCCTGAGTACTGAGCACCGAGCACCCCAAGCACTGAGCACCCAGCACCCTGAGCACTGAGCACCCAGCACCCTGAGTACTGAGCATCAAGCACCCTGAGCAGTGAGCACCCAGCACCCTGATCACTGAGCACCCAGCACCCTGAGCACTGAGCACCCAGCACCCTGAGTACTGAGCACCCAACGTACTGAGCACCGAGCACCCCGAGCACTGAGCACCCAGCACCCTGATTACTGAGCACCCAGCACCCCGAGCACTGAGCACCCAGCACACTGTGTACTGAGCACCGAGCACCCTGAGTACTGAGCACCCAGCACCCCGAGCACTGAGCACCCAGCACCCCGAGCACTGAGCACCCAGCACTGAGCACCCAGCACCCTGAGTACTGAGCACCGAGCACCAAGAGCACTGAGCACCCAGCACCCTGAGTACTGAGCACCGAGCACCCCGAGATCTGAGCACAGGGCACCCCGAGCACTGAGCACCCAGCACCCTGAGTACTGAGCACCCAGCACCCTGAGTACTGAGCACCCAGCACCCTGAGTACTGAGCACCCTGAATACTGAGCACCCAGCACCCTGAGCACTGAGCACCCAGCACCCTGAGCACTGAGCACCCAGCACCCTGAGTACTGAACACCCAGCACCCCGAGCACTGAGCACCCAGCACCCTGAGCACTGAGCACTGAGCGCCCTGAGTACTGAGCACCCAGCACCCTGATTACTGAGCACCCAGCACCCTGAGCACTGAGCACCCAGCACCCTGAGCACTGAGCACCCAGCACCCTGAGTACTGAGCACCCAGCACCCCGAGCAGTGAGCACCCAGCACCCCGAGTATGAGCACCCAGCACCCTGAGTACTGAGAACCGAGCACCCTGAGTACTGAGCACCCAGCACCCTGAGTACTGAGCCCCAGCACCCTGAGTACTGAGCACCCAGCACCCCGAGCACTGAGCACCCAGCACCCCGAGAATGAGCACCCAGCACCCTGAATACTGAGGACCCAGCACCCCGAGCACTGAGCACCCTGAGTACTGAGCACCCAGCACCCTGAGTACTGAGCACTAAGCACCCAGAGCACTGAGCACCCAGCACCACTAGCACGGAGCACCCAGGACCCCGAGCACTGAGTACTGAGCACCTAGCACCCTGAGTACTGAGCACTGAGCTCCCCGAGCACTGAGCACCCTGAGTACTGAGCACCCAGGACCCCGATAACTGAGCACCCAGCACCCTGAGCACTGAGCACCCAGCACCCAGAGTACTGAGCACCCAGCACGCTGAGTACTGAGCACCCAGCACCGCGAGCATTGAACACCCAGCACCCTGAGTACTGAGCACTGAGCACCCAGCACCCCGAGCACTGAGCACCCAGCACCCTGTGTACTGAGCACTGAGCACCCTGAGTACTAAGGACCCAGCACCCTGAGTACTGAGCACCCAGGACCCTGAGCACTGAGGACCCAGCACCCCGAGCACTGAGCACCCAGCACCCTGAGTACTGAGCACCCGGACCCCGAGCACTGAGCACCAAGCACCCCTAGCACTGTGCACCCAGCACCCTGAGTACTGAGAACCCAGCACCCTGAGTACTGAGCACCCAGCACCCTGAGCACTGAGCACCCAGCAGCCCGAGCACTGAGCACCCAGCATCCTGAGCACTGAGTACTGAGCACCCAGCACCCCGAGTACTGAGCACCCAGCACCCTGATTACTGAGCACCCAGCACCCTGAGTACTGAGCACCCAGCACCCTGAGTACTGAGCACCCAGCACCCCGAGCACTGAGCACCCAGCACCCCAAACACTGAGCACCGAGCACCCTGAGAACTGAGCACCGAGCACCCTGAGTACTGAGCACCCAGCACCCTGAGTACTGAGCACACAGCACCCTGAGTACTGAGCACCGAGCACCCCAAGCACTGAGCACCCAGCACCCTGAGCACTGAGCACCCAGCACCCTGAGTACTGAGCATCAAGCACCCTGAGCACTGAGCACCCAGCACCCTGATCACTGAGCACCCAGCACCCTGAGTACTGAGCACCCAGCACCCCAAACACTGAGCACCGAGCACCCCGAGTACTGAGCACCCAGCACCCTGAGTACTGAGCACCCAGCACCCTGGGTACTGAGCACCCAGCACCCTGAGTACTGAGCACCCAGCACCATGAGTACTGAGCACCGAGCACCCTGAGCACTGAGCACCCAGCACCCTGAGTACTGAGCACCGAGCACCCTGAGAACTGAGCATCCAGCACCCTGAGTACTGAGCACCCTGAATACTGAGCACCCAGCACCCTGAGCACTGAGCACCCAGCACCCTGAGTACTGAGCACCCAGCACCCTGAGCACTGAGCACCCAGCACCCTGAGTACTGAGCACCGAGCACCCCGAGCACTGAGCACCCAGCACACTGAGTACTGAGCACTGAGCACCCCGAGTACTGAGCACCCAGCACCCCAAGCACTGAGCACCCAGCACAGTGAGTACTGAGAACAGATCACCCTGAGTTCTGAGCACACAGCACCCTGAGTACTGAGCCCCCAGCATCCTGAGTACTGAGCACCCAGCACCCCGAGCACTGAGCACACAGCAACCCGAGTATGAGCACCCAGCACCCTGAGTACTGAGAACCGAGCACCCTGAGTACCGAGCACCCAGCACCCTGAGTACTGAGCCTCAGCACCCTGAGTACTGAGCACCCAGCACCCCGGGCACTGAGCAACCAGCACCCCGAGAATGAGCACCCAGCACCCTGAGTACTGAGCACCCAGCACCCTGAGTACTGAGCACTAAGCACCCAGAGCACTGAGCAACCAGCACCCCGAGCACGGAGCCCCCAGGACGCCGAGCACTGAGTACTGAGCACCTAGCACACTGAGTACTGAGCACCGAGCTCCCCAAGCACTGAGCACCCTGAGTACTGAGCACCCAGGACCCCGATCACTGAGCACCCAGCACCCTGAGCACTGAGCACCCAGCACCCTGAGCACTGAGCACCCAGCACCCTGAGTACTGAGCACCCAGCACGCTGAGTACTGAGCACCCAGCACCGCGAGCACTGAACACCCAGCACCCTGAGTACTGAGCACTGAGCACCCAGCACCCCGAGCACTGAGCACCCAGCACCCTGTGTACTGAGCACTGAGCACCCTGAGTACTAAGCACCCAGCACCCTGAGTACTGAGCACCCAGGACCCTGAGCACTGAGCACTGACACCCCGAGAACTGAGCACCCAGCACCCTGAGCACTCAGCACCCAGCACCCCGAGCACTGAGCACCCAGCATCCTGAGCACTGAGTACTGAGCACCCAGCACCCTGAGCACTGAGCACCCAGCACTCTGAGCACTGAGCACCCAGCACCCTGAGTACTGAGCACCCAGCACGCTGAGCACTGAGCACCCAGCACCCCGAGTACTGAGCACCCAGCACCCTGAGTACTGAGCACACAGCACCCTGAGTACTGAGCACCGAGCACCCCAAGCACTGAGCACCCAGCACCCTGAGCACTGAGCACCCAGCACCCTGAGTACTGAGCATCAAGCACCCTGAGCAGTGAGCACCCAGCACCCTGATCACTGAGCACCCAGCACCCTGAGCACTGAGCACCCAGCACCCTGAGTACTGAGCACCCAACGTACTGAGCACCGAGCACCCCGAGCACTGAGCACCCAGCACCCTGATTACTGAGCACCCAGCACCCCGAGCACTGAGCACCCAGCACACTGTGTACTGAGCACCGAGCACCCTGAGTACTGAGCACCCAGCACCCCGAGCACTGAGCACCCAGCACCCCGAGCACTGAGCACCCAGCACTGAGCACCCAGCACCCTGAGTACTGAGCACCGAGCACCAAGAGCACTGAGCACCCAGCACCCTGAGTACTGAGCACCGAGCACCCCGAGATCTGAGCACAGGGCACCCCGAGCACTGAGCACCCAGCACCCTGAGTACTGAGCACCCAGCACCCTGAGTACTGAGCACCCAGCACCCTGAGTACTGAGCACCCTGAATACTGAGCACCCAGCACCCTGAGCACTGAGCACCCAGCACCCTGAGCACTGAGCACCCAGCACCCTGAGTACTGAACACCCAGCACCCCGAGCACTGAGCACCCAGCACCCTGAGCACTGAGCACTGAGCGCCCTGAGTACTGAGCACCCAGCACCCTGATTACTGAGCACCCAGCACCCTGAGCACTGAGCACCCAGCACCCTGAGCACTGAGCACCCAGCACCCTGAGTACTGAGCACCCAGCACCCCGAGCAGTGAGCACCCAGCACCCCGAGTATGAGCACCCAGCACCCTGAGTACTGAGAACCGAGCACCCTGAGTACTGAGCACCCAGCACCCTGAGTACTGAGCCCCAGCACCCTGAGTACTGAGCACCCAGCACCCCGAGCACTGAGCACCCAGCACCCCGAGAATGAGCACCCAGCACCCTGAATACTGAGGACCCAGCACCCCGAGCACTGAGCACCCTGAGTACTGAGCACCCAGCACCCTGAGTACTGAGCACTAAGCACCCAGAGCACTGAGCACCCAGCACCACTAGCACGGAGCACCCAGGACCCCGAGCACTGAGTACTGAGCACCTAGCACCCTGAGTACTGAGCACTGAGCTCCCCGAGCACTGAGCACCCTGAGTACTGAGCACCCAGGACCCCGATAACTGAGCACCCAGCACCCTGAGCACTGAGCACCCAGCACCCAGAGTACTGAGCACCCAGCACGCTGAGTACTGAGCACCCAGCACCGCGAGCATTGAACACCCAGCACCCTGAGTACTGAGCACTGAGCACCCAGCACCCCGAGCACTGAGCACCCAGCACCCTGTGTACTGAGCACTGAGCACCCTGAGTACTAAGGACCCAGCACCCTGAGTACTGAGCACCCAGGACCCTGAGCACTGAGGACCCAGCACCCCGAGCACTGAGCACCCAGCACCCTGAGTACTGAGCACCCGGACCCCGAGCACTGAGCACCAAGCACCCCTAGCACTGTGCACCCAGCACCCTGAGTACTGAGAACCCAGCACCCTGAGTACTGAGCACCCAGCACCCTGAGCACTGAGCACCCAGCAGCCCGAGCACTGAGCACCCAGCATCCTGAGCACTGAGTACTGAGCACCCAGCACCCCGAGTACTGAGCACCCAGCACCCTGATTACTGAGCACCCAGCACCCTGAGTACTGAGCACCCAGCACCCTGAGTACTGAGCACCCAGCACCCCGAGCACTGAGCACCCAGCACCCCAAACACTGAGCACCGAGCACCCTGAGAACTGAGCACCGAGCACCCTGAGTACTGAGCACCCAGCACCCTGAGTACTGAGCACACAGCACCCTGAGTACTGAGCACCGAGCACCCCAAGCACTGAGCACCCAGCACCCTGAGCACTGAGCACCCAGCACCCTGAGTACTGAGCATCAAGCACCCTGAGCACTGAGCACCCAGCACCCTGATCACTGAGCACCCAGCACCCTGAGTACTGAGCACCCAGCACCCCAAACACTGAGCACCGAGCACCCCGAGTACTGAGCACCCAGCACCCTGAGTACTGAGCACCCAGCACCCTGGGTACTGAGCACCCAGCACCCTGAGTACTGAGCACCCAGCACCATGAGTACTGAGCACCGAGCACCCTGAGCACTGAGCACCCAGCACCCTGAGTACTGAGCACCGAGCACCCTGAGAACTGAGCATCCAGCACCCTGAGTACTGAGCACCCTGAATACTGAGCACCCAGCACCCTGAGCACTGAGCACCCAGCACCCTGAGTACTGAGCACCCAGCACCCTGAGCACTGAGCACCCAGCACCCTGAGTACTGAGCACCGAGCACCCCGAGCACTGAGCACCCAGCACACTGAGTACTGAGCACTGAGCACCCCGAGTACTGAGCACCCAGCACCCCAAGCACTGAGCACCCAGCACAGTGAGTACTGAGAACAGATCACCCTGAGTTCTGAGCACACAGCACCCTGAGTACTGAGCCCCCAGCATCCTGAGTACTGAGCACCCAGCACCCCGAGCACTGAGCACACAGCAACCCGAGTATGAGCACCCAGCACCCTGAGTACTGAGAACCGAGCACCCTGAGTACCGAGCACCCAGCACCCTGAGTACTGAGCCTCAGCACCCTGAGTACTGAGCACCCAGCACCCCGGGCACTGAGCAACCAGCACCCCGAGAATGAGCACCCAGCACCCTGAGTACTGAGCACCCAGCACCCTGAGTACTGAGCACTAAGCACCCAGAGCACTGAGCAACCAGCACCCCGAGCACGGAGCCCCCAGGACGCCGAGCACTGAGTACTGAGCACCTAGCACACTGAGTACTGAGCACCGAGCTCCCCAAGCACTGAGCACCCTGAGTACTGAGCACCCAGGACCCCGATCACTGAGCACCCAGCACCCTGAGCACTGAGCACCCAGCACCCTGAGCACTGAGCACCCAGCACCCTGAGTACTGAGCACCCAGCACGCTGAGTACTGAGCACCCAGCACCGCGAGCACTGAACACCCAGCACCCTGAGTACTGAGCACTGAGCACCCAGCACCCCGAGCACTGAGCACCCAGCACCCTGTGTACTGAGCACTGAGCACCCTGAGTACTAAGCACCCAGCACCCTGAGTACTGAGCACCCAGGACCCTGAGCACTGAGCACTGACACCCCGAGAACTGAGCACCCAGCACCCTGAGCACTCAGCACCCAGCACCCCGAGCACTGAGCACCCAGCATCCTGAGCACTGAGTACTGAGCACCCAGCACCCTGAGCACTGAGCACCCAGCACTCTGAGCACTGAGCACCCAGCACCCTGAGTACTGAGCACCCAGCACGCTGAGCACTGAGCACCCAGCACCCCGAGTACTGAGCACCCAGCACCCTGAGTACTGAGCACACAGCACCCTGAGTACTGAGCACCGAGCACCCCAAGCACTGAGCACCCAGCACCCTGAGCACTGAGCACCCAGCACCCTGAGTACTGAGCATCAAGCACCCTGAGCACTGAGCACCCAGCACCCTGATCACTGAGCACCCAGCACCCTGAGCACTGAGCACCCAGCACCCTGAGTACTGAGCACCCAACGTACTGAGCACCGAGCACCCCGAGCACTGAGCACCCAGCACCCTGATTACTGAGCACCCAGCACCCCGAGCACTGAGCACCCAGCACACTGTGTACTGAGCACCGAGCACCCTGAGTACTGAGCACCCAGCACCCCGAGCACTGAGCACCCAGCACCCCGAGCACTGAGCACCCAGCACTGAGCACCCAGCACCCTGAGTACTGAGCACCGAGCACCAAGAGCACTGAGCACCCAGCACCCTGAGTACTGAGCACCGAGCACCCCGAGATCTGAGCACAGGGCACCCCGAGCACTGAGCACCCAGCACCCTGAGTACTGAGCACCCAGCACCCTGAGTACTGAGCACCAAGCACCCTGAGTACTGAGCACCCTGAATACTGAGCACCCAGCACCCTGAGCACTGAGCACCCAGCACCCTGAGCACTGAGCACCCAGCACCCTGAGTACTGAACACCCAGCACCCCGAGCACTGAGCACCCAGCACCCTGAGCACTGAGCACCGAGCGCCCTGAGTACTGAGCACCCAGCACCCTGATTACTGAGCACCCAGCACCCCGAGCAGTGAGCACCCAGCACCCCGAGTATGAGCACCCAGCACCCTGAGTACTGAGAACCGAGCACCCTGAGTACTGAGCACCCAGCACCCTGAGTACTGAGCCCCAGCACCCTGAGTACTGAGCACCCAGCACGCCGAGCACTGAGCACCCAGCACCCCGAGAATGAGCACCCAGCACCCTGAATACTGAGGACCCAGCACCCCGAGCACTGAGCACCCTGAGTACTGAGCACCCAGCACCCTGAGTACTGAGCACTAAGCACCCAGAGCACTGAGCACCCAGCACCACGAGCACGGAGCACCCAGGACCCCGAGCACTGAGTACTGAGCACCTAGCACCCTGAGTACTGAGCACTGAGCTCCCCGAGCACTGAGCACCCTGAGTACTGAGCACCCAGGACCCCGATAACTGAGCACCCAGCACCCTGAGCACTGAGCACCCAGCACCCAGAGTACTGAGCACCCAGCACGCTGAGTACTGAGCACCCAGCACCGCGAGCATTGAACACCCAGCACCCTGAGTACTGAGCACTGAGCACCCAGCACCCCGAGCACTGAGCACCCAGCACCCTGTGTACTGAGCACTGAGCACCCTGAGTACTAAGGACCCAGCACCCTGAGTACTGAGCACCCAGGACCCTGAGCACTGAGGACCCAGCACCCCGAGCACTGAGCACCCAGCACCCTGAGTACTGAGCACCCGGACCCCGAGCACTGAGCACCAAGCACCCCTAGCACTGTGCACCCAGCACCCTGAGTACTGAGAACCCAGCACCCTGAGTACTGAGCACCCAGCACCCTGAGCACTGAGCACCCAGCAGCCCGAGCACTGAGCACCCAGCATCCTGAGCACTGAGTACTGAGCACCCAGCACCCCGAGTACTGAGCACCCAGCACCCTGATTACTGAGCACCCAGCACCCTGAGTACTGAGCACCCAGCACCCTGAGTACTGAGCACCCAGCACCCCGAGCACTGAGCACCCAGCACCCCAAACACTGAGCACCGAGCACCCTGAGAACTGAGCACCGAGCACCCTGAGTACTGAGCACCCAGCACCCTGAGTACTGAGCACACAGCACCCTGAGTACTGAGCACCGAGCACCCCAAGCACTGAGCACCCAGCACCCTGAGCACTGAGCACCCAGCACCCTGAGTACTGAGCATCAAGCACCCTGAGCACTGAGCACCCAGCACCCTGATCACTGAGCACCCAGCACCCTGAGTACTGAGCACCCAGCACCCCAAACACTGAGCACCGAGCACCCCGAGTACTGAGCACCCAGCACCCTGAGTACTGAGCACCCAGCACCCTGGGTACTGAGCACCCAGCACCCTGAGTACTGAGCACCCAGCACCATGAGTACTGAGCACCGAGCACCCTGAGCACTGAGCACCCAGCACCCTGAGTACTGAGCACCGAGCACCCTGAGAACTGAGCATCCAGCACCCTGAGTACTGAGCACCCTGAATACTGAGCACCCAGCACCCTGAGCACTGAGCACCCAGCACCCTGAGTACTGAGCACCCAGCACCCTGAGCACTGAGCACCCAGCACCCTGAGTACTGAGCACCGAGCACCCCGAGCACTGAGCACCCAGCACACTGAGTACTGAGCACTGAGCACCCCGAGTACTGAGCACCCAGCACCCCAAGCACTGAGCACCCAGCACAGTGAGTACTGAGAACAGATCACCCTGAGTTCTGAGCACACAGCACCCTGAGTACTGAGCCCCCAGCATCCTGAGTACTGAGCACCCAGCACCCCGAGCACTGAGCACACAGCAACCCGAGTATGAGCACCCAGCACCCTGAGTACTGAGAACCGAGCACCCTGAGTACCGAGCACCCAGCACCCTGAGTACTGAGCCTCAGCACCCTGAGTACTGAGCACCCAGCACCCCGGGCACTGAGCAACCAGCACCCCGAGAATGAGCACCCAGCACCCTGAGTACTGAGCACCCAGCACCCTGAGTACTGAGCACTAAGCACCCAGAGCACTGAGCAACCAGCACCCCGAGCACGGAGCCCCCAGGACGCCGAGCACTGAGTACTGAGCACCTAGCACACTGAGTACTGAGCACCGAGCTCCCCAAGCACTGAGCACCCTGAGTACTGAGCACCCAGGACCCCGATCACTGAGCACCCAGCACCCTGAGCACTGAGCACCCAGCACCCTGAGCACTGAGCACCCAGCACCCTGAGTACTGAGCACCCAGCACGCTGAGTACTGAGCACCCAGCACCGCGAGCACTGAACACCCAGCACCCTGAGTACTGAGCACTGAGCACCCAGCACCCCGAGCACTGAGCACCCAGCACCCTGTGTACTGAGCACTGAGCACCCTGAGTACTAAGCACCCAGCACCCTGAGTACTGAGCACCCAGGACCCTGAGCACTGAGCACTGACACCCCGAGAACTGAGCACCCAGCACCCTGAGCACTCAGCACCCAGCACCCCGAGCACTGAGCACCCAGCATCCTGAGCACTGAGTACTGAGCACCCAGCACCCTGAGCACTGAGCACCCAGCACTCTGAGCACTGAGCACCCAGCACCCTGAGTACTGAGCACCCAGCACGCTGAGCACTGAGCACCCAGCACCCCGAGTACTGAGCACCCAGCACCCTGAGTACTGAGCACACAGCACCCTGAGTACTGAGCACCGAGCACCCCAAGCACTGAGCACCCAGCACCCTGAGCACTGAGCACCCAGCACCCTGAGTACTGAGCATCAAGCACCCTGAGCACTGAGCACCCAGCACCCTGATCACTGAGCACCCAGCACCCTGAGCACTGAGCACCCAGCACCCTGAGTACTGAGCACCCAACGTACTGAGCACCGAGCACCCCGAGCACTGAGCACCCAGCACCCTGATTACTGAGCACCCAGCACCCCGAGCACTGAGCACCCAGCACACTGTGTACTGAGCACCGAGCACCCTGAGTACTGAGCACCCAGCACCCCGAGCACTGAGCACCCAGCACCCCGAGCACTGAGCACCCAGCACTGAGCACCCAGCACCCTGAGTACTGAGCACCGAGCACCAAGAGCACTGAGCACCCAGCACCCTGAGTACTGAGCACCGAGCACCCCGAGATCTGAGCACAGGGCACCCCGAGCACTGAGCACCCAGCACCCTGAGTACTGAGCACCCAGCACCCTGAGTACTGAGCACCCAGCACCCTGAGTACTGAGCACCCTGAATACTGAGCACCCAGCACCCTGAGCACTGAGCACCCAGCACCCTGAGCACTGAGCACCCAGCACCCTGAGTACTGAACACCCAGCACCCCGAGCACTGAGCACCCAGCACCCTGAGCACTGAGCACCGAGCGCCCTGAGTACTGAGCACCCAGCACCCTGATTACTGAGCACCCAGCACCCTGAGCACTGAGCACCCAGCACCCTGAGCACTGAGCACCCAGCACCCTGAGTACTGAGCACCCAGCACCCCGAGCAGTGAGCACCCAGCACCCCGAGTATGAGCACCCAGCACCCTGAGTACTGAGAACCGAGCACCCTGAGTACTGAGCACCCAGCACCCTGAGTACTGAGCCCCAGCACCCTGAGTACTGAGCACCCAGCACCCCGAGCACTGAGCACCCAGCACCCCGAGAATGAGCACCCAGCACCCTGAATACTGAGGACCCAGCACCCCGAGCACTGAGCACCCTGAGTACTGAGCACCCAGCACCCTGAGTACTGAGCACTAAGCACCCAGAGCACTGAGCACCCAGCACCACGAGCACGGAGCACCCAGGACCCCGAGCACTGAGTACTGAGCACCTAGCACCCTGAGTACTGAGCACTGAGCTCCCCGAGCACTGAGCACCCTGAGTACTGAGCACCCAGGACCCCGATAACTGAGCACCCAGCACCCTGAGCACTGAGCACCCAGCACCCAGAGTACTGAGCACCCAGCACGCTGAGTACTGAGCACCCAGCACCGCGAGCATTGAACACCCAGCACCCTGAGTACTGAGCACTGAGCACCCAGCACCCCGAGCACTGAGCACCCAGCACCCTGTGTACTGAGCACTGAGCACCCTGAGTACTAAGGACCCAGCACCCTGAGTACTGAGCACCCAGGACCCTGAGCACTGAGGACCCAGCACCCCGAGCACTGAGCACCCAGCACCCTGAGTACTGAGCACCCGGACCCCGAGCACTGAGCACCAAGCACCCCTAGCACTGTGCACCCAGCACCCTGAGTACTGAGAACCCAGCACCCTGAGTACTGAGCAGCCAGCACCCTGAGCACTGAGCACCCAGCAGCCCGAGCACTGAGCACCCAGCATCCTGAGCACTGAGTACTGAGCACCCAGCACCCCGAGTACTGAGCACCCAGCACCCTGATTACTGAGCACCCAGCACCCTGAGTACTGAGCACCCAGCACCCTGAGTACTGAGCACCCAGCACCCCGAGCACTGAGCACCCAGCACCCCAAACACTGAGCACCGAGCACCCTGAGAACTGAGCACCGAGCACCCTGAGTACTGAGCACCCAGCACCCTGAGTACTGAGCACACAGCACCCTGAGTACTGAGCACCGAGCACCCCAAGCACTGAGCACCCAGCACCCTGAGCACTGAGCACCCAGCACCCTGAGTACTGAGCATCAAGCACCCTGAGCACTGAGCACCCAGCACCCTGATCACTGAGCACCCAGCACCCTGAGCACTGAGCACCCAGCACCCTGAGTACTGAGCACCCAACGTACTGAGCACCGAGCACCCCGAGCACTGAGCACCCAGCACCCTGATTACTGAGCACCCAGCACCCCGAGCACTGAGCACCCAGCACACTGTGTACTGAGCACCGAGCACCCTGAGTACTGAGCACCCAGCACCCCGAGCACTGAGCACCCAGCACCCCGAGCACTGAGCACCCAGCACTGAGCACCCAGCACCCTGAGTACTGAGCACCGAGCACCAAGAGCACTGAGCACCCAGCACCCTGAGTACTGAGCACCGAGCACCCCGAGATCTGAGCACAGGGCACCCCGAGCACTGAGCACCCAGCACCCTGAGTACTGAGCACCCAGCACCCTGAGTACTGAGCACCCAGCACCCTGAGTACTGAGCACCCTGAATACTGAGCACCCAGCACCCTGAGCACTGAGCACCCAGCACCCTGAGCACTGAGCACCCAGCACCCTGAGTACTGAACACCCAGCACCCCGAGCACTGAGCACCCAGCACCCTGAGCACTGAGCACCCAGCACCCTGAGCACTGAGCACCCAGCACCCTGAGCACTGAGCACCCAGCACCCTGAGTACTGAGCACCCAGCACCCCGAGCAGTGAGCACCCAGCACCCCGAGTATGAGCACCCAGCACCCTGAGTACTGAGAACCGAGCACCCTGAGTACTGAGCACCCAGCACCCTGAGTACTGAGCCCCAGCACCCTGAGTACTGAGCACCCAGCACCCCGAGCACTGAGCACCCAGCACCCCGAGAATGAGCACCCAGCACCCTGAATACTGAGGACCCAGCACCCCGAGCACTGAGCACCCTGAGTACTGAGCACCCAGCACCCTGAGTACTGAGCACTAAGCACCCAGAGCACTGAGCACCCAGCACCACGAGCACGGAGCACCCAGGACCCCGAGCACTGAGTACTGAGCACCTAGCACCCTGAGTACTGAGCACTGAGCTCCCCGAGCACTGAGCACCCTGAGTACTGAGCACCCAGGACCCCGATAACTGAGCACCCAGCACCCTGAGCACTGAGCACCCAGCACCCAGAGTACTGAGCACCCAGCACGCTGAGTACTGAGCACCCAGCACCGCGAGCATTGAACACCCAGCACCCTGAGTACTGAGCACTGAGCACCCAGCACATCGAGCACTGAGCACCCAGCACCCTGTGTACTGAGCACTGAGCACCCTGAGTACTAAGGACCCAGCACCCTGAGTACTGAGCACCCAGGACCCTGAGCACTGAGGACCCAGCACCCCGAGCACTGAGCACCCAGCACCCTGAGTACTGAGCACCCGGACCCCGAGCACTGAGCACCAAGCACCCCTAGCACTGTGCACCCAGCACCCTGAGTACTGAGAACCCAGCACCCTGAGTACTGAGCACCCAGCACCCTGAGCACTGAGCACCCAGCAGCCCGAGCACTGAGCACCCAGCATCCTGAGCACTGAGTACTGAGCACCCAGCACCCCGAGTACTGAGCACCCAGCACCCTGATTACTGAGCACCCAGCACCCTGAGTACTGAGCACCCAGCACCCTGAGTACTGAGCACCCAGCACCCCGAGCACTGAGCACCCAGCACCCCAAACACTGAGCACCGAGCACCCTGAGAACTGAGCACCGAGCACCCTGAGTACTGAGCACCCAGCACCATGAGTACTGAGCACCGAGCACCCAGAGTACTCAGCAACCTGAGTACTGAGCACCCAGCACCCTGAGTACTGAGCACCCAGCATCCCGAGCACTGAGCACCCAGCACCCCAAACACTGAGCACCGAGCACCCCGAGTACTGAGCACCCAGCACCCTGAGTACTGAGCACCCAGCACCCTGAGTACTGAGCACCCAGCACCCTGAGTACTGAGCACCCAGCACCATGAGTACTGAGCACCGAGCACCCTGAGCACTGAGCACCCAGCACCCTGAGTACTGAGCAACAAGCACCCTGAGTACTGAGCACCCAGCAACCTGAGTACTGAGCACCCAGCATCCTGAGTTCTGAGCACCCAGCACCCTGAGCACTGAGCACACTGAGTACTGAGCACCCAGCACCCTGAGCACTGAGGACCCAGCACCCTGAGTACTGAGCACCCAGCACCCTGAGCACTGAGGACCCAGCACCCCGAGCACTGAGCACCCAGCACCCTGAGTACTGAGCACCCAGCACCCTGAGCACTGAGGACCCAGCACCCCGAGCACTGAGCACCCAGCACGCTGAGTACTGAGCACTGAGCACCCAGCACCCTGAGTACTGAGCACCCAGCACCCCGAGCACTGAGCACCCAGCACCCCGAGCACTGAGCACTGAGCACCCTGAGTACTGAGCACTGAGCACCCTTAGTACTGAGCACCGAGCACCCTGAGTACTGAGCACCCAGCACCCTGAGCACTGAGCACGGAGCACCCCGAGGACTGAGCACCCAGGACCGTGAGCACTGAGCACCCAGCACATTGAGTACTGAGCACCGAGCACCCCGAGCACTGAGCACCCAGCACCCTGAGTAATGAGCACCCAGCACCCTGAGTACTGAGCACTGAGCAACCTGAGCACTGAGCACCCAGCACCCCGAGCACTGAGCACCCAGCACGCTGAGTACTGAGCACCCAGCACCCCGAGCACTGAGCACCCAGCACCCTGAGTACTGAGCACTGAGCACCCAGCACCCCGAGCACTGAGCACCCAGCACCCTGTGTACTGAGCACTGAGCACCCTGAGTACTAAGCACCCAGCACCCAGAGTACTGAGAACCCAGGACCCTGAGCATTGAGCACTGAGCACCCCGAGCACTGAGCACCCAGCACCCTGAGCACTCAGCACCCAGCACCCCGAGCACTGAGCACCCAGCACCCTGAGCACTGAGCACCCAGCACCCTGAGCACTGAGCACCCAGCACCCAGAGCACTGAGCACCCAGCACCCCAAACACTGAGCACCGAGCACCCTGAGAACTGAGCACCGAGCACCCTGAGTACTGAGCACCCAGCACCATGAGTACTGAGCACCGAGCACCCAGAGTACTGAGCAACCTGAGTACTGAGCACCCAGCACCCTGAGTACTGAGCACCCAGCACCCCGAGCACTGAGCACCCAGCACCCCAAACACTGAGCACCGAGCACCCCGAGTACTGAGCACCCAGCACCCTGAGTACTGAGCACCCAGCACCCTGAGTACTGAGCACCCAGCACCCTGAGTACTGAGCACCCAGTACCATGAGTACTGAGCACCGAGCACCCTGAGCACTGAGCACCCAGCACCCTGAGTACTGAGCACCAAGCACCCTGAGTACTGAGCACCCAGCAACCTGAGTACTGAGCACCCAGCATCCTGAGTTCTGAGCACCCAGCACCCTGAGCACTGAGCACACTGAGTACTGAGCACCCAGCACCCTGAGCACTGAGGACCCAGCACACTGAGTACTGAGCACCCAGCATCCTGAGCACTGAGGACCCAGCACCCCGAGCACTGAGCACCCAGCACCCTGAGTACTGAGCACCCAGCACCCTGAGCACTGAGGACCCAGCACCCCGAGCACTGAGCACCCAACACGCTGAGTACTGAGCACTGAGCACCCAGCACCCTGAGTACTGAGCACCCAGGACCCCGAGCACTGAGCACCCAGCACCCCGAGCACTGAGCACTGAGCACCCTGAGTACTGAGCACTGAGCACCCTTAGTACTGAGCACCGAGCACCCTGAGTACTGAGCACCCAGCACCATGAGCACTGAGCACGGAGCACCCCGAGGACTGAGCACCCAGGACCGTGAGCACTGAGCACCCAGCACATTGAATACTGAGCACCGAGCACCCCGAGCACTGAGCACCCAGCACCCTAAGTACTGAGCACCCAGCACCCCGAGCACTGAGCACCCAGCACCCCGAGCACTGAGCACCCAGCACCCTGAGTACTGAGCACCCAGCACCCTGAGTTCTGAGCACCCAGCACCCCGAGCACTGAGCAGCCAGCACCCTGAGCACTGAGCACCCAGCACCCTGAGTACTGAGCACCCAGCACCACGAGCACTGAGCACCCAGCACCCTGAGTAATGAGCACCCAGCACCCTGAGTACTGAGCACTGAGCACACTGAGCACTGAGCACCCAGCACCCCGAGCACTGAGCACCCAGCACCCTGAGTACTGAGCACCCAACACCCTGAGTACTGAGCACTCAGCACCCTGAGTACTGAGCACCGAGCACCCTGAGCACTGAGCACCCAGCACCCCGAGCACTGAGCACCCAGGACCCTGAGTACTGAGCACCCTGAGTACTGAGCACCCAGCAACCCGAGCACTGAGCACCCAGCACCCTGAGTACTGAGCACCCAGCACCCCGAGCACTGAGCACCCAGCACCCCAAACACTGAGCACCGAGCACCCCGAGTACTGAGCACCCAGCACCCTGAGTACTGAGCACCCAGCACCCTGAGTACTGAGCACCCAGCACCCTGAGTACTGAGCACCCAGCACCATGAGTACTGAGCACCGAGCACCCTGAGCACTGAGCACCCAGCACCCTGAGTACTGAGCACCGAGCACCCTGAGAACTGAGCATCCAGCACCCTGAGTACTGAGCACCCTGAATACTGAGCACCCAGCACCCTGAGCACTGAGCACCCAGCACCCTGAGTACTGAGCACCCAGCACCCTGAGCACTGAGCACCCAGCACCCTGAGTACTGAGCACCGAGCACCCCGAGCACTGAGCACCCAGCACACTGAGTACTGAGCACTGAGCACCCCGAGTACTGAGCACCCAGCACCCCAAGCACTGAGCACCCAGCACAGTGAGTACTGAGAACAGATCACCCTGAGTTCTGAGCACCCAGCACCCTGAGTACTGAGCACCCAGCACCCTGAGTACTGAGCACTAAGCACCCAGAGCACTGAGCAACCAGCACCCCGAGCACGGAGCACCCAGGACGCCGAGCACTGAGTACTGAGCACCTAGCACACTGAGTACTGAGCACCGAGCTCCCCAAGCACTGAGCACCCTGAGTACTGAGCACCCAGGACCCCGATCACTGAGCACCCAGCACCCTGAGCACTGAGCACCCAGCACCCTGAGCACTGAGCACCCAGCACCCTGAGTACTGAGCACCCAGCACGCTGAGTACTGAGCACCCAGCACCGCGAGCACTGAACACCCAGCACCCTGAGTACTGAGCACTGAGCACCCAGCACCCCGAGCACTGAGCACCCAGCACCCTGTGTACTGAGCACTGAGCACCCTGAGTACTAAGCACCCAGCACCCTGAGTACTGAGCACCCAGGACCCTGAGCACTGAGCACTGACACCCCGAGAACTGAGCACCCAGCACCCTGAGCACTCAGCACCCAGCACCCCGAGCACTGAGCACCCAGCATCCTGAGCACTGAGTACTGAGCACCCAGCACCCTGAGCACTGAGCACCCAGCACTCTGAGCACTGAGCACCCAGCACCCTGAGTACTGAGCACCCAGCACGCTGAGCACTGAGCACCCAGCACCCCGAGTACTGAGCACCCAGCACCCTGAGTACTGAGCACACAGCACCCTGAGTACTGAGCACCGAGCACCCCAAGCACTGAGCACCCAGCACCCTGAGCACTGAGCACCCAGCACCCTGAGTACTGAGCATCAAGCACCCTGAGCACTGAGCACCCAGCACCCTGATCACTGAGCACCCAGCACCCTGAGCACTGAGCACCCAGCACCCTGAGTACTGAGCACCCAACGTACTGAGCACCGAGCACCCCGAGCACTGAGCACCCAGCACCCTGATTACTGAGCACCCAGCACCCCGAGCACTGAGCACCCAGCACACTGTGTACTGAGCACCGAGCACCCTGAGTACTGAGCACCCAGCACCCCGAGCACTGAGCACCCAGCACCCCGAGCACTGAGCACCCAGCACTGAGCACCCAGCACCCTGAGTACTGAGCACCGAGCACCAAGAGCACTGAGCACCCAGCACCCTGAGTACTGAGCACCGAGCACCCCGAGATCTGAGCACAGGGCACCCCGAGCACTGAGCACCCAGCACCCTGAGTACTGAGCACCCAGCACCCTGAGTACTGAGCACCCAGCACCCTGAGTACTGAGCACCCTGAATACTGAGCACCCAGCACCCTGAGCACTGAGCACCCAGCACCCTGAGCACTGAGCACCCAGCACCCTGAGTACTGAACACCCAGCACCCCGAGCACTGAGCACCCAGCACCCTGAGCACTGAGCACCGAGCGCCCTGAGTACTGAGCACCCAGCACCCTGATTACTGAGCACCCAGCACCCTGAGCACTGAGCACCCAGCACCCTGAGCACTGAGCACCCAGCACCCTGAGTACTGAGCACCCAGCACCCCGAGCAGTGAGCACCCAGCACCCCGAGTATGAGCACCCACCACCCTGAGTACTGAGAACCGAGCACCCTGAGTACTGAGCACCCAGCACCCTGAGTACTGAGCCCCAGCACCCTGAGTACTGAGCACCCAGCACCCCGAGCACTGAGCACCCAGCACCCCGAGAATGAGCACCCAGCACCCTGAATACTGAGGACCCAGCACCCCGAGCACTGAGCACCCTGAGTACTGAGCACCCAGCACCCTGAGTACTGAGCACTAAGCACCCAGAGCACTGAGCACCCAGCACCACGAGCACGGAGCACCCAGGACCCCGAGCACTGAGTACTGAGCATCTAGCACCCTGAGTACTGAGCACTGAGCTCCCCGAGCACTGAGCACCCTGAGTACTGAGCACCCAGGACCCCGATAACTGAGCACCCAGCACCCTGAGCACTGAGCACCCAGCACCCAGAGTACTGAGCACCCAGCACGCTGAGTACTGAGCACCCAGCACCGCGAGCATTGAACACCCAGCACCCTGAGTACTGAGCACTGAGCACCCAGCACCCCGAGCACTGAGCACCCAGCACCCTGTGTACTGAGCACTGAGCACCCTGAGTACTAAGGACCCAGCACCCTGAGTACTGAGCACCCAGGACCCTGAGCACTGAGGACCCAGCACCCCGAGCACTGAGCACCCAGCACCCTGAGTACTGAGCACCCGGACCCCGAGCACTGAGCACCAAGCACCCCTAGCACTGTGCACCCAGCACCCTGAGTACTGAGAACCCAGCACCCTGAGTACTGAGCACCCAGCACCCTGAGCACTGAGCACCCAGCAGCCCGAGCACTGAGCACCCAGCATCCTGATCACTGAGTACTGAGCACACAGCACCCCGAGTACTGAGCACCCAGCACCCTGATTACTGAGCACCCAGCACCCTGAGTACTGAGCACCCAGCACCCTGAGTACTGAGCACCCAGCACCCCGAGCACTGAGCACCCAGCACCCCAAACACTGAGCACCGAGCACCCTGAGAACTGAGCACCGAGCACCCTGAGTACTGAGCACCCAGCACCATGAGTACTGAGCACCGAGCACCCAGAGTACTGAGCAACCTGAGTACTGAGCACCCAGCACCCTGAGTACTGAGCACCCAGCATCCCGAGCACTGAGCACCCAGCACCCCAAACACTGAGCACCGAGCACCCCGAGTACTGAGCACCCAGCACCCTGAGTACTGAGCACCCAGCACCCTGAGTACTGAGCACCCAGCACCCTGAGTACTGAGCACCCAGCACCATGAGTACTGAGCACCGAGCACCCTGAGCACTGAGCACCCAGCACCCTGAGTACTGAGCAACAAGCACCCTGAGTACTGAGCACCCAGCAACCTGAGTACTGAGCACCCAGCATCCTGAGTTCTGAGCACCCAGCACCCTGAGCACTGAGCACACTGAGTACTGAGCACCCAGCACCCTGAGCACTGAGGACCCAGCACCCTGAGTACTGAGCACCCAGCACCCTGAGCACTGAGGACCCAGCACCCCGAGCACTGAGCACCCAGCACCCTGAGTACTGAGCACCCAGCACCCTGAGCACTGAGGACCCAGCACCCCGAGCACTGAGCACCCAGCACGCTGAGTACTGAGCACTGAGCACCCAGCACCCTGAGTACTGAGCACCCAGCACCCCGAGCACTGAGCACCCAGCACCCCGAGCACTGAGCACTGAGCACCCTGAGTACTGAGCACTGAGCACCCTTAGTACTGAGCACCGAGCACCCTGAGTACTGAGCACCCAGCACCCTGAGCACTGAGCACGGAGCACCCCGAGGACTGAGCACCCAGGACCGTGAGCACTGAGCACCCAGCACATTGAGTACTGAGCACCGAGCACCCCGAGCACTGAGCACCCAGCACCCTGAGTAATGAGCACCCAGCACCCTGAGTACTGAGCACTGAGCAACCTGAGCACTGAGCACCCAGCACCCCGAGCACTGAGCACCCAGCACCCTGAGTACTGAGCACCCAGCACCCTGAGTACTGAGCACTCAGCACCCTGAGTACTGAGCACCGAGCACCCCGAGCACTGAGCACCCAGCACCCTGAGCACTGAGCACCCTGAGGACTGAGCACCCAGCACCCTGAGTACTGAGCACCCAGCACCCTGAGTACTGAGCACCCAGCATCCTGAGTACTGAGCACCGATCACCCTGAGCACTGAGCACCCAGCACCCCGAGCACTGAGCACCCAGGACCCTGAGTACTGAGCACCCTGAGTACTGAGCACCCAGCAACCCGAGCACTGAGCACCCAGCACCCTGAGTACTGAGCACCCTGAGTACTGAGCATCCAGCACCCTGAGTACTGAGCACCCTGAATACTGAGCACCCAGCACCCTGAGCACTGAGCACCCAGCACCCTGAGTACTGAGCACCCAGCACCCTGAGCACTGAGCACCCAGCACCCTGAGTACTGAGCACCGAGCACCCTGAGCACTGAGCACCCAGCACACTGAGTACTGAGCACTGAGCACCCCGAGTACTGAGCACCCAGCACCCCGAGCACTGAGCACCCAGCACCCTGAGTACTGAGAACAGATCACCCTGAGTACTGAGCACACAGCACCCTGAGTACTGAGCCCCCAGCATCCTGAGTACTGAGCACCCAGCACCCTGAGCACTGAGCACCCAGCACCCTGAGTACTGAGCACCCAGCACGCTGAGTACTGAGCACCCAGCACCGCGAGCACTGAACACCCAGCACCCTGAGTACTGAGCACTGAGCACCCAGCACCCCGAGCACTGAGCACCCAGCACCCTGTGTACTGAGCACTGAGCACCCTGAGTACTAAGCACCCAGCACCCTGAGTACTGAGCACCCAGGACCCTGAGCACTGAGCACTGACACCCTGAGAACTGAGCACCCAGCACCCTGAGCACTCAGCACCCAGCACCCCGAGCACTGAGCACCCAGCATCCTGAGCACTGAGTACTGAGCACCCAGCACCCTGAGCACTGAGCACCCAGCACTCTGAGCACTGAGCACCCAGCACCCTGAGTACTGAGCACCCAGCACGCTGAGCACTGAGCACCCAGCAACCCGAGTACTGAGCACCCAGCACCCTGAGTACTGAGCACACAGCACCCTGAGTACTGAGCACCAAGCACGCCAAGCACTGAGCACCCAGCACCCTGAGCACTGAGCACCCAGCACCCTGAGTACTGAGCATCAAGCACGCTGAGCACTGAGCACCCAGCACCCTGAGCACTGAGCACCCAGCACCCTGAGCACTGAGCACCCAGCACCCTGAGTACTGAGCACCCAACGTACTGAGCACCGAGCACCCCGAGCACTGAGCACCCAGCACCCTGATTACTGAGCACCCAGCACCCCGAGCACTGAGCACCCAGCACACTGTGTACTGAGCACCGAGCACCCTGAGTACTGAGCACAAAGCACCCCGAGCACTGAGCACCCAGCACCCCGAGCACTGAGCACCCAGCACTGAGCACCCAGCACCCTGAGTACTGAGCACCGAGCACCAAGAGCACTGAGCACCCAGCACCCTGAGTACTGAGCACCGAGCACCCCGAGAACTGAGCACCGGGCACCCCGAGCACTGAGCACCCAGCACCCTGAGTACTGAGCACCCAGCACCCTGAGTACTGAGCACCCAGCACCCTGAGTACTGAGCACCCTGAATACTGAGCACCCAGCACCCTGAGCACTGAGCACCCAGCACCCTGAGCGCTGAGCACCCAGCACCCTGAGTACTGAACACCCAGCACCCCGAGCACTGAGCACCCAGCACCCTGAGCACTGAGCACCGAGCGCCCTGAGTACTGAGCACCCAGCACCCTGATTACTGAGCACCCAGCACACTGAGCACTGAGCACCCAGCACCCTGAGCACTGAGCACCCAGCACCCTGAGTACTGAGCACCCAGCACCCCGAGCACTGAGCACCCAGCACCGCGAGTATGAGCCCCCAGCACCCTGAGTACTGAGAACCGAGCACCCTGAGTACTGAGCACCCAGCACCCTGAGTACTGAGCCCCAGCACCCTGAGTACTGAGCACCCAGCACCCCGAGCACTGAGCACCCAGCACCCCGAGAATGAGTACCCAGCACCCTGAATACTGAGCACCCAGCACCCTGAGTACTGAGCACTAAGCACCCAGAGCACTGAGCACCCAGCACCCCGATCACGGAGCACCCAGGACCCCGAGCACTGAGTACTGAGCACCTAGCACCCTGAGTACTGAGCACTGAGCTCCCCGAGCACTGAGCACCCTGAGTACTGAGCACCCAGGACCCCGATAACTGAGCACCCAGCACCCTGAGCACTGAGCACCCAGCACCCTGAGTACTGAGCACCCAGCACGCTGAGTACTGAGCACCCAGCACCGCGAGCATTGAAGACCCAGCACCCTGAGTACTGAGCACTGAGCACCCAGCACCCCGAGCACTGATCACCCAGCACCCTGTGTACTGAGCACTGAGCACCCTGAGTACTAAGCACCCAGCACCCTGAGTACTGAGCACCCAGGACCCTGAGCACTGAGGACCCAGCACCCCGAGCACTGAGCACCCAGCACCCTGAGTACTGAGCACCCAGACCCCGAGCACTGAGCACCAAGCACCCCTAGCACTGTGCACCCAGCACCCTGAGTACTGAGAACCCAGCACCCTGAGTACTGAGCACCCAGCACGCTGAGCACTGAGCACCCAGCACCCCGAGCACTGAGCACCCAGCACCCTGAGTACTGAGCACACAGCACCCTGAGTACTGAGAACCGAGCACCCTGAGTACTGAGCACCCAGCACCCTGAGCACTGAGCACCCAGCACCCTGAGTACTGAGCATCAAGCACCCTGAGCACTGAGCACCCAGCACCCTGATCACTGAGCACCCAGCACCCTGAGCACTGAGCACCCAGCACCCTGAGTACTGAGCACCCAACGTACTGAGCACCGAGCACCCCGAGCACTGAGCACCCAGCACCCTGATTACTGAGCACCCAGCACCCCGAGCACTGAGCACCCAGCACACTGTGTACTGAGCACCGAGCACCCTGAGTACTGAGCACCCAGCACCCCGAGCACTGAGCACCCAGCACCCCGAGCACTGAGCACCCAGCACTGAGCACCCAGCACCCTGAGTACTGAGCACCGAGCACCAAGAGCACTGAGCACCCAGCACACTGAGTACTGAGCACCGAGCACCCCGAGATCTGAGCACAGGGCACCCCGAGCACTGAGCACCCAGCACCCTGAGTACTGAGCACCCAGCACCCTGAGTACTGAGCACCCAGCACCCTGAGTACTGAGCACCCTGAATACTGAGCACCCAGCACCCTGAGCACTGAGCACCCAGCACCCTGAGCACTGAGCACCCAGCACCCTGAGTACTGAACACCCAGCACCCCGAGCACTGAGCACCCAGCACCCTGAGCACTGAGCACCGAGCGCCCTGAGTACTGAGCACCCAGCACCCTGATTACTGAGCACCCAGCACCCTGAGCACTGAGCACCCAGCACCCTGAGCACTGAGCACCCAGCACCCTGAGTACTGAGCACCCAGCACCCCGAGCAGTGAGCACCCAGCACCCCGAGTATGAGCACCCAGCACCCTGAGTACTGAGAACCGAGCACCCTGAGTACTGAGCACCCAGCACCCTGAGTACTGAGCCCCAGCACCCTGAGTACTGAGCACCCAGCACCCCGAGCACTGAGCACCCAGCACCCCGAGAATGAGCACCCAGCACCCTGAATACTGAGGACCCAGCACCGGGAGCACTGAGCACCCTGAGTACTGAGCACCCAGCACCCTGAGTACTGAGCACTAAGCACCCAGAGCACTGAGCACCCAGCACCACGAGCACGGAGCACCCAGGACCCCGAGCACTGAGTACTGAGCACCTAGCACCCTGAGTACTGAGCACTGAGCTCCCCGAGCACTGAGCACCCTGAGTACTGAGCACCCAGGACCCCGATAACTGAGCACCCAGCACCCTGAGCACTGAGCACCCAGCACCCAGAGTACTGAGCACCCAGCACGCTGAGTACTGAGCACCCAGCACCGCGAGCATTGAACACCCAGCACCCTGAGTACTGAGCACTGAGCACCCAGCACCCCGAGCACTGAGCACCCAGCACCCTGTGTACTGAGCACTGAGCACCCTGAGTACTAAGGACCCAGCACCCTGAGTACTGAGCACCCAGGACCCTGAGCACTGAGGACCCAGCACCCCGAGCACTGAGCACCCAGCACCCTGAGTACTGAGCACCCGGACCCCGAGCACTGAGCACCAAGCACCCCTAGCACTGTGCACCCAGCACCCTGAGTACTGAGAACCCAGCACCCTGAGTACTGAGCACCCAGCACCCTGAGCACTGAGCACCCAGCAGCCCGAGCACTGAGCACCCAGCATCCTGAGCACTGAGTACTGAGCACACAGCACCCCGAGTACTGAGCACCCAGCACCCTGATTACTGAGCACCCAGCACCCTGAGTACTGAGCACCCAGCACCCTGAGTACTGAGCACCCAGCACCCCGAGCACTGAGCACCCAGCACCCCAAACACTGAGCACCGAGCACCCTGAGAACTGAGCACCGAGCACCCTGAGTACTGAGCACCCAGCACCATGAGTACTGAGCACCGAGCACCCAGAGTACTGAGCAACCTGAGTACTGAGCACCCAGCACCCTGAGTACTGAGCACCCAGCATCCCGAGCACTGAGCACCCAGCACCCCAAACACTGAGCACCGAGCACCCCGAGTACTGAGCACCCAGCACCCTGAGTACTGAGCACCCAGCACCCTGAGTACTGAGCACCCAGCACCCTGAGTACTGAGCACCCAGCACCATGAGTACTGAGCACCGAGCACCCTGAGCACTGAGCACCCAGCACCCTGAGTACTGAGCAACAAGCACCCTGAGTACTGAGCACCCAGCAACCTGAGTACTGAGCACCCAGCATCCTGAGTTCTGAGCACCCAGCACCCTGAGCACTGAGCACACTGAGTACTGAGCACCCAGCACCCTGAGCACTGAGGACCCAGCACCCTGAGTACTGAGCACCCAGCACCCTGAGCACTGAGGACCCAGCACCCCGAGCACTGAGCACCCAGCACCCTGAGTACTGAGCACCCAGCACCCTGAGCACTGAGGACCCAGCACCCCGAGCACTGAGCACCCAGCACGCTGAGTACTGAGCACTGAGCACCCAGCACCCTGAGTACTGAGCACCCAGCACCCCGAGCACTGAGCACCCAGCACCCCGAGCACTGAGCACTGAGCACCCTGAGTACTGAGCACTGAGCACCCTTAGTACTGAGCACCGAGCACCCTGAGTACTGAGCACCCAGCACCCTGAGCACTGAGCACGGAGCACCCCGAGGACTGAGCACCCAGGACCGTGAGCACTGAGCACCCAGCACATTGAGTACTGAGCACCGAGCACCCCGAGCACTGAGCACCCAGCACCCTGAGTAATGAGCACCCAGCACCCTGAGTACTGAGCACTGAGCAACCTGAGCACTGAGCACCCAGCACCCCGGGCACTGAGCACCCAGCACCCTGAGTACTGAGCACCCAGCACCCTGAGTACTGAGCACTCAGCACCCTGAGTACTGAGCACCGAGCACCCCGAGCACTGAGCACCCAGCACCCTGAGCACTGAGCACCCTGAGGACTGAGCACCCAGCACCCTGAGTACTGAGCACCCAGCACCCTGAGTACTGAGCACCCAGCATCCTGAGTACTGAGCACCGATCACCCTGAGCACTGAGCACCCAGCACCCCGAGCACTGAGCACCCAGGACCCTGAGTACTGAGCACCCTGAGTACTGAGCACCCAGCAACCCGAGCACTGAGCACCCAGCACCCTGAGTACTGAGCACCCTGAGTACTGAGCATCCAGCACCCTGAGTACTGAGCACCCTGAATACTGAGCACCCAGCACCCTGAGCACTGAGCACCCAGCACCCTGAGTACTGAGCACCCAGCACCCTGAGCACTGAGCACCCAGCACCCTGAGTACTGAGCACCGAGCACCCTGAGCACTGAGCACCCAGCACACTGAGTACTGAGCACTGAGCACCCCGAGTACTGAGCACCCAGCACCCCGAGCACTGAGCACCCAGCACCCTGAGTACTGAGAACAGATCACCCTGAGTACTGAGCACACAGCACCCTGAGTACTGAGCCCCCAGCATCCTGAGTACTGAGCACCCAGCACCCTGAGCACTGAGCACCCAGCACCCTGAGTACTGAGCACCCAGCACGCTGAGTACTGAGCACCCAGCACCGCGAGCACTGAACACCCAGCACCCTGAGTACTGAGCACTGAGCACCCAGCACCCCGAGCACTGAGCACCCAGCACCCTGTGTACTGAGCACTGAGCACCCTGAGTACTAAGCACCCAGCACCCTGAGTACTGAGCACCCAGGACCCTGAGCACTGAGCACTGACACCCTGAGAACTGAGCACCCAGCACCCTGAGCACTCAGCACCCAGCACCCCGAGCACTGAGCACCCAGCATCCTGAGCACTGAGTACTGAGCACCCAGCACCCTGAGCACTGAGCACCCAGCACTCTGAGCACTGAGCACCCAGCACCCTGAGTACTGAGCACCCAGCACGCTGAGCACTGAGCACCCAGCACCCCGAGTACTGAGCACCCAGCACCCTGAGTACTGAGCACACAGCACCCTGAGTACTGAGCACCAAGCACGCCAAGCACTGAGCACCCAGCACCCTGAGCACTGAGCACCCAGCACCCTGAGTACTGAGCATCAAGCACGCTGAGCACTGAGCACCCAGCACCCTGAGCACTGAGCACCCAGCACCCTGAGCACTGAGCACCCAGCACCCTGAGTACTGAGCACCCAACGTACTGAGCACCGAGCACCCCGAGCACTGAGCACCCAGCACCCTGATTACTGAGCACCCAGCACCCCGAGCACTGAGCACCCAGCACACTGTGTACTGAGCACCGAGCACCCTGAGTACTGAGCACAAAGCACCCCGAGCACTGAGCACCCAGCACCCCGAGCACTGAGCACCCAGCACTGAGCACCCAGCACCCTGAGTACTGAGCACCGAGCACCAAGAGCACTGAGCACCCAGCACCCTGAGTACTGAGCACCGAGCACCCCGAGAACTGAGCACCGGGCACCCCGAGCACTGAGCACCCAGCACCCTGAGTACTGAGCACCCAGCACCCTGAGTACTGAGCACCAAGCACCCTGAGTACTGAGCACCCTGAATACTGAGCACCCAGCACCCTGAGCACTGAGCACCCAGCACCCTGAGCACTGAGCACCCAGCACCCTGAGTACTGAACACCCAGCACCCCGAGCACTGAGCACCCAGCACCCTGAGCACTGAGCACCGAGCGCCCTGAGTACTGAGCACCCAGCACCCTGATTACTGAGCACCCAGCACACTGAGCACTGAGCACCCAGCACCCTGAGCACTGAGCACCCAGCACCCTGAGTACTGAGCACCCAGCACCCCGAGCACTGAGCACCCAGCACCGCGAGTATGAGCACCCAGCACCCTGAGTACTGAGCACCCAGCACCCCGAGCACTGAGCACCCAGGACCCCGAGAATGAGCACCCAGCACCCTGAATACTGAGCACCCAGCACAAAGAGCACTGAGAACCCTGAGTACTGAGCACCCAGCACCCTGAGTACTGAGCACTAAGCACCCAGAGCACTGAGCACCCAGCACCCCGATCACGGAGCACCCAGGACCCCGAGCACTGAGTACTGAGCACCTAGCACCCTGAGTACTGAGCACTGAGCTCCCCGAGCACTGAGCACCCTGAGTACTGAGCACCCAGGACCCCGATAACTGAGCACCCAGCACCCTGAGCACTGAGCACCCAGCACCCTGAGTACTGAGCACCCAGCACGCTGAGTACTGAGTACCCAGCACCGCGAGCATTGAAGACCCAGCACCCTGAGTACTGAGCACTGAGCACCCAGCACCCCGAGCACTGATCACCCAGCACCCTGTGTACTGAGCACTGAGCACCCTGAGTACTAAGCACCCAGCACCCTGAGTACTGAGCACCCAGGACCCTGAGCACTGAGGACCCAGCACCCCGAGCACTGAGCACCCAGCACCCTGAGTACTGAGCACCCAGACCCCGAGCACTGAGCACCAAGCACCCCTAGCACTGTGCACCCAGCACCCTGAGTACTGAGAACCCAGCACCCTGAGTACTGAGCACCCAGCACCCTGAGCACTGAGCACCCAGCAGCCCGAGCACTGAGCACCCAGCATCCTGAGCACTGAGTACTGAGCACCCAGCACCCCGAGTACTGAGCACCCAGCACACTGAGTACTGAGCACCCAGCACCCTGAGTACTGAGCACCCAGCACCCTGAGTACTGAGCACCCAGCACCCCGAGCACTGAGCACCCAGCACCCCAAACACTGAGCACCGAGCACCCTGAGAACTGAGCACCGAGCACCCTGAGTACTGAGCACCCAGCACCATGAGTACTGAGCACCGAGCACCCTGAGCACTGAGCACCCAGCACCCTGAGTACTGAGCACCAAGCACCCTGAGTACTGAGCACCCAGCAACCTGAGTACTGAGCACCCAGCATCCTGAGTTCTGAGCACCCAGCACCCTGAGCACTGAGCACACTGAGTACTGAGCACCCAGCACCCTGAGCACTGAGGACCCAGCACCCTGAGTACTGAGCACCCAGCACCCTGAGCACTGAGGACCCAGCACCCCGAGCACTGAGCACCCAGCACCCTGAGTACTGAGCACCCAGCACCCTGAGCACTGAGGACCCAGCACCCCGAGCACTGAGCACCCAGCACGCTGAGTACTGAGCACTGAGCATACAGCACCCTGAGTACTGAGCACCCAGCACCCCGAGCACTGAGCACCCAGCACCCCGAGCACTGAGCACTGAGCACCCTGAGTACTGAGCACTGAGCACCCTTAGTACTGAGCACCGAGCACCCTGAGTACTGAGCACCCAGCACCCTGAGCACTGAGCACGGAGCACCCCGAGGACTGAGCACCCAGGACCTTGAGCACTGAGCACCCAGCACATTGAGTACTGAGCACCGAGCACCCCGAGCACTGAGCACACAGCACCCTAAGTACTGAGCACCCAGCACCCCGAGCACTGAGCACCCAGCACCCCGAGCACTGAGCACCCAGCACCCTGAGTACTGAGCACCCAGCACCCTGAGTTCTGAGCACCCAGCACCCCGAGCACTGAGCAGCCAGCACCCTGAGCACTGAGCACCCAGCACCCTGAGTACTGAGCACCCAGCACCACGAGCACTGAGCACCCAGCACCCTGAGTAATGAGCACCCAGCACCCTGAGTACTGAGCACTGAGCACCCTGAGCACTGAGCACCCAGCACCCCGAGCACTGAGCACCCAGCACCCTGAGTACTGAGCACCCAGCACCCTGAGTACTGAGCACTCAGCACCCTGAGTACTGAGCACCGAGCACCCCGAGCACTGAGCACCCAGCACCCTGAGCACTGAGCACCCTGAGGACTGAGCACCCAGCACCCTGAGTACTGAGCACCCAGCACCCTGAGTACTGAGCACCCAGCATCCTTAGTACTGAGCACCGATCACCCTGAGCACTGAGCACCCAGCACCCCGAGCACTGAGCACCCAGGACCCTGAGTACTGAGCACCCTGAGTACTGAGCACCCAGCAACCCGAGCACTGAGCACCCAGCACCCTGAGTACTGAGCACCCTGAGTACTGAGCATCCAGCACCCTGAGTACTGAGCACCCTGAATACTGAGCACCCAGCACCCTGAGCACTGAGCACCCAGCACCCTGAGTACTGAGAACAGATCACGCTGAGTACTGAGCACACAGCACACTGAGTACTGAGCACTGAGCACCCCGAGTACTGAGCACCCAGCACCCCGAGCACTGAGCACCCAGCACCCTGAGTACTGAGAACAGATCACCCTGAGTACTGAGCACACAGCACCCTGAGTACTGAGCCCCCAGCATCCTGAGTACTGAGCACCCAGCACCCTGAGCACTGAGCACACAGCACCCCGAGTATGAGCACCCAGCACCCTGAGTACTGAGAACCGAGCACCCTGAGTACCGAGCACCCAGCACCCTGAGTACTGAGCCCCAGCACCCTGAGTACTGAGCACCCAGCACCCCGGGCACTGAGCAACCAGCACCCCGAGCACGGAGCACCCAGGACGCCGAGCACTGAGTACTGAGCACCTAGCACCCTGAGTACTGAGCACCGAGCTCCCTGAGCACTGAGCACCCTGAGTACTGAGCACCCAGGACCCCGATCACTGAGCACCCAGCACCCTGAGCACTGAGCACCCAGCACCCGGAGCACCATGCACCCTGAGTACTGAGCACCCAGCACGCTGTGTACTGAGCACCCAGCACCGCGAGCACTGAACACCCAGCACCCTGAGTACTGAGCACTGAGCACCCAGCACCCCGAGCACTGAGCACCCAGCACCCTGTGTACTGAGCACTGAGCACCCTGAGTACTAAGCACCCAGCACCCTGAGTACTGAGCACCCAGGACCCTGAGCACTGAGCACTGAGCACCCCGAGAACTGAGCACCCAGCACCCTGAGCACTCAGCACCCAGCACCCCGAGCACTGAGCACCCAGCATCCTGAGCACTGAGTACTGAGCACCCAGCACCCTGAGCACTGAGCACCCAGCACACTGAGCACTGAGCACCCAGCACCCTGGGTACTGAGCACCCAGCACGCTGAGCACTGAGCACCCAGCACCCCGAGTACTGAGCACCCAGCACCCTGAGTACTGAGAACACAGCACCCTGAGTACTGAGCACCGAGCACCCCAAGCACTGAGCACTCAGCACCCTGAGCACTGAGCACCCAGCACCCTGAGTACTGAGCATCAAGCACCCTGAGCACTGAGCACCCAGCACCCTGAGCACTGAGCACCCAGCACCCTGAGCACTGAGCACCCAGCACCCAGAGTACTGAGCACCCAACGTACTGAGCACCGAGCACCCCGAGCACTGAGCACCCATCACCCTGATTACTGAGCACCCAGCACCCCGAGCACTGAGCACCCAGCACACTGTGTACTGAGCACCGAGCACCCTGAGTACTGAGCACCCAGCACCCCGAGCACTGAGCACCCAGCACCCCGAGCACTGAGCACCCAGCACTGAGCACCCAGCACCCTGAGTACTGAGCACCGAGCACCAAGAGCACTGAGCACCCAGCACCCTGAGTACTGAGCACCGAGCACCCCGAGAACTGAGCACCGGGCACCCCGAGCACTGAGCACCCAGCACCCTGAGTACTGAGCACCCAGCACCCTGAGTACTGAGCACCCAGCACCCTGAGTACTGAGCACCCTGAATACTGAGCACCCAGCACCCTGAGCACTGAGCACCCAGCACCCTGAGCACTGAGCACCCAGCACCCTGAGTACTGAACACCCAGCACCCCGAGCACTGAGCACCCAGCACCCTGAGCACTGAGCACCGAGCGCCCTGAGTACTGAGCACCCAGCACCCTGATTACTGAGCACCCAGCACCCTGAGAACTGAGCACCCAGCAACCTGAGCACTGAGCACCCAGCACCCTGAGTACTGAGCACCCAGCACCCCGAGCACTGAGCACCCAGCACCCTGAGCACTGAGCACCCAGCACTCTGAGCACTGAGCACCCAGCACCCTGAGTACTGAGCACCCAGCACGCTGAGCACTGAGCACCCAGCACCCCGAGTACTGAGCACCCAGCACCCTGAGTACTGAGAACACAGCACCCTGAGTACTGAGCACCGAGCACCCCAAGCACTGAGCACTCAGCACCCTGAGCACTGAGCACCCAGCACCCTGAGTACTGAGCATCAAGCACCCTGAGCACTGAGCACCCAGCACCCTGAGCACTGAGCACCCAGCACCCTGAGCACTGAGCACCCAGCACCCAGAGTACTGAGCACCCAACGTACTGAGCACCGAGCACCCCGAGCACTGAGCACCCATCACCCTGATTACTGAGCACCCAGCACGCCGAGCACTGAGCACCCAGCACTGAGCACCCAGCACCCTGAGTACTGAGCACCGAGCACCAAGAGCACTGAGCACCCAGCACCCTGAGTACTGAGCACCGAGCACCCCGAGAACTGAGCACCGGGCACCCCGAGCACTGAGCACCCAGCACCCTGAGTACTGAGCACCCAGCACCCTGAGTACTGAGCACCCAGCACCCTGAGTACTGAGCACCCTGAATACTGAGCACCCAGCACCCTGAGCACTGAGCACCCAGCACCCTGAGCACTGAGCACCCAGCACCCTGAGTACTGAACACCCAGCACCCCGAGCACTGAGCACCCAGCACCCTGAGCACTGAGCACCGAGCGCCCTGAGTACTGAGCACCCAGCACCCTGATTACTGAGCACCCAGCACCCTGAGAACTGAGCACCCAGCACCCTGAGCACTGAGCACCCAGCACCCTGAGTACTGAGCACCCAGCACCCCGAGCACTGAGCACCCAGCACCCCGAGTATGAGCACCCAGCACCCTGAGTACTGAGAACCGAGCACCCTGAGTACTGAGCACCCAGCACCCTGAGTACTGAGCCCCAGCACCCTGAGTACTGAGCACCCAGCACCCCGAGCACTGAGCACCCAGCACCCCGAGAATGAGCACCCAGCACCCTGAATACTGAGCACCCAGCACCCCGAGCACTGAGCACCCTGAGTACTGAGCACCCAGCACCCTGAGTACTGAGCACAAAGCACCCAGAGCACTGAGCACCCAGCACCCCGAGCACGGAGCACCCAGGACCCCGAGCATTGAGTACTGAGCACCTAGCACCCTGAGTACTGAGCACTGAGCTCCCCGAGCACTGAGCACCCTGAGTACTGAGCACCCAGGACCCCGATAACTGAGCACCCAGCACCCTGAGCACTGAGCACCCAGCACCCAGAGTACTGAGCACCCAGCACGCTGAGTACTGAGCATCCAGCACAGCGAGCATTGAACACCCAGCACCCTGTGTACTGAGCACTGAGCACCCAGCACCCCGAGCACTGAGCACCCAGCACCCTGTGTACTGAGCACTGAGCACCCTGAGTACTAAGCACCCAGCACCCTGAGTACTGAGCACCCAGGACCCTGAGCACTGAGCACTGAGCACCCCGAGCACTGAGCACCCAGCACCCTGAGCACTCAGCACCCAGCACCCTGAGCACTGAGCACCCAGCATCCTGAGCACTGAGTACTGAGCACCCAGCACCCTGAGGACTGAGCACCCAGCACCCCGAGCACTGAGCACCCAGCACCCCGAGAATGAGCACCCAGCACACTGAATACTGAGCACCCAGCACCCCGAGCACTGAGCACCCTGAGTACTGAGCACCCAGCACCCTGAGTACTGAGCACTAAGCACCCAGAGCACTGAGCACCCAGCACCCCGAGCACGGAGCACCCAGGACCCCGAGCACTGAGTACTGAGCACCTAGCACCCTGAGTACTGAGCACTGAGCTCCCCGAGCACTGAGCACCCTGAGTACTGAGCACCCAGGACCCCGATAACTGAGCACCCAGCACCCTGAGCACTGAGCACCCAGCACCCTGAGTACTGAGCACCCAGCACGCTGAGTACTGAGCACCCAGCACCGCGAGCATTGAACACCCAGCACGCTGAGTACTGAGCACTGAGCACCCAGCACCCCGAGCACTGAGCACCCAGCACCCTGTGTACTGAGCACTGAGCACCCTGAGTACTAAGCACCCAGCACCCTGAGTACTGAGCACCCAGGACCCTGAGCACTGAGCACTGAGCACCCCGAGCACTGAGCACCCAGCACCCTGAGCACTCAGCATACAGCACCCTGAGCACTGAGCACCCAGCATCCTGAGCACTGAGTACTGAGCACCCAGAACCCGGAGCACTGAGCACCCAGCACCCTGAGCACTGAGCACCCAGCACCCTGAGTACTGAGCACCCAGCACCCCAAGTACTGAGCACCGAGCACCGTGAGTACTGAGCACCCAGCACGCTGAGCACTGAGCACCCAGCACCCCGAGTACTGAGCACCCAGCACCCTGAGTACTGAGCACCCAGCACCCTGAGTACTGAGCACTAAGCACCCAGAGCACTGAGCTCCCAGCACCCCGAGCACGGAGCACCCAGGACCCCGAGCACTGAGTACTGAGCACCTAGCACCCTGAGTACTGAGCACTGAGCTCCCCGAGCACTGAGCACCCTGAGTACTGAGCACCCAGGACCCCGATAACTGAGCACCCAGCACCCTGAGCACTGAGAACCCAGCACCCTGAGTACTGAGCACCCAGCACGCTGAGTACTGAGCACCCAGCACCGCGAGCATTGAACAGCCAGCACCCTGAGTACTGAGCACTGAGCACCCAGCGACCCGAGCACTGAGCACCCAGCACCCTGTGTACTGAGCACTGAGCACCCTGAGTACAAAGCACCCAGCACCCTGAGTACTGAGCACCCAGGACCTGAGCACTGAGCACTGAGCACCCCGAGCACTGAGCACCCAGCACCCTGAGCACTCAGCACCCAGCACCCTGAGCACTGAGCACCCAGCATCCTGAGCACTGAGTACTGAGCACCCAGCACCCTGAGCACTGAGCACCCAGCACCCCGAGCACTGAGCACCCAGCACCCCGAGAATGAGCACCCAGCACCCTGAATACTGAGCACCCAGCACCCCGAGCACTGAGCACCCTGAGTAATGAGCACCCAGCACCCTGAGTACTGAGCACTAAGCACCCAGAGCACTGAGCACCCAGCACCCCGAGCACGGAGCACCCAGGACCCCGAGCACTGAGTACTGAGCACCTAGCACCCTGAGTACTGAGCACTGAGCTCCCCGAGCACTGAGCACCCTGAGTACTGAGCACCCAGGACCCCGATAACTGAGCACCCAGCACCCTGAGCACTGAGCACCCAGCACCCTGAGTACTGAGCACCCAGCACGCTGAGTACTGAGCACCCAGCACCACGAGCATTGAACACCCAGCACCCTGAGTACTGAGCACTGAGCACCCAGCACCCCGAGCACTGAGCACCCAGCACCCTGTGTACTGAGCACTGAGCACCCTGAGTACTAAGCACCCAGCACCCTGAGTACTGAGCACCCAGGACCCTGAGCACTGAGCACTGAGCACCCCGAGCACTGAGCACCCAGCACCCTGAGCACTCAGCACCCAGCACCCTGAGCACTGAGCACCCAGCATCCTGAGCACTGAGTACTGAGCACCCAGCACCCTGAGCACTGAGCACCCAGCACCCTGAGCACTGAGCACCCAGCAACCTGAGTACTGAGCACCCAGCACCCCAAGCACTGAGCACAGAGCACCGTGAGTACTGAGCACCCAGCACACTGAGTACTGAGCACCCAGCACCCCGAGTACTGAGCACCCAGCACCCTGAGTACTGAGCACCCAGCACCCTGAGTACTGAGCACCGAGCACCCCAAGCACTGAGCACCCAGCAACCTGAGCACTGAGCACCCAGCACCCTGAGTAATGAGCATCAAGCACCCTGAGCACTGAGCACCCAGCACCCTGAGCACTGAGCACCCAGCACCCTGAGTACTGAGCACCCAACATACTGAGCACCGAGCACCCCGAGCACTGAGCACCCAGCACCCTGAGTACTGAGCACCCAGCACCCCGAGCACTGAGCACCCAGCACCCTGAGTACTGAGCACCGAGCACCCTGAGTACTGAGCACCCAGCACCCCGAGCACTGAGCACCCAGCACCCCGAGCACTGAGCACCCAGCACTGAGCACCCAGCACCCTGAGTACTGAGCACCGAGCACCCCGAGCACTGAGCACCCAGCACCCTGAGTACTGAGCACCCAGCACCCCGGGCACTGAGCAACCAGCACCCCGAGAATGAGCACCCAGCACCCTGAGTACTGAGCACCCAGCACCCCGAGCACTGAGCACCCTGAGTACTGAGCACCCAGCACCCTGAGTACTGAGCACTAAGCACCCAGAGCACTGAGCACCCAGCACCCCGAGCACGGAGCACCCAGGACGCCGAGCACTGAGTACTGAGCACCTAGCACCCTGAGTACTGAGCACCGAGCTCCCCGAGCACTGAGCACCCTGAGTACTGAGCACCCAGGACCCCGATCACTGAGCACCCAGCACCCTGAGCACTGAGCACCCAGCACCCTGAGCACTGAGCACCCAGCACCCTGAGTACTGAGCACCCAGCACGCTGAGTACTGAGCACCCAGCACCGCGAGCACTGAACACCCAGCACCCTGAGTACTGAGCACTGAGCACCCAGCACCCCGAGCACTAAGCACCCAGCACCCTGTGTACTGAGGACTGGGCACCCTGAGTACTAAGCACCCAGCACCCTGAGTACTGAGCACCCAGCACCCTGAGCACTGAGCACTGAGCACCCCGAGAACTGAGCACCCAGCACCCTGAGCACTCAGCACCCAGCACCCCGAGCACTGAGCACCCAGCATCCTGAGCACTGAGTACTGAGCACCCAGCACCCTGAGCACTGAGCACCCAGCACTCTGAGTACTGAGCATCAAGCACCCTGAGCACTGAGCACCCAGCACCCTGAGCACTGAGCACCCAGCACCCTGAGTACTGAGCATCAAGCACCCTGAGCACTGAGCACCCAGCACCCTGAGCACTGAGCACCCAGCACCCTGAGCACTGAGCACCCAGCACCCTGAGTACTGAGCACCCAGCACCCCGAGCACTGAGCACCCAGCACACTGAGCACTGAGCACCCAGCACCCTGAGTACTTAACACCCAATACCCCGAGCACTGAGCACCCAGCACCCTGAGCACTGAGCACCGAGCACCCTGAGTACTGAGCACCCAGCACCCTGATTACTGAGCACCCAGCACCCTGAGCACTGAGCACCCAGCACCCTGAGCACTGAGCACCCAGCACCCTGAGTACTGAGCACCCAGCACCCCGAGTATGAGCACCCAGCACCCTGAGTACTGAGAACCGAGCACCCTGAGTACTGAGCACCCAGCACCCTGAGTACTGAGCCCCAGCACCCTGAGTACTGAGCACCCAGCACCCTGAGCACTGAGCACCCAGCACCCCGAGCACTGAGCACCCAGCACCCCGAGAATGAGCACCCAGCACACTGAATACTGAGCACCCAGCACCCCGAGCACTGAGCACCCTGAGTACTGAGCACCCAGCACCCTGAGTACTGAGCACTAAGCACCCAGAGCACTGAGCACCCAGCACCCCGAGCACGGAGCACCCAGCACCCCGAGCACTGAGTACTGAGCACCTAGCACCCTGAGTACTGAGCACTGAGCTCCCCGAGCACTGAGCACCCTGAGTACTGAGCACCCAGGAGCCCGATAACTGAGCACCCAGCACCCTGAGCACTGAGCACCCAGCACCCTGAGTACTGAGCACCCAGCACGCTGAGTACTGAGCACCCAGCACCGCGAGCATTGAACACCCAGCACCCTGAGTACTGAGCACTGAGCACCCAGCACCCCGAGCACTGAGCACCCAGCACCCTGTGTACTGAGCACTGAGCACCCTGAGTACTAAGCACCCAGCACCCTGAGTACTGAGCACCCAGGACCCTGAGCACTGAGCACTGAGCACCCTGAGCACTGAGCACCCAGCACCCTGAGCACTCAGCACCCAGCACCCTGAGCACTGAGCACCCAGCATCCTGAGCACTGAGTACTGAGCACCCAGAACCCTGAGCACTGAGCACCCAGCACCCTGAGCACTGAGCACCCAGCACCCTGAGTACTGAGCACCCAGCACCCCAAGCACTGAGCACCGAGCACCGTGAGTACTGAGCACCCAGCACGCTGAGCACTGAGCACCCAGCACCCCGAGTACTGAGCACCCAGCAACCTGAGTACTGAGCACCCAGCACCCTGAGTACTGAGCACTAAGCACCCAGAGCACTGAGCACCCAGCACCCCGAGCACGGAGCACCCAGGACCCCGAGCACTGAGTACTGAGCACATAGCACACTGAGTACTGAGCACTGAGCTCCCCGAGCACTGAGCACCCTGAGTACTGAGCACCCAGGACCCCGATAACTGAGCACCCAGCACCCTGAGCACTGAGCACCCAGCACCCTGAGTACTGAGCACCCAGCACGCTGAGTACTGAGAACCCAGCACCGCGAGCATTGAACACCCAGCACCCTGAGTACTGAGCACTGAGCACCCAGCACCCCGAGCACTGAGCACCCAGCACCCTGTGTACTGAGCACCGAGCACCCTGAGTACAAAGCACCCAGCACCCTGAGTACTGAGCACCCAGGACCCTGAGCACTGAGCACTGAGCACCCCGAGCACTGAGCACCCAGCACCCTGAGCACTCAGCACCCAGCACCCTGAGCACTGAGCACCCAGCATCCTGAGCACTGAGTACTGAGCACCCAGCACCCTGAGCACTGAGCACCCAGCACCCCGAGCACTGAGCACCCAGCACCCCGAGAATGAGCACCCAGCACCCTGAATACTGAGCACCCAGCACCCCGAGCACTGAGCACCCTGAGTACTGAGCACCCAGCACCCTGAGTACTGAGCACTAAGCACCCAGAACACTGAGCACCCAGCACCCCGAGCACGGAGCACCCAGGACCCCGAGCACTGAGTACTGAGCACCTAGCACCCTGAGTACTGAGCACTGAGCTCCCCGAGCACTGAGCACCCTGAGTACTGAGCACCCAGTACCCCGATAACTGAGCACCCAGCACCCTGAGCACTGAGCACCCAGCACCCTGAGTACTGAGCACCCAGCACGCTGAGTACTGAGCACCTAGCACCGCGAGCATTGAACACCCAGCACCCTGAGTACTGAGCACTGAGCACCCAGCACCCCGAGCACTGAGCACCCAGCACCCTGTGTACTGAGCACTGAGCACCCTGAGTACTAAGCACCCAGCATCCTGAGTACTGAGTACCCAGGACCCTGAGCACTGAGCACTGAGCACCCCGAGCACTGAGCACCCAGCACCCTGAGCACTCAGCACCCAGCACCCTGAGCACTGAGCACCCAGCATCCTGAGCACTGAGTACTGAGCACCCAGCACCCTGAGCACTGAGCACCCAGCACCCCGAGCACTGAGCACCCAGCACCCCAAGAATGAGCACCCAGCACCCTGAATACTGAGCACCCAGCACCCCGAGCACTGAGCACCCTGAGTACTGAGCACCCAGCACCCTGAGTACTGAGCACTAAGCACCCAGAGCACTGAGCACCCAGCACCCCGAGCACGGAGCACCCAGGACCCCGAGCACTGAGTACTGAGCACCTAGCACCCTGAGTACTGAGCACTGAGCTCCCCGAGCACTGAGCACCCTGAGTACTTAGCACCCAGGACCCCGATCACTGAGCACCCAGCACCCTGAGTACTGAGCATCAAGCACCCTGAGCACTGAGCACCCAGCACCCTGAGTACTGAGCACCGAGCACCCCAAGCACTGAGCACCCAGCACCCTGACCACTGAGCACCCAGCAACCCAAGCACTGAGCACCGAGCACCGTGAGTACTGAGCACCCAGCACGCTGAGCACTGAGCACCCAGCACCCCGAGTACTGAGCACCCAGCACCCTGAGTACTGAGCACCCAGCACCCTGAGTACTGAGCACCGTGCACCCCAAGCACTGAGCACCCAGCACCCTGACCACTGAGCACCCAGCACCCTGAGTACTGAGCATCAAGCACCCTGAGCACTGAGCACCCAGCACCCTGAGCACTGAGCACCCAGCACCCTGAGTACTGAGCACCCAACATACTGAGCACCGAGCACCCCGAGCACTGAGCACCCAGCACCCTGAGTACTGAGCACCCAGGACCCCGAGCACTGAGCACCCAGCACCCTGAGTACTGAGCACCGAGCACCCTGAGTACTGAGCACCCAGCACCCCGAGCACTGAGCACCCAGCACCCCGAGCACTGAGCACCCAGCACTGAGCACCCAGCACCCTGAGTACTGAGCACCGAGCACCAAGAGCACTGAGCACCCAGCACCCTGAGTACTGAGCACCGATCACGCCGAGCACTGAGCACCGGGCACCCCGAGCACTGAGCACCCAGCACCCTGAGTACTGAGCACACAGTACCCTGAGTACTAAGCACCCAGCACCCTGAGTACTGAGCACCCAGCACCATGAGTACTGAGCACCCAGCGTACTGAGCACCGAGCAGCCCGAGCACTGAGCACCCAGCACCCTGAGTACTGAGCACCCAGCACCCCGAGCACTGAGCACCCAGCACCATGAGTACTGAGCACCGAGCACCCTGAGTACTGTGCACCCAGCACCCTGAGTACTGAGCACCCGGCGTACTGAGCACCGAGCACCCGGCACCCTGAGTACTGAGCACCCAGCACCCTGAGCACTGAGCACCCAGCACCCTGAGTACTGAGCACTGAGCACCCCGAGTAATGAGCACCGGGCACCCCAAGCACTAAGCACCCAGCACCCCGAGCACCGAGCACCCAGCACCCTGAGCACTGAGCACCCAGCACCCTGAGCACTGAGCACCCAGCACCCTGAGCACTGAGCACCCAGCACCCTGAGCGCTGAGCACCCAGCACCCTGAACACTGTGCACCCAGCACCCTGAGTACTGAGCACCCAACGTACTGAGCACCGAGTACCCTGAGCACTGAGCACCCAGCACCCCGAGTACTGAGCACCAAGCACCCTGAGCACTGAGTACCCAGCACCCCGAGCACTGAGCACCCAGCACCCTGAGCACTGAGCACCCAGCACCCTGAGCACTGAGCACCCAGCACCCTGAGCACTGAGCACCCAGCACCCTGAACACTGTGCACCCAGCACCCTGAGTACTGAGCACCCAACGTACTGAGCACCGAGTACCCTGAGCAGTGAGCACCCAGCACCCCGAGTACTGAGCACCGGGCACCCCGAGAACTAAGCACCCAGCACCCCGAACACCGAGCACCCAGCACCCTGAGCACTGAGCACCCAGCACCCCGAGCACTGAGCACCAAGCACCCTGAGCACTGAGTACCCAGCACCCCGAGCACTGAGCACCCAGCACCCCGAGCACTGAGCACCCAGCACCCCGAGCACTGAGCACCCAGCACCCCGAGCATTGAGCACCCAGCACCCCGAGCACTGAGCACCCAGCACCCTGAGTACTGAGCACCCAACGTACTGAGCACCGAGCACCCCGAGCACTGAGCACCCAGCACACTGTGTACTGAGCACCGAGCACCCTGAGTACTGAGCACCGAGCACCAAGAGCACTGAGCACCCAGCACCCTGAGTACTGAGCACCGAGCACCCCGAGAACTGTGCACCGGGCACCCCGAGCACTGAGCACCCAGCACACTGTGTACTGAGCACCGAGCACCCTGAGTACTGAGCACCGAGCACCAAGAGCACTGAGCACCCAGCACCCTGAGTACTGAGCACCGAGCACCCCGAGAACTGAGCACCGGGCACCCCGAGCACTGAGCACCCAGCACCCTGAGTACTGAGCACCCAGCACCCTGAGTACTGAGCACCCAGCACCCTGAGTACTGAGCACCCTGAATACTGAGCACCCAGCACCCTGAGCACTGAGCACCCAGCACCCTGAGCACTGAGCACCCAGCACCCTGAGTACTGAACACCCAGCACCCCGAGCACTGAGCACCCAGCACCCTGAGCACTGAGCACCGAGCGCCCTGAGTACTGAGCACCCAGCACCCTGAGTACTGAGCACCCAGCACACTGAGCACTGAGCACCCAGCACCCTGAGCACTGAGCACCCAGCACCCTGAGTACTGAGCACCCAGCACCAAGAGCACTGAGCACCCAGCACCCCGAGTATGAGCACCCAGCACCCTGAGTACTGAGAACCGAGCACCCTGAGTACTGAGCACCTAGCACACTGAGTACTGAGCACTGAGCTCCCCGAGCACTGAGCACCCTGAGTATTGAGCACCCAGGACCCCGATAAATGAGCACCCAGCACCCTGAGCACTGAGCACCCAGCACCCTGAGTACTGAGCACCCAGCACGCTGAGTACTGAGCACCCAGCACCGCGAGCATTTAACACCCAGCACCCTGAGTACTGAGCACTGAGCACCCAGCACCCCGAGCACTGAGCACCCAGCACCCTGTGTACTGAGCACTGAGCACCCTGAGTACTAAGCACCCAGCACCCTGAGTACTGAGCACCCAGGACCCTGAGCACTGAGCACTGAGAACCCCGAGCACTGAGCACCCAGCACCCCGAGCACTGAGCACCCAGCACCCTGTGTACTGAGCACTGAACACCCTGAGTACTAAGCACCCAGCACCCTGAGTACTGAGCACCCAGGACCCTGAGCACTGAGCACTGAGCACCCCGAGCACTGAGCACCCAGCACCCTGAGCACTCAGCACCCAGCACCCTGAGCACTGAGCACCCAGCATACTGAGCACTGAGTACTGAGCACCCAGCACCCTGAGCACTGAGCACCCAGCACCCCGAGCACTGAGCACCCAGCACCCCGAGAATGAGCACCCCGCACCCTGAATACTGAGCACCCAGCACCCCGAGCACTGAGCACCCTGAGTACCGAGCACCCAGCACCCTGAGTACTGAGCACTAAGCACCCAGAGCACTGAGCACCCAGCACCCCGAGCACTGAGCACCCAGGACACCGAGCACTGAGTACTGAGCACCTAGCACCCTGAGTACTGAGCACTGAGCTCCCCGAGCACTGAGCACCCTGAGTACTGAGCACCCAGGTCCCCGATAACTGAGCACCCAGCACCCTGAGCACTGAGCACCCAGCACCCTGAGTACTGAGCACCCAGCACGCTGAGTACTGAGCACCCAGCACCGCGAGCATTGAACACCCAGCACCCTGAGTACTGAGCACTGAGCACCCAGCACCCCGAGCACCGAGCACCCAGCACCCTGTGTACTGAGAACTGAGCACCCTGAGTACTAAGCACCCAGCACCCTGAGTACTGAGCAACCAGGACCCTGAGCACTGAGCACTGAGCACCCCGAGCACTGAGCACCCAGCACCCTGAGCACTCAGCACCCAGCACCCTGAGCACTGAGCACCCAGCATCCTGAGCACTGAGTACTGAGCACCCAGCACCCTGAGCACTGAGCACCCAGCACCCTGAGTACTGAGAACTGAGCACCCTGAGTACTAAGCACCCAGCACCCTGAGTACTGAGCACCCAGGACCCTGAGCACTGAGCACTGAGCACCCCGAGCACTGAGCACCCAGCACCCTGAGCACTCAGCACCCAGCACCCCAAGCACTGAGCACCAAGCACCGTGAGTACTGAGCACACAGCACGCTGAGCACTGAGCACCCAGCACCACGAGAACTGAGCACCCAGCACACTGAGTACTGAGCACCCAGCACCCTGAGTACTGAGCACTAAGCACCCAGAGCACTGAGCACCCAGCACCCGGAGCACGGAGCACCCAGAACCCCGAGCACTGAGTACTGAGCACCTAGCACCCTGAGTACTGAGCACTGAGCTCCCCGAGCACTGAGCACCCTGAGTACTGAGTACCCAGGACCCTAATAACTGAGCACCCAGCACCCTGAGCACTGAGCACCCAGCACCCTGAGTACTGAGCACCCAGCACGCTGAGTACTCAGCACCCAGCACCGCGAGCATTGAACACCCAGCACCCTGAGTACTGAGCACTGAGCACCCAGCACCCCGAGCACTGAGCACCCAGCACCCTGTGTACTGAGCACTGAGCACCCTGAGTACTAAGCACCCAGCACCCTGAGTACTGAGCACCCAGGACCCTGAGCACTGAGCACTGAGCACCCCGAGCACTGAGCACCCAGCACCCTGAGCACTCAGCACCCAGCACCCTGAGCACTGAGCACCCAGCATCCTGAGCACTGAGTACTGAGCACCCAGCACCCTGAGCACTGAGCACCCAGCACTCCGAGCACTGAGCACCCAGCACCCCGAGAATGAGCACCCAGCACCCTGAATACTGAGCACCCAGCACCCCGAGCACTGAGCACCCTGAGTACTGAGCACCCAGCACCCTGAGTACTGAGCACTAAGCACCCAGAGCACTGAGCACCCAGCACCCCGAGCACGGAGCACCCAGGACCCCGAGCACTGAGTACTGAGCACCTAGCACCCTGAGTACTGAGCACTGAGCTCCCCGAGCACTGAGCACCCTGAGTACTGAGCACCCAGGACCCCGATAACTGAGCACCCAGCACCCTGAGCACTGAGCACCCAGCACCCTGAGTACTGAGCACCCAGCACGCTGAGTACAGAGCACCCAGCACCGCGAGCATTGAACACCCAGCACCCTGAGTACTGAGCACTGAGCACCCAGCACCCCGAGCACTGAGCACCCAGCACCCTGTGTACTGAGCACTGAGCACCCTGAGTACTAAGCACCCAGCACCCTGAGTACTGAGCACCCAGGACACTGAGCACTGAGCACGGAGCACCCCGAGCACTGAGCACCCAGCACCCTGAGCACTCAGCACCCAGCACCCTGAGCACTGAGCACCCAGCATCCTGAGCACTGAGTACTGAGCACCCAGCACCCTGAGCACTGAGCACCCAGCACCCTGAGCACTGAGCACCCAGCACCCCGAGCACTGAGCACCCAGCACCCCGAGAATGAGCACCCAGCACCCTGAATACTGAGCACCCAGCACCCCGAGCACTGAGCACCCTGAGTACCGAGCACCCAGCACCCTGAGTACTGAGCACTAAGCACCCAGAGCACTGAGCACCCAGCACCCCGAGCACGGAGCACCCAGGACCCCGAGCACTGAGTACTGAGCACCTAGCACCCTGAGTACTGAGCACTGAGCTCCCCGAGCACCCAGCACCGTGAGTACTGAGCACCCAGCACGCTGAGCACTGAGCACCCAGCACCCCGAGTACTGAGCACCCAGCACGCTGAGTACTGAGCACCCAGCACCGCGAGCATTGAACACCCAGCACCCTGAGTACTGAGCACTGAGCACCCAGCGACCCGAGCACTGAGCACCCAGCACCCTGTGTACTGAGCACTGAGCACCCTGAGTACAAAGCACCCAGCACCCTGAGTACTGAGCACCCAGGACCTGAGCACTGAGCACTGAGCACCCCGAGCACTGAGCACCCAGCACCCTGAGCACTCAGCACCCAGCACCCTGAGCACTGAGCACACAGCATCCTGAGCACTGAGTACTGAGCACCCAGCACCCTGAGCACTGAGCACGCAGCACCCCGAGCACTGAGCACCCAGCACCCCGAGAATGAGCACCCAGCACCCTGAATACTGAGCACCCAGCACCCCGAGCACTGAGCACCCTGAGTAATGAGCACCCAGCACCCTGAGTACTGAGCACTAAGCACCCAGAGCACTGAGCACCCAGCACCCCGAGCACGGAGCACCCAGGACCCCGAGCACTGAGTACTGAGCACCTAGCACCCTGAGTACTGAGCACTGAGCTCCCCGAGCACTGAGCACCCTGAGTACTGAGCACCCAGGACCCCGATAACTGAGCACCCAGCACCCTGAGCACTGAGCACCCAGCACCCTGAGTACTGAGCACCCAGCACGCTGAGTACTGAGCACCCAGCACCACGAGCATTGAACACCCAGCACCCTGAGTACTGAGCACTGAGCACCCAGCACCCCGAGCACTGAGCACCCAGCACCCTGTGTACTGAGCACTGAGCACCCTGAGTACTAAGAACCCAGCACCCTGAGTACTGAGCACCCAGGACCCTGAGCACTGAGCACTGAGCACCCCGAGCACTGAGCACCCAGCACCCTGAGCACTCAGCACCCAGCACCCTGAGCACTGAGCACCCAGCATCCTGAGCACTGAGTACTGAGCACCCAGCACCCTGAGCACTGAGCACCCAGCACCCTGAGCACTGAGCACCCAGCACCCTGAGTACTGAGCACCCAGCACCCCAAGCACTGAGCACAGAGCACCGTGAGTACTGAGCACCCAGCACACTAAGTACTGAGCACCCAGCACCCCGAGTACTGAGCACCCAGCACCCTGAGTACTGAGCACCCAGCACCCTGAGTACTGAGCACCGAGCACCCCAAGCACTGAGCACCCAGCAACCTGAGCACTGAGCGCCCAGCACCCTGAGTAATGAGCATCAAGCACCCTGAGCACTGAGCACCCAGCACCCTGAGCACTGAGCACCCAGCACCCTGAGTACTGAGCACCCAACATACTGAGCACCGAGCACCCCGAGCACTGAGCACCCAGCACCCTGAGTACTGAGCACCCAGCACCCCGAGCACTGAGCACCCAGCACCCTGAGTACTGAGCACCGAGCACCCTGAGTACTGAGCACCCAGCACCCCGAGCACTGAGCACCCAGCACCCCGAGCACTGAGCACCCAGCACTGAGCACCCAGCACCCTGAGTACTGAGCACCGAGCACCCCGAGCACTGAGCACCCAGCACCCTGAGTACTGAGCACCCAGCACCCCGGGCACTGAGCAACCAGCACCCCGAGAATGAGCACCCAGCACCCTGAGTACTGAGCACCCAGCACCCCGAGCACTGAGCACCCTGAGTACTGAGCACCCAGCACCCTGAGTACTGAGCACTAAGCACCCAGAGCACTGAGCACCCAGCACCCCGAGCACGGAGCACCCAGGACGCCGAGCACTGAGTACTGAGCACCTAGCACCCTGAGTACTGAGCACCGAGCTCCCCGAGCACTGAGCACCCTGAGTACTGAGCACCCAGGACCCCGATCACTGAGCACCCAGCACCCTGAGCACTGAGCACCCAGCACCCTGAGCACTGAGCACCCAGCACCCTGAGTACTGAGCACACAGCACCCTGAGTACTGAGCACTGAGCACCAAGCACCCCGAGCACTGAGCACCCTGAGTACTGAGCACCCAGGACCCCGATCACTGAGCACCCAGCACCCTGAGCACTGAGCACCCAGCACGCTGAGTACTGAGCACCCAGCACCGCGAGCACTGAACACACAGCACCCTGAGTACTGAGCACTGAGCACCAAGCACCCCGAGCACTGAGCACCCAGCACCCTGTGTACTGAGGACTGGGCACCCTGAGTACTAAGCACCCAGCACCCTGAGTACTGAGCACCCAGCACCCTGAGCACTGAGCACTGAGCACCCCGAGAACTGAGCACCCAGCACCCTGAGCACTCAGCACCCAGCACTCCGAGCACTGAGCACCCAGCATCCTGAGCACTGAGTACTGAGCACCCAGCACCCTGAGCACTGAGCACCCAGCACTCTGAGTAATGAGCATCAAGCACCCTGAGCACTGAGCACCCAGCACCCTGAGCACTGAGCACCCAGCACCCTGAGTACTGAGCATCAAGCACCCTGAGCACTGAGCACCCAGCACCCTGAGCACTGAGCACCCAGCACCCTGAGCACTGAGCACCCAGCACCCTGAGTACTGAGCACCCAGCACCCCGAGCACTGAGCACCCAGCACACTGTGTACTGAGCACCGAGCACCCTGAGTACTGAGCACCCAGCACCCTGAGCACTGAGCACCCAGCACCCCGAGCACTGAGCACCCAGCACTGAGCACCCAGCACCCTGAGTACTGAGCACCGAGCACCAAGAGCACTGAGCACCCAGCACCCTGAGTACTGAGCACCGCGCACCCCGAGAACTGAGCACCGGGCACCCCGAGCACTGAGCACCCAGCACCCTGAGTACTGAGCACCCAGCACCCTGAGTACTGAGCACCCAGCACCCTGAGTACTGAGCACCCTGAATACTGAGCACCCAGCACCCTGAGCACTGAGCACCCAGCACCCTGAGCACTGAGCACCCAGCACCCTGAGTACTTAACACCCAATACCCCGAGCACTGAGCACCCAGCACCCTGAGCACTGAGCACCGAGCGCCCTGAGTACTGAGCACCCAGCACCCTGATTACTGAGCACCCAGCACCCTGAGCACTGAGCACCCAGCACCCTGAGCACTGAGCACCCAGCACCCTGAGTACTGAGCACCCAGCACCCTGAGCACTGAGCACCCAGCACCCCGAGTATGAGCACCCAGCACCCTGAGTACTGAGAACCGAGCACCCTGAGTACTGAGCACCCAGCACCCTGAGTACTGAGCCCCAGCACCCTGAGTACTGAGCACCCAGCACCCTGAGCACTGAGCACGCAGCACCCCGAGAATGAGCACCCAGCACCCTGAATACTGAGCACCCAGCACCCCGAGCACTGAGCACCCTGAGTACTGAGCACCCAGCACCCTGAGTACTGAGCACTAAGCACCCAGAGCACTGAGCACCCAGCACCCCGAGCACGTAGCACCCAGGAACCCGAGCACTGAGTACTGAGCACCTAGCACCCTGAGTACTGAGCACTGAGCTCCCCGAGCACTGAGCACCCTGAGTACTGAGCACCCAGGACCCCGATAACTGAGCACCCAGCACCCTGAGCACTGAGCACCCAGCACCCAGAGTACTGAGCACCCAGCACGCTGAGTACTGAGCACCCAGCACCGCGAGCATTGAACACCCAGCACCCTGAGTACTGAGCACTGAGCACCCAGCACCCCGAGCACTGAGCACCCAGCACCCTGTGTACTGAGCACTGAGCACCCTGAGTACTAAGCACCCAGCACCCTGAGTACTGAGCACCCAGGACCCTGAGCACTGACCACTGAGCACCCCGAGCACTGAGCACCCAGCACCCTGAGCACTCAGCACCCAGCACCCTGAGCACTGAGCACCCAGCATCCTGAGCACTGAGTACTGAGCACCCAGCACCCTGAGCACTGAGCACCCAGCACCCCGAGCACTGAGCACCCAGCACCCCGAGAATGAGCACCCAGCACACTGAATACTGAGCACCCAGCACCCCGAGCACTGAGCACCCTGAGTACTGAGCACCCAGCACCCTGAGTACTGAGCACTAAGCACCCAGAGCACTGAGCACCCAGCACCCCGATCACGGAGCACCCAGGACCCCGAGCACTGAGTACTGAGCACCTAGCACCCTGAGTACTGAGCACTGAGCTCCCCGAGCACTGAGCACCCTGAGTACTGAGCACCCAGGACCCCGATAACTGAGCACCCAGCACCCTGAGCACTGAGCACCCAGCACCCTGAGTACTGAGCACCCAGCACGCTGAGTACTGAGCACCCAGCACCGCGAGCATTGAACACCCAGCACCCTGAGTACTGAGCACTGAGCACCCAGCACCCCGAGCACTGAGCACCCAGCACCCTGTGTACTGAGCACTGAGCACCCTGAGTACTAAGCACCCAGCACCCTGAGTACTGAGCACCCAGGACCCTGAGCACTGAGCACTGAGCACCCCGAGCACTGAGCACCCAGCACCCTGAGCACTCAGCACCCAGCACCCTGAGCACTGAGCACCCAGCATCCTGAGCACTGAGTACTGAGCACCCAGAACCCTGAGCACTGAGCACCCAGCACCCTGAGCACTGAGCACCCAGCACCCTGAGTACTGAGCACCCAGCACCCCAAGCACTGAGCACCGAGCACCGTGAGTACTGAGCACCCAGCACGCTGAGCACTGAGCACCCAGCACCCCGAGTACTGAGCACCCAGCAACCTGAGTACTGAGCACCCAGCACCCTGAGTACTGAGCACTAAGCACCCAGAGCACTGAGCACCCAGCACCCCGAGCACGGAGCACCCAGGACCCCGAGCACTGAGTACTGAGCACCTAGCACACTGAGTACTGAGCACTGAGCTCCCCGAGCACTGAGCACCCTGAGTACTGAGCACCCAGGACCCCGATAACTGAGCACCCAGCACCCTGAGCACTGAGCACCCAGCACCCTGAGTACTGAGCACCCAGCACGCTGAGTACTGAGCACCCAGCACCGCGAGCATTGAACACCCAGCACCCTGAGTACTGAGCACTGAGCACCCAGCACCCCGAGCACTGAGCACCCAGCACCCTGTGTACTGAGCACTGAGCACCCTGAGTACTAAGCACCCAGCACCCTGAGTACTGAGCACCCAGGACCCTGAGCACTGAGCACTGAGCACCCCGAGCACTGAGCACCCAGCACCCTGAGCACTCAGCACCCAGCACCCTGAGCACTGAGCACCCAGCATCCTGAGCACTGAGTACTGAGCACCCAGCACCCTGAGCACTGAGCACCCAGCACCCCGAGCACTGAGCACCCAGCACCCCGAGAATGAGCACCCAGCACCCTGAATACTGAGCACCCAGCACACCGAGCACTGAGCACCCTGAGTACTGAGCACCCAGCACCCTGAGTACTGAGCACTAAGCACCCAGAGCACTGAGCACCCAGCACCCCGAGCACGGAGAACCCAGGACCCCGAGCACTGAGTACTGAGCACCTAGCACCCTGAGTACTGAGCACTGAGCTCCCCGAGCACTGAGCACCCTGAGTACTTAGCACCCAGGACCCCGATAACTGAGCACTCAGCACCCTGAGCACTGAGCACCCAGCACCCTGAGTACTGAGCACCCAGCACGCTGAGTACTGAGCACCCAGCACCGCGAGCATTGAACACCCAGCACCCTGAGTACTGAGCACTGAGCACCCAGCACCCCGAGCACTGAGCACCCAGCACCCTGTGTACTGAGCACTGAGCACCCTGAGTACTAAGCACCCAGCACCCTGAGTACTGAGCACCCAGGACCCTGAGCACTGAGCACTGAGCACCCCGAGCTCTGAGCACCCAGCACCCTGAGCACTCAGCACCCAGCACCCTGAGCACTGAGCACCCAGCATCCTGAGCACTGAGCACCCAGCACTCTGAGTACTGAGCATCAAGCACCCTGAGCACTGAGCACCCAGCACCCTGAGCACTGAGCACCCAGCACCCTGAGTACTGAGCATCAAGCACCCTGAGCACTGAGCACCCAGCACCCTGAGCACTGAGCACCCAGCACCCTGAGCACTGAGCACCCAGCACCCTGAGTACTGAGCACCCAGCACCCCGAGCACTGAGCACCCAGCACCCCGAGAATGAGCACCCAGCACCCTGAATACTGAGCAACCAGCACACCGAGCACTGAGCACCCTGAGTACTGAGCACCCAGCACCCTGAGTACTGAGCACTAAGCACCCAGAGCACTGAGCACCCAGCACCCCGAGCACGGAGAACCCAGGACCCCGAGCACTGAGTACTGAGCACCTAGCACCCTGAGTACTGAGCACTGAGCTCCCCGAGCACTGAGCACCCTGAGTACTTAGCACCCAGGACCCCGATAACTGAGCACTCAGCACCCTGAGCACTGAGCACCCAGCACCCTGAGTACTGAGCACCCAGCACGCTGAGTACTGAGCACCCAGCACCGCGAGCATTGAACACCCAGCACCCTGAGTACTGAGCACTGAGCACCCAGCACCCCGCGCACTGAGCACCCAGCACCCTGTGTACTGAGCACTGAGCACCCTGAGTACTAAGCACCCAGCACCCTGAGTACTGAGCACCCAGGACCCTGAGCACTGAGCACTGAGCACCCCGAGCTCTGAGCACCCAGCACCCTGAGCACTCAGCACCCAGCACCCTGAGCACTGAGCACCCAGCATCCTGAGCACTGAGCACCCAGCACTCTGAGTACTGAGCATCAAGCACCCTGAGCACTGAGCACCCAGCACCCTGAGCACTGAGCACCCAGCACCCTGAGTACTGAGCATCAAGCACCCTGAGCACTGAGCACCCAGCACCCTGAGCACTGAGCACCCAGCACCCTGAGCACTGAGCACCCAGCACCCTGAGTACTGAGCACCCAGCACCCCGAGCACTGAGCACCCAGCACACTGTGTACTGAGCACCGAGCACCCTGAGTACTGAGCACCCAGCACCCTGAGCACTGAGCACCCAGCACCCCGAGCACTGAGCACCCAGCACTGAGCACCCAGCACCCTGAGTACTGAGCACCGAGCACCAAGAGCACTGAGCACCCAGCACCCTGAGTACTGAGCACCGAGCACCCCGAGAACTGAGCACCGGGCACCCCGAGCACTGAGCACCCAGCACCCTGAGTACTGAGCACCCAGCACCCTGAGTACTGAGCACCCAGCACCCTGAGTACTGAGCACCCTGAATACTGAGCACCCAGCACCCTGAGCACTGAGCACCCAGCACCCTGAGCACTGAGCACCCAGCACCCTGAGTACTTAACACCCAATACCCCGAGCACTGAGCACCCAGCACCCTGAGCACTGAGCACCGAGCGCCCTGAGTACTGAGCACCCAGCACCCTGATTACTGAGCACCCAGCACCCTGAGCACTGAGCACCCAGCACCCTGAGCACTGAGCACCCAGCACCCTGAGTACTGAGCACCCAGCACCCCGAGCACTGAGCACCCAGCACCCCGAGTATGAGCACCCAGCACCCTGAGTACTGAGAACCGAGCACCCTGAGTACTGAGCACCCAGCACCCTGAGTACTGAGCCCCAGCACCCTGAGTACTGAGCACCCAGCACCCTGAGCACTGAGCACCCAGCACCCCGAGAATGAGCACCCAGCACCCTGAATACTGAGCACCCAGCACCCCGAGCACTGAGCACCCTGAGTACTGAGCACCCAGCACCCTGAGTACTGAGCACTGAGCACCCTGAGTACTAAGCACCCAGCACCCTGAGTACTGAGCACCCAGGACCCTGAGCACTGAGCACTGAGCACCCCGAGCACTGAGCACCCAGCACCCTGAGCACTCAGCACCCAGCACCCTGAGCACTGAGCACCCACTATCCTGAGCACTGAGTACTGAGCACCCAGCACCCTGAGCACTGAGCACCCAGCACCCCGAGCACTGAGCACCCAGCACCCCGAGAATGAGCACCCAGCACCCTGAATACTGAGCACCCAGCACCCCGAGCACTGAGCACCCTGAGTACTGAGCACCCAGCACCCTGAGTACTGAGCACTAAGCACCCAGAGCACTGAGCACCCAGCACCCCGAGCACGGAGCACCCAGGACCCCGAGCACTGAGTACTGAGCACCTAGCACACTGAGTACTGAGCACTGAGCTCCCCGAGCACTGAGCACCCTGAGTACTTAGCACCCAGGACCCCGATAACTGAGCACCCAGCACCCTGAGCACTGAGCACCCAGCACCCTGAGTACTGAGCACCCAGCACGCTGAGTACTGAGCACCCAGCACCGCGAGCATTGAACACCCAGCACCCTGAGTACTGAGCACTGAGCACCCAGCACCCCGAGCACTGAGCACCCAGCACCCTGTGTACTGAGCACTGAGCACCCTGAGTACTAAGCACCCAGCAGCCTGAGTACTGAGCACCCAGGACCCTGAGCACTGAGCACTGAGCACCCCGAGCTCTGAGCACCCAGCACCCTGAGCACTCAGCACCCAGCACCCTGAGCACTGAGCACCCAGCATCCTGAGCACTGAGCACCCAGCACTCTGAGTACTGAGCATCAAGCACCCTGAGCACTGAGCACCCAGCACCCTGAGCACTGAGCACCCAGCACCCTGAGTACTGAGCATCAAGCACCCTGAGCACTGAGCACCCAGCACCCTGAGCACTGAGCACCCAGCACCCTGAGCACTGAGCACCCAGCACCCTGAGTACTGAGCACCCAGCACCCCGAGCACTGAGCACCCAGCACACTGTGTACTGAGCACCCAGCACCCTGAGTACTTAACACCCAATACCCCGAGCACTGAGCACCCAGCACCCTGAGCACTGAGCACCCAGCACCCTGAGTACTTAACACCCAATACCCCGAGCACTGAGCACCCAGCACCCTGAGCACTGAGCACCGAGCGCCCTGAGTACTGAGCACCCAGCACCCTGATTACTGAGCACCCAGCACCCTGAGCACTGAGCACCCAGCACCCTGAGCACTGAGCACCCAGCACCCTGAGTACTGAGCACCCAGCACCCCGAGCACTGAGCACCCAGCACCCCGAGTATGAGCACCCAGCACCCTGAGTACTGAGAAGCGAGCTCCCTGAGTACTGAGCACCCAGCATCCTGAGCACTGAGCACCCAGCACTCTGAGTACTGAGCATCAAGCACCCTGAGCACTGAGCACCCAGCACCCTGAGCACTGAGCACCCAGCACCCTGAGTACTGAGCATCAAGCACCCTGAGCACTGAGCACCCAGCACCCTGAGCACTGAGCACCCAGCACCCTGAGCACTGAGCACCCAGCACCCTGAGTACTGAGCACCCAGCACCCCGAGCACTGAGCACCCAGCACCCCGAGAATGAGCACCCAGCACCCTGAATACTGAGCACCCAGCACACCGAGCACTGAGCACCCTGAGTACTGAGCACCCAGCACCCTGAGTACTGAGCACTAAGCACCCAGAGCACTGAGCACCCAGCACCCCGAGCACGGAGAACCCAGGACCCCGAGCACTGAGTACTGAGCACCTAGCACCCTGAGTACTGAGCACTGAGCTCCCCGAGCACTGAGCACCCTGAGTAATTAGCACCCAGGACCCCGATAACTGAGCACTCAGCACCCTGAGCACTGAGCACCCAGCACCCTGAGTACTGAGCACCCAGCACGCTGAGTACTGAGCACCCAGCACCGCGAGCATTGAACACCCAGCACCCTGAGTACTGAGCACTGAGCACCCAGCACCCCGAGCACTGAGCACCCAGCACCCTGTGTACTGAGCACTGAGCACCCTGAGTACTAAGCACCCAGCACCCTGAGTACTGAGCACCCAGGACCCTGAGCACTGAGCACTGAGCACCCCGAGCTCTGAGCACCCAGCACCCTGAGCACTCAGCACCCAGCACCCTGAGCACTGAGCACCCAGCATCCTGAGCACTGAGCACCCAGCACTCTGAGTACTGAGCATCAAGCACCCTGAGCACTGAGCACCCAGCACCCTGAGCACTGAGCACCCAGCACCCTGAGTACTGAGCATCAAGCACCCTGAGCACTGAGCACCCAGCACCCTGAGCACTGAGCACCCAGCACCCTGAGCACTGAGCACCCAGCACCCTGAGTACTGAGCACCCAGCACCCCGAGCACTGAGCACCCAGCACACTGTGTACTGAGCACCGAGCACCCTGAGTACTGAGCAACCAGCACCCTGAGCACTGAGCACCCAGCACCCCGAGCACTGAGCACCCAGCACTGAGCACCCAGCACCCTGAGTACTGAGCACCGAGCACCAAGAGCACTGAGCACCCAGCACCCTGAGTACTGAGCACCGAGCACCCCGAGAACTGAGCACCGGGCACCCCGAGCACTGAGCACCCAGCACCCTGAGTACTGAGCACCCAGCACCCTGAGTACTGAGCACCCAGCACCCTGAGTACTGAGCACCCTGAATACTGAGCACCCAGCACCCTGAGCACTGAGCACCCAGCACCCTGAGCACTGAGCACCCAGCACCCTGAGTACTTAACACCCAATACCCCGAGCACTGAGCACCCAGCACCCTGAGCACTGAGCACCGAGCGCCCTGAGTACTGAGCACCCAGCACCCTGATTACTGAGCACCCAGCACCCTGAGCACTGAGCACCCAGCACCCTGAGCACTGAGCACCCAGCACCCTGAGTACTGAGCACCCAGCACCCCGAGCACTGAGCACCCAGCACCCCGAGTATGAGCACCCAGCACCCTGAGTACTGAGAACCGAGCACCCTGAGTACTGAGCACCCAGCACCCTGAGTACTGAGCCCCAGCACCCTGAGTACTGAGCACCCAGCACCCTGAGCACTGAGCACCCAGCACCCCGAGAATGAGCACCCAGCACCCTGAATACTGAGCACCCAGCACCCCGAGCACTGAGCACCCTGAGTACTGAGCACCCAGCACCCTGAGTACTGAGCACTGAGCACCCTGAGTACTAAGCACCCAGCACCCTGAGTACTGAGCACCCAGGACCCTGAGCACTGAGCACTGAGCACCCCGAGCACTGAGCACCCAGCACCCTGAGCACTCAGCACCCAGCACCCTGAGCACTGAGCACCCACTATCCTGAGCACTGAGTACTGAGCACCCAGCACCCTGAGCACTGAGCACCCAGCACCCCGAGCACTGAGCACCCAGCACCCCGAGAATGAGCACCCAGCACCCTGAATACTGAGCACCCAGCACCCCGAGCACTGAGCACCCTGAGTACTGAGCACCCAGCACCCTGAGTACTGAGCACTAAGCACCCAGAGCACTGAGCACCCAGCACCCCGAGCACGGAGCACCCAGGACCCCGAGCACTGAGTACTGAGCACCTAGCACACTGAGTACTGAGCACTGAGCTCCCCGAGCACTGAGCACCCTGAGTACTTAGCACCCAGGACCCCGATAACTGAGCACCCAGCACCCTGAGCACTGAGCACCCAGCACCCTGAGTACTGAGCACCCAGCACGCTGAGTACTGAGCACCCAGCACCGCGAGCATTGAACACCCAGCACCCTGAGTACTGAGCACTGAGCACCCAGCACCCCGAGCACTGAGCACCCAGCACCCTGTGTACTGAGCACTGAGCACCCTGAGTACTAAGCACCCAGCAGCCTGAGTACTGAGCACCCAGGACCCTGAGCACTGAGCACTGAGCACCCCGAGCTCTGAGCACCCAGCACCCTGAGCACTCAGCACCCAGCACCCTGAGCACTGAGCACCCAGCATCCTGAGCACTGAGCACCCAGCACTCTGAGTACTGAGCATCAAGCACCCTGAGCACTGAGCACCCAGCACCCTGAGCACTGAGCACCCAGCACCCTGAGTACTGAGCATCAAGCACCCTGAGCACTGAGCACCCAGCACCCTGAGCACTGAGCACCCAGCACCCTGAGCACTGAGCACCCAGCACCCTGAGTACTGAGCACCCAGCACCCCGAGCACTGAGCACCCAGCACACTGTGTACTGAGCACCGAGCACCCTGAGTACTGAGCACCCAGCACCCTGAGCACTGAGCACCCAGCACCCCGAGCACTGAGCACCCAGCACTGAGCACCCAGCACCCTGAGTACTGAGCACCGAGCACCAAGAGCACTGAGCACCCAGCACCCTGAGTACTGAGCACCGAGCACCCCGAGAACTGAGCACCGGGCACCCCGAGCACTGAGCACCCAGCACCCTGAGTACTGAGCACCCAGCACCCTGAGTACTGAGCACCCAGCACCCTGAGTACTGAGCACCCTGAATACTGAGCACCCAGCACCCTGAGCACTGAGCACCCAGCACCCTGAGCACTGAGCACCCAGCACCCTGAGTACTTAACACCCAATACCCCGAGCACTGAGCACCCAGCACCCTGAGCACTGAGCACCGAGCGCCCTGAGTACTGAGCACCCAGCACCCTGATTACTGAGCACCCAGCACCCTGAGCACTGAGCACCCAGCACCCTGAGCACTGAGCACCCAGCACCCTGAGTACTGAGCACCCAGCACCCCGAGCACTGAGCACCCAGCACCCCGAGTATGAGCACCCAGCACCCTGAGTACTGAGAACCGAGCTCCCTGAGTACTGAGCACCCAGCACCCTGAGTACTGAGCCCCAGCACCCTGAGTACTGAGCACCCAGCACCCTGAGCACTGAGCACCCAGCACCCCGAGAATGAGCACCCAGCACCCTGAATACTGAGCACCCAGCACCCCGAGCACTGAGCACCCTGAGTACTGAGCACCCAGCACCCTGAGTACTGAGCACTAAGCACCCAGAGCACTGAGCACCCAGCACCCCGAGCACGTAGCACCCAGGACCCCGAGCACTGAGTACTGAGCACCTAGCACCCTGAGTACTGAGCACTGAGCTCCCCGAGCACTGAGCACCCTGAGTACTGAGCACCCAGCACCCTGGTCACTGAGCACCCAGCACCCTGAGCACTGAGCACCCAGCACCCCGAGCACTGAGCACCCAGCACCCTGAGTACTGAGCACCCAGCACCCCGAGCACTGAGCACCCTGAGTACTGAGCACCCAGCACCCTGACTAATGAGCACCCAGCACCCCGAGCACTGAGCACCCAGCACCCTGAGTACTGAGCACCGAGCACCCTGAGTACTCAGCAGCCAGCACCCTGAGTACTGAGCACCCAGCGTACTGAGCACCGAGCACCCAGCACCCTGAGTACTGAGCACCCAGCACCCTGAGCACTGAGCACCCAGCAACCTGAGTACTGAGCACCAAGCACCCCGAGTACTGAGCACCCAGCTCCCCGAGCACTGAGCACCCAGCACCCTGAGCACTGAGCACCCAGCACCCCGAGCACTGAGCACCCAGCACCCCGAGCACTGAGCACCCAGCACCCCGAGCACTGAGCACCCAGCACCCCGAGCACCGAGCACATTGAGTACTAAGCACCGAGCACCCTGAGCACTGAGCACCCAGCTCCCAGAGTACTGAGCACCCAGCACGCTGAGTACTGAGCACCCAGCACCGCGAGCATTGAACACCCAGCACCCTGAGTACTGAGCACTGAGCACCCAGCACCCCGAGCACTGAGCACCCAGCACCCTGTGTACTGAGCACTGAGCACCCTGAGTACTAAGCACCCAGCACCCTGAGTACTGAGCACCCAGGACCCTGAGCACTGAGCACTGAGCACCCCGAGCACTGAGCACCCAGCACCCTGAGCACTCAGCACCCAGCACCCTGAGCACTGAGCACCCAGCATCCTGAGCACTGAGTACTGAGCACCCAGCACCCTGAGCACTGAGCACCCAGCACCCCGAGCACTGAGCACCCAGCACCCCGAGAATGAGCACCCAGCACACTGAATACTGAGCACCCAGCACCCCGAGCACTGAGCACCCTGAGTACTGAGCACCCAGCACCCTGAGTACTGAGCACTAAGCACCCAGAGCACTGAGCACCCAGCACCCCGAGCACGGAGCACCCAGGACCCCGAGCACTGAGTACTGAGCACCTAGCACCCTGAGTACTGAGCACTGAGCTCCCCGAGCACTGAGCACCCTGAGTACTGAGCACCCAGGACCCCGATAACTGAGCACCCAGCACCCTGAGCACTGAGCACCCAGCACCCTGAGTACTGAGCACCCAGCACGCTGAGTACTGAGCACCCAGCACCGCGAGCATTGAACACCCAGCACCCTGAGTACTGAGCACTGAGCACCCAGCACCCCGAGCACTGAGCACCCAGCACCCTGTGTACTGAGCACTGAGCACCCTGAGTACTAAGCATCCAGCACCCTGAGTACTGAGCACCCAGGACCCTGAGCACTGAGCACTGAGCATCCCGAGCACTGAGCACCCAGCACCCTGAGCACTCAGCACCCAGCACCCTGAGCACTGAGCACCCAGCAGCCCGAGTACTGAGCACCCAGCAACCTGAGTACTGAGCACCCAGCACCCTGAGTACTGAGCACTAAGCACCCAGAGCACTGAGCACCCAGCACCCCGAGCACGGAGCACCCAGGACCCCGAGCACTGAGTACTGAGCACCTAGCACACTGAGTACTGAGCACTGAGCTCCCCGAGCACTGAGCACCCTGAGATCTGAGCACCCAGGACCCCCATAACTGAGCACCCAGCACCCTGAGCACTGAGCACCCAGCACCCTGAGTACTGAGCACCCAGCACGCTGAGTACTGAGCACCCAGCACCGCGAGCATTGAACACCCAGCACCCTGAGTACTGAGCACTGAGCACCCAGCACCCCGAGCACTGAGCACCCAGCACCCTGTGTACTGAGCACCGAGCACTCTGAGTACAAAGCACCCAGCACCCTGAGTACTGAGCACCCAGGACCCTGAGCACTGAGCACTGAGCACCCCGAGCACTGAGCACCCAGCACCCTGAGCACTCAGCACCCAGCACTCTGAGCACTGAGCACCCAGCATCCTGAGCACTGAGTACTGAGCACCCAGCACCCTGAGCACTGAGCACCCAGCACCCCGAGCACTGAGCACCCAGCACCCCGAGAATGAGCACCCAGCACCCTGAATACTGAGCACCCAGCACCCCGAGCACTGAGCACACTGAGTACTGAGCACCCAGCACCCTGAGTACTGAGCACTAAGCACCCAGAGCACTGAGCACCCAGCACCCCGAGCACGGAGCACCCAGGACCCCGAGCACTGAGTACTGAGCACCTAGCACCCTGAGTACTGAGCACTGAGCTCCCCGAGCACTGAGCACCCTGAGTACTGAGCACCCAGGACCCCGATAACTGAGCACCCAGCACCCTGAGCACTGAGCACCCAGCACCCTGAGTACTGAGCACCCAGCACGCTGAGTACTGAGCACCCAGCACCGCGAGCATTGAACACCCAGCACCCTGAGTACTGAGCACTGAGCACCCAGCACCCCGAGCACTGAGCACCCAGCACCCTGTGTACTGAGCACTGAGCACCCTGAGTACTAAGCATCCAGCACCCTGAGTACTGAGCACCCAGGACCCTGAGCACTGAGCACTGAGCACCCCGAGCACTGAGCACCCAGCACCCTGAGCACTCAGCACCCAGCACCCTGAGCACTGAGCACCCAGCAGCCCGAGTACTGAGCACCCAGCAACCTGAGTACTGAGCACCCAGCACCCTGAGTACTGAGCACTAAGCACCCAGAGCACTGAGCACCCAGCACCCCGAGCACGGAGCACCCAGGACCCCGAGCACTGAGTACTGAGCACCTAGCACACTGAGTACTGAGCACTGAGCTCCCCGAGCACTGAGCACCCTGAGATCTGAGCACCCAGGACCCCCATAACTGAGCACCCAGCACCCTGAGCACTGAGCACCCAGCACCCTGAGTACTGAGCACCCAGCACGCTGAGTACTGAGCACCCAGCACCGCGAGCATTGAACACCCAGCACCCTGAGTACTGAGCACTGAGCACCCAGCACCCCGAGCACTGAGCACCCAGCACCCTGTGTACTGAGCACCGAGCACTCTGAGTACAAAGCACCCAGCACCCTGAGTACTGAGCACCCAGGACCCTGAGCACTGAGCACTGAGCACCCCGAGCACTGAGCACCCAGCACCCTGAGCACTCAGCACCCAGCACCCTGAGCACTGAGCACCCAGCATCCTGAGCACTGAGTACTGAGCACCCAGCACCCTGAGCACTGAGCACCCAGCACCCCGAGCACTGAGCACCCAGCACCCCGAGAATGAGCACCCAGCACCCTGAATACTGAGCACCCAGCACCCCGAGCACTGAGCACACTGAGTACTGAGCACCCAGCACCCTGAGTACTGAGCACTAAGCACCCAGAGCACTGAGCACCCAGCACCCCGAGCACGGAGCACCCAGGACCCCGAGCACTGAGTACTGAGCACCTAGCACCCTGAGTACTGAGCACTGAGCTCCCCGAGCACTGAGCACCCTGAGTACTGAGCACCCAGGACCCCGATAACTGAGCACCCAGCACCCTGAGCACTGAGCACCCAGCACCCTGAGTACTGAGCACCCAGCACGCTGAGTACTGAGCACCCAGCACCGCGAGCATTGAACACCCAGCACCCTGAGTACTGAGCACTGAGCACCCAGCACCCCGAGCACTGAGCACCCAGCACCCTGTGTACTGAGCACTGAGCACCCTGAGTACTAAGCACCCAGCACCCTGAGTACTGAGCACCCAGGACCCTGAGCACTGAGCACCCCGAGCACTGAGCACCCAGCACCCTGAGCACTCAGCACCCAGCACCCTGAGCACTGAGCACCCAGCATCCTGAGCACTGAGTACTGAGCACCCAGCACCCTGAGCACTGAGCACCCAGCACCCAGAGCACTGAGCACCCAGCACCCCGAGAATGAGCACCCAGCACCCTGAATACTGAGCACCCAGCACCCCGAGCACTGAGCACCCTGAGTACTGAGCACCCAGCACCCTGAGTACTGAGCACTAAGCACCCAGAGCACTGAGCACCCAGCACCCCGAGCACGGAGCACCCAGGACCTGGAGCACTGAGTACTGAGCACCTAGCACCCTGAGTACTGAGCACTGAGCTCCCCGAGCACTGAGCACCCTGAATTCTTAGCACCCAGGACCCCGATAACTGAGCACCCAGCACCCTGAGCCCTGAGCACCCAGCACCCTGAGTACTGAGCACCCAGCACGCTGAATACTGAGCACCCAGCACCGCGAGCATTGAACACCCAGCACCCTGAGTACTGAGCACTGAGCACCCAGCACCCCGAGCACTGAGCACCCAGCACCCTGTGTACTGAGCACTGAGCACCCTGAGTACTAAGCACCCAGCACCCTGAGTACTGAGCACCCAGGACCCTGAGCACTGAGCACTGAGCACCCCGAGCTCTGAGTACCCAGCACCCTGAGCACTCAGCACCCAGCACCCTGAGCACTGAGCACCCAGCATCCTGAGCACTGAGTACTGAGCACCCAGCACCCTGAGCACTGAGCACCCAGCACCCTGAGCACTGAGCACCCAGCACCCTGAGTACTGAGCACCCAGCAACCCAAGCACTGAGCACCCAGCAACCCAAGCACTGAGCACCGAGCACCGTGAGTACTGAGCACCCAGCACGCTGAGCACTGAGCACCCAGCACCCCGAGTACTGAGCACCCAGCACCCTGAGTACTGAGCACCCAGCACCCTGAGTACTGAGCACCGAGCACCCCAAGCACTGAGCACCCAGCACCCTGACCACTGAGCACCCAGCACCCTGAGTACTGAGCATCAAGCACCCTGAGCACTGAGCACCCAGCACCCTGAGCACTGAGCACCCAGCACCCTGAGTACTGAGCACCCAACATACTGAGCACCGAGCACCCCGAGCACTGAGCACCCAGCACCCTGAGTACTGAGCACCCAGGACCCCGAGCACTGAGCACCCAGCACCCTGAATACTGAGCACCGAGCACCCTGAGTACTGAGCACCCAGCACCCCGAGCACTGAGCACCCAGCACCCCGAGCACTGAGCACCCAGCACTGAGCACCCAGCACCCTGAGTACTGAGCACCGAGCACCAAGAGCACTGAGCACCCAGCACCCTGAGTACTGAGCACCGATCACGCCGAGCACTGAGCACCGGGCACCCCGAGCACTGAGCACCCAGCACCCTGAGTTCTGAGCACACAGTACCCTGAGTACTAAGCACCCAGCACCCTGAGTACTGAGCACCCAGCACCATGAGTACTGAGCACCCAGCGTACTGAGCACCGAGCAGCCCGAGCACTGAGCACCCAGCACCCTGAGTACTGAGCACCCAGCACCCCGAGCACTGAGCACCCAGCACCATGAGTACTGAGCACCGAGCACCCTGAGTACTGTGCACCCAGCACCCTGAGTACTGAGCACCGGGCGTACTGAGCACCGAGCACCCGGCACCCTGAGTACTGAGCACCCAGCACCCTGAGCACTGAACACCCAGCACCCTGAGTACTGAGCACTGAGCACCCCGAGTACTGAGCACCGGGCACCCCAAGCACTAAGCACCCAGCACCCCGAGCACCGAGCACCCAGCACCCTGAGCACTGAGCACCCAGCACCCTGAGCACTGAGCACCCAGCACCCTGAGCACTGAGCACCCAGCACCCTGAGCACTGAGCACCCAGCACCCTGAACACTGTGCTCCCAGCACCCTGAGTACTGAGCACACAACGTACTGAGCACCGAGTACCCTGAGCACTGAGCACCCAGCACCCCGAGTACTGAGCACCAAGCACCCTGAGCACTGAGTACCCAGCACCCCGAGCACTGAGCACCCAGCACCCTCAGCACTGAGCACCCAGCACCCTGAGCACTGAGCACCCAGCACCCTGAGCACTGAGCACCCAGCACCCTGAATACTGTGCACCCAGCACCCTGAGTACTGAGCACCCAACGTACTGAGCACCGAGTACCCTGAGCAGTGAGCACCCAGCACCCCGAGTACTGAGCACCGGGCACCCCGAGCACTAAGCACCCAGCACCCCGAGCACCGAGCACCCAGCACCCTGAGCACTGAGCACCCAGCACCCCGAGCACTGAGCACCAAGCACCCTGAGCACTGAGTACCCAGCACCCCGAGCACTGAGCACCCAGCACCCCGAGCACTGAGCACCCAGCACCCCGAGCACTGAGCACCCAGCACCCCGAGCATTGAGCACCCAGCACCCCGAGCACTGAGCACCCAGCACCCTGAGCACTGAGCAGCCAGCACCCTGAGTACTGAGCACCGAGCACCCTGAGTACTGAGCACCGAGCACCCCAAGCACTGAGCACCCAGCACCCTGAGCACTGAGCTCCCAGCACCCTGAGTACTGAGCATCAAGCACCCTGAGCACTGAGCACCCAGCACCCTGAGCACTGAGCACCCAGCACCCTGAGCACTGAGCACCCAGCACCCTGAGTACTGAGCACCCAACGTACTGAGCACCGAGCACCCCGAGCACTGAGCACCCAGCACCCTGATTACTGAGCACCCAGCACCCCGAGCACTGAGCACCCAGCACACTGTGTACTGAGCACCGAGCACCCTGAGTACTGAGCACCCAGCACCCCGAGCACTGAGCACCCAGCACTGAGCACCCAGCACCCTGAGTACTGAGCACCGAGCACCAAGAGCACTGAGCACCCAGCACCCTGAGTACTGAGCACCGAGCACCCCGAGATCTGAGCACCGGGCACCCCGAGCACTGAGCACCCAGCACCCTGAGTACTGAGCACCCAGCACCCTGAGTACTGAGCACCCAGCACCCTGAGTACTGAGCACCCTGAATACTGAGCACCCAGCACCCTGAGCACTGAGCACCCAGCACCCTGAGCACTGAGCACCCAGCACCCCGAGTACTGAACACCCACCACCCCGAGCACTGAGCACCCTGCACCCTGAGCACTGAGCACCGAGCGCCCTGAGTACTGAGCACCCAGCACCCTGAGTACTGAGCACCCAGCACACTGAGCACTGAGCACCCAGCACCCTGAGCACTGAGCACCCAGCACCCTGAGTACTGAGCACCCAGCACCCCGAGCACTGAGCACCCAGCACCCCGAGTATGAGCACCCAGCACCCTGAGTACTGAGAACCGAGCACCCTGAGTACTGAGCACCTAGCACACTGAGTACTGAGCACTGAGCTCCCCGAGCACTGAGCACCCTGAGTATTGAGCACCCAGGACCCCGATAACTGAGCACCCAGCACCCTGAGCACTGAGCACCCAGCACCCTGAGTACTGAGCACCCAGCACGCTGAGTACTGAGCACCCAGCACCGCGAGCATTTAACACCCAGCACCCTGAGTACTGAGCACTGAGCACCCAGCACCCCGAGCACTGAGCACCCAGCACCCTGTGTACTGAGCACTGAGCACCCTGAGTACTAAGCACCCAGCACCCTGAGTACTGAGCACCCAGGACCCTGAGCACTGAGCACTGAGAACCCCGAGCACTGAGCACCCAGCACCCCGAGCACTGAGCACCCAGCACCCTGTGTACTGAGCACTGAACACCCTGAGTACTAAGCACCCAGCACCCTGAGTACTGAGCACCCAGGACCCTGAGCACTGAGCACTGAGCACCCCGAGCACTGAGCACCCAGCACCCTGAGCACTCAGCACCCAGCACCCTGAGCACTGAGCACCCAGCATACTGAGCACTGAGTACTGAGCACCCAGCACCCTGAGCACTGAGCACCCAGCACCCCGAGCACTGAGCACCCAGCACCCCGAGAATGAACACCCAGCACCCTGAATACTGAGCACCCAGCACCCCGAGCACTGAGCACCCTGAGTACCGAGCACCCAGCACCCTGAGTACTGAGCACTAAGCACCCAGAGCACTGAGCACCCAGCACCCCGAGCACGGAGCACCCAGGACCCCGAGCACTGAGTACTGAGCACCTAGCACCCTGAGTACTGAGCACTGAGCTCCCCGAGCACTGAGCACCCTGAGTACTGAGCACTGAGCTCCCTGAGCACCGAGCACCCAGCACCCTGTGTACTGAGAACTGAGCACCCTGAGTACTAAGCACCCAGCACCCTGAGTACTGAGCAACCAGGACCCTGAGCACTGAGCACTGAGCACCCCGAGCACTGAGCACCCAACACCCTGAGCACTCAGCACCCAGCACCCTGAGCACTGAGCACCCAGCATCCTGAGCACTGAGTACTGAGCACCCAGCACCCTGAGCACTGAGCACCCAGCACCCTGAGCACTGAGCACCCAGCACCCTGAGTACTGAGAACTGAGCACCCTGAGTACTAAGCACCCAGCACCCTGAGTACTGAGCACCCAGGACCCTGAGCACTGAGCACTGAGCACCCCAAGCACTGAGCACCCAGCACCCTGAGCACTCAGCACCCAGCACCCCAAGCACTGAGCACCGAGCACCGTGAGTACTGAGCACCCAGCACGCTGAGCACTGAGCACCCAGCACCCCGAGTACTGAGCACCCAGCACCCTGAGTACTGAGCACCCAGCACCCTGAGTACTGAGCACTAAGCACCCAGAGCACTGAGCACCCAGCACCCGGAGCACGGAGCACCCAGGACCCCGAGCACTGAGTACTGAGCACCTAGCACCCTGAGTACTGAGCACTGAGCTCCCCGAGCACTGAGCATCCTGAGTACTGAGTACCCAGGACCCCTATAACTGAGCACCCAGCACCCTGAGCACTGAGCACCCAGCACCCTGAGTACTGAGCACCCAGCACGCTGAGTACTGAGCACCCAGCACCGCGAGCATTGAACACCCAGCACCCTGAGTACTGAGCACTGAGCACCCAGCACCCCGAGCACTGAGCACCCAGCACCCTGTGTACTGAGCACTGAGCACCCTGAGTACTAAGCACCCAGCACCCTGAGTACTGAGCACCCAGGACACTGAGCACTGAGCACGGAGCACCCCGAGCACTGAGCACCCAGCACCCTGAGCACTCAGCACCCAGCACCCTGAGCAATGACTACCCAGCATCCTGAGCACTGAGTACTGAGCACCCAGCACCCTGAGCACTGAGCACCCAGCACCCCGAGCACTGAGCACCCAGCACCCCGAGAATGAGCACCCAGCACCCTGAATACTGAGCACCCAGCACCCCGAGCACTGAGCACCCTGAGTACTGAGCACCCAGCACCCTGAGTACTGAGCACTAAGCACCCAGAGCACTGAGCACCCAGCACCCGGAGCACGGAGCACCCAGGACACCGAGCAATGAGTACTGAGCACCTAGCACCCTGAGTACTGAGCACTGAGCTCCCCGAGCACTGAGCACCCTGAGTACTGAGCACCCAGGACCCCGATAACTGAGCACCCAGCACCCTGAGCACTGAGCACCCAGCACCCTGAGTACTGAGCACCCAGCACGCTGAGTACTGAGCACCCAGCACCGCGAGCATTGAACACCCAGCACCCTGAGTACTGAGCACTGAGCACCCAGCAAACCGAGCACTGAGCACCCAGGACCCTGTGTACTGAGCACTGAGCACCCTGAGTACTAAGCACCCAGCACCCTGAGTACTGAGCACCCAGGACCCTGAGCACTGAGCACTGAGCACCCCGAGCACTGAGCACCCAGCACCCTGAGCACTCAGCAACCAGCACCCAGAGCACTGAGCACCCAGCATCCTGAGCACTGAGTACTGAGCACCCAGCACCCTGAGCACTGAGCACCCAGCACCCTGAGCACTGAGCACCCAGCACCCTGAGTACTGAGCACCCAGCACCCCAAGCACTGAGCACAGAGCACCGTGAGTACTGAGCACCCAGCACGCTGGGCACTGAGCACCCAGCACCCCGAGTATTGAGCACCCAGCACCCTGAGTACTGAGCACCCAGCACCCTGAGTACTGAGCACCGAGCACCCCAAGCACTGAGCACCCAGCACCCTGAGTACTGAGCATCAAGCACCCTGAGCACTGAGCACCCAGCACCCTGAGCACTGAGCACCCAGCACCCTGAGTACTGATCACCCAACGTACTGAGCACCGAGAACCCCGAGCACTGAGCACCCAGCACCCTGAGTACTGAGCACCCAGCACCCCGAGCACTGAGCACCCAGCACCCTGAGTACTGAGCACCGAGCACCCTGAGTACTGAGCAACCAGCACCCCGAGCACTGAGCACCCAGCACCCCGAGCACTGAGCACCCAGCACTGAGCACCCAGCACCCTGAGTACTGAGCACCGAGCACCAAGAGCACTGAGCACCCAGCACCCTGAGTACTGAGCACCGAGCACCCCGAGCACTGAGCACCGGGCACCCCGAGCACTGAGCACCCAGCACCCTGAGTACTGAGCACCCAGTACCCTGAGTACTAAGCACCCAGCACCCTGAGTACTGAGCACCCAGCACCCTGAGTACTGAGCACCCAGCGTACTGAGCACCGAGCACCCCGAGCACTGAGCACCCAGCACCCTGAGTACTGAGCACCCAGCACCCCGAGCACTGAGCACCCAGCACCATGAGTACTGAGCACTGAGCCCCCCGAGTACTGAGCACCGGGCACCCCAAGCACTAAGCACCCAGCACCCCGAGCACCGAGCACCCAGCACCCTGAGCACTGAGCACCCAGCACCCTGAGCACTGAGCACCCAGCACCCTGAGCACTGAGCACCCAGCACCCTGAGCACTGAGCACACAGCACCCTGAACACTGTGCACCCAGCACCCTGAGTACTGAGCACCCAATGTACTGAGCACCGAGTACCCTGAGCACTGAGCACCCAGCACCCCGAGTACTGAGCACCGGGCACCCCGAGCACTAAGCAACCAGCACCCCGAGCACCGAGCACCCAGCACCCTGAGCACTGAGCACCCAGCACCCCGAGCACTGAGCACCAAGCACCCTGAGCACTGAGTACCCAGCACCCCGAGCACTGAGCACCCAGCACCCTGAGCACTGAGCACCCAGCACCCCGAGCACTGAGCACCCAGCACCCCGAGCATTGAGCACCCAGCACCCCGAGCACTGAGCACCCAGCACCCCGAGCACTGAGCACCCAGCACCCTGAGTACTGAGCACCCAGCAACCTGAGTACTGAGCACCCAACACCCTGAGCACTGAGCACCCAGCACCCTGAGTACTGAGCACCCAGCACCCCAAGCACAGAGCACCCTGAGTACTGAGCACCCAGCACCCCAAGCACTGAGCACCCTGAGTACTGAGCACCCAGCACCCTGATTAATGAGCACCCAGCACCCCGAGTACTGAGCACCCAGCACCCTGAGTACTGAGCACCCAACGTACTGAGCACCGAGCACCCTGAGCACTGAGCACCCAGCACCCTGAGTACTGAGCACCCAGCACCCTGAGCAATGAGCACCCTGAGTACTGAGCACCCAGCACCTTGAGCACTGAACAGCGAGCACCCCGAGAACTGAGCACCCAGCACCCAGAGTACTGAGCACCCATCACCCTGAGTACTGAACACACAGCACCCTGAGTACTGAGCACCTCGAGCACTGAGCACCCAGCACCCTGAGTACTGAGCACCGAGCACCCCGAGCACTGAGCACCCAGCACCCTGAGCACTGAACAATCAGCACCCTGAGTACTGAGCACCTCGAGCACTGAGCACCCAGCACCCTGAGTACTGAGCACCGAGCACCCTGAGCACTGAGCACCCAGCACCCCGAGCACAGAGCACCCAGCACCCTGAGTACTGAGCACCCAGCACCCTGAGTACTGAGCACCCAGCACCCTGAGCACTGAGTACCCAGCACCCTGAGCACTGAGCACCCAGCACCCTGAGCACTGAGCACACAGCACCCTGAGCACTGAGCACCCAGCACCCTGAGTACTGAGCACTGAGCACCCAGCACTCAGAGCACTGAGCACCCAGCACCCTGAGTACTGAGCACTGAGCATACAGCACCCCGAGCACTGAGGACCCAGCACCCTGAGCACTGAGCACCCAGCACCCTGAGTACTGAGCACCCAGCACCCTGAGTACTGAGCACCCAGCACCCTGAGCACTGAGTACCCAGCACCCTGAGCACTGAGCACCCAGCACCCTGAGCACTGAGCACCCAGCACCCTGAGCACTGAGCACCCAGCACCCTGAGTACTGAGCACTGAGAACCCAGCACCCCGAGCACTGAGCACCCAGCACCCTGAGTACTAAGCACCCAGCACCCTGAGTACTGAGCACCCAGCACCCTGAGTACTGAGCAACCAGCGTACTGAGCACCGAGCAACCCGAGCACTGAGCAAACAGCACCCTGAGTACTGAGCACCGAGCACGATGAGTACTGAGCACCCAGCACCCTGAGTATTGAGCACCCAGCACCCTGAGCACTGAGCACCCAGCACCCTGAGTACTGAGCACTGAGCACCCCGAGTACTGAGCACCGGGCACCCCGAGCACTAAGCACCCAGCACCCCGAGCACCGAGCACCCAGCACCCTGAGCACTGAGCACCCAGCACCCTGAGCACTGAGCACCCAGCACCCTGAGAACTGAGCACCCAGCACCCTGAGCACCGAGCACCCAGCACCCTGAGCACTGAGCACCCAGCACCCCGAGCACTGAGCCCCGAGTACCCCGAGCACTGAGTACCCAGCACCCCGAGCACTGAGCACCCAGCACCCTGAGCACTGAGCACCCAGCTCCCCGAGCACTGAGCACACAGCACCCCGAGCACTGAGCACCCAGCACCCCGATCACTGAGCACCCAGCACCCTGTGTACTGAGCACCCAGCCCCCTGAGTACTGAGCACCCAGCACCCTGAGCACTGAGCACCCAGCACCCTGAGTACTGAGCACCCAGCACCCCAAGCACTGAGCACCCTGAGTATTGAGCACCCAGCACCCCAAGCACTGAGCACCCTGAGTACTGAGCAACCAGCACCATGATTAATGAGCACCCAGCACCCCGAGCACTGAGCACCCAGCACCCTGAGTACTGAGCACCGAGCACACTGATTACTGTGCACCCAGCACCCTGAGTACTGAGCACCCAACGTACTGAGCACCGAGCACCCTGAGCACTCCGCACCCAGCACCCTGAGTACTGAGCACCCAGCACCCTGAGCAATGAGCACCCTGAGTACTGAGCACCCAGCACCTTGAGCACTGAGCACCGAGCACCCCGAGCACTGAGCACCCAGCATCCGGAGTACTGAGCACCCAGCACCCTGAGTACTGAGCACCGAGCACCCCAAGCACTGAGCACCCAGCACCGCGAGCACTGAGCACCCAGCACCCCGAGCACTGAGCACCCAGCACCCTGAGTACTGAGGACCCAGCACCCTGAGCACTGAGTACCCAGCACCCTGAGCACTGAGCACCCAGCACCCTGAGCACTGAGCACACAGCACCCTGAGCACTGGGCACCCAGCACCCTGAGTACTGAGCACTGAGTACCCAGCACCCCGAGCACTGAGCACCCAGCACCCTGAGTACTGAGCACCGAGCACCCCAAGCACTGAGCACCAAGCACCGCGAGCACTGAGCACCCAGCACCCCGAGCACTGAGCACCCAGCACCCTGAGTACTGAGCACCCAGCACCCTGAGCACTGAGTACCCAGCACCCTGAGCACTGAGCACCCAGCACCCTGAGCACTGAGCACACAGCACCCTGAGCACTGGGCACCCAGCACCCTGAGTACTGAGCACTGAGTACCCAGCACCCCGAGCACTGAGCACCCAGCACCCTGAGTACTGAGCACTGAGCACCCAGCACCCCGAGCACTGAGCACCCAGCACCCTGAGCACTGAGCACCCAGCATCCGAGTACTGAGCACCCAGCACCCTGAGTACTGAGCACCCAGCACCCTGAGAACTGAGCACGGAGCAAACCGAGGACTGAGCAACCAGCACCGTGAGCACTGAGCACCCAGCACCTTGAGTACTGAGCACCGAGCACCCCGAGCACTGCGCACCCAGCACCCTAAGTACTGAGCACCCAGCACCCTGAGTACTGAGCACCTAGCATCCTGAGTACTGAGCATCGATCAACCTGAGCACTGAGCACCCAGCACCCCGAGCACTGAGCACCCAGCAACCTGAGTACTGAGCACCCTGAGTACTGAGCACCCAGCACCCTGAGTACTGAGCACCCTGAATACTGAGCACCCAGCACCCTGAGCACTGAGCACTGAGCACCCTGAGCACTGAGCACCCAGCACCCTGAGTACTGAACACCCAGCACCCTGAGCACTGAGCACCCAGCACCCTGAGCACTGAGCACCGAGCACCCTGAGTACTGAGCACCCAGCATCCTGAGTACTGGGCACCCAGCACCCTGAGCACTGAGCACCCAGCACCCTGAGCACTGAGCACCCAGCACCCTGAGTACTGAGCACACAGCACCCTGAGTACTGAACACCCAGCACCCTGAGCACTGAGCACTGAGCACCCAGCACCCTGAGCACTGAGCACCCAGCACCCTGAGTACTGAGAACCCAACAATCTGAGCACTGAGCACCCTGAGTACTGAGCACCCAGCACCCCGAGCACTGAGCACCCTGCACCCTGTGTACTGAGCACCGAGCACCCCGAGCACTGAGCACCCAGCACCCTGAGTACTGAGCACCCAGCACCCCGAGTACTGAGCACCCAGCACCCCGAGCACTGAGCACCCAGCACCCTGAGTACTGAGCACCCAGCACCCTGAGTACTGAGCCCCCAGCACCCTGAGTACTGAGCACCCAGCACCCCGAGCACTGAGCACCCAGCACCCCGAGAATGAGCATCCAGCACCCTGAGTACTGAGAACCGAGCACCCTGAGTACTGAGCCCCAGCACGGTGAGTACTGAGCACCCAGCACCCCGAGCACTGAGCACCCAGCACCCCGAGAATGAGCACCCATCACCCTGAGTACTGAGCACCCAGCACCCTGAGTACTGAGCACCCAGCACCCCGAGCACTGAGCACCCTGAGTACTGAGCACCCAGCACCCTGAGTACTGAGCCCCAGCACGGTGAGTACTGAGCACCCAGCACCCCGAGCCCTGAGCACCCAGCACCCCGAGAATGAGCACCCAGCACCCTGAGTACTGAGCACCCAGCACCCTGAGTACTGAGCACCCAGCACCCCGAGCACTGAGCACCCTGAGTACTGAGCACCCAGCACCCTGAGTACTGAGCACTAAGCACCCAGGGCACTGAGCACCCAGCACACTGACTAATGAGCAGCGATCACCCTGAGCACTGAGCACCCAGCACCCCGAGCTCTGAGCACCCAGCACCCTGAGTATTGAGCACCCTGAGTACTGAGCACCCAGCACCCCGAGCACTGAGCACCCAGCACCCTGAGTACTGAGCACCCTGAGTACTGAGCACCCAGCACACTGAGTACTGAGCACCCAGCACCCTGAGCACTGAGCACCCAGCACACTGAGCACTGACCACCCAGCTCCCTGAGTACTGAGCACCCAGCACCCTGAGCACTGAACACCCAGCACCCCGAGCACTGAGCACCCAGCACCCCGAGCACTGAGCACTGAGCACCCTGAGTACTGAGCACTGAGCACCCTTAGTACTGAGCACCGATCAGCCTGAGTACTGAGCACCCAGCACCCTGAGCACTGAGCACGGAGCACCCCGAGGACTGAGCACCCAGCACCGTGAGCACTGAGCACCCAGCACCTTGAGTACTGAGCACCGAGCACCCCGAGAACTGAGCACCCAGCACCCTAAGTACTTAGCACCCAGCACCCTGAGCACTGAGCACCCAGCACCCCGAGCACTGAGCACCCAGCACCCTGAGTACTGAGCACCCAGCACCCGGAGTTCTGAGCACCCCGAGCACTGAGCACCCAGCACCCTGAGCACTGAGCACCCAGCACCCCGAGCACTGAGCACCCAGCACCCTGAGTACTGAGCACCCAGCACCCTGAGTACTGAGCACTCAGCACCCTGAGTACTGAGCACCGAGCACCCCGAGCACTGAGCACCCAGCACCCTGAGCACTGAGCACCCTGAGGACTGAGCACCCAGCCATCTGAGTACTGAGCACCCAGCACCCTGAGTACTGAGCACCCAGCATCCTGAGTACTGAGCACCGATCACCCTGAGCACTGGGCACCCAGCACCCCGAGCACTGAGCACCCAGCACCCTGAGTACTGAGCACCCTGAGTACTGAGCACCCAGCACCCCTAGCACTGAGCACATAGCACCCTGAGCACTGAGCACCCAGCACCCTGAGTACTGAGCACTGAGAACCAAGCACCCCGAGCACTGAGCACCCAGCACCCTGAGTACTGAGCACCGAGCACGATGAGTACTGAGCACCCAGCACCCTGAGTATTGAGCACCCAGCACCCTGAGCACTGAGCACCCAGCACCCAGAGTACTGAGCACTGAGCACCCGGAGTACTGAGCACCGGGCACCCCGAGCACTAAGCACCCAGCACCCCGAGCACCGAGCACCCAGCACCCTGAGCACTGAGCACCCAGCACCCTGAGAACTGAGCACGGAGCACCCCGAGGACTGAGCACCCAGCACCGTGAGCACTGTGCACCCAGCACCTTGAGTACTGAGCACCGAGCACCCCGAGCACTGAGCACCCAGCACCCTAAGTACTGAGCACCGAGCACCCCGAGCACTGAGCACCCAGCACCCTAAGTACTGAGCACCCAGCACCCTGAGTACTGAGCACTGAGCACCCTGAGCACTGAGCACCCAGCACCCCGAGCACTGAGCACCCAGCACCCTGAGTACTGAGCACCCAGCACCCTGAGTACTGAGCACTCAGCACCCTGAGTACTGAGCACCGAGCACACCGAGCACTGAGCACCCAGCAACCTGAGCACTGAGCACCCTGAGGACTGAGCACCCAGCACCCTGAGTACTGAGCACCCAGCACCCTGAGTACTGAGCACCTAGCATCCTGAGTACTGAGCATCGATCACCCTGAGCACTGAGCACCCAGCACCCCGAGCACTGAGCACCCAGCACCCTGAGTACTGAGCACCCTGAGTACTGAGCACCCAGCACCCCGAGCACTGAGCACCCAGCACCCTGAGTACTGAGCACCTTGAGTACTGAGCACCCAGCACCCTGAGTACTGAGCACCCTGAATACTGAGCACCCAGCACCCTGAGCACTGGGCACCGAGCACCCTGAGCACTGAGCACCCAGCACCCTGAATACTGAACACCCAGCACCCCGAGCACTGAGCACCCAGCACCCTGAGCACTGAGCACCGAGCACCCTGAGTACTGAGCACCCAGCACCCTGAGTACTGAGCACCCAGCACCCTGAGCACTGAGCACCCAGCACCCTGAGAACTGAGCACCCAGCACCCTGAGTACTGAGCACCCAGCACCCTGAATACTGACCACCCAGCACCCTGAGCACTGAGCACTGAGCACCCAGCACCCTGAGCACTGAGCACCCAGCACCCTGAGCACTGAACACCAAGCACCCCGAGCACTGAGCACCCAGCACCCTGAGCACCCAGCACCCTGAGCACTGAGCACCCTGAGCACTGAGCACTGAGCACCCAGCACCCTGAGTTCTGAGAACCCAACAATCTGAGCACTGAGCACCCAGCACCCTGAGTACTGAGCACCCAGCACCCCGAGCACTGAGCACCCTGCACCCTGTGTACTGAGCACCGAGCACCCCGAGCACTGAGCACCCAGCACCATGAGTACTGAGCACCCAGCACCCCGAGTACTGAGCAGCCAGCACGCCGAGCACTGAGCACCCAGCACCCTGAGTACTGAGAACAGATCACCCTGAGTAGTGAGCACCCAGCAGCCTGAGTACTGAGCCCCCAGCACCCTGAGTACTGAGCACCCAGCACCGCGAGCACTGAGCACCCAGCACCCCGAGAATGAGAACCCAGCACCCTGAGTACTGAGAACCGAGCACCCTGAGTACTGAGCACCCAGCACCCTGAGTACTGAGCCCCAGCACGGTGAGTACTGTGCACCCAGCACCCCGAGCACTGAGCACCCAGCACCCCGAGAATGAGCACCCATCACCCTGAGTACTGAGCACCCAGCACCCTGAGTACTGAGCACCCAGAACCCCGAGCACTGAGCACCCTGAGTACTGAGCACCCAGCACCCTGAGTACTGAGCTCCAGCACGGTGAGTACTGAGCACCCAGCACCCCGAGCACTGAGCACCCAGCACCCCGAGAATGAGCACCCAGCACCCTGAGTACTGAGCACCCAGCACCCTGAGTACTGAGCACCCAGCACCCGATCACTGAGCACCCTGAGTACTGAGCACCCAGCACCCTGAGTACTGAGCACTAAGCACCCAGAGCACTGAGCACCCAGCACCCTGAGTACTGAGCACCGATCACCCTGAGCACTGAGCACCCAGCCCCCCGAGCACTGAGCACCCAGCACCCTGAGTATTGAGCACCCTGAGTACTGAGCACCCAGCACCCCGAGCACTGAGCACACAGCACCCTGAGTACTGAGCACCCTGAGTTCTGAGCACCCAGCACCCTGAGTACTGAGCACCCAGCACCCTGAGCACTGAGCACCCAGCACCCTGAGTAATGAACAACCAGCACCCCGAGCACTGTGCACCCAGCAACCCGAGCACTGAGCACTGAGCACCCTGAGTACTGAGCACTGAGCACCCTTCGTACTGAGCACCGATCACCCTGAGTACTGAGCACCCAGCACCCTGAGCCCTGAGCACGGAGCACCCCGAGGACTGAGCACCCAGCACCGTGAGCACTGAGCACCCAGCACCTTGAGTACTGAGCACCGACCACCCCGAGCACTGAGCACCCAGCACCCTAAGTACTGAGCACCCAGCACCCTGAGCACTGAGCAACCAGCACCCCGAGCACTGAGCACCCAGTACCCTGAGTACTGAGCACCCAGCACCCTGAGCACTGAGCACCCAGCACCCCGAGCACTGAGCACCCAGCACCCTGAGTACTGAGCACCCAGCACCCTGAGTACTGAGCACTCAGCACCCTGAGTACTGAGCACCGAGCACCCCGAGCACTGAGCACCCAGCACCCTGAGTACTGAGCACCCAGCACCCTGAGTTCTGAGCACCCCGAGCACTGAGCACCCAGCACCCTGAGCACTGAGCACCCAGCACCCCGAGCACTGAGCACCCAGCACCCTGAGTACTGAGCACACAGCACCCTGAGTACTGAGCACTCAGCACCCTGAGTACTGAGCACCGAGCACCCCGAGCACTGAGCACCCAGCACCCTGAGCACTGAGCACCCTGAGGACTGAGCACCCAGCAATCTGAGTACTGAGCACCCAGCACCCTGAGTACTGAGCACCCAGCATCCTGAGTACTGAGCACCGATCACCCTGAGCATTGGGCACCCAGCACCTCGAGCACTGAGCACCCAGCACCCTGAGTACTGAGCACCCTGAGTACTGAGCACCCAGCACCCCGAGCACTGAGCACCCAGCACCCTGAGCACTGAGCAACCAGCACCCTGAGTACTGAGCACTGAGAACCCAGCACCCCGAGCACTGAGCACCGGGCACCCCGAGCACTAAGCACCCAGCACCCCGAGCACCGAGCACCCAGCAACCTGAGCACTGAGCAACCAGCACCCTGAGAACTGAGCACGGAGCACCCCGAGGACTGAGCACCCTGCACCGTGAGCACTGTGCACCCAGCACCTTGAGTACTGAGCACCGAGCACCCCGAGCACTGAGCACCCAGCACCCTAAGTACTGAGCACCGAGCACCCCGAGCACTGAGCACCCAGCACCCTAAGTACTGAGCACCCAGCACCCTGAGTACTGAGCACTGAGCACCCTGAGCACTGAGCACCCAGCACCCCGAGCACTGAGCACCCAGCACCCTGAGTACTGAGCACCCAGCACCCTGAGTACTGAGCACTCAGCACCCATAGTTCTGAGCACCGAGCACCCCGAGCACTGAGCACCCAGCAACCTGAGCACTGAGCACCCTGAGGACTGAGCACCCAGCACCCTGAGTACTGAGCACCCAGCACCCTGAGTACTGAGCACCTAGCATCCTGAGTACTGAGCATCGATCACCCTGAGCACTGAGCACCCAGCACCCTGAGCACTGAGCACCCAGCACCCTGAGTACTGAGCACCCTGAGTACTGAGCACCCAGCACCCCGAGCACTGAGCACCCAGCACCCTGAGTACTGAGCACCTTGAGTACTGAGCACCCAGCACCCTGAGTACTGAGCACCCTGAATACTGAGCACCCAGCACCCTGAGCACTGGGCACCGAGCACCCTGAGCACTGAGCACCCAGCACCCTGAATACTGAACACCCAGCACCCCGAGCACTGAGCACCCAGCACCCTGAGCACTGAGCACCGAGCACCCTGAGTACTGAGCACCCAGCACCCTGAGTACTGAGCACCCAGCACCCTGAGCACTGAGCACCCAGCACCCTGAGAACTGAGCACCCAGCACCCTGAGTACTGAGCACCCAGCACCCTGAGTACTGACCACCCAGCACCCTGAGCACTGAGCACTGAGCACCCAGCACCCTGAGCACTGAGCACCCAGCACACTGAGCACTGAACACCAAGCACCCCGAGCACTGAGCACCCAGCACCCTGAGCACCCAGCACCCTGAGCACTGAGCACCCAGCACCGCGAGCACTGAGCACCCAGCACCCTGAGTACTGAGCACCCAGCACCGCGAGCACTGAGCACCCAGCACCCCGAGAATGAGCACCCAGCACGCTGAGTACTGAGCCCCCAGCACCCTGAGTACTGAGCACCCAGCACCGCGAGCACTGAGCACCCAGCACCCCGAGAATGAGCACCCAGCACCCTGAGTACTGAGAACCGAGCACCCTGAGTACTGAGCACCCAGCACCCTGAGTACTGAGCCCCAGCACGGTGAGTACTGAGCACCCAGCACCCCGAGCACTGAGCACCCAGCACCCCGAGAATGAGCACCCATCACCCTGAGTACTGAGAACCCAGCACCCTGAGTACTGAGCACCCAGCACCCCGAGCACTGAGCACCCTGAGTACTGAGCACCCAGCACCCTGAGTACTGAGCCCCAGCACGGTGAGTACTGAGCACCCAGCACCCCGAGCACTGAGCACCCAGCACCCCGAGAATGAGCACCCAGCACCCTGAGTACTGAGCACCCAGCACCCTGAGTACTGAGCACCCAGCACCCCGAGCACTGAGCACCCTGAGTACTGAGCACCCAGCACCCTGAGTACTGAGCACTAAGCACCCAGAGCACTGAGCACCCAGCACCCTGAGTACTGAGCACCAATCACCCTGAGCACTGAGCACCCAACACCCCGAGCACTGAGCACCCAGCACCCTGAGTATTGAGCACCCTGAGTACTGAGCACCCAGCACCCCGAGCACTGAGCACCCAGCACCCTGAGTACTGAGCACCCTGAGTTCTGAGCACCCAGCACCCTGAGCACTGAGCACCCAGCACCCTGAGTACTGAACAACCAGCACCCCGAGGACTGAGCACCCTGCACCGTGAGCACTGTGCACCCAGCACCTTGAGTACTGAGCACCGAGCACCCCGAGCACTGAGCACCCAGCACCCTAAGTACTGAGCACCGAGCACCCCGAGCACTGAGCACCCAGCACCCTAAGTACTGAGCACCCAGCACCCTGAGTACTGAGCACTGAGCACCCTGAGCACTGAGCACCCAGCACCCCGAGCACTGAGCACCCAGCACCCTGAGTACTGAGCACCCAGCACCCTGAGTACTGAGCACTCAGCACCCATAGTTCTGAGCACCGAGCACCCCGAGCACTGAGCACCCAGCAACCTGAGCACTGAGCACCCTGAGGACTGAGCACCCAGCACCCTGAGTACTGAGCACCCAGCACCCTGAGTACTGAGCACCTAGCATCCTGAGTACTGAGCATCGATCACCCTGAGCACTGAGCACCCAGCACCCCGAGCACTGAGCACCCAGCACCCTGAGTACTGAGCACCCTGAGTACTGAGCACCCAGCACCCCGAGCACTGAGCACCCAGCACCCTGAGTACTGAGCACCTTGAGTACTGAGCACCCAGCACCCTGAGTACTGAGCACCCTGAATACTGAGCACCCAGCACCCTGAGCACTGGGCACCGAGCACCCTGAGCACTGAGCACCCAGCACCCTGAATACTGAACACCCAGCACCCTGAGCACTGAGCACCCAGCACCCTGAGCACTGAGCACCGAGCACCCTGAGTACTGAGCACCCAGCACCCTGAGTACTGAGCACCCAGCACCCTGAGCACTGAGCACCCAGCACCCTGAGAACTGAGCACCCAGCACCCTGAGTACTGAGCACCCAGCACCCTGAGTACTGACCACCCAGCACCCTGAGCACTGAGCACTGAGCACCCAGCACCCTGAGCACTGAGCACCCAGCACCCTGAGCACTGAACACCAAGCACCGCGAGCACTGAGCACCCAGCACCCTGAGCACCCAGCACCCTGAGCACTGAGCACCCAGCACCGCGAGCACTGAGCACCCAGCACCCTGAGTACTGAGCACCCAGCACCGCGAGCACTGAGCACCCAGCACCCCGAGAATGAGCACCCAGCACCCTGAGTACTGAGCCCCCAGCACCCTGAGTACTGAGCACCCAGCACCGCGAGCACTGAGCACCCAGCACCCCGAGAATGAGCACCCAGCACCCTGAGTACTGAGAACCGAGCACCCTGAGTACTGAGCACCCAGCACCCTGAGTACTGAGCCCCAGCACGGTGAGTACTGAGCACCCAGCACCCTGAGCACTGAGCACCCAGCACCCCGAAAATGAGCACCCATCACCCTGAGTACTGAGAACCCAGCACCCTGAGTACTGAGCACCCAGCACCCCGAGCACTGAGCACCCTGAGTACTGAGCACCCAGCACCCTGAGTACTGAGCCCCAGCACGGTGAGTACTGAGCACCCAGAACCCCGAGCACTGAGCACCCAGCACCCCGAGAATGAGCACCCAGCACCCTGAGTACTGAGCACCCAGCACCCTGAGTACTGAGCACCCAGCACCCCGAGCACTGAGCACCCTGAGTACTGAGCACCCAGCACCCTGAGTACTGAGCACTAAGCACCCAGAGCACTGAGCACCCAGCACCCTGAGTACTGAGCACCAATCACCCTGAGCACTGAGCACCCAACACCCCGAGCACTGAGCACCCAGCACCCTGAGTATTGAGCACCCTGAGTACTGAGCACCCAGCACCCCGAGCACTGAGCACCCAGCACCCTGAGTACTGAGCACCCTGAGTTCTGAGCACCCAGCACCCTGAGTACTGAGCACCCAGCACCCTGAGCACTGAGCACCCAGCACCCTGAGTACTGAACAACCAGCACCCCGAGCACTGAGCACCCAGCAACCCGAGCACTGAGCACTGAGCACCCTGAGTACTGAGCACTGAGCACCCTTAGTACTGAGCACCGATCACCCTGAGTACTGAGCACCCAGCACCCTGAGCACTGAGCACGGAGCACCCCGAGGACTGAGCACCCAGCACCGTGAGCACTGAGCACCCAGCACCTTGAGTACTGAGCACCGACCACCCCGAGCACTGAGCACCCAGCACCCTAAGTACTGAGCACCCAGCACCCTGAGCACTGAGCAACCAGCACCCCGAGCACTGAGCACCCAGCACCCTGAGTACTGAGCACCCAGCACCCTGAGTTCTGAGCACCCAGCACCCCGAGCACTGAGCACCCAGCACCCTGAGCACTGAGCACTCAGCACCCCGAGCACTGAGCACCCAGCACCCTGAGTACTGAGCACCCAGCACCCTGAGTACTGAGCACTCAGCACCCTGAGTACTGAGCACCGAGCACCCCGAGCACTGAGCACCCAGCACCCTGAGCACTGAGCACCCTGAGGACTGAGCACCCAGCAACCTGGGTACTGAGCACCCAGCACCCTGAGTACTGAGCACGCAGCATCCTGAGTACTGAGCACCGATCACCCTGAGCACTGAGCACCCAGCACCCCGAGCACTGAGCACCCAGCACCCTGAGTACTGAGCACCCTGAGTACTGAGCACCCAGCACCCCGAGCACTGATCACCCAGCACCCTGAGTACTGAGCACCCTGTGTACTGAGCATCCAGCACCCTGAGTACTGAGCACCCTGAGTACTGAGCACCCAGCACCCCGAGCACTGAGCACCCAGCACCCGAGTACTGAGCACCCTGAGTACTGAGCACCCAGCACCCTGAGTACTGAGCACCCAGCACCCTGAGCACTGAGCACCCAGCACCCTGAGTACTGAGCACCGAGCACCCCGAGCACTGAGCACCCAGCACCCTGAGTACTGAGCACTGAGCACCCCGAGTCCTGAGCACCCAGCACCCCGAGCACTGAGCACCCAGCACCCTGAGTACTGAGAACCGAGAACCCTGAGTACTGAGCACCCAGCACCCTGAGTACTGAGCCCCAGCACCCTGAGTACTGAGCACAAGGCACCCCGAGCACTGAGCACCCAGCACCCTGAGAATGAGCACCCAGCACCCTGAGTACTGAGCACCCAGCACCCCGAACACTGAGCACCCTGAGTACTGAGCACCCAGCACCCTGAGTACTGAGCACTAAGCACCCAGAGCATTGAGCACCCAGCTCCCCGAGCACGGAGCACCCAGGACCCCGAGCACTGAGTACTGAGCACCTAGCACCCTGAGTACTGAGCACCGAGCTCCCCGAGCACTGAGCACACTGAGTACTGAGCACCCAGGACCCCGATCACTGAGCACCCAGCACCCTGAGCACTGAGCACCCAGCACCCTGAGTACTAAGCACTGAGCACCCAGCACCCCGAGCACTGAGCACACACCACCCTGTGTACTGAGCACTGAGCACCCTGAGTACTAAGCACCCATCACCGTGAGTACTGAGCACCCAGGACCCTGAGTACTGAGCACTGAGCACCCCGAGCACTGAGCACCCAGCACCCTGAGCACTCAGCACCCAGCAACCCGAGCACTGAGCACCCAGCATCCTGAGCACTGAGTACTGAGCACCCAGCACCCTGAGCACTGAGCACCCAGCACCCTGAGCACTGAGCACCCAGCACCCTGAGTACTGAGCACCCAGCACCAAAAGCACTGAGCACCGAGCACCGTGAGTACTGAGCACCCAGCACGCTGAGCACTGAGCACCCAGCACCCCGAGTACTGAGCACCCAGCACCCTGAGTACTGAGAACCCAGCACCATGAATACTGAGCACCGAGCACCCCAAGCACTGAGCACCCAGCACCCTGAGTACTGAGCACGCTGATTACTGAGCACCCAGCACCCTGAGTACTGAGCACCCTGAATACTGAGCACCCAGCACACTGAGCACTGAGCACACAGCACCCTGAGCACTGAGCACCCAGCACCCTGAGTAATGAACACCCAGCACCCCGAGCACTGAGCACCCAGCACCCTGAGTACTGAGCACCCTGAGTACTGAGCACCCAGCACCCTGAGTACTGAGCACCCTGAATACTGAGCACCCAGCACCCTGAGCACTGAGCACCCAGCACCCTGAGCACTTAGCACCCAGCACCCTGAGTAGTGAACACCCAGCACCCTGAGCACTGAGCACCCAGCACCCTGAGCACTGAGCACCCAGCACCCTGAGTACTGAGCACCCAGCACACTGAGCACTGAGCACCCAGGACCCTGAGCACTGAGCACCCAGCACCCTGAGTACGGAGCACTGAGCACGCAGCACCCTGAGCACTGAGCACCCAGCACCCTGAGCACTGAGCACCAAGCACCCTGAGTACTGAGCACCCAGCACACTGAGCACTGAGCACCCAGGACCCTGAGCACTGAGCACCCAGCACCCTGAGTACGGAGCACTGAGCACGCAGCACCCTGAGCACTGAGCACCCAGCACCCTGAGCACTGAGCACCAAGCACCCCGAGCACTGAGCACCCAGCACCCTGAGCACCCAGCACCCTGAGCACTGAGCACCCTGAGCACTGAGCACTGAGCACCCAGCACCCTGAGTACTGAGCACCCAACAATCTGAGCACTGAGCACCCAGCACCCTGAGTACTGAGCACCCAGCACCCCGAGCACTGAGCACCCAGCACCCTGTGTACTGAGCACCGAGCACCCCGAGCACTGAGCACCCAGCACCCTTAGTACTGAGCACCCAGCACCCCGAGTACTGAGCACCCAGCACCCTGAGTACTGAGCACCCTGAGTACTGAGCATCCAGCACCCTGAGTACTGAGCACCCTGAGTACTGAGCACCCAGCACCCCGAGGACTGAGCACCTAGCACCCGAGTACTGAGCACACTGAGTACTGAGCACCCAGCACCCTGAGTACTGAGCACCCAGCTCCCTGAGCACTGAGCACCCAGCACCCTGAGTACTGAGCACCGAGCACCCCGAGCACTGAGCACCCATCACCCTGAGCACTGAGCACCCAGCACCCTGAGTACTAAGCACTGAGCACCCAGCACCCCGAGCACTGAGCACACACCACCCTGTGTACTGAGCACTGAGCACCCTGAGTACTAAGCACCCATCACCGTGAGTACTGAGCACCCAGGACCCTGAGTACTGAGCACTGAGCACCCCGAGCACTGAGCACCCAGCACCCTGAGCACTCAGCACCCAGCAACCCGAGCACTGAGCACCCAGCATCCTGAGCACTGAGTACTGAGCACCCAGCACCCTGAGCACTGAGCACCCAGCACCCTGAGCACTGAGCACCCAGCACCCTGAGTACTGAGCACCCAGCACCAAAAGCACTGAGCACCGAGCACCGTGAGTACTGAGCACCCAGCACGCTGAGCACTGAGCACCCAGCACCCCGAGTACTGAGCACCCAGCACCCTGAGTACTGAGAACCCAGCACCATGAATACTGAGCACCGAGCACCCCAAGCACTGAGCACCCAGCACCCTGAGTACTGAGCACGCTGAGTACTGAGCACCCAGCACCCTGAGTACTGAGCACCCTGAATACTGAGCACCCAGCACACTGAGCACTGAGCACACAGCACCCTGAGCACTGAGCACCCAGCACCCTGAGTACTGAACACCCAGCACCCCGAGCACTGAGCACCCAGCACCCTGAGTACTGAGCACCCTGAGTACTGAGCACCCAGCACCCTGAGTACTGAGCACCCTGAATACTGAGCACCCAGCACCCTGAGCACTGAGCACCCAGCACCCTGAGCACTTAGCACCCAGCACCCTGAGTAGTGAACACCCAGCACCCTGAGCACTGAGCACCCAGCACCCTGAGCACTGAGCACCCAGCACCCTGAGTACTGAGCACCCAGCACACTGAGCACTGAGCACCCAGGACCCTGAGCACTGAGCACCCAGCACCCTGAGTACGGAGCACTGAGCACGCAGCACCCTGAGCACTGAGCACCCAGCACCCTGAGCACTGAGCACCAAGCACCCTGAGTACTGAGCACCCAGCACACTGAGCACTGAGCACCCAGGACCCTGAGCACTGAGCACCCAGCACCCTGAGTACGGAGCACTGAGCACGCAGCACCCTGAGCACTGAGCACCCAGCACCCTGAGCACTGAGCACCAAGCACCCCGAGCACTGAGCACCCAGCACCCTGAGCACCCAGCACCCTGAGCACTGAGCACCCTGAGCACTGAGCACTGAGCACCCAGCACCCTGAGTACTGAGCACCCAACAATCTGAGCACTGAGCACCCAGCACCCTGAGCACCCAGCACCCTGAGCACTGAGCACCCTGAGCACTGAGCACTGAGCACCCAGCACCCTGTGTACTGAGCACCGAGCACTCCGAGCACTGAGCACCCAGCACCCTTAGTACTGAGCACCCAGCACCCCGAGTACTGAGCACCCAGCACCCTGAGTACTGAGCACCCTGAGTACTGAGCATCCAGCACCCTGAGTACTGAGCACCCTGAGTACTGAGCACCCAGCACCCCGAGGACTGAGCACCTAGCACCCGAGTACTGAGCACACTGAGTACTGAGCACCCAGCACCCTGAGTACTGAGCACCCAGCTCCCTGAGCACTGAGCACCCAGCACCCTGAGTACTGAGCACCGAGCACCCCGAGCACTGAGCACCCATCACCCTGAGTACTGAGCACTGAGCACCCCGAGCACTGAGCACCCAGCACCCTGAGCACTGAGCACCCAGCACCCTGAGTACTGAGAACAGATCATCCTGAGTACTGAGCACCCAGCACCCTGAGTACTGAGCCCCCAGCACCCTGAGTACTGAGCACCCAGCACCCCGAGCACTGAGCACCCAGCACCCCAAGTATGAGCACCCAGCATCCTGAGTACTGAGAACCGAGCACCCTGAGTACTGAGCACCCAGCACCCTGAGTACTGAGCCCCAGCACCCTGAGTACTGAGCACCCAGCTCCCCGAGCACTGAGCACTCAGCACCCCGAGAATGAGCACCCAGCACCCTGAGTACTGAGCACCTAGCACCCTGAGTACTGAGCACCGAGCTCCCCGAGCACTGAGCACCCTGAGTACTGAGCACCCAGGACCCCGATAACTGAGCACCCAGCACCCTGAGCACTGAGCACCCAGCACCCTAAGCACTGAGCACCCAGCACCCTGAGTACTGAGCACCCAGCACGCTGAGTACTGAGCACCCAGCACCGCGAGCACTGAGCACCCAGCACCCTGAGTACTGAGCACTGAGCACCCAGCACCCCGAGCACGGAGCACCCAGGACACCGAGCACTGAGTTCTGAGCACCTAGCACCCTGAGTACTGAGCACCGAGCTCCCCGAGCACTGAGCACCCTGAGAACTGAGCACCCAGGACCCCTATCACTGAGCACCCAGCACCCTGAGCACTGAGCACCCAGCACCCTAAGCACTGAGCACCCAGCACCCTGAGTACTGAGCACCCAGCACGCTGAGTACTGAGCACCCAGCACCGCGAGCACTGAGCACCCAGCACCCTGTGTACTGAGCACTGAGCACCCTGAGTACTACGCACCCATCACCCTGAGTACTGAGCACCCAGGACCCTGAGCACTGAGCAATGAGCACCCCGATCACTGAGCACCCAGCACCCGGAGCACTCAGCACCCAGCAACCCGAGCACTGAGCACCCAGCATCCTGAGCACTGAGTACTGAGCACCCAGCACCCTGAGCACTGAGCACCCAGCACCCTGAGCACTGAGCACCCAGCACCCTGAGTACTGAGCACCCAGCACCCCAAGCACTGAGCACTGAGCACCGAGCACCGTGAGTACTGAGCATCCAGCACGCTGAGCACTGAGCACCCAGCACCAAGAGTACTGAGCACCCAGCACCCTGAGTACTGAGCACCCAGCACCATGAGTACTGAGCACCGAGCACCCCAAGCACTGAGCACCCAGCACCCTGAGTACTGAGCACCCTGAGTACTGAGCACCCAGCACCCTGAGTTCTGAGCACCCTGAATACTGAGCACACAGCACCATGAGCACTGAGCACACAGCACCCTGAGTACTGAACACCCAGCATCCCGAGCACTGAGCACCCAGCACCCTGAGTACTTAGCACCCTCAGTACTGAGCACCCAGCACCCTGAGTACTGAGCACACTGAATACTGAGCACCCAGCACCCTGAGCACTGAGCACCCAGCACCCTGAGCACTGAGCACCCAGCACCCTGAGTACTGAACACCCAGCACCCCGAGCACTGAGCACCCAGCACCCTGAGCACTGAGCACCGAGCACCCTGAGTACTGAGCACCCAGCACCCTGAGTACTGAGCACCGAGCTCCCCGAGCACTGAGCACCCTGAGTACTGAGCACCCAGGACCCCTATCACTGAGCACCCAGCACCCTGAGCACTGAGCACCCAGCACCCTAAGCACTGAGCACCCAGCACCCTGAGTACTGAGCACCCAGCACGCTGAGTACTGAGCACCCAGCACCGCGAGCACTGAGCACCCAGCACCCTGTGTACTGAGCACTGAGCACCCTGAGTACTAAGCACCCATCACCCTGAGTACTGAGCACCCAGGACCCTGAGCACTGAGCAATGAGCACCCCGAGCACTGAGCACCCAGCACCCTGAGCACTCAGCACCCAGCAACCCGAGCACTGAGCACCCAGCATCCTGAGCACTGAGTACTGAGCACCCAGCACCCTGAGCACTGAGCACCCAGCACCCTGAGCACTGAGCACCCAGCACCCTGAGTACTGAGCACCCAGAACCCCAAGCACTGAGCACTGAGCACCGAGCACCGTGAGTACCGAGCATCCAGCACGCTGAGCACTGAGCACCCAGCACCAAGAGTACTGAGCACCCAGCACCCTGAGTACTGAGCACCCAGCACCATGAGTACTGAGCACCGAGCACCCCAAGCACTGAGCACCCAGCACCCTGAGTACTGAGCACCCTGAGTACTGAGCACCCAGCACCCTGAGTACTGAGCACCCTGAATACTGAGCACACAGCACCCTGAGCACTGAGCACCCAGCACCCTGAGTACTGAACACCCAGCACCCCGAGCACTGAGCACCCAGCACCCTGAGTACTGAGCACCCTGAGTACTGAGCACCCAGCACCCTGAGTACTGGACACCCTGAATACTGAGCACCCAGCACCCTGAGCACTGAGCACCCAGCACCCTGAGCACTGAGCACCCAGCACCCTGAGTACTGAACACCCAGCACCCCGAGCACTGAGCACCCAGCACCCTGAGCACTGAGCACCGAGCACCCTGAGTACTGAGCACCCAGCACCCTGAGTACTGAGCACCCAGCACCCTGAGCACTGAGCACCTAGCACCCTGAGCACTGAGCACCCAGCAACCTGAGTATTGAGCACCCAGCACCCTGAGTACTGAACACCCAGCACCCTGAACACTGAGCACCCAGCACCCTGAGCACTGAGTACCCAGCACCCTGAGCACTGAGCACCAAGCACCCCGAGCACTGAGCACCCAGCACCCTGAGCACCCAGCACCCTGAGCACTGAGCACCCTGAGCACTGAGCACTGAGCACCCAGCACCCTGAGTACTGAGCACCCAACAATCTGAGCACTGAGCACCCAGCACCCTGAGTACTGAGCACCCAGCACCCCGAGCACTGAGCACCCAGCACCCTGTGTACTGAGCACCGAGCACCCCGAGCACTGCGCACCCAGCACCCTGAGTACTGAGCACCCAGCACCCCGAGTACTGAGCACCCAGCACCCCGAGCACTGAGCACCCAGCACCCTGAGTACTGAGAACAGATTACCCTGAGTACTGAGCACCCAGCACCCCGAGTACTGAGCCCCCAGCACCCTGAGTACTGAGCCCCAGCACCTTCAGTACTGAGCACCCAGCACCCCGAGCACTGAGCACCCAGCACTCCGAGAATGAGCACCCAGCACCCTGAGTACTGAGCAACCAGCACCCCGAGCACTGAGCACCCTGAGTACTGAGCACCCAGCACCCTGAGTACTGAGCACTAAGCACCCAGAGCATTGAGCACCCAGCACCCCGAGCACGGAGCACCCAGGACTCCGAGCACTGAGTACTGAGCACCGAGCTCCCCGAGCACTGAGCACCCTGAGTACTGAGCACCCAGGACCCCGATCACTTCGCACCCAGCACCCAGAGCACTGAGCACCCAGCACCCTAAGCACTGAGCACCCAGCACCCTGAGTACTGAGCACTGAGCACCCAGCACCCCGAGCACTGAGCACCCACCACCCTGTGTACTGAGCACTGAGCACCCTGAGTACTAAGCACCCATCACCCTGAGTACTGAGCACCCTGAATACTGAGCACCCAGCACCCTGAGCACTGAGCACCCAGCACCCTGAGCACTGAGCACCCAGCTCCCTGAGTACTGAGCACCCAGCACCCTGAGTACTGAACACCCAGCACCCCGAGCACTGAGCACCCAGCACCCCGAGCACTGAGCACTGAGCACCCTGAGTACTGAGCACTGAGCACCCTTAGTACTGAGCACCGAGCTACCTGAGTACTGAGCACCCAGCACCCTGAGCACTGAGCACGGAGCACCCCGAGGACTGAGCACCCAGCACCGTGAGCACTGAGCACCCAGCACACTGAGTACTGAGCACCGAGCACCCCGAGCACTGAGCACCCAGCACCCTAAGTACTGAGCACCCAGCACCCTGAGCAATGAGCACCCAGCACCCCGAGCACTGAGCACACAGCACCCTGAGTACTGAGCACCCAGCACCATGAGTACTGAGCACCGAACACCCCAAGCACTGAGCACCCAGCACCCTGAGTACTGAGCACCCTGAGTACTTAGCACCCAGCACCCTGAGTACTGAGCACCCTGAACACTGAGCACCCAGCACCCTGAGCACTGAGCACCCAGCACCCTGAGCACTGAGCACCCAGCACCCTGAGTACTGAACACCCAGCACCCCGAGCACTGAGCACCCAGCAGCCTGAGTACTGAGCACCCTGAGTACTGAGCACCCAGCACCCTGAGTACTGAACACCCAGCACCCCGAGCACTGAGCACCCAGCACCCCGAGCACTGAGCACTGAGCACCCTGAGTACTGAGCACTGAGCACCCTTAGTACTGAGCACCGAGCACCCTGAGTACTGAGCACCCAGCACCCTGAGCACTGAGCACGGAGCACCCCGAGGACTGAGCACCCAGCACCGTGAGCACTGAGCACCCAGCACCTTGAGTACTGAGCCCCGAGCACCCCGAGCACTGAGCACCCAGCACCCTAAGTACTGAGCACACAGCACCCTGAGCACTGAGCACCCAGCACCCCGAGCACTGAGCCCCCAGCACCCTGAGTACTGAGCACCCAGCACCATGAGTACTGAGCACCGAGCACCCCAAGCACTGAGCACCCAGCACCCTGAGTACTGAGCACACTGAGTACTGAGCACCCAGCACCCTGAGTACTGAGCACCCTGAATACTGAGCACCCAGCACCCTGAGCACTGAGCACCCAGCACCCTGAGCACTGAGCACCCAGCACCCTGAGTACTGAACACCCAGCACCCCGAGCACTGAGCACCCAGCACCCTGAGCACTGAGCACCCAGCACCCTGAGCACTGAGCACCCAGAACAGTGAGTACTGAGCACACAGCACGCTGAGTACTGAACACCCAGCACCCTGAGCACTGAGCACTGAGCACCCAGCACCCTGAGCACTGAGCACCCAGCACCCTGAGCACTGAGCACCAAGCACCCCGAGCACTGAGCACCCAGCACCCTGAGCACCCAGCACCCTGAGCACTGAGCACCCTGAGCACTGAGCACCCAACAATCTGAGCACTGAGCACCCAGCACCCTGAGTACTGAGCACCCAGCACCCCGAGCACTGAGCACCCAGCACCCTGTGTACTGAGTACCGAGCACCCCGAGCACTGAGCACCCAGCACCCTGAGTACTGAGCACCCAGCACCCTGAGTACTGAGCCCCAGCACCCTGAGTACTGAGCACCCAGCACCCTGAGCACTGAGCACCGAGCACCCCAAGCACTGAGCACCCAGCACCCTGAGTACTGAGCACCCTGAGTACTGAGCACCCAGCACCCTGAGTTCTGAGCACCCTGAATACTGAGCACACAGCACCATGAGCACTGAGGACACAGCACCCTGAGTACTAAACACCCAGCACCCCGAGCACTGAGCACCCAGCACCCTGAGTACTTAGCACCCTCAGTACTGAGCACCCAGCACCCTGAGTACTGAGCACACTGAATACTGAGCACCCAGCACCCTGAGCACTGAGCACCCAGCACCCTGAGCACTGAGCACCCAGCACCCTGAGTACTGAACACCCAGCACCCCGAGCACTGAGCACCCAGCACCCTGAGCACTGAGCACCGAGCACCCTGAGTACTGAGCACCCAGCACCCTGAGTACTGAGCACCGAGCTCCCCGAGCACTGAGCACCCTGAGTACTGAGCACCCAGGACCCCTATCACTGAGCACCCAGCACCCTGAGCACTGAGCACCCAGCACCCTAAGCACTGAGCACCCAGCACCCTGAGTACTGAGCACCCAGCACGCTGAGTACTGAGCACCCAGCACCGCGAGCACTGAGCACCCAGCACCCTGTGTACTGAGCACTGAGCACCCTGAGTACTAAGAACCCATCACCCTGAGTACTGAGCACCCAGGACCCTGAGCACTGAGCAATGAGCACCCCGAGCACTGAGCACCCAGCACCCTGAGCACTCAGCACCCAGCAACCCGAGCACTGAGCACCCAGCATCCTGAGCACTGAGTACTGAGCACCCAGAACCCCAAGCACTGAGCACTGAGCACCGAGCACCGTGAGTACCGAGCATCCAGCACGCTGAGCACTGAGCACCCAGCACCAAGAGTACTGAGCACCCAGCACCCTGAGTACTGAGCACCCAGCACCATGAGTACTGAGCACCGAGCACCCCAAGCACTGAGCACCCAGCACCCTGAGTACTGAGCACCCTGAGTACTGAGCACCCAGCACCCTGAGTACTGAGCACCCTGAATACTGAGCACACAGCACCCTGAGCACTGAGCACCCAGCACCCTGAGTACTGAACACCCAGCACCCCGAGCACTGAGCACCCAGCACCCTGAGTACTGAGCACCCTGAGTACTGAGCACCCAGCACCCTGAGTACTGAGCACCCTGAATACTGAGCACCCAGCACCCTGAGCACTGAGCACCCAGCACCCTGAGCACTGAGCACCCAGCACCCTGAGTACTGAACACCCAGCACCCCGAGCACTGAGCACCCAGCACCCTGAGCACTGAGCACCGAGCACCCTGAGTACTGAGCACCCAGCACCCTGAGTACTGAGCACCCAGCACCCTGAGCACTGAGCACCCAGCACCCTGAGCACTGAGCACCCAGCAACCTGAGTATTGAGCACCCAGCACCCTGAGTACTGAACACCCAGCACCCTGAGCACTGAGCACCCAGCACCCTGAGCACTGAGTACCCAGCACCCTGAGCACTGAGCACCAAGCACCCCGAGCACTGAGCACCCAGCACCCTGAGCACCCAGCACCCTGAGCACTGAGCACCCTGAGCACTGAGCACTGAGCACCCAGCACCCTGAGTACTGAGCACCCAACAATCTGAGCACTGAGCACCCAGCACCCTGAGTACTGAGCACCCAGCACCCCGAGCACTGAGCACCCAGCACCCTGTGTACTGAGCACCGAGCACCCCGAGCACTGCGCACCCAGCACCCTGAGTACTGAGCACCCAGCACCCCGAGTACTGAGCACCCAGCACCCCGAGCACTGAGCACCCAGCACCCTGAGTACTGAGAACAGATTACCCTGAGTACTGAGCACCCAGCACCCCGAGTACTGAGCCCCCAGCACCCTGAGTACTGAGCCCCAGCACCTTCAGTACTGAGCACCCAGCACCCCGAGCACTGAGCACCCAGCACCCCGAGAATGAGCACCCAGCACCCTGAGTACTGAGCAACCAGCACCCCGAGCACTGAGCACCCTGAGTACTGAGCACCCAGCACCCTGAGTACTGAGCACTAAGCACCCAGAGCATTGAGCACCCAGCACCCGGAGCACGGAGCACCCAGGACTCCGAGCACTGAGTACTGAGCACCGAGCTCCCCGAGCACTGAGCACCCTGAGTACTGAGCACCCAGGACCCCGATCACTTCGCACCCAGCACCCAGAGCACTGAGCACCCAGCACCCTAAGCACTGAGCACCCAGCACCCTGAGTACTGAGCACTGAGCACCCAGCAGCCCGAGCACTGAGCACCCACCACCCTGTGTACTGAGCACTGAGCACCCTGAGTACTAAGCACCCATCACCCTGAGTACTGAGCACCCTGAATACTGAGCACCCAGCACCCTGAGCACTGAGCACCCAGCACCCTGAGCACTGAGCACCCAGCTCCCTGAGTACTGAGCACCCTTCACCCTGAGTACTGAACACCCAGCACCCCGAGCACTGAGCACCCAGCACCCCGAGCACTGAGCACTGAGCACCCTGAGTACTGAGCACTGAGCACCCTTAGTACTGAGCACCGAGCTACCTGAGTACTGAGCACCCAGCACCCTGAGCACTGAGCACGGAGCACCCCGAGGACTGAGCACCCAGCACCGTGAGCACTGAGCACCCAGCACACTGAGTACTGAGCACCGAGCACCCCGAGCACTGAGCACCCAGCACCCTAAGTACTGAGCACCCAGCACCCTGAGCAATGAGCACCCAGCACCCCGAGCACTGAGCACACAGCACCCTGAGTACTGAGCACCCAGCACCATGAGTACTGAGCACCGAACACCCCAAGCACTGAGCACCCAGCACCCTGAGTACTGAGCACCCTGAGTACTTAGCACCCAGCACCCTGAGTACTGAGCACCCTGAACACTGAGCACCCAGCACCCTGAGCACTGAGCACCCAGCACCCTGAGCACTGAGCACCCAGCACCCTGAGTACTGAACACCCAGCACCCCGAGCACTGAGCACCCAGCAGCCTGAGTACTGAGCACCCTGAGTACTGAGCACCCAGCACCCTGAGTACTGAACACCCAGCACCCCGAGCACTGAGCACCCAGCACCCCGAGCACTGAGCACTGAGCACCCTGAGTACTGAGCACTGAGCACCCTTAGTACTGAGCACCGAGCACCCTGAGTACTGAGCACCCAGCACCCTGAGCACTGAGCACGGAGCACCCCGAGGACTGAGCACCCAGCACCGTGAGCACTGAGCACCCAGCACCTTGAGTACTGAGCCCCGAGCACCCCGAGCACTGATCACCCAGCACCCTAAGTACTGAGCACACAGCACCCTGAGCACTGAGCACCCAGCACCCCGAGCACTGAGCCCCCAGCACCCTGAGTACTGAGCACCCAGCACCATGAGTACTGAGCACCGAGCACCCCAAGCACTGAGCACCCAGCACCCTGAGTACTGAGCACACTGAGTACTGAGCACCCAGCACCCTGAGTACTGAGCACCCTGAATACTGAGCACCCAGCACCCTGAGCACTGAGCACCCAGCACCCTGAGCACTGAGCACCCAGCACCCTGAGTACTGAACACCCAGCACCCCGAGCACTGAGCACCCAGCACCCTGAGCACTGAGCACCCAGCACCCTGAGCACTGAGCACCCAGAACAGTGAGTACTGAGCACACAGCACGCTGAGTACTGAACACCCAGCACCCTGAGCACTGAGCACTGAGCACCCAGCACCCTGAGCACTGAGCACCCAGCACCCTGAGCACTGAGCACCAAGCACCCCGAGCACTGAGCACCCAGCACCCTGAGCACCCAGCACCCTGAGCACTGAGCACCCTGAGCACTGAGCACCCAACAATCTGAGCACTGAGCACCCAGCACCCTGAGTACTGAGCACCCAGCACCCCGAGCACTGAGCACCCAGCACCCTGTGTACTGAGTACCGAGCACCCCGAGCACTGAGCACCCAGCACCCTGAGTACTGAGCACCCAGCACCCTGAGTACTGAGCCCCAGCACCCTGAGTACTGAGCACCCAGCACCCTGAGCACTGAGCACACAGCACCCCGAGAATGAGCACCCAGCACCCTGAGTACTGAGCACCCAGCACCCTGAGTACTGAGCACCCAGCACCCCGAGCACTGAGCACCCAGCACCCCGAGAATGAGCACCCAGCACCCTGAGTACTGAGAACCGAGCACCCTGAGTACTGAGCACCCAGCACGGTGAGTACTGAGCCCCAGCACCCTGAGTACTGAGCACCCAGCACCCCGAGCACTGAGCACACAGCACCCCGAGAATGAGCACCCAGCACCCTGAGTACTGAGCACCCAGCACCCTGAGTACTGAGCACCCAGCACCCCGAGCACTGAGCACCCTGAGTACTGAGCACCCAGCACCCTGAGTACTGAGCACTAAGCACCCAGAGAACTGAGCACCCAGCACCCCGAGCACGGAGCACCCAGGACCCCGAGCACTGAGTACTGAGCACCCAGCACCCTGAGTACTGAGCACCGAGCTCCCCGAGCACTGAGCACCCTGAGTACTGAGCACCCAGCACCCTGAGTACTGAGCACCCAGCATCCTGAGCACTGAGCACCCAGCACCCCGCGCACTGAGCACCCAGCACCCTGAGTACTGAGCACCCTGAATACTGTGCACCCAGCACCCTGAGTTCTGAGCACCCAGCACCCCGAGCACTGCGCACCCAGCAACCTGAGCACTGAGCACCCAGCACCCCTAGCACTGAGCACCCAGCACCCTGAGTACTGAGCACCCAGCACCCTGAGTACTGAGCACTCAGCACCCTGAGTACTGAGCACCGAGCACCCCGAGCACTGAGCACCCAGCACCCTGAGCACTGAGCACCCTGAGGACTGAGCACCCAGCACCCTGAGTACTGAGCACCCAGCACACTGAGTACTGAGCACCCAGCATCCTGAGTACTGAGCACCGATCACCCTGAGCACTGAGCACCCAGCACCCCGAGCACTGAGCACCCAGCACCCTGAGTACTGAGCACCCTGAGTACTGAGCACCCAGCACCCTGAGCACTGAGCATCCAGCACACTGAGTACTGATCACCCTGAGTACTGAGCACCCAGCACCCCGAGCACTGAGCACCCAGCACCCAAGTACTGAGCACCCTGAGTACTGAGCACCCAGCACCCTGAGTACTGAGCCCCAGCACCCTGAGTACTGAGCACCCAGCACCCCGAGCACTGAGCACCCAGCACCCTGAGCACTGAGTACCCAGCACCCTGAGCACTGAGTAGCCAGCACCCTGAGCACTGAGCACCAAGCACCCCGAGCACTGAGCACCCAGCACCCTGAGCACCCAGCACCCTGAGCACTGAGCACCCTGAGCACTGAGCACTGAGCACCCAGCACCCTGAGTACTGAGCACCCAACAATCTGAGCACTGAGCACCCAGCACCCTGAGTACTGAGCACCCAGCACCCCGAGCACTGAGCACCCAGCACCCTGTGTACTGAGCACCGAGCACCCCGAGCACTGCGCACCCAGCACCCTGAGTACTGAGCACCCAGCACCCCGAGTACTGAGCACCCAGCACCCCGAGCACTGAGCACCCAGCACCCTGAGTACTGAGAACAGATCACCCTGAGTACTGAGCACCCAGCACCCCGAGTACTGAGCCCCCAGCACCCTGAGTACTGAGCCCCAGCACCTTCAGTACTGAGCACCCAGCACCCCGAGCACTGAGCACCCAGCACCCCGAGAATGAGCACCCAGCACCCCGAGCACTGAGCACCCTGAGTACTGAGCCCCAGCACCCTGAGTACTGAGCACCCAGCACCCCGAGCACTGAGCACCCAGCACCCCGAGAATGAGCACCCAGCACCCTGAGTACTGAGCACCCAGCACCCCGAGCACTGAGCACCCTGAGGACTGAGCACCCAGCACCCTGAGTACTGAGCACTAAGCACCCAGAGCATTGAGCACCCAGCACCCCGAGCACGGAGCACCCAGGACTCCGAGCACTGAGTACTGAGCACCGAGCTCCCCGAGCACTGAGCACCCTGAGTACTGAGCACCCAGCACCCCGATCACTTCGCACCCAGCACCCAGAGCACTGAGCACCCAGCACCCTAAGCACTGAGCACCCAGCACCCTGAGTACTGAGCACTGAGCACCCAGCACCCCGAGCACTGAGCACCCACCACCCTGTGTACTGAGCACTGAGCACCCTGAGTACTAAGCACCCATCACCCTGAGTACTGAGTACTGAGCACCCAGCACCGTGAGTACTGAGCACCCAGCACGCTGAGCACTGAGCACCCAGCACCCCGAGTACTGAGCACCCAGCACCCTGAGTACTGAGCACCCAGCACCATGAGTACTGAGCACCGAGCACCCCAAGCCCTGAGCACCCAGCACCCTGAGCACTGAGCACCCAGCACCCTGAGTACTGAGCATCAAGCACCCTGAGCACTGAGCACCCAGCACCCTGAGCACTGAGCACCCAGCACCCTGAGCACTGAGCACCCAGCACCCTGAGTACTGAGCACCCAACGTACTGAGCACCGAGCACCCCGAGCACTGAGCACCCAGCACCCCGAGCACTGAGCACCCAGCACCCTGAGTACTGAGCACCGAGCAAACTGAGTACTGAGCACCCAGCACCCCGAGCACTGAGCACCCTGAGTACTGAGCACCCAGCACCCTGAGTACTGAGCACCCTGAATACTGAGCACCCAGCACCATGAGCACTGAGCAACCAGCACCCTGAGAACTGAGCACCCAGCTCCCTGAGTACTGAGCACCCAGCACCCTCAGTACTGAACACCCAGCACCCCGAGCACTGAGCACCCAGAACCCCGAGCACTGAGCACTGAGCACCCTGAGTACTGAGCACTGAGCACCCTTAGTACTGAGCACCGAGCACCCTCCGTACTGAGCACCCAGCACCCTGAGCACTGAGCACGGAGCACCCCGAGTACTGAGCACCCAGAACCGTGAGCACTGAGCACCCAGCACCTTGAGTACTGAGCACCGAGCACCCCGAGCACTGAGCACCCAGCACCCTAAGTACTGAGCACCCAGCACCCTGAGCACTGAGCACCCAGCACCCCGAGCACTGAGCACCCAGCACACTGAGTACTGAGCACCCAGCACCCTGAGTTCTGAGCACCCAGCACCCCGAGCACTGAGCACCCAGCACCCTGAGCACTGAGCACCCAGCACCCCGAGCACTGAGCACCCAGCACCCTGAGTACTGAGCACCCAGCAGCCTGAGTACTGAGCACTCAGCACCCTGAGTACTGAGCACCGAGCACCCCGAGCCCTGAGCACCCAGCACCCTGAGCACTGAGCACCCTGAGTACTGAGCACCCAGCACCCTGAGTACTGAGCACCCAGCACCCTGAGTACTGAGCACCCAGCATCCTGAGTACTGAGCACCGATCACCCTGAGCACTGAGCACCCAGCCCCCCGAGCACTGAGCACCCAGCACCCTGAGTACTGAGCACTCTGAGTACTGAGCACCCAGCACCCCGAGCACTGAGCACCCAGCACCCTGAGTACTGAGCACCCTGAGTACTGAGCATCCAGCACCCTGAGTACTGAGCACCCTGAGTACTGAGCACCCAGCACCCCGAGCACTGAGCACCCAGCACCCGAGTACTGAGCACCCTGAGTACTGAGCACCCAGCACCCTGAGTACTGAGACCCAGCACCCTGAGTACTGAGCACCCAGCACCCCGAGCACTGAGCACCCAGCACCCTGAGCACTGAGCACCCAGCACCCTGAGTACTGAGCACCCAGCACCCTGAGTACTGTGCACCCAGCACCCTGAGCACTGAGCACCCAGCACCCTGAGCACTGAGCACCCAGAACAGTGAGTACTGAGCACACAGCACCCTGAGTACTGAACACCCAGCACCCTGAGCACTGAGCACTGAGCACCCAGCACCCTGAGCACTGAGCACCCAGCACCCTGAGCACTGAGCACCAAGCACCCCGAGCACTGAGCACCCAGCACCCTGAGCACCCAGCACCCTGAGCACTGAGCACCCTGAGCACTGAGCACCCAACAATCTGAGCACTGAGCACCCAGCACCCTGAGTACTGAGCACCCAGCACCCCGAGCACTGAGCACCCAGCACCCTGTGTACTGAGTACCGAGCACCCCGAGCACTGAGCACCCAGCACCCTGAGTACTGAGCACCCAGCACCCTGAGTACTGAGCCCCAGCACCCTGAGTACTGAGCACCCAGCACCCCGAGCACTGAGCACACAGCACCCCGAGAATGAGCACCCAGCACCCTGAGTACTGAGCACCCAGCACCCTGAGTACTGAGCACCCAGCACCCCGAGCACTGAGCACCCAGCACCCCGAGAATGAGCACCCAGCACCCTGAGTACTGAGAACCGAGCACCCTGAGTACTGAGCACCCAGCACGGTGAGTACTGAGCCCCAGCACCCTGAGTACTGAGCACCCAGCACCCCGAGCACTGAGCACACAGCACCCCGAGAATGAGCACCCAGCACCCTGAGTACTGAGCACCCAGCACCCTGAGTACTGAGCACCCAGCACCCCGAGCACTGAGCACCCTGAGTACTGAGAACCCAGCACCCTGAGTACTGAGCACTAAGCACCCAGAGCACTGAGCACCCAGCACCCCGAGCACGGAGCACCCAGGACCCCGAGCACTGAGTACTGAGCACCCAGCACCCTGAGTACTGAGCACCGAGCTCCCCGAGCACTGAGCACCCTGAGTACTGAGCACCCAGCACCCTGAGTACTGAGCACCCAGCATCCTGAGCACTGAGCACCCAGCACCCCGCGCACTGAGCACCCAGCACCCTGAGTACTGAGCACCCTGAATACTGAGCACCCAGCACCCTGAGTTCTGAGCACCCAGCACCCCGAGCACTGCGCACCCAGCAACCTGAGCACTGAGCACCCAGCACCCCTAGCACTGAGCACCCAGCACCCTGAGTACTGAGCACCCAGCACCCTGAGTACTGAGCACTCAGCACCCTGAGTACTGAGCACCGAGCACCCCGAGCACTGAGCACCCAGCACCCTGAGCACTGAGCACCCTGAGGACTGAGCACCCAGCACCCTGAGTACTGAGCACCCAGCACACTGAGTACTGAGCACCCAGCATCCTGAGTACTGAGCACCGATCACCCTGAGCACTGAGCACCCAGCACCCCGAGCACTGAGCACCCAGCACCCTGAGTACTGAGCACCCTGAGTACTGAGCACCCAGCACCCTGAGCACTGAGCATCCAGCACACTGAGTACTGAGCACCCTGAGTACTGAGCACCCAGCACCCCGAGCACTGGGCACCCAGCACCCGAGTACTGAGCACCGTGTGTACGGAGCACCCAGCACCCTGAGTACTGAGCCCCAGCACCCTGAGTACTGAGCACCCAGCACCCCGAGCACTGAGCACCCAGCACCCTGAGAATGAGCACCCAGCACCCTGAGTACTGAGCACCCAGCACCCCGAGCACTGAGCACCCTGAGTACTGAGCACCCAGCACCCTGAGTACTGAGCACTAAGCACCCAGAGCATTGAGCACCCAGCACCCCGAGCACGGAGCACCCAGGACTCCGAGCACTGAGTACTGAGCACCGAGCTCCCCGAGCACTGAGCACCCTGAGTACTGAGCACAAAGCACCCCGATCACTTCGCACCCAGCACCCAGAGCACTGAGCACCCAGCACCCTGAGAACAGAGCACTGAGCACCCAGCACCCCGAGCACTGAGCACCCACCACCCTGTGTACTGAGCACTGAGCACCCTGAGTACTAAGCACCCATCACCCTGAGTACTGAGTACTGAGCACCCAGCACCGTGAGTACTGAGCACCCAGCACGCTGAGCACTGAGCACCCAGCACCCCGAGTACTGAGCACCCAGAACCGTGAGCACTGAGCACCCAGCACCTTGAGTACTGAGCACCGAGCACCCCGAGCACTGAGCACCCAGCACCCTAAGTACTGAGCACCCAGCACCCTGAGCACTGAGCACCCAGCACCCCGAGCACTGAGCACCCAGCACACTGAGTACTGAGCACCCAGCACCCTGAGTTCTGAGCACCCAGCACCCCGAGCACTGAGCACCCAGCACCCTGAGCACTGAGCACCCAGCACCCCGAGCACTGAGCACCCAGCACCCTGAGTACTGAGCACCCAGCAGCCTGAGTACTGATCACTCAGTACCCTGAGTACTGAGCACCGAGCACCCCGAGCCCTGAGCACCCAGCACCCTGAGCACTGAGCACCCTGAGTACTGAGCACCCAGCACCCTGAGTACTGAGCACCCAGCACCCTGAGTACTGAGCAGCCAGCATCCTGAGTACTGAGCACCGATCACCCTGAGCACTGAGCACCCAGCCCCCCGAGCACTGAGCACCCAGCACCCTGAGTACTGAGCACTCTGAGTACTGAGCACCCAGCACCCCGAGCACTGAGCACCCAGCACCCTGAGTACTGAGCACCCTGAGTACTGAGCATCCAGCACCCTGAGTACTGAGCACCCTGAGTTCTGAGCACCCAGCACCCCGAGCACTGAGCACCCAGCACCCGAGTACTGAGCACCCTGAGTACTGAGCACCCAGCTCCCTGAGTACTGAGACCCAGCACCCTGAGTACTGAGCACCCAGCACCCCGAGCACTGAGCACCCAGCACCCCGAGAATGAGCACCCAGCACCCTGAGCACTGAGCACCCAGCACCCTGAGCACTGAGCACCCTGAGTACTGAGCACCCAGCACCCTTAGTACTGAGCACTAAGCACCCAGAGCATTGAGCACCCAGCACCCCGAGCACGGAGCACCCAGGACCCCGAGCACTGAGTACTGAGCACCTAGCACCCTGAGTACTGAGCACCGAGCTCCCCGAGCACTGAGCACCCTGAGTACTGAGCACCCAGGACCCCGATCACTTCGCACCCAGCACCCTGAGTACTGAGCACCCAGCACCCCGAGCACTGAGCACCCAGCACCCTGAGTACTGAGCACTGAGCACCCAGCACCCCGAGCACTGAGCACCCACCCCCCTGTGTACTGAGCACTGAGCACCCTGAGTACTAAGCACCCATCACCCTGAGTACTGAGCACCCAGGACCCTGAGCACTGAGCACTGAGCACCCCGAGCACTGAGCACCCAGCACCCTGAGCACTCAGCACCCAGCACCCCGAGCACTGAGCACCCAGCATCTTGAGCACTGAGTACTGAGCACCCAGCACCCTGAGCACTGAGCACCCAGCACCCTGAGCACTGAGCACCCAGCACCCTGAGTACTGAGCACCCAGCACCCCAAGCACTGAGCACCGAGCACCGTGAGTACTGAGCACCCAGCACGCTGAGCACTGAGCACCCAGCACCCCGAGTACTGAGCACCCAGCACCCTGAGTACTGAGCACCCAGCACCATGAGTACTGAGCTCCGAGCACCCCAAGCACTGAGCTCCCAGCACCCTGAGCACTGAGCACCCAGCACCCTGAGTACTGAGCACCGAGCACTGAGAACCCAGCACCCTGAGTACTGAGCACCGAGCACCAAGAGCACTGAGCACCCAGCACCCTGAGTACTGAGCACCGAGCACCCCGAGCACTGAGCACCGGGCACCCCGAGCACTGTTCACCCAGCACCCTGAGTACTGAGCACCCAGCACCCTGAGTACTAAGCACCCAGCACCCTGAGTACTGAGCACCCAGCACCCTGAGTACTGAGCACCCAGCGTACTGAGCACCGAGCACCCCGAGCACTGAGCACCCAGCACCCTGAGTACTGAGCACCCAGCACCCCGAGCACTGAGCACCCAGCACCCTGAGTAATGAGCACCGAGAACCCTGAGTACTGAGCACCCAGCACCCTGAGCACTGAGCACCCAGCACCCTGAGTACTGAGCACCCTGAATACTGAGCATCCAGCACCCTGAGTACTGAGCACCCTGAGTACTGAGCACCCAGCACCCCGAGCACTGAGCACCCAGCACCCGAGTACTGAGCACCCTGAGTACTGAGCACCCAGCACCCTGAGTACTGAGCCCCAGCACCCTGAGTACTGAGCACCCAGCACCCCGAGCACTGAGCACCCAGCACCCCGAGAATGAGCACCCAGCACCCTGAGTACTGAGCACCCAGCACCCCGAGCACTGAGCACCCTGAGTACTGAGCACCCAGCACCCTGAGTACTGAGCACTAAGCACCCAGAGCATTGAGCACCCAGCACCCCGAGCAAGGAGCACCCAGGACCCCGAGCACTGAGTACTGAGCAACTAGCACCCTGAGTACTGAGCACCGAGCTCCCCGAGCACTGAGCACCCTGAGTACTGAGCACCCAGGACCCCGATCACTTCGCACCCAGCACCCTGAGCACTGAGCACCCAGCACCCTGAGCACTGAGCACCCAGCACCCTGAGTACTGAGCACTGAGCACCCAGCACCCCGAGCACTGAGCACCCACCACCCTGTGTACTGAGCACTGAGCACCCTGAGTACTAAGCACCCATCACCCTGAGTACTGAGCACCCAGGACCCTGAGCACTGAGCACTGAGCACCCCGAGCACTGAGCACCCAGCACCCTGAGCACTCAGCACCCAGCACCCCGAGCACTGAGCACCCAGCATCTTGAGCACTGAGTACTGAGCACCCAGCACCCTGAGCACTGAGCACCCAGCACCCTGAGCACTGAGCACACAGCACCCTGAGTACTGAGCACCCAGCACCCCAAGCACTGAGCACCGAGCACCGTGAGGACTGAGCACCCAGCACGCTGAGCACTGAGCACCCAGCACCCCGAGTACTGAGCACCCAGCACCCTGAGTACTGAGCACCCAGCACCATGAGTACTGAGCTCCGAGTACCCCAAGCACTGAGCACCCAGCACCCTGAGCACTGAGCAACCAGCACCCTGAGTACTGGACACCGAGCACTGAGAACCCAGCACCCTGAGTACTGAGCACCGAGCACCAAGATCACTGAGCACCCAGCACCCTGAGTACTGAGCACCGAGCACCCCGAGCACTGAGCACCGGGCACCCCGAGCACTGTTCACCCAGCACCCTGAGTACTGAGCACCCAGCACCCTGAGTACTAAGCACCCAGCACCCTGAGTACTGAGCACCCAGCACCCTGAGTACTGAGCACCCAGCACCCTGAGCACTGAGCACCCAGCACCCTGAGTACTGAGCACCCTGAATACTGAGCATCCAGCACCCTGAGTACTGAGCACCCTGAGTACTGAGCACCCAGCACCCCGAGCACTGAGCACCCAGCACCCGAGTACTGAGCACCCTGAGTACTGAGCACCCAGCACCCTGAGTACTGAGCCCCAGCACCCTGAGTACTGAGCACCCAGCAGCCCGAGCACTGAGCACCAAGCACCCCGAGAATGAGCACCCAGCACCCTGAGTACTGAGCACCCAGCACCCCGAGCACTGAGCACCCTGAGTACTGAGCACCCAGCACCCTGAGTACTGAGCACTAAGCACCCAGAGCATTGAGCACCCAGCACCCAGAGCACGGAGCACCCAGGACCCCGAGCACTGAGTACTGAGCACCTAGCACCCTGAGTACTGAGCACCGAGCTCCCCGAGCACTGAGCACCCTGAGTACTGAGCACCCACCACCCCGATCACTTCGCACCCAGCACCCTGAGCACTGAGCACCCAGCACCCCGAGCACTGAGCACCCAGCACCCTGAGTACTGAGCACTGAGCACCCAGCACCCCGAGCACTGAGCACCCACCACCCTGTGTACTGAGCACTGAGCACCCTGAGTACTATGCACCCATCACCCTGAGTACTGAGCACCCAGGACCCTGAGCACTGAGCACTGAGCACCCCGAGCACTGAGCACCCAGCACCCTGAGCACTCAGCACCCAGCACCCCGAGCACTGAGCACCCAGCATCTTGAGCACTGAGTACTGAGCACCCAGCACCCTGAGCACTGAGCACCCAGCACCCTGAGCACTGAGCACCCAGCACCCTGAGTACTGAGGACCCAGCAACCCAAGCACTGAGCACCGAGCACCGTGAGTACTGAGCACCCAGCACAATGAGCACTGAGCACCCAGCACCCTGAGTACTGAGCACCCAGTACCATGAGTACTGAGCACCGAGCACCCCAAGCACTGAGCACCCAGCACCCTGAGCACTGAGCACCCAGCACCCTGAGTACTGAGCACCCAGCACCCTGAGCACTGAGCACCCAGCACCCTGAGTACTGAGCACCGAGCACCAAGAGCACTGAGCACCCAGCACCCTGAGTACTGAGCACCGAGCACCCCGAGCACTGAGCACCGGGCACCCCGAGCACTGAGCACCCAGCACCCTGAGTACTGAGCACCCAGCACCCTGAGTACTAAGCACCCAGCACCCTGAGTACTGAGCACCCAGCACCCTGAGTACTGAGCACCCAGCGTACTGAGCACCGAGCACCCCGAGCACTGAGCACCCAGCACCCTGAGTACTGAGCACCCAGCACCCCGAGCACTGAGCACCCAGCACCCTGAGTAATGAGCACCGAGAACCCTGAGTACTGAGCACCCAGCACCCTGAGCACTTAGCACCCAGCACCCTGAGTACTGAGCACCCTGAATACTGAGCATCCAGCACCCTGAGTACTGAGCACCCTGAGTACTGAGCACCCAGCACCCCGAGCACTGAGCACCCAGCACCCGAGTACTGAGCACCCTGAGTACTGAGCACCCAGCACCCTGAGTACTGAGCCCCAGCACCCTGAGTACTGAGCACCCAGCACCCCGAGCACTGAGCACCCAGCACCCCGAGAATGAGCACCCAGCACCCTGAGTACTGAGCACCCAGCACCCCGAGCACTGAGCACCCTGAGTACTGAGCACCCAGCACCCTGAGTACTGAGCACTAAGCACCCAGAGCATTGAGCACCCAGCACCCAGAGCACGGAGCACCCAGGACCCCGAGCACTGAGTACTGAGCACCTAGCACCCTGAGTACTGAGCACCGAGCTCCCCGAGCACTGAGCACCCTGAGTACTGAGCACCCAGGACCCCGATCACTTCGCACCCAGCACCCTGAGCACTGAGCACCCAGCACCCCGAGCACTGAGCACCCAGCACCCTGAGTACTGAGCACTGAGCACCCAGCACCCCGAGCACTGAGCACCCACCACCCTGTGTACTGAGCACTGAGCACCCTGAGTACTAAGCACCCATCACCCTGAGTACTGAGCACCCAGGACCCTGAGCACTGAGCACTGAGCACCCCGAGCACTGAGCACCCAGCACCCTGAGCACTCAGCACCCAGCACCCCGAGCACTGAGCACCCAGCATCTTGAGCACTGAGTACTGAGCACCCAGCACCCTGAGCACTGAGCACCCAGCACCCTGAGCACTGAGCACCCAGCACCCTGAGTACTGAGGACCCAGCAACCCAAGCACTGAGCACCGAGCACCGTGAGTACTGAGCACCCAGCACGCTGAGCACTGAGCACCCAGCACCCCGAGTACTGAGCACCCAGCACCCTGAGTACTGAGCACCCAGTACCATGAGTACTGAGCACCGAGCACCCCAAGCACTGAGCACCCAGCACCCTGAGCACTGAGCACCCAGCACCCTGAGTACTGAGCACCGAGCACTGAGCACCCAGCACCCTGAGTACTGAGCACCGAGCACCAAGAGCACTGAGCACCCAGCACCCTGAGTACTGAGCACCGAGCACCCCGAGCACTGAGCACCGGGCACCCCGAGCACTGAGCACCCAGCACCCTGAGTACTGAGCACCCAGCACCCTGAGTACTAAGCACCCAGCACCCTGAGTACTGAGCACCCAGCACCCTGAGTACTGAGCACCGAGAACCCTGAGTACTGAGCACCCAGCACCCTGAGTACTGAGCACCCGGCGTACTGAGCACCGAGCACCCAGCACCCTGAGCACTGAGCACCCAGCACCCTGAGTATTGAGCACTGAGCACCCCGAGTACTGAGCACCGGGCACCCCGAGCACTAAGCACTCAGCACCCCGAGCACCGAGCACCCAGCTCCCTGAGCACTGAGCACCCAGCACCCTGAGCACTGAGCACCCAGCACCCTGAGCACTGAGCACCCAGCTCCCTGAGCACTGAGCACCCAGCACCCTGAGCACTGAGCACCCAGCACCCTGAGTACTGAGCACCCAATGTACTGAGCACCGAGTACCCTGAGCACTGAGCACCCAGCACCCCGAGTACTGAGCACCGGGCACCCCGAGCACTAAGCACCCAGCACCCCGAGCACCGAGCACCCAGCACCCTGAGCACTGACCACCCAGCACCCCGAGCACTTAGCACCCAGCACCCCGAGCACTGAGCACCCCGCACCCCGAGCACTGAGCACCCAGCACCCTGAGTACTGAGCACCCAGCAACCTGAGTACTGAGCACACAACACCCTGAGCACTGAGCACCCAGCACCCTGAGTACTGAGCACCCAGCACCCCAAGCACAGAGCACCCTGAGTACTGAGCACCCAGCACCCCAAGCACTGAGCACCCTGAGTACTGAGGAACCAGCATCCTGATTAATGAGCACCCAGCACCCCGAGTACTGAGCACCCAGCACCCTGAGTACTGAGCACCCAACGTACTGAGCACCGAGCACCCTGAGCACTGAGCACCCAGCACCCTGAGCAATGGGCACCCTGAGTACTGAGCACCCAGCACCTTGAGCACTGAGCACCGAGCACCCCGAGCACTGAGCACCCAGCACCCCGAGTACTGAGCACCCAGCACCCTGAGTACTAAGCACCAAGCACCCTGAGTACTGAGTACCCAGCACCCTGAGCACTGAACACACAGCACCCTGAGTACTGAGCACCTCGAGCACTGAGCACCCAGCACCCTGAGTACTGAGCACCGAGCACCCCGAGCACTGAGCACCCAGCACCGCGAGCACTGAGCACCCAGCACCCCGAGCACAGAGCACCCAGCACCCAGAGTACTGTGCACCCAGCACCCTGAGTACTGAGCACCCAGCACACTGAGCACTGAGTACCCAGCACCCTGAGCACTGAGCACCCAGCACCCTGAGCACTGAGCACACAGCACCCTGAGCACTGAGCAACCAGCACCCTGAGTACTGAGCACTGAGCACCCAGCACCCCGACCACTGAGCACCCAGCACCCTGAGTACTGAGCACTGAGCACCCAGCACCCCGAGCACTGAGCACCCAGCACCCTGAGCACTGAGCACTCAGCAACCGAGTACTGAGCACCCAGCACCCTGAGTACTGAGCACCCAGCACCCTGAGCACTGAGCACCCAGCACCCGGAGTACTGAGCACCCAGCACCCTGAGTAATAAGCACCGAGCACCCTGAGTACTGAGCACCCAGCACCCTGAGCACTGAACACACAGCACCCTGAGTACTGAGCACCTCGAGCACTGAGCACCCAGCACCCTGAGTACTGAGCAACGAGCACCCTGAGCACTGAGCTCCCAGCACCCCGAGCACTGAGCACACAGCACCCCGAGCACTGAGCACCCAGCACCCTGAGTACTGAGCACCCAGCACCCTGAGTACTGAGCACCCAGCACCCTGAGCACTGAGTACCCAGCACCCTGAGCACTGAGCACCCAGTACCCTGAGCACTGAGCACCCAGCACCCTGAGCACTGAGCACCCAGCACCCTGAGTACTGAGCACTGAGCACCAAGAACCCCGAGCACTGAGCACCCAGCACCCTGAGTACTAAGCACCCAGCACCCTGAGTACTGAGCACCCAGCACCCTGAGTACTGAGCAACAAGCGTACTGAGCACCGAGCACCCCGAGCACTGAGCACCCAGCACCGCGAGCACTGAGCACCCAGCACCCCGAGCACAGAGCACCCAGCACCCAGAGTACTGAGCACCCAGCACCCTGAGTACTGAGCACCCAGCACACTGAGCACTGAGTACCCAGCACCCTGAGCACTGAGCACCCAGCACCCTGAGCACTGAGCACACAGCACCCTGAGCACTGAGCAACCAGCACCCTGAGTACTGAGCACTGAGCACCCAGCAAACCGAGCACTGAGCACCCAGCACGCTGAGTACTGAGCACTGAGCACCCAGCACCCCGAGCACTGAGCACCCAGCACCCTGAGCACTGAGCACCCAGCACCCGAGTACTGAGCACCCAGCACCCTGAGTACTGAGCACCCAGCACCCTGAGCACTGAGCACCCAGCACCCGGAGTACTGAGCACCCAGCACCCTGAGTACTAAGCACCGAGCACCCTGAGTACTGAGCACCCAGCACCCTGAGCACTGAACACACAGCACCCTGCGTACTGAGCACCTCGAGCTCTGAGCACCCAGCACCCTGAGTACTGAGCACCGAGCACCCCGAGCACTGAGCAATCAGCACCCCGAGCACTGAGCACACAGCACCCCGAGCACTGAGCACCCAGCACCCTGAGTACTGAGCACCCAGCACCCTGAGTACTGAGCACCCAGCACCCTGAGCACTGAGTACCCAGCACCCTGAGCACTGAGCACCCAGCACCCTGAGCACTGAGCACCCAGCACCTTGAGCACTGAGCACCCAGCACCCTGAGTACTGAGCACTGAGCACCAAAAACACCGAGCACTGAGCACCCAGCACCCTGAGTACTAAGCACCCAGCACCCTGAGTACTGAGCACCCAGCACCCTGAGTACTGAGCAACAAGCGTACTGAGCACCGAGCACCCCGAGCACTGAGTACGCAGCACCCTGAGTACTGAGCACCCAGCACCAAGAGCACTGGGCACCCAGCACCCTGAGTACTGAGCACCGAGCACCCTGAGTACTGAGCACCCAGCACCCTGAGTACTGAGCACCCAGCACCCTGAGCACTGAGCACACAGCACCCTGAGTACTGAGCAGTGAGCACCCCGAGTACTGAGCACCGGCCACCCCGAGCACTAAGCACCCAGCACCCGGAGCACCGAGCACCCAGCACCCTGAGCACTGAGCACCCAGCACCCTGAGCACTGAGCACCCAGCACCCTGAGAACTGAGCACCCAGCAACCTGAGCACTGAGCACCCAGCACCCTGAGAACTGAGCACCCAGCACCCTGAGCACTGAGCACCGAGCACCCTGAGCACTGAGCACCCAGCACCCCGAGTACTGAGCACTGGGCACCTGAGCACTAAGCACCCAGCAGCCCGAGCACCGAGCACCCAGCACTCTGAGCACTGAGCACCCAGCACCCCGAGCACTGAGCACCGAGCACCCCAAGCACTGAGTACCCAGGACCCCGAGCACTGAGCACCCAGCACCCTGAGCACTGAGCACCCAGCACCCCGAGCACTGAGCACCCAGCACCCCGATCACTGAGCACCCAGCACCCTGAGTACTGAGCACCCAGCACCCTGAGTACTGAGCACCCAGCACCCTGAGCACTGAGCACCCAGCTCCCTGAGCAATGAGCACCCAGCACCCCAAGCACTGAGCACCCTGAGTATTGAGCACCCAGCACCCCAAGCACTGAGCATCCTGAGTACTGAGCACCCAGCACCCCGATCACTGAGCACCCAGCACCCCGAGCACTGAGCACCCAGCACCCCGAGCACTGAGCACCCAGCACCCTGAGTACTGAGCACCCAGCAACCTGAGTACTGAGCACCCAACACCCTGAGCACTGAGCACCCAGCACCCTGAGTACTGAGCACCCAGCACCCCAAGCACAGAGCACCCTGAGTACTGAGCACCCAGCACCCCAAGCACTGAGCACCCTGAGTACTGAGCACCCAGCACCCTGAGTACTGAGCACCCAACGTACTGAGCACCGAGCACCCTGAGCACTGAGCACCCAGCACCCTGAGCAATGAGCACCCTGAGTACTGAGCACCCAGCACCTTGAGCACTGAGCACCGAGCACCCCGAGCACTGAGCACCCAGGACCCCTAGTACTGAGCACCCAGCACCCTGAGTACTAAGCACCGAGCACCCTGAGTACTGAGCACCCAGCACCCTGAGCACTGAACACACAGCACCCTGAGTACTGAGCACCTCGAGCACTGAACACCCAGCACCCTGAGTACTGAGCACCGAGCACCCCGAGCGCTGAGCACCCAGCAAGGCGAGCACTGAGCACCCAGCACCCCGAGCACAGAGCACCCAGCACCCAGAGTACTGAGCACCCAGCACCCTGAGTACTGAGCACCCAGCACACTGAGCACTGAGTACCCAGCACCCTGAGCACTGAGCACCCAGCACCCTGAGCACTGAGCACACAGCACCCTGAGCACTGAGCAACCAGCACCCTGAGTACTGAGCACTGAGCACCCAGCACCCCGAGCACTGAGCTCCCAGCACCCTGAGTACTGAGCACTGAGCACCCAGCACCCCGAGCACTGAGCACCCAGCACCCTGAGCACTGAGCACCCAGCACCCGAGTACTGAGCACCCAGCACCCTGAGTACTGAGCACCCAGCACCCTGAGCACTGAGCACCCAGCACCCGGAGTACTGAGCACCCAGCACCCTGAGTACTAAGCACCGAGCACCCTGAGTACTGAGCACCCAGCACACTGAGCACTGAACACACAGCACCCTGAGTACTGAGCAGCTCGAGCACTGAGCACCCAGCACCCTGAGTACTGAGCACCGAGCACCCCGAGCACTGAGCACCCAGCACCCCGAGCACTGAGCACCCAGCACCTCGAGCACTGAGCACCCAGCACCCTGAGTACTGAGCACCCAGCACCCTGAGTACTGAGCACCTAGCACCCTGAGCACTGAGTACCCAGCACCCTGAGCACTGAGCACCCAGCACCCTGAGCACTGAGCACCCAGCACCCTGAGCACTGAGCACCCAGCACCCTGAGTACTGAGCACTGAGCACCAAGAACCCCGAGCATTGAGCACCCAGCACCCTGAGTACTAAGCACCCAGCACCCTGAGTACTGAGAACCCAGCACCCTGAGTACTGAGCAACCAGCGTACTGAGCACCGAGCACCCCGAGCACTGAGCACCGAGCACCCTGAGCACTGAGCACCCAGCACCCCGAGTACTGAGCACTGGGCACCTGAGCACTAAGCACCCAGCAGCCCGAGCACCGAGCACCCAGCACTCTGAGCACTGAGCACCCAGCACCCCGAGCACTGAGCACCGAGCACCCCAAGCACTGAGTACCCAGGACCCCGAGCACTGAGCACCCAGCACCCTGAGCACTGAGCACCCAGCACCCCGAGCACTGAGCACCCAGCACCCCGAGCACTGAGCACCCAGCACCCCGATCACTGAGCACCCAGCACCCTGAGTACTGAGCACCCAGCACCCTGAGTACTGAGCACCCAGCACCCTGAGCACTGAGCACCCAGCTCCCTGAGCAATGAGCACCCAGCACCCCAAGCACTGAGCACCCTGAGTATTGAGCACCCAGCACCCCAAGCACTGAGCATCCTGAGTACTGAGCACCCAGCACCCCGATCACTGAGCACCCAGCACCCCGAGCACTGAGCACCCAGCACCCCGAGCACTGAGCACCCAGCACCCTGAGTACTGAGCACCCAGCAACCTGAGTACTGAGCACCCAACACCCTGAGCACTGAGCACCCAGCACCCTGAGTACTGAGCACCCAGCACCCCAAGCACAGAGCACCCTGAGTACTGAGCACCCAGCACCCCAAGCACTGAGCACCCTGAGTACTGAGCACCCAGCACCCTGAGTACTGAGCACCCAACGTACTGAGCACCGAGCACCCTGAGCACTGAGCACCCAGCACCCTGAGCAATGAGCACCCTGAGTACTGAGCACCCAGCACCTTGAGCACTGAGCACCGAGCACCCCGAGCACTGAGCACCCAGGACCCCTAGTACTGAGCACCCAGCACCCTGAGTACTAAGCACCGAGCACCCTGAGTACTGAGCACCCAGCACCCTGAGCACTGAACACACAGCACCCTGAGTACTGAGCACCTCGAGCACTGAACACCCAGCACCCTGAGTACTGAGCACCGAGCACCCCGAGCGCTGAGCACCCAGCAAGGCGAGCACTGAGCACCCAGCACCCCGAGCACAGAGCACCCAGCACCCAGAGTACTGAGCACCCAGCACCCTGAGTACTGAGCACCCAGCACACTGAGCACTGAGTACCCAGCACCCTGAGCACTGAGCACCCAGCACCCTGAGCACTGAGCACACAGCACCCTGAGCACTGAGCAACCAGCACCCTGAGTACTGAGCACTGAGCACCCAGCACCCCGAGCACTGAGCTCCCAGCACCCTGAGTACTGAGCACTGAGCACCCAGCACCCCGAGCACTGAGCACCCAGCACCCTGAGCACTGAGCACCCAGCACCCGAGTACTGAGCACCCAGCACCCTGAGTACTGAGCACCCAGCACCCTGAGCACTGAGCACCCAGCACCCGGAGTACTGAGCACCCAGCACCCTGAGTACTAAGCACCGAGCACCCTGAGTACTGAGCACCCAGCACACTGAGCACTGAACACACAGCACCCTGAGTACTGAGCAGCTCGAGCACTGAGCACCCAGCACCCTGAGTACTGAGCACCGAGCACCCCGAGCACTGAGCACCCAGCACCCCGAGCACTGAGCACCCAGCACCTCGAGCACTGAGCACCCAGCACCCTGAGTACTGAGCACCCAGCACCCTGAGTACTGAGCACCTAGCACCCTGAGCACTGAGTACCCAGCACCCTGAGCACTGAGCACCCAGCACCCTGAGCACTGAGCACCCAGCACCCTGAGCACTGAGCACCCAGCACCCTGAGTACTGAGCACTGAGCACCAAGAACCCCGAGCATTGAGCACCCAGCACCCTGAGTACTAAGCACCCAGCACCCTGAGTACTGAGAACCCAGCACCCTGAGTACTGAGCAACCAGCGTACTGAGCACCGAGCACCCCGAGCACTGAGCACCCAGCACCCTGAGTACTGAGCACCCAGCACCAAGAGCACTGGGCACCCATCACCCTGAGTACTGAGCACCGAGCACCCTGAGTACTGAGCACCCAGCACCCTGAGTACTGAGCACCCATCACCCTGAGCACTGAGCACCCAGCACCCTGAGTACTGAGCAGTGAGCACCCCGAGTACTGAGCACCTGGCACCCCGAGCACTAAGCACCCAGCACCCGGAGAACCGAGCACCCAGCACCCTGAGCACTGAGCACCCAGCACCCTGAGCACTGAGCACCCAGCAGCCTGAGAACTGAGCACCCAGCACCCTGAGCACTGAGCACCCAGCACCCTGAGAACTGAGCACCCAGCACCCTGAGCACTGAGCACCGAGCACCCTGAGCACCGAGCACCCAGCACCCTGAGCACTGAGCACCCAGCACCCCGAGCACTGAGCACCGAGCACCCCAAGCACTGAGTACCCAGGAACCCGAGCACTGAGCACCCAGCACCCTGAGCACTGAGCACCCAGCACGCCGAGCACTGAGCACCCAGCACCCCGAGCACTGAGCACCCAGCACCCCGATCACTGAGCAACCAGCACCCTGAGTACTGAGCACCCAGCACCCTGAGTACTGAGCACCCAGCACCCTGAGCACTGAGCACCCAGCACCCTGAGTAATGAGCACCCAGCACCCCAAGCACTGAGCACCCTGAGGATTGAGCACCCAGCACCCCAAGCACTGAGCATCCTGAGTACTGAGCACCCAGCACCCTGATTAATGAGCACCGAGCACCCCGAGCACTGAGCACCCAGGACCCCTAGTACTGAGCACCCAGCACCCTGAGTACTAAGCACCGAGCACCCTGAGTACTGAGCACCCAGCACCCTGAGCACTGAACACACAGCACCCTGAGTACTGAGCACCTCGAGCACTGAACACCCAGCACCCTGAGTACTGAGCACCGAGCACCCCGAGCGCTGAGCACCCAGCAAGGCGAGCACTGAGCACCCAGCACCCCGAGCACAGAGCACCCAGCACCCAGAGTACTGAGCACCCAGCACCCTGAGTACTGAGCACCCAGCACACTGAGCACTGAGTACCCAGCACCCTGAGCACTGAGCACCCAGCACCCTGAGCACTGAGCACACAGCACCCTGAGCACTGAGCAACCAGCACCCTGAGTACTGAGCACTGAGCACCCAGCACCCCGAGCACTGAGCTCCCAGCACCCTGAGTACTGAGCACTGAGCACCCAGCACCCCGAGCACTGAGCACCCAGCACCCTGAGCACTGAGCACCCAGCACCCGAGTACTGAGCACCCAGCACCCTGAGTACTGAGCACCCAGCACCCTGAGCACTGAGCACCCAGCACCCGGAGTACTGAGCACCCAGCACCCTGAGTACTAAGCACCGAGCACCCTGAGTACTGAGCACCCAGCACACTGAGCACTGAACACACAGCACCCTGAGTACTGAGCAGCTCGAGCACTGAGCACCCAGCACCCTGAGTACTGAGCACCGAGCACCCCGAGCACTGAGCACCCAGCACCCCGAGCACTGAGCACCCAGCACCCCGAGCACTGAGCACCCAGCACCCTGAGTACTGAGCACCCAGCACCCTGAGTACTGAGCACCTAGCACCCTGAGCACTGAGTACCCAGCACCCTGAGCACTGAGCACCCAGCACCCTGAGCACTGAGCACCCAGCACCCTGAGCACTGAGCACCCAGCACCCTGAGTACTGAGCACTGAGCACCAAGAACCCCGAGCATTGAGCACCCAGCACCCTGAGTACTAAGCACCCAGCACCCTGAGTACTGAGAACCCAGCACCCTGAGTACTGAGCAACCAGCGTACTGAGCACCGAGCACCCCGAGCACTGAGCACCCAGCACCCTGAGTACTGAGCACCCAGCACCAAGAGCACTGGGCACCCAGCACCCTGAGTACTGAGCACCGAGCACCCTGAGTACTGAGCACCCAGCACCCTGAGTACTGAGCACCCATCACCCTGAGCACTGAGCACCCAGCACCCTGAGTACTGAGCAGTGAGCACCCCGAGTACTGAGCACCTGGCACCCCGAGCACTAAGCACCCAGCACCCGGAGCACCGAGCACCCAGCACCCTGAGCACTGAGCACCCAGCACCCTGAGCACTGAGCACCCAGCAGCCTGAGAACTGAGCACCCAGCACCCTGAGCACTGAGCACCCAGCACCCTGAGAACTGAGCACCCAGCACCCTGAGCACTGAGCACCGAGCACCCTGAGCACTGGGCACCCAGCACCCCGAGTACTGAGCACTGGGCACCTGAGCACTAAGCACCCAGCAGCCCGAGCACCGAGCACCCAGCACCCTGAGCACTGAGCACCCAGCACCCCGAGCACTGAGCACCGAGCACCCCAAGCACTGAGTACCCAGGAACCCGAGCACTGAGCACCCAGCACCCTGAGAACTGAGCACCCAGCACGCCGAGCACTGAGCACCCAGCACCCCGAGCACTGAGCACCTAGCACCCCGATCACTGAGCAACCAGCACCCTGAGTACTGAGCACCCAGCACCCTGAGTACTGAGCACCCAGCACCCTGAGCACTGAGCACCCAGCACCCTGAGTAATGAGCACCAAGCACCCCAAGCACTGAGCACCCTGAGGATTGAGCACCCAGCACCCCAAGCACTGAGCATCCTGAGTACTGAGCACCCAGCACCCTGATTAATGAGCACCCAGCACCCTGAGCACTGAGCACCCAGCACCCTGAGTACTGAGCACCGAGCACACTGAGTACTGAGCACCAAGCACCCTGAGTACTGAACAACCAACATACTGAGCACCGAGCACCCTGAGCACTGAGCACCCAGCACCCTGAGTACTGAGCACCCAGCACCCTGAGCAATGAGCACCCTGAGTACTGAGCACCCAGCACCCGGAGCACTGAGCACCCAGCACAATGAGTACTAAGCACCGAGCACCCTGAGTACTGAGCACCCAGCACCCTGAGCACTGAACACACAGCACCCTGAGTACTGAGCACCTCGAGCACTGAGCACCCAGCACCCCAAGCACTGAGTACCCAGGAACCCGAGCACTGAGCACCCAGCACCCTGAGAACTGAGCACCCAGCACGCCGAGCACTGAGCACCCAGCACCATGAGCACTGAGCACCCAGCACCCCGATCACTGAGCAACCAGCACCCTGAGTACTGAGCACCCAGCACCCTGAGTACTGAGCACCCAGCACCCGAGTACTGAGCACCCAGCACCCTGAGTACTGAGCACCCAGCACCCTGAGCACTGAGTACCCAGCACCCTGAGCACAGAGCAACCAGCACCCTGAGCACTGAGCACACAGCACCCTGAGCACTGAGCTCCCAGCACCCTGAGTACTGAGCAATGAGCACCCAGCACCCCGAGCACTGAGCACCCAGCACCCTGAGTACTGAGCACTGAGCACCCAGCACCCCGAGCACTGAGCACCCAGCACCCTGAGCACTGAGCACCCAGCACCCGAGTACTAAGCACCCAGCACCCTGAGTTCTGAGCACCCAGCACCCCGAGCACTGAGCACCCAGCACCCTAAGTACTGAGCACCCAGCACCCTGAGCACTGAGCACCCAGCAACCCGAGCACTGAGCACCCAGCACACTAAGTAATGAGCACCCAGCACCATGAGTACTGAGCACTGAGCACCCTGAGCACTGAGCTCCCAGCACCCCGAGCACTGAGCACCCAGCACCCTGAGTACTGAGCACCCAGCACCCTGAGTACTGAGCACTCAGCACCCTGAGTACTGAGCACCAAGTACCCAGAGCACTGAGCACCCAGCACCCTGAGCACTGAGCACCCTGAGGACTGAGCACCCAGCACCCTGAGTACTGAGCACCCAGCACCCTGAGTACTGAGCACCCAGCATCCTGAGTACTGAGCACCGATCACCCTGAGCACTGAGCACCCAGCACCCCGAGCAATGAGCACCCAGCACCCTGAGTACTGTTCACCCAGCACCCTGAGTACTGAGCAGCCAGCACCCCGAGCACTGAGCACCCAGCACCCTGAGTAATGAGCACCCAGCACCCTGAGCACTGAGCACCCTGAGCACTGAGCACCCAGCACCCTGATCACTTAGCACGCAGCACCCTGAGCACTGACCACTGAGCACCCAGCACCCTGTGTACTGAGCACTGAGCACCCTGAGTACTGAGCACTGAGCACCCAGCACCCCGAGCACTGAGCACCCAGCACCCTGAGTACTGAGCACTGAGCACCCAGCACCCCGAGCACTGAGCACCCAGCACCCTGTGTACTGAGCACTGAGCACCCTGAGTACTAAGCACCCAGCACCCTGAGTACTGAGCACCCAGGACCCTGAGCACTGAGCACTGAGCACCCCGAGCACTGAGCACCCAGCACCCTGAGCACTCAGCACCCAGCACCCCGAGCACTGAGCACCCAGCACCCTGAGCACTGAGCACCCAGCACCCTGAGCACTGAGCAACCAGCACCCAGAGCACTGAGCACCCAGCACCCTGAGCATTGAGCACCCAGCACCCTGAGTACTGAGCACCCAGCACCCTGAGTACTGAGCACCCAAACCCCGAGCACTGAGCACCCAGCACCCCTAGCACTGTGCACCCAGCACCCTGAGTACTGAGAACCCAGCACCCTGAGTACTGAGCACCCAGCACCCTGAGCACTGAGCACCAAGAACCCCGAGCACTGAGCACCCAGCACCCTGAGTACTAAGCACCCAGCACCCTGAGTACTGAGCACCCAGCACCCTGAGTACTGAGCAACAAGCGTACTGAGCACCGAGCACCCCGAGCACTGAGCACCCAGCACCGCGAGCACTGAGCACCCAGCACCCCGAGCACAGAGCACCCAGCACCCAGAGTACTGAGCACCCAGCACCCTGAGTACTGAGCACCCAGCACACTGAGCACTGAGCACACAGCACCCTGAGCACTGAGCAACCAGCACCCTGAGTACTGAGCACTGAGCACCCAGCAAACCGAGCACTGAGCACCCAGCACGCTGAGTACTGAGCACTGAGCACCCAGCACCCCGAGCACTGAGCACCCAGCACCCTGAGCACTGAGCACCCAGCACCCGAGTACTGAGCACCCAGCACCCTGAGTACTGAGCACCCAGCACCCTGAGCACTGAGCACCCAGCACCCGGAGTACTGAGCACCCAGCACCCTGAGTACTAAGCACCGAGCACCCTGAGTACTGAGCACCCAGCACCCTGAGCACTGAACACACAGCACCCTGAGTACTGAGCACCTCGAGCTCTGAGCACCAAGCACCCTGAGTACTGAGCACCGAGCACCCTGAGCACTGAGCACCCAGCACCCAGAGCACTGAGCACACAGCACCCCGAGCACTGAGCACCCAGCACCCTGAGTACTGAGCACCCTGCACCCTGAGTACTGAGCACCCAGCACACTGAGCACTGAGCACCCAGCACCCTGAGCACTGAGCACCCAGCACCCAGAGCACTGAGCACCCAGCACCCTGAGCACTGAGCACCCAGCACCCAGAGCACTGAGCACCCAAAACCCTGAGCACTGAGCACCCTGAGTACTGAGCACCCAGCACCCCAAGCACTGAGCACCCTGAGTACTGAGCACCCAGCACCCCAAGCACTGAGCACCCTGAGTACTGAGCACCCAGCACCCTGAGTACTGAGCACCCAACGTACTGAGCACCGAGCACCCTGAGCAATGAGCACCCTGAGTACTGAGCACCCAGCACCTTGAGCACTGAGCACCGAGCACCCCGAGCACTGAGCACCCAGGACCCCTAGTACTGAGCACCCAGCACCCTGAGTACTAAGCACCGAGCACCCTGAGTACTGAGCACCCAGCACCCTGAGCACTGAACACACAGCACCCTGAGTACTGAGCACCTCGAGCACTGAACACCCAGCACCCTGAGTACTGAGCACCGAGCACCCCGAGCGCTGAGCACCCAGCAAGGCGAGCACTGAGCACCCAGCACCCCGAGCACAGAGCACCCAGCACCCAGAGTACTGAGCACCCAGCACCCTGAGTACTGAGCACCCAGCACACTGAGCACTGAGTACCCAGCACCCTGAGCACTGAGCACCCAGCACCCTGAGCACTGAGCACACAGCACCCTGAGCACTGAGCAACCAGCACCCTGAGTACTGAGCACTGAGCACCCAGCACCCCGAGCACTGAGCTCCCAGCACCCTGAGTACTGAGCACTGAGCACCCAGCACCCCGAGCACTGAGCACCCAGCACCCTGAGCACTGAGCACCCAGCACCCGAGTACTGAGCACCCAGCACCCTGAGTACTGAGCACCCAGCACCCTGAGCACTGAGCACCCAGCACCCGGAGTACTGAGCACCCAGCACCCTGAGTACTAAGCACCGAGCACCCTGAGTACTGAGCACCCAGCACACTGAGCACTGAACACACAGCACCCTGAGTACTGAGCACCTCGAGCACTGAGCACCCAGCACCCTGAGTACTGAGCACCGAGCACCCCGAGCACTGAGCACCCAGCACCCCGAGCACTGAGCACCCAGCACCCCGAGCACTGAGCACCCAGCACCCTGAGTACTGAGCACCCAGCACCCTGAGTACTGAGCACCCAGCACCCTGAGCACTGAGTACCCAGCACCCTGAGCACTGAGCACCCAGCACCCTGAGCACTGAGCACCCAGCACCCTGAGCACTGAGCACCCAGCACCCTGAGTACTGAGCACTGAGCACCAAGAACCCCGAGCATTGAGCACCCAGCACCCTGAGTACTAAGCACCCAGCACCCTGAGTACTGAGAACCCAGCACCCTGAGTACTGAGCAACCAGCGTACTGAGCACCGAGCACCCCGAGCACTGAGCACCCAGCACCCTGAGTACTGAGCACCCAGCACCAAGAGCACTGGGCACCCAGCACCCTGAGTACTGAGCACCAAGCACCCTGAGTACTGAGCACCCAGCACCCTGAGTACTGAGCACCCATCACCCTGAGCACTGAGCACCCAGCACCCTGAGTACTGAGCAGTGAGCACCCCGAGTACTGAGCACCTGGCACCCCGAGCACTAAGCACCCAGCACCCGGAGCACCGAGCACCCAGCACCCTGAGCACTGAGCACCCAGCACCCTGAGCACTGAGCACCCAGCACCCTGAGAACTGAGCACCCAGCACCCTGAGCACTGAGCACCCAGCACCCTGAGAACTGAGCACCCAGCACCCTGAGCACTGAGCACCGAGCACCCTGAGCACTCAGCACCCAGCACCCCGAGTACTGAGCACTGGGCACCTGAGCACTAAGCACCCAGCAGCCCGAGCACCGAGCACCCAGCACCCTGAGCACTGAGGACCCAGCACCCCGAGCACTGAGCACCGAGCACCCCAAGCACTGAGTACCCAGGAACCCGAGCACTGAGCACCCAGCACCCTGAGCACTGAGCACCCAGCACGCCGAGCACTGAGCACCCAGCACCCCGAGCACTGAGCACCCAGCACCCCGATCACTGAGCACCCAGCACCCTGAGTACTGAGCACCCAGCACCCTGAGTACTGAGCACCCAGCACCCTGAGCACTGAGCACCCAGCACCCTGAGTAATGAGCACCCAGCACCCCAAGCACTGAGCACCCTGAGTATTGAGCACCCAGCACCCCAAGCACTGAGCATCCTGAGTACTGAGCACCCAGCACCCTGATTAATGAGCACCCAGCACCCTGAGCACTGAGCACCCAGCACCCTGAGTACTGAGCACCGAGCACACTGAGTACTGAGCACCCAGCACCCTGAGTACTGAACAACCAACATACTGAGCACCGAGCACCCTGAGCACTGAGCACCCAGCACCCTGAGTACTGAGCACCCAGCACCCTGAGCAATGAGCACCCTGAGTACTGAGCACCTAGCACCCGGAGCACTGAGCACCCAGCACAATGAGTACTGAGCACCCAGCACCCTGAGCACTGAGTACCCAGCACCCTGAGCACAGAGCAACCAGCACCCTGAGCACTGAGCACACAGCACCCTGAGCACTGAGCTCCCAGCACCTTGAGTACTGAGCACCCAGCACCCTGAGCACTGAACACACAGCACCCTGAGTACTGAGCACCTCGAGCACTGAGCACCCAGCACCCTGAGTACTGAGCACCGAGCACCCCGAGCACTGAGCACCCAGCACCGCGAGCACTGAGCACCCAGCACCCCGAGCACTGAGCACCCAGCACCCTGAGTACTGAGCACCCAGCACTCTGAGCACTGAGTACCCAGCACCCTGAGCACAGAGCAACCAGCACCCTGAGCACTGAGCACACAGCACCCTGAGCACTGAGCTCCCAGCACTCTGAGTACTGAGCACCCAGCACCCTGAGTACTGAGCACTCAGCACCCTGAGTACTGAGCACCAAGCACCCAGAGCACTGAGCACCCAGCACCCTGAGCACTGAGCACCCTGAGGACTGAGCACCCAGCACCCTGAGTACTGAGCACCCAGCACCCTAAGTACTGAGCACCCAGCATCCTGAGTACTGAGCACCGATCACCCTGAGCACTGAGCACCCAGCACCCCGAGCAATGAGCACCCAGCACCCTGAGTACTGATCACCCAGGACCCTGAGTACTGAGCAGCCAGCACCCCGAGAACTGAGCACCCAGCACCCTGAGTAATGAGCACCCAGCACCCTGAGCACTGAGCACCCTGAGCACTGAGCACCCAGCACCCCGATCACTTAGCACCCAGCACCCTGAGCACTGAGCACTTAGCACCCAGCACCCTGTGTACTGAGCACTGAGCACCCTGAGTACTGAGCACTGAGCACCCAGCACCCCGAGCACTGAGCACCCAGCACCCTGAGTACTGAGCACTGAGCACCCAGCACCCCGAGCACTGAGCACCCAGCACCCTGTGTACTGAGCACTGAGCACCCTGAGTACTAAGCACCCAGCACCCTGAGTACTGAGCACCCAGGACCCTGAGCACTGAGCACTGAGCACCCCGAGCACTGAGCACCCAGCACACTGAGCACTCAGCACCCAGCACCCCGAGCACTGAGCACCCAGCACCCTGAGCACTGAGCACCCAGCATCCTGAGCACTGAGCAACCAGCACCCAGAGCACTGAGCACCCAGCACCCTGAGCATTGAGCACCCAGCACCCTGAGTACTGAGCACCCAGCACCCTGAGTACTGAGCACCCAAACCCCGAGCACTGAGCACCCAGCACCCCTAGCACTGTGCACCCAGCACCCTGAGTACTGAGAACCCAGCACCCTGAGTACTGAGCACCCAGCACCCTGAGCACTGAGCACCCAGCAGCCCGAGCATTGAGCACCAAGCATCCTGAGCACTGAGTACTGAGCACCCAGCACCCTGAGTACTGAGCACCCGGCGTACTGAGCACCGAGCACCCAGCACCCTGAGTACTGAGCACCCAGCACCCTGAGCAATGAGCACCCAGCACCCTGAGTACTGAGCACCCAGCACCCTGAGCACTGAGCACCCAGCACCCTGAGTACTGAGCACTGAGCACCCCGAGTACTGAGCACCGGGCACCCCGAGCACTAAGCACTCAGCACCCCGAGCACCGAGCACCCAGCTCCCTGAGCACTGAGAACCCAGCACCCTGAGCACTGAGCACCCAGCACCCTGAGCACTGAGCACCCAGCTCCCTGAGCACTGAGCACCCAGCACCCTGAGCACTGAGCACCCAGCACCCTGAGTACTGAGCACCCAATGTACTGAGCACCGAGTACCCTGAGCACTGAGCACCCAGCACCCCGAGTACTGAGCACCGGGCACCCCGAGCACTAAGCACCCAGCACCCCGAGCACCGAGCACCCAGCACCCTGAGCACTGACCACCCAGCACCCCGAGCACTGAGCACCCAGCACCCCGAGCACTGAGCACCCAGCACCCCGAGCACTGAGCACCCAGCACCCTGAGTACTGAGCACCCAGCAACCTGAGTACTGAGCACACAACACCCTGAGCACTGAGGACCCAGCACCCTGAGTACTGAGCAACCAGCACCCCAAGCACAGAGCACCCAGAGTACTGAGCACCCAGCACCCCAAGCACTGAGCACCCTGAGTACTGAGGACCAAGCGTCCTGATTAATGAGCACCCAGCACCCCGAGTACTGAGCACCCAGCGCCCTGAGTACTGAGCACCCAACGTACTGAGCACCGAGCACCCTGAGCACTGAGCACCCAGCACCCTGAGCAATGGGCACCCTGAGTACTGAGCACCCAGCACCTTGAGCACTGAGCACCGAGCACCCCGCGCACTGAGCACCCAGCACCCCGATTACTGAGCACCCAGCACCCTGAGTACTAAGCACAAAGCACCCTGAGTACTGAGTACCCAGCACCCTGAGCACTGAACACACAGCACCCTGAGTACTGAGCACCTCGAGCAATGAGCACCCAGCACCCTGAGTACTGAGCACCGAGCACCCCGAGCACTGAGCACCCAGCACCGCGAGCACTGAGCACCCAGCACCCCGAGCACAGAGCACCCAGCACCCAGAGTACTGTGCACCCAGCACCCTGAGTACTGAGCACCCAGCACACTGAGCACTGAGTACCCAGCACCCTGAGCACTGAGCACCCAGCACCCTGAGCACTGAGCACACAGCACCCTGAGCACTGAGCAACCAGCACCCTGAGTACTGAGCACTGAGCACCCAGCACCCCGAGCACTGAGCACCCAGCACCCTGAGTACTGAGCACTGAGCACCCAGCACCCCGAGCACTGAGCACCCAGCACCCTGAGCACTGAGCACTCAGCACCCGAGTACTGAGCACCCAGCACCCTGAGTACTGAGCACCCAGCACCCTGAGCACTGAGCACCCAGCACCCGGAGTACTGAGCACCCAGCACCCTGAGTACTAAGCACCGAGCACCCTGAGTACTGAGCACCCAGCACCCTGAGCACTGAACACACAGCACCCTGAGTACTGAGCACCTCGAGCACTGAGCACCCAGCACCCTGAGTACTGAGCACCGAGCACCCCGAGCACTGAGCTCCCAGCACCCCGAGCACTGAGCACACAGCACCCCGAGCACTGAGCACCCAGCACCCTGAGTACTGAGCACCCAGCACCCTGAGTACTGAGCACCCAGCACCCTGAGCACTGAGTACCCAGCACCCTGAGCACTGAGCACCCAGTACCCTGAGCACTGAGCACCCAGCACCCTGAGCACTGAGCACCCAGCACCCTGAGTACTGAGCACTGAGCACCAAGAACCCCGAGCACTGAGCACCCAGCACCCTGAGTACTAAGCACCCAGCACCCTGAGTACTGAGCACCCAGCACCCTGAGTACTGAGCAACAAGCGTACTGAGCACCGAGCACCCCGAGCACTGAGCACCCAGCACCGCGAGCACTGAGCACCCAGCACCCCGAGCACAGAGCACCCAGCACCCAGAGTACTGAGCACCCAGCACCCTGAGTACTGAGCACCCAGCACACTGAGCACTGAGTACCCAGCACCCTGAGCACTGAGCACCCAGCACCCTGAGCACTGAGCACACAGCACCCTGAGCACTGAGCAACCAGCACCCTGAGTACTGAGCACTGAGCACCCAGCAAACCGAGCACTGAGCACCCAGCACGCTGAGTACTGAGCACTGAGCACCCAGCACCCCGAGCACTGAGCACCCAGCACCCTGAGCACTGAGCACCCAGCACCCGAGTACTGAGCACCCAGCACCCTGAGTACTGAGCACCCAGCACCCTGAGCACTGAGCACCCAGCACCCGGAGTACTGAGCACCCAGCACCCTGAGTACTAAGCACCAAGCACCCTGAGTACTGAGCACCCAGCACCCTGAGCACTGAACACACAGCACCCTGAGTACTGAGCACCTCGAGCTCTGAGCACCCAGCACCCTGAGTACTGAGCACCGAGCACCCCGAGCACTGAGCACCCAGCACACCGAGCACTGAGCACCCAGCACCCTGAGTACTAAGCACCCAGCACCCTGAGTACTGAGCACCCAGCACCCTGAGTACTGAGCAACAAGCGTACTGAGCACCGAGCACCCCGAGCACTGAGCCCGCAGCACCCTGAGTACTGAGCACCCAGCACCAAGAGCACTGGGCACCCAGCACCCTGAGTACTGAGCACCGAGCACCCTGAGTACTGAGCACCCAGCACCCTGAGTACTGAGCACCCAGCACCCTGAGCACTGAGCACACAGCACCCTGAGTACTGAGCAGTGAGCACCCCTAGTACTGAGCACCGGCCACCCCGAGCACTAAGCACCCAGCACCCGGAGCACCGAGCACCCAGCACCCTGAGCACTGAGCACCCAGCACCCTGAGCACTGAGCACACAGCACCCTGAGCACTGAGCAACCAGCACCCTGAGTACTGAGCACTGAGCACCCAGCACCCCGAGCACTGAGCTCCCAGCACCCTGAGTACTGAGCACTGAGCACCCAGCACCCAGCACCCCGAGCACTGAGCACCCAGCACCCTGAGCACTGAGCACCCAGCACCCGAGTACTGAGCACCCAGCATCCTCAGTACTGAGCACCCAGCACCCTGAGCACTGAGCACCCAGCACCCGGAGTACTGAGCACCCAGCACCCTGAGTACTAAGCACCGAGCACCCTGAGTACTGAGCACCCAGCACACTGAGCACTGAACACACAGCACCCTGAGTACTGAGCACCTCGAGCACTGAGCACCCAGCACCCTGAGTACTGAGCACCGAGCACCCCGAGCACTGAGCCCCCAGCACCCCGAGCACTGAGCACCCAGCACCCCGAGCACTGAGCACCCAGCACCCTGAGTACTGAGCACCCAGCACCCTGAGTACTGAGCACCCAGCACCCTGAGCACTGAGTACCCAGCACCCTGAGCACTGAGCACCCAGCACCCTGAGCACTGAGCACCCAGCACCCTGAGCACTGAGCACCCAGCACCCTGAGTACTGAGCACTGAGCACCAAGAACCCCGAGGATTGAGCACCCAGCACCCTGAGTACTAAGCACCCAGCACCCTGAGTACTGAGAACCCAGCACCCTGAGTACTGAGCAACCAGCGTACTGAGCACCGAGCACCCCGAGCACTGAGCACCCAGCACCCTGAGTACTGAGCACCCAGCACCAAGAGCACTGGGCACCCAGCACCCTGAGTACTGAGCACCGAGCACCCTGAGTACTGAGCACCCAGCACCCTGAGTACTGAGCACCCATCACCCTGAGCACTGAGCACCCAGCACCCTGAGTACTGAGCAGTGAGCACCCCGAGTACTGAGCACCTGGCACCCCGAGCACTAAGCACCCAGCACCCGGAGCACCGAGCACCCAGCACCCTGAGCACTGAGCACCCAGCACCCTGAGCACTGAGCACCCAGCACCCTGAGAACTGAGCACCCAGTACCCTGAGCACTGAGCACCCAGCACCCTGAGAACTGAGCACCCAGCACCCTGAGCACTGAGCACCGAGCACCCTGAGCACTGAGCACCCAGCACCCCGAGTACTGAGCACTGGGCACCTGAGCACTAAGCACCCAGCAGCCCGAGCACCGAGCACCCAGCACCCTGAGCACTGAGCACCCAGCACCCCGAGCACTGAGCACCGAGCACCCCAAGCACTGAGTACCCAGGAACCCGAGCACTGAGCACCCAGCACCCTGAGCACTGAGCACCCAGCACCCGAGTACTGAGCACCCAGCACCCTGAGTACTGAGCACCCAGCACCCTGAGCACTGAGCACCCAGCACCCGGAGTACTGAGCACCCAGCACCCTGAGTACTAAGCACCGAGCACCCTGAGTACTGAGCACCCAGCACCCTGAGCACTGAACACACAGCACCCTGAGTACTGAGCACCTCGAGCTCTGAGCACCCAGCACCCTGAGTACTGAGCACCGAGCACCCCGAGCACTGAGCACCCAGCACCCCGAGCACTGAGCACACAGCACCCCGAGCACTGAGCACCCAGCACCCTGAGTACTGAGCACCCAGCACCCTGAGTACTGAGCACCCAGCACCCTGAGCACTGAGTACCCAGCACCCTGAGCACTGAGCACCCAGCACCCTGAGAACTGAGCACCCAGCACCCTGAGCACTGAGCACCCAGCACCCTGAGTACTGAGCACTGAGCACCAAAAACACCGAGCACTGAGCACCCAGCACCCTGAGTACTAAGCACCCAGCACCCTGAGTACTGAGCACCCAGCACCCTGAGTACTGAGCACCCAGCACCCTGAGTACTGAGCACCCAGCACCCTGAGCACTGAGTACCCAGCACCCTGAGCACTGAGCACCCAGTACCCTGAGCACTGAGCACCCAGCACCCTGAGCACTGAGCACCCAGCACCCTGAGTACTGAGCACTGAGCACCAAGAACCCCGAGCACTGAGCACCCAGCACCCTGAGTACTAAGCACCCAGCACCCTGAGTACTGAGCACCCAGCACCCTGAGTACTGAGCAACAAGCGTACTGAGCACCGAGCACCCCGAGCACTGAGCACCCAGCACCCCGAGCACAGAGCACCCAGCACCCAGAGTACTGACCACCCAGCACCCTGAGTACTGAGCACCCAGCACACTGAGCACTGAGTACCCAGCACCCTGAGCACTGAGCACCCAGCACCCTGAGCACTGAGCACACAGCACCCTGAGCACTGAGCAACCAGCACCCTGAGTACTGAGCACTGAGCACCCAGCAAACCGAGCACTGAGCACCCAGCACGCTGAGTACTGAGCACTGAGCACCCAGCACCCCGAGCACTGAGCACCCAGCACCCTGAGCACTGAGCACCCAGCACCCGAGTACTGAGCACCCAGCACCCTGAGTACTGAGCACCCAGCACCCTGAGCACTGAGCACCCAGCACCCGGAGTACTGAGCACCCAGCACCCTGAGTACTAAGCACCGAGCACCCTGAGTACTGAGCACCCAGCACCCTGAGCACTGAACACACAGCACCCTGAGTACTGAACACCTCGAGCTCTGAGCACCCAGCACCCTGAGTACTGAGCAGCGAGCACCCCGAGCACTGAGCACCCAGCACACCGAGCACTGAGCACACAGCACCCCGAGCACTGAGCACCCAGCACCCTGAGTACTGAGCACCCAGCACCCTGAGTACTGAGCACCCAGCACCCTGAGCACTGAGTACCCAGCACCCTGAGCACTGAGCACCCAGCACCCTGAGCACTGAGCACCCAGCACCCTGAGCACTGAGCACCCAGCACCCTGAGTACTGAGCACTGAGCACCAAAAACCCGAGCACTGAGCACCCAGCACCCTGAGTACTAAGCACCCAGCACCCTGAGTACTGAGCACCCAGCACCCTGAGTACTGAGCAACAAGCGTACTGAGCACCGAGCACCCCGAGCACTGAGCACGCAGCACCCTGAGTACTGAGCACCCAGCACCAAGAGCACTGGGCACCCAGCACCCTGAGTACTGAGCACCGAGCACCCTGAGTACTGAGCACCCAGCACCCTGAGTACTGAGCACCCAGCACCCTGAGCACTGAGCACACAGCACCCTGAGTACTGAGCAGTGAGCACCCCTAGTACTGAGCACCGGCCACCCCGAGCACTAAGCACCCAGCACCCGGAGCACCGAGCACCCAGCACCCTGAGCACTGAGCACCCAGCACCCTGAGCACTGAGCACACAGCACCCTGAGCACTGAGCAACCAGCACCCTGAGTATTGAGCACTGAGCACCCAGCACCCCGAGCACTGAGCTCCCAGCACCCTGAGTACTGAGCACTGAGCACCCAGCACCCCGAGCACTGAGCACCCAGCACCCTGAGCACTGAGCACCCAGCACCCGAGTACTGAGCACCCAGCACCCTGAGTACTTAGCACCCAGCACCCTGAGCACTGAGCACCCAGCACCCGGAGTACTGAGCACCCAGCACCCTGAGTACTAAGCACCGAGCACCCTGAGTACTGAGCACCCAGCACACTGAGCACTGAACACACAGCACCCTGAGTACTGAGCACCTCGAGCACTGAGCACCCAGCACCCTGAGTACTGAGCACCGAGCACCCCGAGCACTGAGCACCCAGCACCCCGAGCACTGAGCACCCAGCACCCCGAGCACTGAGCACCCAGCACCCTGAGTACTGAGCACCCAGCACCCTGAGTACTGAGCACCCAGCACCCTGAGCACTGAGTACCCAGCACCCTGAGCACTGAGCACCCAGCACCCTGAGCACTGAGCACCCAGCACCCTGAGCACTGAGCACCCAGCACCCTGAGTACTGAGCACTGAGCACCAAGAACCCCGAGCATTGAGCACCCAGCACCCTGAGTACTAAGCACCCAGCACCCTGAGTACTGAGAACCCAGCACCCTGAGTACTGAGCAACCAGCGTACTGAGCACCGAGCACCCCGAGCACTGAGCACCCAGCACCCTGAGTACTGAGCACCCAGCACCAAGAGCACTGGGCACCCAGCACCCTGAGTACTGAGCACCGAGCACCCTGAGTACTGAGCACCCAGCACCCTGAGTACTGAGCACCCATCACCCTGAGCACTGAGCACCCAGCACCCTGAGTACTGAGCAGTGAGCACCCCGAGTACTGAGCACCTGGCACCCCGAGCACTAAGCACCCAGCACCCGGAGCACCGAGCACCCAGCACCCTGAGCACTGAGCACCCAGCACCCTGAGCACTGAGCACCCAGCACCCTGAGAACTGAGCACCCAGTACCCTGAGCACTGAGCACCCAGCACCCTGAGAACTGAGCACCCAGCACCCTGAGCACTGAGCACCGAGCACCCTGAGCACTGAGCACCCAGCACCCCGAGTACTGAGCACTGGGCACCTGAGCACTAAGCACCCAGCAGCCCGAGCACCGAGCACCCAGCACCCTGAGCACTGAGCACCCAGCACCCCGAGCACTGAGCACCGAGCACCCCAAGCACTGAGTACCCAGGAACCCGAGCACTGAGCACCCAGCACCCTGAGCACTGAGCACCCAGCACCCGAGTACTGAGCACCCAGCACCCTGAGTACTGAGCACCCAGCACCCTGAGCACTGAGCACCCAGCACCCGGAGTACTGAGCACCCAGCACCCTGAGTACTAAGCACCGAGCACCCTGAGTACTGAGCACCCAGCACCCTGAGCACTGAACACACAGCACCCTGAGTACTGAGCACCTCGAGCTCTGAGCACCCAGCACCCTGAGTACTGAGCACCGAGCACCCCGAGCACTGAGCACCCAGCACCCCGAGCACTGAGCACACAGCACCCCGAGCACTGAGCACCCAGCACCCTGAGTACTGAGCACCCAGCACCCTGAGTACTGAGCACCCAGCACCCTGAGCACTGAGTACCCAGCACCCTGAGCACTGAGCACCCAGCACCCTGAGCACTGAGCACCCAGCACCCTGAGCACTGTGCACCCAGCACCCTGAGTACTGAGCACTGAGCACCAAAAACACCGAGCACTGAGCACCCAGCACCCTGAGTACTAAGCACCCAGCACCCTGAGTACTGAGCACCCAGCACCCTGAGTACTGAGCAACAAGCGTACTGAGCACCGAGCACCCCGAGCACTGAGCACGCAGCACCCTGAGTACTGAGCACCCAGCACCAAGAGCACTGGGCACCCAGCACCCTGAGTACTGAGCACCGAGCACCCTGAGTACTGAGCACCCAGCACCCTGAGTACTGAGCACCCAGCACCCTGAGCACTGAGCACACAGCACCCTGAGTACTGAGCAGTGAGCACCCCTAGTACTGAGCACCGGCCACCCCGAGCACTAAGCACCCAGCACCCGGAGCACCGAGCACCCAGCACCCTGAGCACTGAGCACCCAGCACCCTGAGCACTGAGCACACAGCACCCTGAGCACTGAGCAACCAGCACCCTGAGTACTGAGCACTGAGCACCCAGCACCCCGAGCACTGAGCTCCCAGCACCCTGAGTACTGAGCACTGAGCACCCAGCACCCCGAGCACTGAGCACCCAGCACCCTGAGCACTGAGCACCCAGCACCCGAGTACTGAGCACCCAGCACCCTGAGTACTGAGCACCCAGCACCCTGAGCACTGAGCACCCAGCACCCGGAGTACTGAGCACCCAGCACCCTGAGTACTAAGCACCGAGCACCCTGAGTACTGAGCACCCAGCACACTGAGCACTGAACACACAGCACCCTGAGTACTGAGCACCTCGAGCACTGAGCACCCAGCACCCTGAGTACTGAGCACCGAGCACCCCGAGCACTGAGCACCCAGCACCCCGAGCACTGAGCACCCAGCACCCCGAGCACTGAGCACCCAGCACCCTGAGTACTGAGCACCCAGCACCCTGAGTACTGAGCACCCAGCACCCTGAGCACTGAGTACCCAGCACCCTGAGCACTGAGCACCCAGCACCCTGAGCACTGAGCACCCAGCACCCTGAGCACTGAGCACCCAGCACCCTGAGTACTGAGCACTGAGCACCAAGAACCCCGAGCATTGAGCACCCAGCACCCTGAGTACTAAGCACCCAGCACCCTGAGTACTGAGAACCCAGCACCCTGAGTACTGAGCAACCAGCGTACTGAGCACCGAGCACCCCGAGCACTGAGCACCCAGCACCCTGAGTACTGAGCACCCAGCACCAAGAGCACTGGGCACCCAGCACCCTGAGTACTGAGCACCGAGCACCCTGAGTACTGAGCACCCAGCACCCTGAGTACTGAGCACCCATCACCCTGAGCACTGAGCACCCAGCACCCTGAGTACTGAGCAGTGAGCACCCCGAGTACTGAGCACCTGGCACCCCGAGCACTAAGCACCCAGCACCCGGAGCACCGAGCACCCAGCACCCTGAGCACTGAGCACCCAGCACCCTGAGCACTGAGCACCCAGCACCCTGAGAACTGAGCACCCAGTACCCTGAGCACTGAGCACCCAGCACCCTGAGAACTGAGCACCCAGCACCCTGAGCACTGAGCACCGAGCACCCTGAGCACTGAGCACCCAGCACCCCGAGTACTGAGCACTGGGCACCTGAGCACTAAGCACCCAGCAGCCCGAGCACCGAGCACCCAGCACCCTGAGCACTGAGCACCCAGCACCCCGAGCACTGAGCACCGAGCACCCCAAGCACTGAGTACCCAGGAACCCGAGCACTGAGCACCCAGCACCCTGAGCACTGAGCACCCAGCACGCTGAGCACTGAGCACCCAGCACCCCGAGCACTGAGCACCCAGCACCCCGATCACTGAGCACCCAGCACCCTGAGTACTGAGCACCCAGCACCCTGAGTACTGAACACCCAGCACCCTGAGCACTGAGCACCCAGCACCCTGAGTAATGAGCACCCAGCACCCCAAGCACTGAGCACCCTGAGTACTGAGCACCCAGCACCCTGATTAATGAGCACCCAGCACCCTGAGCACTGAGCACCCAGCACCCTGAGTACTGAGAACCGAGCACACTGCTTACTGAGCACCCAGCACCCTGAGTACTGAACAACCAACATACTGAGCACCGAGCACCCTGAGCACTGAGCACCCAGCACCCTGAGTACTGAGCACCCAGCACCCTGAGCAATGAGCACCCTGAGTACTGAGCACCCAGCACCCGGAGCACTGAGCACCCAGCACCCTGAGAACTGAGCACCCAGTACCCTGAGCACTGAGCACCCAGCACCCTGAGAACTGAGCACCCAGCACCCTGAGCACTGAGCACCGAGCACCCTGAGCACTGAGCACCCAGCACCCCGAGTACTGAGCACTGGGCACCTGAGCACTAAGCACCCAGCAGCCCGAGCACCGAGCACCCAGCACCCTGAGCACTGAGCACCCAGCACCCCGAGCACTGAGCACCGAGCACCCCAAGCACTGAGTACCCAGGAACCCGAGCACTGAGCACCCAGCACCCTGAGCACTGAGCACCCAGCACGCTGAGCACTGAGCACCCAGCACCCCGAGCACTGAGCACCCAGCACCCCGATCACTGAGCACCCAGCACCCTGAGTACTGAGCACCCAGCACCCTGAGTACTGAACACCCAGCACCCTGAGCACTGAGCACCCAGCACCCTGAGTAATGAGCACCCAGCACCCCAAGCACTGAGCACCCTGAGTACTGAGCACCCAGCACCCTGATTAATGAGCACCCAGCACCCTGAGCACTGAGCACCCAGCACCCTGAGTACTGAGAACCGAGCACACTGCTTACTGAGCACCCAGCACCCTGAGTACTGAACAACCAACATACTGAGCACCGAGCACCCTGAGCACTGAGCACCCAGCACCCTGAGTACTGAGCACCCAGCACCCTGAGCAATGAGCACCCTGAGTACTGAGCACCCAGCACCCGGAGCACTGAGCACCCAGCACAATGAGTACTAAGCACCGAGCACCCTGAGTACTGAGCACCCAGCACCCTGAGCACTGAACACACAGCACCCTGAGTACTGAGCACCTCGAGCACTGAGCACCCAGCACCCTGAGTACTGAGCACCGAGCACCCCGAGCACTGAGCACCCAGCACCGCGAGCACTGAGCACCCAGCACCCCGAGCACTGAGCACCCAGCACCCTGAGTACTGAGCACCCAGCACCCTGAGCACTGAGTACCCAGCACCCTGAGCACAGAGCAACCAGCACCCTGAGCACTGAGCACACAGCACCCTGAGCACTGAGCTCCCAGCACCCTGAGTACTGAGCAATGAGCACCCAGCACCCCGAGCACTGAGCACCCAGCACCCTGAGTACTGAGCACTGAGCACCCAGCACCCCGAGCACTGAGCACCAAGCACCCTGAGCACTGAGCACCCAGCACCCGAGTACTAAGCACCCAGCACCCTGAGTTCTGAGCACCCAGCACCCCGAGCACTGAGCACCCAGCACCCTAAGTACTGAGCACCCAGCACCCTGAGCACTGAGCACCCAGCAACCCGAGCACTGAGCACCCAGCACACTAAGTAATGAGCACCCAGCACCATGAGTACTGAGCACTGAGCACCCTGAGCACTGAGCACCCAGCACCCCGAGCACTGAGCACCCAGCACCCTGAGTACTGAGCACCCAGCACCCTGAGTACTGAGCACTCAGCACCCTGAGTACTGAGCACCAAGCACCCAGAGCACTGAGCACCCAGCACCCTGAGCACTGAGCACCCTGAGGACTGAGCACCCAGCACCCTGAGTACTGAGCACCCAGCACCCTGAGTACTGAGCACCCAGCATCCTGAGTACTGAGCACCGATCACCCTGAGCACTGAGCACCCAGCACCCCGAGCAATGAGCACCCAGCACCCTGAGTACTGATCACCCAGCACCCTGAGTACTGAGCAGCCAGCACCCCGAGCCCTGAGCACCCAGCACCCTGAGTAATGAGCACCCTGCACCCTGAGCACTGAGCACCCTGAGCACTGAGCACCCAGCACCCCGATCACTTAGCACCCAGCACCCTGAGCACTGAGCACTGAGCACCCAGCACCCTGTGTACTGAGCACTGAGCACCCTGAGTACTGAGCACTGAGCACCCAGCACCCCGAGCACTGAGCACCCAGCACCCTGAGTACTGAGCACTGAGCACCCAGCACCCCGAGCACTGAGCACCCAGCACCCTGTGTACTGAGCACTGAGCACCCTGAGTACTAAGCACCCAGCACCCTGAGTACTGAGCACCCAGGACCCTGAGCACTGAGCACCCAGCACCCTGAGCACTGAGCACCCAGCACCCTGAGCACTGAGCAACCAGCACCCAGAGCACTGAGCACCCAGCACCCTGAGCATTGAGCACCCAGCACCCTGAGTACTGAGCACCCAGCACCCTGAGTACTGAGCACCCAAACCCCGAGCACTGAGCACCCAGCACCCCTAGCACTGTGCACCCAGCACCCTGAGTACTGAGAACCCAGCACCCTGAGTACTGAGCACCCAGCACCCTGAGCACTGAGCACCCAGCAGCCCGAGCATTGAGCACCAAGCATCCTGAGCACTGAGTACTGAGCACACAGCACCCTGAGTACTGAGCACCCAGCACCCTGAGTACTGAGCACTGAGCACTGAGCACCCTGAGCACTGAGCACTGAGGACCCAGCACCCTGAGTACTGAGCACCCAGCACCCTGAGCACTGAGCACCCAGCACCGTGAGCACTGAGCACCCAGCATCCTGAGTACTGAGCACCCAGCACCCTGAGGACTGAGCAAAGCACCCCGAGCACTGAGCACCCAGCACCCTGAGTACTGAGCACTGTGCACCCAGCACCCCGAGCACTGAGCACCCAGCACCCTGTGTACTGAGCACTGAGTACCCAGCACCCCGAGCACTGAGCACCCAGCACCTTGAGTACTGAGCACCGAGCACCTCGAGCACTAAGCACCCAGCACCCTGAGTACTGATCACCCAGCACCCTGAGCACTGAGCACCCAGCACCCTGAGCACTGAGCACCCAGCACCCCGAGCACGGAGCACCCAGCACCATGAATATTGAGCACCCAACACCCAGAGTACTGAGCACCCAGCACCCTGAGCACTGAGCACCCAGCACCGTGAGTACTGAGCACCCAGCACCCTGAGTACTGAACACCCAGCACCCTGAGCACTGAGCACTGAGCACCCTGAGCACTGAGTACTGAGTACTGAGCACCCTGAGCACTGAGCACCCAGCACCCCGAGTACTGAGCACCCAGCACCCCGAGCACTGAGCACCCAGCGCCCCGAGCACTGAGCACTGAGCACCCTGAGCACTGAGCACCCAGCACCCCGAGTACTGAGCACTGAGCACCCTGATTACTGAGCACCAAGCACCCCTAGTACTAAGCACTGAGCACCCTGATCACTGAGCACGGAGCACCCCGAGGACTGAGTACCCAGCACCCTGAGCACTGAGCACCCAGCACCTTGAGTACTGAGCACCGAGCGCCCCGAGCACTGAGCACCCAGCACCCTGAGTACTGAGCACCCAGCACCCTGAGCACTGAGCACCCAGCACCCTGAGCACTGAGCACGCAGCAGCCCGAGCACTGAGCACCCAGCACCCTGAGTACTGAGCACAGAGCACCCTGAGCACTGAGAACCCAGCACCCTGAGGACTGAGCACCCAGCACCCTGAGTACTGAGCAACCAGCACCCTGAGCACTGAGCACTGAGCACCCAGCACCCTGAGCACTGAGCACTGAGCACCCAGCACCACAGCCCTGAGCACCCAGCACCCCGAGCACTGAGCACCCAGCACCCTGAGCACTGAGCACCCAGCACCCGGAACACTGAGCACCCAGCACACTGAGTACTGAGCACCCAGCACCCTGAGTACTGAGCACCCAGCACTCTGAGTACTGAGCACTCAGCACCCTGAGTACTGAGCAACCAGCACCCTGAGCACTGAGCACTGAGCACCCAGCACCCTGAGCACTGAGCACCCAGCACCCTGAGCACTGAGCACGCAGCACCCCGAGCACTGAGCACCCAGCACCCTGAGTACTGAGCACAGAGCACCCTGAGCTCTGAGCACCCAGCACCCTGAGTACTGAGCACCCAGCACCCTGAGTACTGAGCAACCAGCACCCTGAGCACTGAGCACTGAGCACCCAGCACCCTGAGCACTGAGCACTGAGCACCCAGCACCACAGCCCTGAGCACCCAGCACCCCGAGCACTGAGCACCCAGCACCCTGAGCACTGAGCACCCCGAGCACTGAGCACCCAGCACCCTGAGTACTGAGCACTAAGCACCCAGCACCCCGAGTACTGAGCACCCAGCACCCTGTGCACTGAGCACCCAGCACCCTGAGTACTGAGCACTGATCACCCTGAGCACTGAGAACCCAGCACCCCGAGCACTGAGCACCCAGCACCCTGAGTACTGAGCACCCAGCACCCTGAGCACTGAGCACCGAGCACCCTGAGTACTGAACACGCAGCACCCTGAGCACTGAGCACTGAGCACCCAGCACCCTGAGCACTGAGCACTGAGCACCCAGCACCCCGAGCACTGAGCACCCAGCACCCTGAGCACCCAGCACCCTGAACACTGAGCACCCTGAGCACTGAGCACCCTGAGCAATGAGCACCCAGCACCCTGAGTACTGAACACCCAACACTCTGAGCACTGAGCACCCAGCACGCTGAGTACTGAGCACTAAGCACACAGCACCCTGAGTACTGAGCACCCAGCACCCCGAGCACTGAGCACCCAGCGTCCCGAGCACTGAGCACCCAGCACCCCGAGCACTGAGCACTGAGCACACTGAGCACTGAGCACCCAGCACCCTGAGCACTGAGCAACCAGCACCTTGAGTACTGAGCACCGAGCACCTCTAGTACTAAGCACCCAGCACCCTGAGTACTGAGCACCCAGCACCCTGAGCACTGAGCACCCAGCACCCTGAGCACTGAGCATCCAGCACCCCGAGCACGGAGCACCCAGCACCATGAATACTGAGCACCCAAAACCCAGAGTACTGAGCACCCAGCACCCTGATTACTGAACACCCAGCACCCTGAATACTGAGCACCCAGCACCCTGAGCACTGAGCACCCAGCACCGTGAGCACTGAGCACCCAGCACCCTGAGTACTGAGCACCCAGCACCCTGAGCACTGAGCACCCAGCACCGTGAGTACTGAGCACCCAGCACCGTGAGTACTGAGCACACAGCACCCTGAGTACTGAACACCCAGCACCCTGAGCACTGAGCACCCTGAGCACGGAGTACTGAGCACCCTGAGCACTGAGCACCCAGCACCCCGAGTACTGAGCACCCAGCAACCCGAGCACTGAGGACCCAGCGCCCCGAGCACTGAGCACCCAGCACCCCAAGCACTGAGCACTGAGCACCCTGAGCACTGAGCACCCAGCTCCCCGAGTACTGAGTACTGAGCACCCTGAGTACTGAGCACCAAGCACCCCGAGTACTGAGCACTGAGCACCCTGAGTACTGAGCACGCAGCACCCTGAGCACTGAGCAACCAGCACCCTGAGTACTGAGCACTGAGAACCCTGAGTACTGAGCACCGAGCACCCTGAGTACTGAGCAACCAGCACCCTGATCACTGAGCACGGAGCACCCCGAGCACTGAGCACCCTGCACCCTGAGCACTGAGCACCCAGCACCTCGTGTACTGAGCACCGAGCACCCCGAGCACTGAGCACCCAGCACCCTGAGTACTGAGCACCCAGCACCCTGAGCACTGAGCACCCAGCACCTTGAGCACTGAGCACGCAGCACCCCGAGCACTGAGCACCCAGCACCCTGAGTACTGAGCACAGAGCACCCTGAGCACTGAGCACCCAGCACCCTGAGTACTGAGCACCCAGCACCCTGAGTACTGAGCAACCAGCACCCTGAGCACTGAGCACTGAGCACCCAGCACCCTGAGCACTGAGCACCCAGCACCCTGAGCACTGAGCACGCAGCACCCCGAGCACTGAGCACCCAGCACCCTGAGTACTGAGCACAGAGCACCCTGAGCACTGAGCACCCAGCACCCTGAGTACTGAGCACCCAGCACCCTGAGTACTGAGCAACCAGCACCCTGAGCACTGAGCACTGAGCACCCAGCACCCTGAGCACTGTGCACCCAGCACCCTGAGTACTGAGCACCCAGCACCCTAAGTACTGAGCACTCAGCACCCTGAGTACTGAGCACCGAGCACCCCGAGCACTGAGCACCCAGCACCCAGAGCACTGAGCACCCGGAGGACTGAGCACAAAGCACCCTGAGCACTGAGCACCGATCACCCTGAGCACTGAGCACCCAGCACCCCGAGCACTGAGCACCCAGCACCCTGAGCACTGAGCACCCTGAGCACTGAGCACTGAGCACCCAGCACCCTGAGTACTGAGCACCCAACACTCTGAGCACTGAGCACCCAGCACGCTGAGTACTGAGCACTAAGCACACAGCACCCTGAGTACTGAGCACCCAGCACCCCGAGCACTGAGCACCCAGCTCCCCGAGCACTGAGCACCCAGCACCCCGAGCACTGAGCACTGAGCACACTGAGCACTGAGCACCCAGCACCCTGAGCACTGAGCACCCAGCACCTTGAGTACTGAGCACCGAGCACCTCGAGCACTAAGCACCCAGCACGCTGAGTACTGAGCACCCAGCACCCTGAGCACTGAGCACCCAGCACCCTGAGCTCTGAGCACCCAGCACCACGAGCACGGAGCACCCAGCACCATGAATATTGAGCACCCAACACCCAGAGTACTGAGCACCCAGCACCCTGAGCACTGAGCACCCAGCACCGTGAGTACTGAGCACCCAGCACCCTGAGTACTGAACACCCAGCACCCTGAGCACTGAGCACCCTGAGCACTGAGTACTGAGTACTGAGCACCCTGAGCACTGAGCACCCAGCACCCCGAGTACTGAGCACCCAGCACCCCGAGCACTGAGCACCCAGCGCCCCGAGCACTGAGCACTGAGCACCCTGAGCACTGAGCACCCAGCACCCCGAGTACTGAGCACTGAGCACCCTGAGTACTGAGCACCAAGCACCCCGAGTACTAAGCACTGAGCACCCTGAGTACTGAGCACCCAGCACCCTGAGCACTGAGCACCCAGCACCCTGAGTACTGAGCACTGAGAACCCTGAGTACTGAGCACCGAGCACCCTGAGTATTGAGCACCCAGCACCCTGATAACTGAGCACGGAGCACCCCGAGGACTGAGTACCCAGCACCCTGAGCACTGAGCACCCAGCACCTTGAGTACTGAGCACCGAGCGCCCCGAGCACTGAGCACCCAGCACCCTGAGTACTGAGCACCCAGCACCCTGAGCACTGAGCACCCAGCACCCTGAGCACTGAGCACGCAGCACCCCGAGCACTGAGCACCCAGCACCCTGAGTACTGAGCACAGAGCACCCTGAGCACTGAGAACCCAGCACCCTGAGTACTGAGCACCCAGCACCCTGAACACTGAGCACCCAGCACACTGAGTACTGAGCACCCAGCACCCTGAGTACTGAGCACCCAGCACCCTGAGTACTGAGCACGCAGCACCCCGAGCACTGAGCACCCAGCAACCTGAGTACTGAGCACCCGGAGGACTGAGCACCCAGCACCCTGAGCACTGAGCACCGATCACCCTGAGCACTGAGCACCCAGCACCCTGTGTACTGAGCACCCAGCACCCCGAGCACTGAGCACACAGGACCCTGAGTACTGAGCACCCAGCACCCCGAGTACTGAGCACCCAGCACCCCGAGTACTGAGCACCCAGCACCCTGTGTACTGAGCACCCAGCACCCCGAGCACTGAGCACACAGGACCCTGAGTACTGAGCACCCTGAGTACTGAGCACTAAGCACCGAGCACCCTGAGTACTGAGCACCCTGAGGACTGAGCACCCAGCACCCTGAGCACTGAGCACACAGCATCCTGAGCACTGAGTACTGAGCACCCAGCTCCCTGAGTACTGAGCACCCAGCACCCCGAGCACTGAGCACCCAGCACCCTGAGCACTGAGCACCCAGCACCCTGAGCACTGAGCACGCAGCACCCCGAGCACTGAGCACCCAGCACCCTGAGCACTGAGTACTGAGCACCCAGCACCTCAGCCCTGAGCACCCAGCACCCCGAGCACTGAGCACCCAGCACCCTGAGTACTGAGCACCCAGCACCCTAAGTACTGAGCACTCAGCACCCTGAGTACTGAGCACCGAGCACCCCGAGCACTGAGCACCCAGCACCCTGAGCACTGAGCACCCGGAGGACTGAGCACAAAGCACCCTGAGCACTGAGCAACGATCACCCTGAGCACTGAGCACCCATCACCCCGAGCACTGAGCACCCAGCACCCTGAGCACTGAGCACCCTGAGCACTGAGCAATGAGCACCCAGCACCCTGAGTACTGAGCACCCAACACTCTGAGCACTGAGCACCCAGCACCCCGAGCACTGAGCACCCAGCACCCTGAGCACTGAGCACCCTGAGTACTGAGCACTAAGCACACAGCACCCTGAGTACTGAGCACCCAGCACCCCGAGCACTGAGCACCCAGCGCCCCGAGCACTGAGCACCCAGCACCCCGAGCACTGAGCACTGAGCACACTGAGCACTGAGCACCCAGCACCCTGAGCACTGAGCACCCAGCACCTTGAGTACTGAGCACCGAGCACCTCGAGCACTAAGCACCCAGCACCCTGAGTACTGAGCACCCAGCACCCTGAGCACTGAGCACCCAGCACCCTGAGCACTGAGAACCCAGCACCCCGAGCACGGAGCACCCAGCACCATGAATATTGAGCACCCAACACCCAGAGTACTGAGCACCCAGCACCCTGAGCACTGAGCACCCAGCACCGTGAGTACTGAGCACCCAGCACCCTGAGTACTGAACACCCAGCACCCTGAGCACTGAGCACTGAGCACCCTGAGCACTGAGTACTGAGTACTGAGCACCCTGAGCACTGAGCACCCAGCACCCCGAGTACTGAGCACCCAGCACCCTGAGTACTGAGCAACCAGCACCCTGAGCACTGAGCACTGAGCACCCAGCACCCTGAGCACTGAGCACTGAGCACCCAGCACCACAGCCCTGAGCACCCAGCACCCCGAGCACTGAGCACCCAGCACCCTGAGCACTGAGCAACCAGCACCCTGAACACTGAGCACCCAGCACACTGAGTACTGAGCACCCAGCACCCTGAGTACTGAGCACCCAGCACCCTGAGTACTGAGCACTCAGCACCCTGAGTACTGAGCAACCAGCACCCTGAGCACTGAGCACTGAGCACCCAGCACCCTGAGTACTGAGCACCCAGCACCCTGATAACTGAGCACGGAGCACCCCGAGGACTGAGTACCCAGCATCCTGAGCACTGAGCACCCAGCACCTTGAGTACTGAGCACCGAGCGCCCCGAGCACTGAGCACCCAGCACCCTGAGTACTGAGCACCCAGCACCCTGAGCACTGAGCACCCAGCACCCTGAGCACTGGGCAGGCAGCACCCCGAGCACTGAGCACCCAGCACCCTGAGTACTGAGCACAGAGCACCCTGAGCACTGAGAACCCAGCACCCTGAGTACTGAGCACCCAGCACCCTGAACACTGAGCACCCAGCACACTGAGTACTGAGCACCCAGCACCCTGAGTACTGAGCACCCAGCACCCTGAGTACTGAGCACGCAGCACCCAGCAACCTGAGTACTGAGCACCCGGAGGACTGAGCACCCAGCACCCTGAGCATTGAGCACCGATCACCCTGAGCACTGAGCACCCAGCACCCCGAGCACTGAGCACCCAGCACCCTGAGTACTGAGCACCCAGCACCCCGAGTACTGAGCACTGAGCACCCTGAGTACTGAGCACCAAGCACCCCGAGTACTAAGCACTGAGCACCCTGAGTACTGAGCACCCAGCACCCTGAGCACTGAGCACCCAGCACCCTGAGTACTGAGCACTGAGAACCCTGAGTACTGAGCACCGAGCACCCTGAGTACTGAGCACCCAGCACCCTGATAACTGAGCACGGAGCACCCCGAGGACTGAGTACCCAGCACCCTGAGCACTGAGCACCCAGCACCTTGAGTACTGAGCACCGAGCGCCCCGAGCACTGAGCACCCAGCACCCTGAGTACTGAGCACCCAGCACCCTGAGCACTGAGCACCCAGCACCCTGAGCACTGAGCACGCAGCACCCCGAGCACTGAGCACCCAGCACCCTGAGTACTGAGCACAGAGCACCCTGAGCACTGAGAACCCAGCACCCTGAGTACTGAGCACCCAGCACCCTGAACACTGAGCACCCAGCACACTGAGTACTGAGCACCCAGCACCCTGAGTACTGAGCACCCAGCACCCTGAGTACTGAGCACGCAGCACCCCGAGCACTGAGCACCCAGCAACCTGAGTACTGAGCACCCGGAGGACTGAGCACCCAGCACCCTGAGCACTGAGCACCGATCACCCTGAGCACTGAGCACCCAGCACCCTGTGTACTGAGCACCCAGCACCCCGAGCACTGAGCACACAGGACCCTGAGTACTGAGCACCCAGCACCCCGAGTACTGAGCACCCAGCACCCCGAGTACTGAGCACCCAGCACCCTGTGTACTGAGCACCCAGCACCCCGAGCACTGAGCACACAGGACCCTGAGTACTGAGCACCCTGAGTACTGAGCACTAAGCACCGAGCACCCTGAGTACTGAGCACCCTGAGGACTGAGCACCCAGCACCCTGAGCACTGAGCACACAGCATCCTGAGCACTGAGTACTGAGCACCCAGCTCCCTGAGTACTGAGCACCCAGCACCCCGAGCACTGAGCACCCAGCACCCTGAGCACTGAGCACCCAGCACCCTGAGCACTGAGCACGCAGCACCCCGAGCACTGAGCACCCAGCACCCTGAGTACTGAGCACAGAGCACCCTGAGCCCTGAGCAACCAGCACCCTGAGTACTGAGCACCCAGCACCCTGAGTACTGAGCAACCAGCACCCTGAGCACTGAGCACCCAGCACCCTGAGCACTGAGTACTGAGCACCCAGCACCGCAGCCCTGAGCACCCAGCACCCCGAGCACTGAGCACCCAGCACCCTGAGTACTGAGCACCCAGCACCCTAAGTACTGAGCACTCAGCACCCTGAGTACTGAGCACCGAGCACCCCGAGCACTGAGCACCCAGCACCCTGAGCACTGAGCACCCGGAGGACTGAGCACAAAGCACCCTGAGCACTGAGCAACGATCACCCTGAGCACTGAGCACCCATCACCCCGAGCACTGAGCACCCAGCACCCTGAGCACTGAGCACCCTGAGCACTGAGCAATGAGCACCCAGCACCCTGAGTACTGAGCACCCAACACTCTGAGCACTGAGCACCCAGCACCCCGAGCACTGAGCACCCAGCACCCTGAGCACTGAGCACCCTGAGTACTGAGCACTAAGCACACAGCACCCTGAGTACTGAGCACCCAGCACCCCGAGCACTGAGCACCCAGCGCCCCGAGCACTGAGCACCCAGCACCCCGAGCACTGAGCACTGAGCACACTGAGCACTGAGCACCCAGCACCCTGAGCACTGAGCACCCAGCACCTTGAGTACTGAGCACCGAGCACCTCGAGCACTAAGCACCCAGCACCCTGAGTACTGAGCACCCAGCACCCTGAGCACTGAGCACCCAGCACCCTGAGCACTGAGCACCCAGCACCCCGAGCACGGAGCACCCAGCACCATGAATATTGAGCACCCAACACCCAGAGTACTGAGCACCCAGCACCCTGAGCACTGAGCACCCAGCACCGTGAGTACTGAGCACCCAGCACCCTGAGTACTGAACACCCAGCACCCTGAGCACTGAGCACTGAGCACCCTGAGCACTGAGTACTGAGTACTGAGCACCCTGAGCACTGAGCACCCAGCACCCCGAGTACTGAGCACCCAGCACCCTGAGTACTGAGCAACCAGCACCCTGAGCACTGAGCACTGAGCACCCAGCACCCTGAGCACTGAGCACTGAGCACCCAGCACCACAGCCCTGAGCACCCAGCACCCCGAGCACTGAGCACCCAGCACCCTGAGCACTGAGCAACCAGCACCCTGAACACTGAGCACCCAGCACACTGAGTACTGAGCACCCAGCACCCTGAGTACTGAGCACCCAGCACCCTGAGTACTGAGCACTCAGCACCCTGAGTACTGAGCAACCAGCACCCTGAGCACTGAGCACTGAGCACCCAGCACCCTGAGTACTGAGCACCCAGCACCCTGATAACTGAGCACGGAGCACCCCGAGGACTGAGTACCCAGCATCCTGAGCACTGAGCACCCAGCACCTTGAGTACTGAGCACCGAGCGCCCCGAGCACTGAGCACCCAGCACCCTGAGTACTGAGCACCCAGCACCCTGAGCACTGAGCACCCAGCACCCTGAGCACTGGGCAGGCAGCACCCCGAGCACTGAGCACCCAGCACCCTGAGTACTGAGCACAGAGCACCCTGAGCACTGAGAACCCAGCACCCTGAGTACTGAGCACCCAGCACCCTGAACACTGAGCACCCAGCACACTGAGTACTGAGCACCCAGCACCCTGAGTACTGAGCACCCAGCACCCTGAGTACTGAGCACCCAGCACCCAGCAACCTGAGTACTGAGCACCCGGAGGACTGAGCACCCAGCACCCTGAGCATTGAGCACCGATCACCCTGAGCACTGAGCACCCAGCACCCCGAGCACTGAGCACCCAGCACCCTGAGTACTGAGCACCCAGCACCCCGAGTACTGAGCACTGAGCACCCTGAGTACTGAGCACCAAGCACCCCGAGTACTAAGCACTGAGCACCCTGAGTACTGAGCAGCCAGCACCCTGAGCACTGAGCACCCAGCACCCTGAGTACTGAGCACTGAGAACCCTGAGTACTGAGCACCGAGCACCCTGAGTACTGAGCACCCAGCACCCTGATAACTGAGCACGGAGCACCCCGAGGACTGAGTACCCAGCAACCTGAGCACTGAGCACCCAGCACCTTGAGTACTGAGCACCGAGCGCCCCGAGCACTGAGCACCCAGCACCCTGAGTACTGAGCACCCAGCACCCTGAGCACTGAGCACCCAGCACCCTGAGCACTGAGCACGCAGCACCCCGAGCACTGAGCACCCAGCACCCTGAGTACTGAGCACAGAGCACCCTGAGCACTGAGAACCCAGCACCCTGAGTACTGAGCACCCAGCACCCTGAACACTGAGCACCCAGCACACTGAGTACTGAGCACCCAGCACCCTGAGTACTGAGCACCCAGCACCCTGAGTACTGAGCACGCAGCACCCCGAGCACTGAGCACCCAGCAACCTGAGTACTGAGCACCCGGAGGACTGAGCACCCAGCACCCTGAGCACTGAGCACCGATCACCCTGAGCACTGAGCACCCAGCACCCTGTGTACTGAGCACCCAGCACCCCGAGCACTGAGCACACAGGACCCTGAGTACTGAGCACCCAGCACCCCGAGTACTGAGCACCCAGCACCCCGAGTACTGAGCACCCAGCACCCTGTGTACTGAGCACCCAGCACCCCGAGCACTGAGCACACAGGACCCTGAGTACTGAGCACCCTGAGTACTGAGCACTAAGCACCGAGCACCCTGAGTACTGAGCACCCTGAGGACTGAGCACCCAGCACCCTGAGCACTGAGCACACAGCATCCTGAGCACTGAGTACTGAGCACCCAGCTCCCTGAGTACTGAGCACCCAGCACCCCGAGCACTGAGCACCCAGCACCCTTAGCACTGAGCACCCAGCACCCTGAGCACTGAGCACGCAGCACCCCGAGCACTGAGCACCCAGCACCCTGAGTACTGAGCACAGAGCACCCTGAGCCCTGAGCACCCAGCACCCTGAGTACTGAGCACCCAGCACCCTGAGTACTGAGCAACCAGCACCCTGAGCACTGAGCACCCAGCACCCTGAGCACTGAGTACTGAGCACCCAGCACCGCAGCCCTGAGCACCCAGCACCCCGAGCACTGAGCACCCAGCACCCTGAGTACTGAGCACCCAGCACCCTAAGTACTGAGCACTCAGCACCCTGAGTACTGAGCACCGAGCACCCCGAGCACTGAGCACACAGCACCCTGAGCACTGAGCACCCGGAGGACTGAGCACAAAGCACCCTGAGCACTGAGCACCGATCACCCTGAGCACTGAGCACCCATCACCCCGAGCACTGAGCACCCAGCACCCTGAGCACTGAGCACCCTGAGCACTGAGCACTGAGCACCCAGCACCCTGAGTACTGAGCACCCAACACTCTGAGCACTGAGCACCCAGCACCCCGAGCACTGAGCACCCAGCACCCTGAGCACTGAGCACCCTGAGTACTGAGCACTAAGCACACAGCACCCTGAGTACTGAGCACCCAGCACCCCGAGCACTGAGCACCCAGCGCCCCGAGCACTGAGCACCCAGCACCCCGAGCACTGAGCACTGAGCACACTGAGCACTGAGCACCCAGCACCCTGAGCACTGAGCACCCAGCACCTTGAGTACTGAGCACCGAGCACCTCGAGCACTAAGCACCCAGCACCCTGAGTACTGAGCACCCAGCACCCTGAGCACTGAGCACCCAGCACCCTGAGCACTGAGCACCCAGCACCCCGAGCACGGAGCACCCAGCACCATGAATATTGAGCACCCAACACCCAGAGTACTGAGCACCCAGCACCCTGAGCACTGAGCACCCAGCACCGTGAGTACTGAGCACCCAGCACCCTGAGTACTGAACACCCAGCACCCTGAGCACTGAGCACTGAGCACCCTGAGCACTGAGTACTGAGTACTGAGCACCCTGAGCACTGAGCACCCAGCACCCCGAGTACTGAGCACCCAGCACCCTGAGTACTGAGCAACCAGCACCCTGAGCACTGAGCACTGAGCACCCAGCACCCTGAGCACTGAGCACTGAGCACAAAGCACCACAGCCCTGAGCACCCAGCACCCCGAGCACTGAGCACCCAGCACCCTGAGCACTGAGCAACCAGCACCCTGAACACTGAGCACCCAGCACACTGAGTACTGAGCACCCAGCACCCTGAGTACTGAGCACCCAGCACCCTGAGTACTGAGCACTCAGCACCCTGAGTACTGAGCAACCAGCACCCTGAGCACTGAGCACTGAGCACCCAGCACCCTGAGTACTGAGCACCCAGCACCCTGATAACTGAGCACGGAGCACCCCGAGGACTGAGTACCCAGCATCCTGAGCACTGAGCACCCAGCACCTTGAGTACTGAGCACCGAGCGCCCCGAGCACTGAGCACCCAGCACACTGAGTACTGAGCACCCAGCACCCTGAGCACTGAGCACCCAGCACCCTGAGCACTGAGCAGGCAGCACCCCGAGCACTGAGCACACAGCACCCTGAGTACTGAGCACAGAGCACCCTGAGCACTGAGAACCCAGCACCCTGAGTACTGAGCACCCAGCACCCTGAACACTGAGCACCCAGCACACTGAGTACTGAGCACCCAGCACCCTGAGTACTGAGCACCCAGCACCCTGAGTACTGAGCACGCAGCACCCAGCAACCTGAGTACTGAGCACCCGGAGGACTGAGCACCCAGCACCCTGAGCATTGAGCACCGATCACCCTGAGCACTGAGCACCCAGCACCCCGAGCACTGAGCACCCAGCACCCTGAGTACTGAGCACCCAGCACCCCGAGTACTGAGCACCCAGCACCCTGAGTACTGAGCACCCAGCACCCCGAGCACTGAGCACCCAGGACCCTGAGTACTGAGCACCCTGAGTACTGAGCACTAAGCACCGAGCACCCTGAGTACTGAGCACCCTGAGGACTGAGCACCCAGCACCCTGAGCACTGAGCACACAGCATCCTGAGCACTGAGTACTGAGCACCCAGCACCCTGAGTACTGAGCACCCAGCACCCCGAGCACTGAGCACCCAGCACCCTGAGCACTGAGCAGCCAGCACCCTGAGCACTGAGCACGCAGCACCCCGAGCACTGAGCACCCAGCACCCTGAGTACTGAGCACAGAGCACCCTGAGCACTGAGCACCCAGCACCCTGAGTACTGAGCACCCAGCACCCTGAGTACTGAGCAACCAGCACCCTGAGCACTGAGCACTGAGCACCCAGCACCCTGAGCACTGAGCACCCAGCACCCTGAGCACTGAGCACGCAGCACCCCGAGCACTGAGCACCCAGCACCCTGAGTACTGAGCACAGAGCACCCTGAGCACTGAGCACCCAGCATCCTGAGTACTGAGCACCCAGCACCCTGAGTACTGAGCAACCAGCACCCTGAGCACTGAGCACTGAGCACCCAGCACCCTGAGCACTGAGTACTGAGCACCCAGCACCACAGCCCTGAGCACCCAGCACCCCGAGCACTGAGCACCCAGCACCCTGAGTACTGAGCACCCAGCACCCTAAGTACTGAGCACTCAGCACCCTGAATACTGAGCACCGAGCACCCTGAGCACTGAGCACCCAGCACCCTGAGCACTGAGCACCCGGAGGACTGAGCACAAAGCACCCTGAGCACTGAGCACCGATCACCCTGAGCACTGAGCACCCAGCACCCCGAGCACTGAGCACCCAGCACCCTGAGCACTGAGCACCCTGAGCACTGAGCACTGAGCACCCAGCACCCTGAGTACTGAGCACCCAACACTCTGAGCACTGAGCACCCAGCACCCCGAGCACTGAGCACCCAGCACCCTGAGCACTGAGCACCCTGAGTACTGAGCACTAAGCACACAGCACCCTGAGTACTGAGCACCCAGCACCCCGAGCACTGAGCACCCAGCGCCCCGAGCACTGAGCACCCAGCACCCTGAGCACTGAGCACTGAGCACACTGAGCACTGAGCACCCAGCACCCTGAGCACTGAGCACACAGCACCTTGAGTACTGAGCACCGAGCACCTCGAGCACTAAGCACCCAGCACCCTGAGTACTGAGCACCCAGCACCCTGAGCACTGAGCACCCAGCACCCTGAGCACTGAGCACCCAGCACCCCGAGCACGGAGCACCCAGCAACATGAATATTGAGCACCCAACACCCCGAGTACTGAGCACCCAGCACCCTGAGCACTGAGCACCCAGCACCGTGAGTACTGAGCACCCAGCACCCTGAGTACTGAACACCCAGCACCCTGAGCACTGAGCACTGAGCACCCTGAGCACTGAGCACCCAGCACCCCGAGTACTGAGCACCCAGCACCCTGAGCACTGAGCACCCAGCGCCCCGAGTACTAAGCACTGAGCACCCTGAGTACTGAGCACCCAGCACCCTGAGCACTGAGCACCCAGCACCCTGAGTACTGAGCACTGAGAACCCTGAGTACTGAGCACCGAGCACCCTAAGTACTCAGCACCCAGCACCCTGATCACTGAGCACGGAGCACCCCGAGGACTGAGTACCCAGCACCCTGAGCACTGAGCACCCAGCACCTTGAGTACTGAGCACCGAGCGCCCCGAGCACTGAGCACCCAGCACCCTGAGTACTGAGCACCCAGCACCCTGAGCACTGAGCACCCAGCACCCTGAGCACTGAGCACGCAGCACCCCGAGCACTGAGCACCCAGCACCCTGAGTACTGAGCACAGAGCACCCTGAGCCCTGAGCACCCAGCACCCTGAGTACTGAGCACCCAGCACCCTGAGTACTGAGCAACCAGCACCCTGAGCACTGAGCACTGAGCACCCAGCACCCTGAGCACTGAGCACCCAGCACCCTGAGCACTGAGCACGCAGCACCCCGAGCACTGAGCACCCAGCACCCTGAGTACTGAGCACAGAGCACCCTGAGCCCTGAGCACCCAGCACCCTGAGTACTGAGCACCCAGCACCCTGAGTACTGAGCAACCAGCACCCTGAGCACTGAGCACCCAGCACCCTGAGCACTGAGTACTGAGCACCCAGCACCGCAGCCCTGAGCACCCAGCACCCCGAGCACTGAGCACCCAGCACCCTGAGTACTGAGCACCCAGCACCCTAAGTACTGAGCACTCAGCACCCTGAGTACTGAGCACCGAGCACCCCGAGCACTGAGCACCCAGCACCCTGAGCACTGAGCACCCGGAGGACTGAGCACAAAGCACCCTGAGCACTGAGCACCGATCACCCTGAGCACTGAGCACCCATCACCCCGAGCACTGAGCACCCAGCACCCTGAGCACTGAGCACCCTGAGCACTGAGCACTGAGCACCCAGCACCCTGAGTACTGAGCACCCAACACTCTGAGCACTGAGCACCCAGCACCCCGAGCACTGAGCACCCAGCACCCTGAGCACTGAGCACCCTGAGTACTGAGCACTAAGCACACAGCACCCTGAGTACTGAGCACCCAGCACCCCGAGCACTGAGCACCCAGCGCCCCGAGCACTGAGCACCCAGCACCCCGAGCACTGAGCACTGAGCACACTGAGCACTGAGCACCCAGCACCCTGAGCACTGAGCACCCAGCACCTTGAGTACTGAGCACCGAGCACCTCGAGCACTAAGCACCCAGCACCCTGAGTACTGAGCACCCAGCACCCTGAGCACTGAGCACCCAGCACCCTGAGCACTGAGCACCCAGCACCCCGAGCACGGAGCACCCAGCACCATGAATATTGAGCACCCAACACCCAGAGTACTGAGCACCCAGCACCCTGAGCACTGAGCACCCAGCACCGTGAGTACTGAGCACCCAGCACCCTGAGTACTGAACACCCAGCACCCTGAGCACTGAGCACTGAGCACCCTGAGCACTGAGTACTGAGTACTGAGCACCCTGAGCACTGAGCACCCAGCACCCCGAGTACTGAGCACCCAGCACCCTGAGTACTGAGCAACCAGCACCCTGAGCACTGAGCACTGAGCACCCAGCACCCTGAGCACTGAGCACCCAGCACCACAGCCCTGAGCACCCAGCACCCCGAGCACTGAGCACCCAGCACCCTGAGCACTGAGCAACCAGCACCCTGAACACTGAGCACCCAGCACACTGAGTACTGAGCACCCAGCACCCTGAGTACTGAGCACCCAGCACCCTGAGTACTGAGCACTCAGCACCCTGAGTACTGAGCAACCAGCACCCTGAGCACTGAGCACTGAGCACCCAGCACCCTGAGTACTGAGCACCCAGCACCCTGATAACTGAGCACGGAGCACCCCGAGGACTGAGTACCCAGCATCCTGAGCACTGAGCACCCAGCACCTTGAGTACTGAGCACCGAGCGCCCCGAGCACTGAGCACCCAGCACCCTGAGTACTGAGCACCCAGCACCCTGAGCACTGAGCACCCAGCACCCTGAGCACTGAGCAGGCAGCACCCCGAGCACTGAGCACCCAGCACCCTGAGTACTGAGCACAGAGCACCCTGAGCACTGAGAACCCAGCACCCTGAGTACTGAGCACCCAGCACCCTGAACACTGAGCACCCAGCACACTGAGTACTGAGCACCCAGCACCCTGAGTACTGAGCACCCAGCACCCTGAGTACTGAGCACGCAGCACCCAGCAACCTGAGTACTGAGCACCCGGAGGACTGAGCACCCAGCACCCTGAGCATTGAGCACCGATCACCCTGAGCACTGAGCACCCAGCACCCCGAGCACTGAGCACCCAGCACCCTGAGTACTGAGCACCCAGCACCCCGAGTACTGAGCACCCAGCACCCTGAGTACTGAGCACCCAGCACCCCGAGCACTGAGCACCCAGGACCCTGAGTACTGAGCACCCTGAGTACTGAGCACTAAGCACCGAGCACCCTGAGTACTGAGCACCCTGAGGACTGAGCACCCAGCACCCTGAGCACTGAGCACACAGCATCCTGAGCACTGAGTACTGAGCACCCAGCACCCTGAGTACTGAGCACCCAGCACCCCGAGCACTGAGCACCCAGCACCCTGAGCACTGAGCAGCCAGCACCCTGAGCACTGAGCACCCAGCACCCCGAGCACTGAGCACCCAGCACCCTGAGTACTGAGCACCCAGCACCCTAAGTACTGAGCACTCAGCACCCTGAGTACTGAGCACCGAGCACCCCGAGCACTGAGCACCCAGCACCCTGAGCACTGAGCACCCGGAGGACTGAGCACAAAGCACCCTGAGCACTGAGCACCGATCACCCTGAGCACTGAGCACCCATCACCCCGAGCACTGAGCACCCAGCACCCTGAGCACTGAGCACCCTGAGCACTGAGCACTGAGCACCCAGCACCCTGAGTACTGAGCACCCAACACTCTGAGCACTGAGCACCCAGCACCCCGAGCACTGAGCACCCAGCACCCTGAGCACTGAGCACCCTGAGTACTGAGCACTAAGCACACAGCACCCTGAGTACTGAGCACCCAGCACCCCGAGCACTGAGCACCCAGCGCCCCGAGCACTGAGCACCCAGCACCCCGAGCACTGAGCACTGAGCACACTGAGCACTGAGCACCCAGCACCCTGAGCACTGAGCACCCAGCACCTTGAGTACTGAGCACCGAGCACCTCGAGCACTAAGCACCCAGCACCCTGAGTACTGAGCACCCAGCACCCTGAGCACTGAGCACCCAGCACCCTGAGCACTGAGCACCCAGCACCCCGAGCACGGAGCACCCAGCACCATGAATATTGAGCACCCAACACCCAGAGTACTGAGCACCCAGCACCCTGAGCACTGAGCACCCAGCACCGTGAGTACTGAGCACCCAGCACCCTGAGTACTGAACACCCAGCACCCTGAGCACTGAGCACTGAGCACCCTGAGCACTGAGTACTGAGTACTGAGCACCCTGAGCACTGAGCACCCAGCACCCCGAGTACTGAGCACCCAGCACCCTGAGTACTGAGCAACCAGCACCCTGAGCACTGAGCACTGAGCACCCAGCACCCTGAGCACTGAGCACTGAGCACCCAGCACCACAGCCCTGAGCACCCAGCACCCCGAGCACTGAGCACCCAGCACCCTGAGCACTGAGCAACCAGCACCCTGAACACTGAGCACCCAGCACACTGAGTACTGAGCACCCAGCACCCTGAGTACTGAGCACCCAGCACCCTGAGTACTGAGCACTCAGCACCCTGAGTACTGAGCAACCAGCACCCTGAGCACTGAGCACTGAGCACCCAGCACCCTGAGTACTGAGCACCCAGCACCCTGATAACTGAGCACGGAGCACCCCGAGGACTGAGTACCCAGCATCCTGAGCACTGAGCACCCAGCACCTTGAGTACTGAGCACCGAGCGCCCCGAGCACTGAGCACCCAGCACCCTGAGTACTGAGCACCCAGCACCCTGAGCACTGAGCACCCAGCACCCTGAGCACTGAGCAGGCAGCACCCCGAGCACTGAGCACCCAGCACCCTGAGTACTGAGCACAGAGCACCCTGAGCACTGAGAACCCAGCACCCTGAGTACTGAGCACCCAGCACCCTGAACACTGAGCACCCAGCACACTGAGTACTGAGCACCCAGCACCCTGAGTACTGAGCACCCAGCACCCTGAGTACTGAGCACGCAGCACCCAGCAACCTGAGTACTGAGCACCCGGAGGACTGAGCACCCAGCACCCTGAGCATTGAGCACCGATCACCCTGAGCACTGAGCACCCAGCACCCCGAGCACTGAGCACCCAGCACCCTGAGTACTGAGCACCCAGCACCCCGAGTACTGAGCACCCAGCACCCTGAGTACTGAGCACCCAGCACCCCGAGCACTGAGCACCCAGGACCCTGAGTACTGAGCACCCTGAGTACTGAGCACTAAGCACCGAGCACCCTGAGTACTGAGCACCCTGAGGACTGAGCACCCAGCACCCTGAGCACTGAGCACACAGCATCCTGAGCACTGAGTACTGAGCACCCAGCACCCTGAGTACTGAGCACCCAGCACCCCGAGCACTGAGCACCCAGCACCCTGAGCACTGAGCAGCCAGCACCCTGAGCACTGAGCACGCAGCACCCCGAGCACTGAGCACCCAGCTCCCTGAGTACTGAGCACAGAGCACCCTGAGCACTGAGCACCCAGCACCCTGAGTACTGAGCACCCAGCACCCTGAGTACTGAGCAACCAGCACCCTGAGCACTGAGCACTGAGCACCCAGCACCCTGAGCACTGAGCACCCAGCACCCTGAGCACTGAGCACGCAGCACCCCGAGCACTGAGCACCCAGCACCCTGAGTACTGAGCACAGAGCACCCTGAGCACTGAGCACCCAGCACCCTGAGTACTGAGCACTCAGCACCCTGAGTACTGAGCAACCAGCACCCTGAGCACTGAGCACTGAGCACCCAGCACCCTGAGCACTGAGTACTGAGCACCCAGCACCACAGCCCTGAGCACCCAGCACCCCGAGCACTGAGCACCCAGCACCCTGAGTACTGAGCACCCAGCACCCTAAGTACTGAGCACTCAGCACCCTGAATACTGAGCACCGAGCACCCTGAGCACTGAGCACCCAGCACCCTGAGCACTGAGCACCCGGAGGACTGAGCACAAATCACCCTGAGCACTGAGCACCGATCACCCTGAGCACTGAGCACCCAGCACCCCGAGCACTGAGCACCCAGCACCCTGAGCACTGAGCACCCTGAGCACTGAGCACTGAGCACCCAGCACCCTGAGTACTGAGCACCCAACACTCTGAGCACTGAGCACCCAGCACCCCGAGCACTGAGCACCCAGCACCCTGAGCACTGAGCACCCTGAGTACTGAGCACTAAGCACACAGCACCCTGAGTACTGAGCACCCAGCACCCCGAGCACTGAGCACCCAGCACCCTGAGCACTGAGCACTGAGCACACTGAGCACTGAGCACCCAGCACCCTGAGCACTGAGCACCCAGCACCTTGAGTACTGAGCACCGAGCACCTCGAGCACTAAGCACCCAGCACCCTGAGTACTGAGCACCCAGCACCCTGAGCACTGAGCACCCAGCACCCTGAGCACTGAGCACCCAGCACCCCGAGCACGGAGCACCCAGCAACATGAATATTGAGCACCCAACACCCCGAGTACTGAGCACCCAGCACCCTGAGCACTGAGCACCCAGCACCGTGAGTACTGAGCACCCAGCACCCTGAGTACTGAACACCCAGCACCCTGAGCACTGAGCACTGAGCACCCTGAGCACTGAGTACTGAGTACTGAGCACCCTGAGCACTGAGCACCCAGCACCCCGAGTACTGAGCACCCAGCACCCCGAGCACTGAGCACCCAGCGCCCCGAGTACTAAGCACTGAGCACCCTGAGTACTGAGCACCCAGCACCCTGAGCACTGAGCACCCAGCACCCTGAGTACTGAGCACTGAGAACCCTGAGTACTGAGCACCGAGCACCCTAAGTACTGAGCACCCAGCACCCTGATCACTGAGCACGGAGCACCCCGAGGACTGAGTACCCAGCACCCTGAGCACTGAGCACCCAGCACCTTGAGTACTGAGCACCGAGCGCCCCGAGCACTGAGCACCCAGCACCCTGAGTACTGAGCACCCAGCACCCTGAGCACTGAGCACCCAGCACCCTGAGCACTGAGCACGCAGCACCCCGAGCACTGAGCACCCAGCACCCTGAGTACTGAGCACAGAGCACCCTGAGCACTGAGAACCCAGCACCCTGAGTACTGAGCACCCAGCACCCTGAGTACTGAGCAACCAGCACCCTGAGCACTGAGCACTGAGCACCCAGCACCCTGAACACTGAGCACTGAGCACCCAGCACCACAGCCCTGAGCACCCAGCACCCCGAGCACTGAGCACCCAGCACCCTGAGCACTGAGCAACCAGCACCCTAAACACTGAGCACCCAGCACACTGAGTACTGAGCACCCTGAGTACTGAGCACTAAGCACACAGCACCCTGAGTACTGAGCACCCAGCACCCCGAGCACTGAGCACCCAGCGCCCCGAGCACTGAGCACCCAGCACCCTGAGCACTGAGCACTGAGCACACTGAGCACTGAGCACCCAGCACCCTGAGCACTGAGCACCCAGCACCTTGAGTACTGAGCACCGAGCACCTCGAGCACTAAGCACCCAGCACCCTGAGTACTGAGCACCCAGCACCCTGAGCACTGAGCACCCAGCACCCTGAGCACTGAGCACCCAGCACCCCGAGCACGGAGCACCCAGCAACATGAATATTGAGCACCCAACACCCCGAGTACTGAGCACCCAGCACCCTGAGCACTGAGCACCCAGCACCGTGAGTACTGAGCACCCAGCACCCTGAGTACTGAACACCCAGCACCCTGAGCACTGAGCACTGAGCACCCTGAGCACTGAGTACTGAGTACTGAGCACCCTGAGCACTGAGCACCCAGCACCCCGAGTACTGAGCACCCAGCACCCCGAGCACTGAGCACCCAGCGCCCCGAGTACTAAGCACTGAGCACCCTGAGTACTGAGCACCCAGCACCCTGAGCACTGAGCACCCAGCACCCTGAGTACTGAGCACTGAGAACCCTGAGTACTGAGCACCGAGCACCCTAAGTACTGAGCACCCAGCACCCTGATCACTGAGCACGGAGCACCCCGAGGACTGAGTACCCAGCACCCTGAGCACTGAGCACCCAGCACCCTGAGTACTGAGCACCCAGCACCCTGAGCACTGAGCACCCAGCACCCTGAGCACTGAGCACGCAGCACCCCGAGCACTGAGCACCCAGCACCCTGAGTACTGAGCACAGAGCACCCTGAGCACTGAGAACCCAGCACCCTGAGTACTGAGCACCCAGCACCCTGAGTACTGAGCAACCAGCACCCTGAGCACTGAGCACTGAGCACCCAGCACCCTGAGCACTGAGCACTGAGCACCCAGCACCACAGCCCTGAGCACCCAGCACCCCGAGCACTGAGCACCCAGCACCCTGAGCACTGAGCAACCAGCACCCTAAACACTGAGCACCCAGCACACTGAGTACTGAGCACCCAGCACCCTGAGTACTGAGCACCCAGCACCCTGAGTACTGAGCACTCAGCACCCTGAGTACTGAGCAACCAGCACCCTGAGCACTGAGCACTGAGCACCCAGCACCCTGAGCACTGAGCACCCAGCACCCTGAGCACTGAGCACGCAGCACCCCGAGCACTGAGCACCCAGCACCCTGAGTATTGAGCACAGAGCACCCTGAGCACTGAGCACCCAGCACCCTGATCACTGAGCACCCAGCACCTCGTGTACTGAGCACCGAGCACCCCGAGCACTGAGCACCCAGCACCCTGAGTACTGAGCACCCAGCACCCTGAGCACTGAGCACCCAGCACCCTGAGCACTGAGCACGCAGCACCCCGAGCACTGAGCACCCAGCACCCTGAGTACTGAGCACAGAGCACCCTGAGCACTGAGCACCCAGCACCCTGAGTACTGAGCACCCAGCACCCTGAGTACTGAGCAACCAGCACCCTGAGCACTGAGCACTGAGCACCCAGCACCCTGAGCACTGAGCACCCAGCACCCTGAGCACTGAGCACGCAGCACCCCGAGCACTGAGCACCCAGCACCCTGAGTACTGAGCACAGAGCACCCTTAGCACTGAGCACCCAGCACCCTGAGTACTGAGCACCCAGCACCCTGAGTACTGAGCAACCAGCACCCTGAGCACTGAGCACTGAGCACCCAGCACCCTGAGCACTGAGTACTGAGCACCCAGCACCACAGCCCTGAGCACCCAGCACCCCGAGCACTGAGCACCCAGCACCCTGAGTACTGAGCACCCAGCACCCTAAGTACTGAGCACTCAGCACCCTGAGTACTGAGCACCGAGCACCCCGAGCACTGAGCACCCAGCACCCTGAGCACTGAGCACCCGGAGGACTGAGCACAAAGCACCCTGAGCACTGAGCACCGATCACCCTGAGCACTGAGCACCCAGCACCCCGAGCACTGAGCACCCAGCACCCTGAGCACTGAGCACCCTGAGCACTGAGCACTGAGCACCCAGCACCCGGAGTACTGAGCACCCAACACTCTGAGCACTGAGCACCCAGCACGCTGAGTACTGAGCACTAAGCACACAGCACCCTGAGTACTGAGCACCCAGCACCCCGAGCACTGAGCACCCAGCGCCCCGAGCACTGAGCACCCAGCACCCCGAGCACTGAGCACTGAGCACACTGAGCACTGAGCACCCACCACCCTGAGCACTGAGCACCCAGCACCTTGAGTACTGAGCACCAAGCACCTCGAGCACTAAGCACCCAGCACCCTGAGTACTGAGCACCCAGCACCCTGAGCACTGAGCACCCAGCACCCTGAGTACTGAGCACCCAGCACCCTGAGCACTGAGCACCCAGCACCCTGAGCACTGAGCACCCAGCACCCCGAGCACGGAGCACCCAGCACCATGAATATTGAGCACCCAACACCCAGAGTACTGAGCACCCAGCACCCTGAGCACTGAGCACCCAGCACCGTGAGTACTGAGCACCCAGCACCCTGAGTACTGAACACCCAGCACCCTGAGCACTGAGCACTGAGCACACTGAGCACTGAGTACTGAGTACTGAGCACCCTGAGCACTGAGCACCCAGCACCCCGAGTACTGAGCACCCAGCACCCCGAGCACTGAGCACCCAGCGCCCCGAGCACTGAGCACCCAGCACCCCGAGCACTGAGCACTGAGCACCCTGAGCACTGAGCACCCAGCAACCCGAGTACTGAGCACTGAGCACCCTGAGTACTGAGCACCAAGCACACCGAGTACTGAGCACTGAGCACCCTGAGTACTGAGCACCCAGCACCCTGAGCACTGAGCACCCAGCACCCTGAGTACTGAGCACTGAGAACCCTGAGTACTGAGCACCGAGCACCCTGAGTACTGAGCACCCAGCACCCTGATCACTGAGCACGGAGCACCCCGAGGACTGAGTACCCAGCACCCTGAGCACTGAGCACCCAGCACCTTGAGTACTGAGCACCGAGCGCCCCGAGCACTGAGCACCCAGCACCCTGAGTACTGAGCACCCAGCATCCTGAGCACTGAGCACCCAGCACCCTGAGCACTGAGCACGCAGCACCCCGAGCACTGAGCACCCAGCACCCTGAGTACTGAGCACAGAGCACCCTGAGCACTGAGAACCCAGCACCCTGAGTACTGAGCACCCAGCACCCTGAGTACTGAGCAACCAGCACCCTGAGCACTGAGCACTGAGCACCCAGCACCCTGAGCACTGAGCACTGATCACCCAGCACCACAGCCCTGAGCACCCAGCACCCCGAGCACTGAGCACCCAGCACCCTGAGCACTGAGCACCCAGCACCCTGAACACTGAGCACCCAGCACACTTAGTAATGAGCACCTAGCACCCTGAGTACTGAGCACCCAGCACCCAGAGTACTGAGCACCCAGCACCCTGTGTACTGAGCAACCAGCACCCTGAGCACTGAGCACTGAGCACCCAGCACCCTGAGCACTGAGCACCCAGCACCCTGAGCACTGAGCACGCAGCACCCAGAGCACTGAGCACCCAGCACCCTGAGTACTGAGCACAGAGCACCCTGAGCACTGAGCACCCAGCACCCTGAGTACTGAGCACCCAGCACCCTGAGTACTGAGCAACCAGCACCCTGAGTACTGAGCACAGAGCACCCTGAGCACTGAGCACCCAGCACCACAGCCCTGAGCACCCAGCACCCCGAGCACTGAGCACCCAGCACCCTAAGCACTGAGCACCCGGAGGACTGAGCACCCAGCACCCTGAGCACTGAGCACCGATCACCCTGAGCACTGAGCACCCAGCACCCCGAGCACTGAGCACCCAGCACCCTGAGTACTGAGCACCCAGCACCCCGAGTACTGAGCACCCAGCACCCTGAGTACTGAGCACCCAGCACCCCGAGCACTGAGCACCCAGCACCCTGAGTACTGAGCACCCTGAGTACTGAGCACTAAGCACCGAGCACCCTGAGTACTGAGCACCCTGAGGACTGAGCACCCAGCACCCTGAGCACTGAGCACCCAGCAACCTGAGTACTGAGCACTGATCACCCTGAGTACTGAGCACCCAGCACCCCGAGCACTGAGCACCCAGCACCCTGAGTACTGAGCACCCAGCACCCTGAGCACTGAGCACCGAGCACCCTGAGTACTGAACACCCAGCACCCTGAGCACTGAGCACTGAGCACCCAGCACCCAGAGCACTGAGCACTGAGCACCCAGCACCCCGAGCACTGAGCACCCAGCCCCCTGAGCACCCAGCACCCTGAAAACTGAGCACCCTGAGCACTGAGCTCCCTGAGCACTGAGCACCCAGCACCCTGAGTACTGAACACCCAACACTCTGAGCACTGAGCACCCAGCACGCTGAGTACTGAGCACTAAGCACACAGCACCCTGAGTACTGAGCACCCAGCACCCCGAGCACTGAGTACTGAGCACACTGAGCAATGAGCAACCAGCACCTTGAGTACTGAGCACCGAGCACCTCGACCACTAAGCACCCAGCACCCTGAGTACTGATCACCCAGCACCCTGAGCACTGAGCACCCAGCACCCTGAGCACTGAGCATCCAGCACCCCGAGCACGGAGCACCCAGCACCATGAATACTGAGCACCCAACACCCAGAGTACTGAGCACCCAGCACCCTGAGCACTGAGCAACCAGCACCCTGAGTACTGAGCACCCAGCACCCTGAGTACTGAACACCCAGCACCCTGAGCACTGAGCACTGAGCACCCTGAGCACTGAGTACTGAGTACTGAGCCCCATGAGCACTGAGCACCCAGCACCCCGAGTACTGAGCACCCAGCACCCCGAGCACTGAGCACCCAGCGCCCCGAGCACTGAGCACCCAGCACCCCGAGCACTGAGCACTGAGCACCCTGAGCACTGAGCACCCAGCACCCCGAGTACTGAGCACTGAGCACCCTGAGTACTGAGCACCAAGCACCCCGAGTACTGAGCACTGAGCACCCTGAGTACTGAGCACCCAGCACCCTGAGCACTGAGCACCCAGCACCCTGAGTACTGAGCACTGAGAACCCTGAGTACTGAGCACCGAGCACCGTGAGTACTGAGCACCCAGCACCCTGATCACTGAGCACGGAGCACCCCGAGGACTGAGTACCCAGCACCCTGAGCACTGAGCACCCAGCACCTTGAGTACTGAGCACCGAGCGCCCTGAGCACTGAGCACCCAGCACCCTGAGTACTGAGCACCCAGCACCCTGAGCACTGAGCACCCAGCACCCTGAGTACTGAGCAACCAGCACCCTGAGCACTGAGCACTGAGCAACCAGCACCCTGAGCACTGAGCACTGAGCACCCAGCACCACAGCCCTGAGCACCCAGCACCCCGAGCACTGAGCACCCAGCACCCTGAGCACTGAGCACCCAGCACCCTGAACACTGAGCACCCAGCACCCTGAGTACTGAGCACCCAGCACCCTGAGTACTGAGCACCCAGCACCCTGAGTACTGAGCACTCAGCACCCTGAGTACTGAGCACCGAGCACCCCGAGCACTGAGCACCCAGCACCCTGAGCACTGAGCACCCGGAGGACTGAGCACCCAGCACCCTGAGCACTGAGCACCGATCACCCTGAGCACTGAGCACCCAGCAACCCGAGCAATGAGCACCCAGCACCCTGAGCACCCAGCACCCTGAACACTGAGCACCCTGAGCACTGAGCACCCTGAGCACTGAGCACCCAGCACCCTGAGTACTGAACACCCAACACTCTGAGCACTGAGCACCCAGCACGCTGAGTACTGAGCTCTAAGCACACAGCACCCTGAGTACTGAGCACCCAGCACCCCGAGCACTGAGCACCCAGCACCCCGAGCACTGAGCACTGAGCACACTGAGCACTGAGCACCCAGCACCCTGAGCACTGAGCAACCAGCACCTTGAGTACTGAGCACCGAGCACCTCGAGCACTAAGCACCCAGCACCCTGAGTACTGAGCACCCAGCACCCTGAGCACTGAGCACCCAGCACCCTGAGCACTGAGCATCCAGCACCCCGAGCACGGAGCACCCAGCACCATGAATACTGAGCACCCAACACCCAGAGTACTGAGCACCCAGCACCCTGATTACTGAGCACCCAGCACCCTGAATACTGAGCACCCAGCACCCTTAGCACTGAGCACCCAGCACCCTGAGCACTGAGCACCCAGCACCCTGAGTACTGAGCACCCAGCACCCTGAGCACTGAGCACCCAGCACCCTGAGTACTGAGCACCCAGCACCGTGAGTACTGAGCACACAGCACCCTGAGTACTGAACACCCAGCACCCTGAGCACTGAGCACTGAGGACCCTGAGCACTGAGTACTGAGCACTGAGCACCCTGAGCACTGAGCACCCAGCACCCCGAGTACTGAGCACCCAGCACCCCGAGCACTGAGCACCCAGCGCCCCGAGCACTGAGCACCCAGCACCCCAAGCACTGAGCACTGAGCACCCTGAGCACAGAGCACCCAGCTCCCCGAGTACTGAGTACTGAGCACCCTGAGTACTGAGCACCAAGCACCCCGAGTACTGAGCACTGAGCACCCTGAGTACTGAGCACCCAGCACCCTGAGCACTGAGCAACCAGCACCCTGAGTACTGAGCACTGAGAACCCTGAGTACTGAGCACCGAGCACCCTGAGTACTGAGCACCCAGCACCCTGATCACTGAGCACGGAGCACCCCGAGGACTGAGCACCCAGCACCCTGAGCACTGAGCACCCAGCACCTCGTGTACTGAGCACCGAGCACCCCGAGCACTGAGCACCCAGCACCCTGAGTACTGAGCACCCAGCACCCTGAGCACTGAGCACCCAGCACCCTGAGCACTGAGCACGCAGCACCCCGAGAACTGAGCACCCAGCACCCTGAGTACTGAGCACAGAGCACCCTGAGCACGGAGCACCCAGCACCCTGAGTACTGAGCACCCAGCACCCTGAGTACTGAGCAACCAGCACCCTGAGCACTGAGCACTGAGCACCCAGCACCCTGAGCACTGAGCACCGAGCACCCTGAGCACTGAGCACGCAGCACACCGAGCACTGAGCACCCAGCACCCTGAGTACTGAGCACAGAGAACCCTGAGCACTGAGCACCCAGCACCCTGAGTACTGAGCACCCAGCACCCTGAGTACTGAGCAACCAGCACCCTGAGCACTGAGCACTGAGCACCCAGCACCCTGAGCACCCCGAGCACTGAGCACCCAGCACCCTGAGCACTGAGCACCCCCAGGACTGAGCACAAGGCACCCTGAGCACTGAGCACCGATCACCCTGAGCACTGAGCACCCAGCACCCCGAGCACTGAGGACCCAGCACCCTGAGCACTGAGCACCCTGAGCACTGAGAACTGAGCACCCAGCACCCTGAGTACTGAGCACCCAACACTCTGAGCACTGAGCACCCAGCACGCTGAGTACTGAGAACTAAGCACACAGCACCCTGAGTACTGAGCACCCAGCACCCCGAGCACTGTGCACCCAGCGCCCCGAGCACTGAGCACCCAGCACCCCGAGCACTGAGCACTGAGCACACTGAGCACTGAGCACCCAGCACCCTGAGCACTGAGCACCCAGCACCTTGAGTACTGAGCACCAAGCACCTCGAGCACTAAGCACCCAGCACCCTGAGTACTGAGCACCCAGCACCCTGAGCACTGAGCACCCAGCACCCCGAGAACGGAGCACCCAGCACCATGAATACTGAGCACCCAACACCCAGAGTACAGAGCACCCAGCACCCTGAGCACTGAGCACCCAGCACCGTGAGTACTGAGCACCCAGCACCCTGAGTACTGAACACCCAGCACCCTGAGCACTGAGCACTGAGCACCCTGAGCACTGAGTACTGAGTACTGAGCACCCTGAGCACTGAGAACCCAGCACCCCGAGTACTGAGCACCCAGCACCCCGAGCACTGAGCACCCAGCGCCCCGAGCACTGAGCACCCAGCACCCCGAGCACTGAGCACTGATCACCCTGAGCACTGAGCACCCAGCACCCCGAGTACTGAGCACTGAGCACCCTGAGTACTGAGCACCAAGCACCCCGAGTACTGAGCACTGAGCACCCTGAGTACTGAGCACCCAGCAACCTGAGCACTGAGCACCCAGCACCCTGAGTGCTGAGCACTGAGAACCCTGAGTACTGAGCACCCAGCACCCTGATCACTGAGCACGGAGCACCCCGAGGACTGAGTACCCAGCACCCTGAGCACTGAGCACCCAGCACCTTGAGTACTGAGCACCGAGCGCCCCGAGCACTGAGCACCCAGCACCCTGAGTACTGAGCACCCAGCACCCTGAGCACTGAGCACCCAGCACCCTGAGCACTGAGCACGCAGCACCCCGAGCACTGCGCACCCAGCACCCTGAGTACTGAGCACAGAGCACCCTGAGCACTGAGAACCCAGCACCCTGAGTACTGAGCACCCAGCACCCTGAGTACTGAGCAACCAGCACCCTGAGCACTGAGCACTGAACACCCAGCACCACGAGCACTGAGCACTGATCACCCAGCACCACAGCCCTGAGCACCCAGCACCCCGAGCACTGAGCACCCAGCACCCTGAGCACTAAGCACCCAGAACCCTGAGTACTGAGCACCCAGCACCCTGAGTACTGAGCACTCAGCACCCTGAGTACTGAGCAACCAGCACCATGAGCACTGAGCACTGAGCACCCAGCACCCTGAGCACTGAGCACCCAGCACCCTGAGCACTGAGCACGCAGCACCCCGAGCACTGAGCACCCAGCACCCTGAGTACTGAGCACAGAGCACCCTGAGCACTGAGCACCGATCACCCTGAGCACTGAGCACCCAGCACCCCGAGCACTGAGCACCCAGCACCCTGAGTACTGAGCACCCAGCACCCCGAGTACTGAGCACCCAGCACCCTGAGTACTGAGCACCCAGCACCCCGAGCACTGAGCACCCAGCACCCTGAGTACTGAGCACCCTGAGTACTGAGCACTAAGCACCGAGCACCCTCAGTACTGAGCACCCTGAGGACTGAGCACCCAGCACCCTGAGCACTGAGCACCCAGCACCCTGAGTACTGAGCACTGATCACCCTGAGCACTGAGCACCCAGCACCCCGAGCACTGAGCACCCAGCACCCTGAGTACTGAGAACCCAGCACCCTGAGCACTGAGCACCGAGCACCCTGAGTACTGAACACCCAGCACCCTGAGCACTGAGCACTGAGCACCCAGCACCCTGAGCACTGAGCACTGAGCACCCAGCACCCCGATCACTGAGCACCCCGCACCCTGAGCACCCAGCACCCTGAACACTGAGCACCCTGAGCACTGAGCACCCTGAGCACTGAGCACCCAGCACCCTGAGTACTGAACACCCAACACTCCGAGCACTGAGCACCCAGCACGCTGAGTACTGAGCACTAAGCACACAGCACCCTGAGTACTGAGCACCCAGCACCCCGAGCACTGAGCACCCAGCGTCCCGAGCACTGAGCACCAAGCACCCCGAGCACTGAGCTCTGAGCACACTGAGCACTGAGCACCCAGCACCCTGAGCACTGAGCAACCAGGACCTTGAGTACTGAGCACCGAGCACCTCGAGCACTAAGCACCCAGCACCCTGAGTACTGAGCACCCAGCACCCTGAGCACTGAGCACTGATCACCCAGCACCACAGCCCTGAGCACCCAGCACCCCGAGCACTGAGCACCCAGCACCCTGAGCACTGAGCACCCAGCACCCTGAACACTGAGCACCCAGCACACTTAGTAATGAGCACCTAGCACCCTGAGTACTGAGCACCCAGCACCCAGAGTACTGAGCACTCAGCACCCTGTGTACTGAGCAACCAGCACCCTGAGCACTGAGCACTGAGCACCCAGCACCCTGAGCACTGAGCACCCAGCACCCTGAGCACTGAGCACGCAGCACCCAGAGCACTGAGCACCCAGCACCCTGAGTACTGAGCACAGAGCACCCTGAGCACTGAGCACCCAGCACCCTGAGTACTGAGCACCCAGCACCCTGAGTACTGAGCAACCAGCACCCTGAGTACTGAGCACAGAGCACCCTGAGCACTGAGCACCCAGCACCACAGCCCTGAGCACCCAGCACCCCGAGCACTGAGCACCCAGCACCCTAAGCACTGAGCACCCGGAGGACTGAGCACCCAGCACCCTGAGCACTGAGCACCGATCACCCTGAGCACTGAGCACCCAGCACCCCGAGCACTGAGCACCCAGCACCCTGAGTACTGAGCACCCAGCACCCCGAGTACTGAGCACCCAGCACCCTGAGTACTGAGCACCCAGCACCCCGAGCACTGAGCACCCAGCACCCTGAGTACTGAGCACCCTGAGTACTGAGCACTAATCACCGAGCACCCTGAGTACTGAGCACCCTGAGGACTGAGCACCCAGCACCCTGAGCACTGAGCACCCAGCAACCTGAGTACTGAGCACTGATCACCCTGAGTACTGAGCACCCAGCACCCCGAGCACTGAGCACCCAGCACCCTGAGTACTGAGCACCCAGCACCCTGAGCACTGAGCACCGAGCACCCTGAGTACTGAACACCCAGCACCCTGAGCACTGAGCACTGAGCACCCAGCACCCAGAGCACTGAGCACTGAGCACCCAGCACCCCGAGCACTGAGCACCCAGCCCCCTGAGCACCCAGCACCCTGAAAACTGAGCACCCTGAGCACTGAGCTCCCTGAGCACTGAGCACCCAGCACCCTGAGTACTGAACACCCAACACTCTGAGCACTGAGCACCCAGCACGCTGAGTACTGAGCACTAAGCACACAGCACCCTGAGTACTGAGCACCCAGCACCCCGAGCACTGAGTACTGAGCACACTGAGCACTGAGCAACCAGCACCTTGAGTACTGAGCACCGAGCACCTCGACCACTAAGCACCCAGCACCCTGAGTACTGATCACCCAGCACCCTGAGCACTGAGCACCCAGCACCCTGAGCACTGAGCATCCAGCACCCCGAGCACGGAGCACCCAGCACCATGAATACTGAGCACCCAACACCCAGAGTACTGAGCACCCAGCACCCTGAGCACTGAGCAACCAGCACCCTGAGTACTGAGCACCCAGCACCCTGAGTACTGAACACCCAGCACCCTGAGCACTGAGCACTGAGCACCCTGAGCACTGAGTACTGAGTACTGAGCCCCCTGAGCACTGAGCACCCAGCACCCCGAGTACTGAGCACCCAGCACCCCGAGCACTGAGCACCCAGCGCCCCGAGCACTGAGCACCCAGCACCCCGAGCACTGAGCACTGAGCACCCTGAGCACTGAGCACCCAGCACCCCGAGTACTGAGCACTGAGCACCCTGAGTACTGAGCACCAAGCACCCCGAGTACTGAGCACTGAGCACCCTGAGTACTGAGCACCCAGCACCCTGAGCACTGAGCACCCAGCACCCTGAGTACTGAGCACTGAGAACCCTGAGTACTGAGCACCGAGCACCGTGAGTACTGAGCACCCAGCACCCTGATCACTGAGCACGGAGCACCCCGAGGACTGAGTACCCAGCACCCTGAGCACTGAGCACCCAGCACCTTGAGTACTGAGCACCGAGCGCCCTGAGCACTGAGCACCCAGCACCCTGAGTACTGAGCACCCAGCACCCTGAGCACTGAGCACCCAGCACCCTGAGTACTGAGCAACCAGCACCCTGAGCACTGAGCACTGAGCAACCAGCACCCTGAGCACTGAGCACTGAGCACCCAGCACCACAGACCTGAGCACCCAGCACCCCGAGCACTGAGCACCCAGCACCCTGAGCACTGAGCACCCAGCACCCTGAACACTGAGCACCCAGCACCCTGAGTACTGAGCACCCAGCACCCTGAGTACTGAGCACCCAGCACCCTGAGTACTGAGCACTCAGCACCCTGAGTACTGAGCACCGAGCACCCCGAGCACTGAGCACCCAGCACCCTGAGCACTGAGCACCCGGAGGACTGAGCACCCAGCACCCTGAGCACTGAGCACCGATCACCCTGAGCACTGAGCACCCAGCAACCCGAGCAATGAGCACCCAGCACCCTGAGCACCCAGCACCCTGAACACTGAGCACCCTGAGCACTGAGCACCCTGAGCACTGAGCACCCAGCACCCTGAGTACTGAACACCCAACACTCTGAGCACTGAGCACCCAGCACGCTGAGTACTGAGCTCTAAGCACACAGCACCCTGAGTACTGAGCACCCAGCACCCCGAGCACTGAGCACCCAGCACCCCGAGCACTGAGCACTGAGCACACTGAGCACTGAGCACCCAGCACCCTGAGCACTGAGCAACCAGCACCTTGAGTACTGAGCACCGAGCACCTCGAGCACTAAGCACCCAGCACCCTGAGTACTGAGCACCCAGCACCCTGAGCACTGAGCACCCAGCACCCTGAGCACTGAGCATCCAGCACCCCGAGCACGGAGCACACAGCACCATGAATACTGAGCACCCAACACCCAGAGTACTGAGCACCCAGCACCCTGATTACTGAGCACCCAGCACCCTGAATACTGAGCACCCAGCACCCTGAGCACTGAGCACCCAGCACCCTGAGCACTGAGCACCCAGCACCCTGAGTACTGAGCACCCAGCACCCTGAGCACTGAGCACCCAGCACCCTGAGTACTGAGCACCCAGCACCGTGAGTACTGAGCACACAGCACCCTGAGTACTGAACACCCAGCACCCTGAGCACTGAGCACTGAGCACCCTGAGCACTGAGTACTGAGCACTGAGCACCCTGAGCACTGAGCACCCAGCACCCCGAGTACTGAGCACCCAGCACCCCGAGCACTGAGCACCCAGCGCCCCGAGCACTGAGCACCCAGCACCCCAAGCACTGAGCACTGAGCACCCTGAGCACAGAGCACCCAGCTCCCCGAGTACTGAGTACTGAGCACCCTGAGTACTGAGCACCAAGCACCCCGAGTACTGAGCACTGAGCACCCTGAGTACTGAGCACCCAGCACCCTGAGCACTGAGCAACCAGCACCCTGAGTACTGAGCACTGAGAACCCTGAGTACTGAGCACCGAGCACCCTGAGTACTGAGCACCCAGCACCCTGATCACTGAGCACGGAGCACCCCGAGGACTGAGCACCCAGCACCCTGAGCACTGAGCACCCAGCACCTCGTGTACTGAGCACCGAGCACCCCGAGCACTGAGCACCCAGCACCCTGAGTACTGAGCACCCAGCACCCTGAGCACTGAGCACCCAGCACCCTGAGCACTGAGCACGCAGCACCCCGAGAACTGAGCACCCAGCACCCTGAGTACTGAGCACAGAGCACCCTGAGCACGGAGCACCCAGCACCCTGAGTACTGAGCACCCAGCACCCTGAGTACTGAGCAACCAGCACCCTGAGCACTGAGCACTGAGCACCCAGCACCCTGAGCACTGAGCACCGAGCACCCTGAGCACTGAGCACGCAGCACACCGAGCACTGAGCACCCAGCACCCTGAGTACTGAGCACAGAGAACCCTGAGCACTGAGCACCCAGCACCCTGAGTACTGAGCACCCAGCACCCTGAGTACTGAGCAACCAGCACCCTGAGCACTGAGCACTGAGCACCCAGCACCCTGAGCACCCCGAGCACTGAGCACCCAGCACCCTGAGCACTGAGCACCCGGAGGACTGAGCACAAGGCACCCTGAGCACTGAGCACCGATCACCCTGAGCACTGAGCACCCAGCACCCCGAGCACTGAGGACCCAGCACCCTGAGCACTGAGCACCCTGAGCACTGAGAACTGAGCACCCAGCACCCTGAGTACTGAGCACCCAACACTCTGAGCACTGAGCACCCAGCACGCTGAGTACTGAGAACTAAGCACACAGCACCCTGAGTACTGAGCACCCAGCACCCCGAGCACTGTGCACCCAGCGCCCCGAGCACTGAGCACCCAGCACCCCGAGCACTGAGCACTGAGCACACTGAGCACTGAGCACCCAGCACCCTGAGCACTGAGCACCCAGCACCTTGAGTACTGAGCACCAAGCACCTCGAGCACTAAGCACCCAGCACCCTGAGTACTGAGCACCCAGCACCCTGAGCACTGAGCACCCAGCACCCCGAGAACGGAGCACCCAGCACCATGAATACTGAGCACCCAACACCCAGAGTACAGAGCACCCAGCACCCTGAGCACTGAGCACCCAGCACCGTGAGTACTGAGCACCCAGCACCCTGAGTACTGAACACCCAGCACCCTGAGCACTGAGCACTGAGCACCCTGAGCACTGAGTACTGAGTACTGAGCACCCTGAGCACTGAGAACCCAGCACCCCGAGTACTGAGCACCCAGCACCCCGAGCACTGAGCACCCAGCGCCCCGAGCACTGAGCACCCAGCACCCCGAGCACTGAGCACTGATCACCCTGAGCACTGAGCACCCAGCACCACGAGTACTGAGCACTGAGCACCCTGAGTACTGAGCACCAAGCACCCCGAGTACTGAGCACTGAGCACCCTGAGTACTGAGCACCCAGCAACCTGAGCACTGAGCACCCAGCACCCTGAGTGCTGAGCACTGAGAACCCTGAGTACTGAGCACCCAGCACCCTGATCACTGAGCACGGAGCACCCCGAGGACTGAGTACCCAGCACCCTGAGCACTGAGCACCCAGCACCTTGAGTACTGAGCACCGAGCGCCCCGAGCACTGAGCACCCAGCACCCTGAGTACTGAGCACCCAGCACCCTGAGCACTGAGCACCCAGCACCCTGAGCACTGAGCACGCAGCACCCCGAGCACTGCGCACCCAGCACCCTGAGTACTGAGCACAGAGCACCCTGAGCACTGAGAACCCAGCACCCTGAGTACTGAGCACCCAGCACCCTGAGTACTGAGCAACCAGCACCCTGAGCACTGAGCACTGAACACCCAGCACCACGAGCACTGAGCACTGATCACCCAGCACCACAGCCCTGAGCACCCAGCACCCCGAGCACTGAGCACCCAGCACCCTGAGCACTGAGCACAAAGAACCCTGAGTACTGAGCACCCAGCACCCTGAGTACTGAGCACTCAGCACCCTGAGTACTGAGCAACCAGCACCCTGAGCACTGAGCACTGAGCAACCAGCACCCTGAGCACTGAGCACCCAGCACCCTGAGCACTGAGCACGCAGCACCCCGAGCACTGAGCACCCAGCACCCTGAGTACTGAGCACAGAGCACCCTGAGCACTGAGCACCGATCACCCTGAGCACTGAGCACCCAGCACCCCGAGCACTGAGCACCCAGCACCCTGAGTACTGAGCACCCAGCACCCCGAGTACTGAGCACCCAGCACCCTGAGTACTGAGCACCCAGCACCCCGAGCACTGAGCACCCAGCACCCTGAGTACTGAGCACCCTGAGTACTGAGCACTAAGCACCGAGCACCCTCAGTACTGAGCACCCTGAGGACTGAGCACCCAGCACCCTGAGCACTGAGCACCCAGCACCCTGAGTACTGAGCACTGATCACCCTGAGCACTGAGCACCCAGCACCCCGAGCACTGAGCACCCAGCACCCTGAGTACTGAGAACCCAGCACCCTGAGCACTGAGCACCGAGCACCCTGAGTACTGAACACCCAGCACCCTGAGCACTGAGCACTGAGCACCCAGCACCCTGAGCACTGAGCACTGAGCACCCAGCACCCCGATCACTGAGCACCCCGCACCCTGAGCACCCAGCACCCTGAACACTGAGCACCCTGAGCACTGAGCACCCTGAGCACTGAGCACCCAGCACCCTGAGTACTGAACACCCAACACTCTGAGCACTGAGCACCCAGCACGCTGAGTACTGAGCACTAAGCACACAGCACCCTGAGTACTGAGCACCCAGCACCCCGAGCACTGAGCACCCAGCGTCCCGAGCACTGAGCACCAAGCACCCCGAGCACTGAGCTCTGAGCACACTGAGCACTGAGCACCCAGCACCCTGAGCACTGAGCAACCAGCACCTTGAGTACTGAGCACCGAGCACCTCGAGCACTAAGCACCCAGCACCCTGAGTACTGAGCACCCAGCACCCTGAGCACTGAGCACCCAGCACCCTGAGCACTGAGCATCCAGCACCCCGAGCACGGAGCACCCAGCACCATGAATACTGAGCACCCAACACCCAGAGTACTGATCACCCAGCACCCTGAGCACTGAGCACCCAGCACCCTGAGTACTGAGCACCCAGCACCCTGAGTACTGAACACCCAGCACCCTGAGCACTGAGCACTGAGCACCCTGAGCATTGAGTACTGAGTACTGAGCCCTCTGAGCACTGAGAACCCAGCACCCCGAGTACTGAGCACCCAGCACCCCGAGCACTGAGCACCCAGCGCCCCGAGCACTGAGCACCCAGCACCCCGAGCACTGAGCACTGAGCACCCTGAGCACTGAGCACCCAGCACCCTGAGTACTGAGCACTGAGCACCCTGAGTACTGAGCACCAAGCACCCCGAGTACTGAGCACTGAGCACCCTGAGTACTGAGCTCCCAGCACCCTGAGCACTGAGCACCCAGCACCCTGAGTACTGAGCACTGAGAACCCTGAGTACCGAGCACCGAGCACCCTGAGTACTGAGCACCCAGCTCCCTGATCACTGAGCACGGAGCACCCCGAGGACTGAGTACCCAGCACCCTGAGCACTGAGCACCCAGCACCTTGAGTATTGAGCACCGAGCGCCCTGAGCACTGAGCACCCAGCACCCTGAGTACTGAGCACCCAGCACCCTGAGCACTGAGCACCCAGCACCCTGAGCACTGAGCACGCAGCACCCCGAGCACTGAGCACCCAGCACCCTGAGTACAGAGCACAGAGCACCCTGAGCACGGAGCACCCAGCACCCTGAGTACTGAGCACCCAGCACCCTGAGTACTGAGCAACCAGCACCCTGAGCACTGAGCACTGAGCACCCAGCACCCTGAGCACTGAGCACCGAGCACCCTGAGCACTGAGCACGCAGCACACCGAGCACTGAGCACCCAGCACCCTGAGTACTGAGCACAGAGAACCCTGAGCACTGAGCACCCAGCACCCTGAGTACTGAGCACCCAGCACCCTGAGTACTGAGCAACCAGCACCCTGAGCACTGAGCACTGAGCACCCAGCACCCTGAGCACCCCGAGCACTGAGCACCCAGCACCCTGAGCACTGAGCACCCGGAGGACTGAGCACAAGGCACCCTGAGCACTGAGCACCGATCACCCTGAGCACTGAGCACCCAGCACCCCGAGCACTGAGGACCCAGCACCCTGAGCACTGAGCACCCTGAGCACTGAGAACTGAGCACCCAGCACCCTGAGTACTGAGCACCCAACACTCTGAGCACTGAGCACCCAGCACGCTGAGTACTGAGAACTAAGCACACAGCACCCTGAGTACTGAGCACCCAGCACCCCGAGCACTGTGCACCCAGCGCCCCGAGCACTGAGCACCCAGCACCCCGAGCACTGAGCACTGAGCACACTGAGCACTGAGCACCCAGCACCCTGAGCACTGAGCACCCAGCACCTTGAGTACTGAGCACCAAGCACCTCGAGCACTAAGCACCCAGCACCCTGAGTACTGAGCACCCAGCACCCTGAGCACTGAGCACCCAGCACCCCGAGAACGGAGCACCCAGCACCATGAATACTGAGCACCCAACACCCAGAGTACAGAGCACCCAGCACCCTGAGCACTGAGCACCCAGCACCGTGAGTACTGAGCACCCAGCACCCTGAGTACTGAACACCCAGCACCCTGAGCACTGAGCACTGAGCACCCTGAGCACTGAGTACTGAGTACTGAGCACCCTGAGCACTGAGAACCCAGCACCCCGAGTACTGAGCACCCAGCACCCCGAGCACTGAGCACCCAGCGCCCCGAGCACTGAGCACCCAGCACCCCGAGCACTGAGCACTGATCACCCTGAGCACTGAGCACCCAGCACCCCGAGTACTGAGCACTGAGCACCCTGAGTACTGAGCACCAAGCACCCCGAGTACTGAGCACTGAGCACCCTGAGTACTGAGCACCCAGCAACCTGAGCACTGAGCACCCAGCACCCTGAGTGCTGAGCACTGAGAACCCTGAGTACTGAGCACCCAGCACCCTGATCACTGAGCACGGAGCACCCCGAGGACTGAGTACCCAGCACCCTGAGCACTGAGCACCCAGCACCTTGAGTACTGAGCACCGAGCGCCCCGAGCACTGAGCACCCAGCACCCTGAGTACTGAGCAGCCAGCACCCTGAGCACTGAGCACCCAGCACCCTGAGCACTGAGCATGCAGCACCCCGAGCACAGCGCACCCAGCACCCTGAGTACTGAGCACAGAGCACCCTGAGCACTGAGAACCCAGCACCCTGAGTACTGAGCACCCAGCACCCTGAGTACTGAGCAACCAGCACCCTGAGCACTGAGCACTGAACACCCAGCACCACGAGCACTGAGCACTGATCACCCAGCACCACAGCCCTGAGCACCCAGCACCCCGAGCACTGAGCACCCAGCACCCTGAGCACTGAGCACCCAGAACCCTGAGTACTGAGCACCCAGCACCCTGAGTACTGAGCACTCAGCACCCTGAGTACTGAGCAACCAGCACCCTGAGCACTGAGCACTGAGCACCCAGCACCCTGAGCACTGAGCACCCAGCACCCTGAGCACTGATCACTCAGCACCCCGAGCACTGAGCACCCAGCACCCTGAGTACTGAGCACAGAGCACCCTGAGCACTGAGCACCGATCACCCTGAGCACTGAGCACCCAGCACCCCGAGCACTGAGCACCCAGCACCCTGAGTACTGAGCACCCAGCACCCCGAGTACTGAGCACCCAGCACCCTGAGTACTGAGCACCCAGCACCCCGAGCACTGAGCACCCAGCACCCTGAGTACTGAGCACCCTGAGTACTGAGCACTAAGCACCGAGCACCCTCAGTACTGAGCACCCTGAGGACTGAGCACCCAGCACCCTGAGCACTGAGCACCCAGCACCCTGAGTACTGAGCACTGATCACCCTGAGCACTGAGCACCCAGCACCCCGAGCACTGAGCACCCAGCACCCTGAGTACTGAGAACCCAGCACCCTGAGCACTGAGCACCGAGCACCCTGAGTACTGAACACCCAGCACCCTGAGCACTGAGCACTGAGCACCCAGCACCCTGAGCACTGAGCACTGAGCACCCAGCACCCCGATCACTGAGCACCCCGCAACCTGAGCACCCAGCACCCTGAACACTGAGCACCCTGAGCACTGAGCACCCTGAGCACTGAGCACCCAGCACCCTGAGTACTGAACACCCAACACTCTGAGCACTGAGCACCCAGCACGCTGAGTACTGAGCACTAAGCACACAGCACCCTGAGTACTGAGCACCCAGCACCCCGAGCACTGAGCACCCAGCGTCCCGAGCACTGAGCACCAAGCACCCCGAGCACTGAGCTCTGAGCACACTGAGCACTGAGCACCCAGCACCCTGAGCACTGAGCAACCAGCACCTTGAGTACTGAGCACCGAGCACCTCGAGCACTAAGCACCCAGCACCCTGAGTACTGAGCACCCAGCACCCTGAGCACTGAGCACCCAGCACCCTGAGCACTGAGCATCCAGCACCCCGAGCACGGAGCACCCAGCACCATGAATACTGAGCACCCAACACCCAGAGTACTGATCACCCAGCACCCTGAGCACTGAGCACCCAGCACCCTGAGTACTGAGCACCCAGCACCCTGAGTACTGAACACCCAGCACCCTGAGCACTGAGCACTGAGCACCCTGAGCATTGAGTACTGAGTACTGAGCCCTCTGAGCACTGAGAACCCAGCACCCCGAGTACTGAGCACCCAGCACCCCGAGCACTGAGCACCCAGCGCCCCGAGCACTGAGCACCCAGCACCCCGAGCACTGAGCACTGAGCACCCTGAGCACTGAGCACCCAGCACCCTGAGTACTGAGCACTGAGCACCCTGAGTACTGAGCACCAAGCACCCCGAGTACTGAGCACTGAGCACCCTGAGCACTGAGCACGCAGCACCCCGAGCACTGAGCACCCAGCACCCTGAGTACTGAGCACAGAGCACCCTGAGCACTGAGAACCCAGCACCCTGAGTACTGAGAACCCAGCACCCTGAGTACTGAGCAACCAGCACCCTGAGCACTGAGCACTGAGCACCCAGCACCCTGAGCACTGAGCACTGAGCACCCAGCACCACAGCCCTGAGCACCCAGCACCCCGAGCACTGAGCACCCAGCACCCTGAGCACTGAGCACCCAGCACCCTGAACACTGAGCACCCAGCACCCTGAGTACTGAGCACCCAGCACCCTGAGTACTGAGCACCCAGCACCCTGAGTACTGAGCACTCAGCACCCTGAGTACTGAGCACCGAGCACCCCGAGCTCTGAGCACCCAGCACCCTGAGCACTGAGCACCCGGAGGACTGAGCACCCAGCACTCTGAGCACTGAGCACCGATCACCCTGAGCACTGAGCACCCAGCAACCCGAGCACTGAGCACCCAGCATCCTGAGTACTGAGCACCCAGCACCCCGAGTACTGAGCACCCAGCACCCTGAGTACTGAGCACCCAGCACCCCGAGCACTGAGCACCCAGGACCCTGAGTACTGAGCACCCTGAGTACTGAGCACTGAGCACCGAGCACCGTGAGAACTGAGCACCCTGAGGACTGAGCACCCAGCACCCTGAGCACTGAGCACCGATCACCCTGAGCACTGAGCACCCAGCACCCCGAGCACTGAGCACCCAGCACCGTGAGTACTGAGCACCCAGCACCCCGAGTACTGAGCACCCAGCACCCTGAGTACTGAGCACCCAGCACCCCGAGCACTGAGCACCCAGCACCCTGAGTACTGAGCACCCTGAGTACTGAGCACTAAGCACCGAGCACCCTGAGTACTGAGCACCCTGAGGACTGAGCACCCAGCACCCTGAGCACTGAGCACCCAGCAACCTGAGTACTGAGCACTGATCACCCTGAGTACTGAGCACCCAGCACCCCGATCACTGAGCACCCAGCACCCTGAGTACTGAGCACCCAGCACCCTGAGCACTGAGCACCGAGCACCCTGAGTACTGACCACCCAGCACCCTGAGCACTGAGCACTGAGCACCCAGCACCCAGAGCACTAAGCACTGAGCACCCAGCACCCCGAGCACTGAGCACCCAGCCCCCTGAGCACCCAGCACCCTGAACACTGAGCACCCTGAGCACTGAGCTCCCTGAGCACTGAGCACCCAGCACCCTGAGTACTGAGCACCCAACACTCTGAGCACTGAGCACCCAGCACGCTGAGTACTGAGCACTAAGCACTCAGCACCCTGAGTACTGAGCACCCAGCACCCCGAGCACTGAGCACCCAGCGCCCCGAGCACTGAGCAATCAGCACCCCGAGCACTGAGCACTGAGCACACTGAGCACTGAGCACCCAGCACCCTGAGCACTGAGCACCCAGCACCTTGAGTACTGAGCACCAAGCACCTCGAGCACTAAGCACCCAGCACCCTGAGTACTGAGCACCCAGCACCCTGAGCACTGAGCACCCAGCACCCTGAGTACTGAGCACCCAGCACCCTGAGCACTGAGCACCCAGCACCCTGAGCACTGAGCACCCAGCACCCCGAGCACGGAGCACCCAGCACCATGAATATTGAGCACCCAACACCCAGAGTACTGAGCACCCAGCACCCTGAGCACTGAGCACCCAGCACCGTGAGTACTGAGCACCCTGCACCCTGAGTACTGAACACCCAGCACCCTGAGCACTGAGCACTGAGCACACTGAGCACTGAGTACTGAGTACTGAGCACCCTGAGCACTGAGAACCCAGCACCCCGAGTACTGAGCACCCAGCACCCCGAGCACTGAGCACCCAGCGCCCCGAGCACTGAGCACCCAGCACCCCGAGCACTGAGCACTGAGCACCCTGAGCACTGAGCACCCAGCACCCCGAGTACTGAGCACTGAGCACCCTGAGTACTGAGCACCAAGCACCCCGAGTACTGAGCACTGAGCACCCTGAGTACTGAGCACCCAGCACCCTGAGCACTGAGCACCCAGCACCCTGAGTACTGAGCACTGAGAACCCTGAGTACTGAGCACCGAGCACCCTGAGTACTGAGCACCCAGCACCCTGATCACTGAGCACGGAGCACCCCGAGGACTGAGTACCCAGCACCCTGAGCACTGAGCACCCAGCACCTTGAGTACTGAGCACCGAGCGCCCCGAGCACTGAGCACCCAGCACCCTGAGTACTGAGCACCCAGCACCCTGAGCACTGAGCACCCAGCACCCTGAGCACTGAGCACGCAGCACCCCGAGCACTGAGCACCCAGCACCCTGAGTACTGAGCACAGAGCACCATGAGCACTGAGAACCCAGCACCCTGAGTACTGAGCACCCAGCACCCTGAGTACTGAGCAACCAGCACCCTGAGCACTGAGCACTGAGCACCCAGCACCCTGAGCACTGAGCACTGATCACCCAGCACCACAGCCCTGAGCACCCAGCACCCCGAGCACTGAGCACCCAGCACCCTGAGCACTGAGCACCCAGCACCCTGAACACTGAGCACCCAGCACACTGAGTAATGAGCACCCAGCACCCTGAGTACTGAGCACCCAGCACCCAGAGTACTGAGCACTCAGCACCCTGAGTACTGAGCAACCAGCACCCTGAGCACTGAGCACTGAGCACCCAGAACCCTGAGCACTGAGCACCCAGCACCCTGAGCACTGAGCACGCAGCACCCCGAGCACTGAGCACCCAGCACCCTGAGTACTGAGCACAGAGCACCCTGAGCACTGAGCACCCAGCACCCTGAGTACTGAGCACCCAGCACCCTGAGTACTGAGCAACCAGCACCCTGAGCACTGAGCACTGAGCACCCAGCACCCTGAGCACTGAGCACTGAGCACCCAGCACCACAGGCCTGAGCACCCAGCACCCCGAGCACTGAGCACCCAGCACCCTAAGCACTGAGCACCCGGAGGACTGAGCACCCAGCACCCTGAGCACTGAGCACCGATCACCCTGAGCACTGAGCACCCAGCACCCCGAGCACTGAGCACCCAGCACCCTGAGTACTGAGCACCCAGCACCCCGAGTACTGAGCACCCAGCACCCTGAGTACTGAGCACCCAGCACCCCGAGCACTGAGCACCCAGCACCCTGAGTACTGAGCACCCTGAGTACTGAGCACTAAGCACCGAGCACCCTGAGTACTGAGCACCCTGAGGACTGAGCACCCAGCACCCTGAGCACTGAGCACCCAGCAACCTGAGTACTGAGCACTGATCACCCTGAGTACTGAGCACCCAGCACCCCGAGCACTGAGCACCCAGCACCCTGAGTACTGAGCACCCAGCACCCTGAGCACTGAGCACCGAGCACCCTGAGTACTGAACACCCAGCACCCTGAGCACTGAGCACTGAGCACCCAGCACCCAGAGCACTGAGCACTGAGCACCCAGCACCCCGAGCACTGAGCACCCAGCCCCCTGAGCACCCAGCACCCTGAACACTGAGCACCCTGAGCACTGAGCTCCCTGAGCACTGAGCACCCAGCACCCTGAGTACTGAACACCCAACACTCTGAGCACTGAGCACCCAGCACGCTGAGTACTGAGCACTAAGCACACAGCACCCTGAGTACTGAGCACCCAGCACCCCGAGCACTGAGTACTGAGCACACTGAGCACTGAGCACCCAGCACCCTGAGCACTGAGCAACCAGCACCTTGAGTACTGAGCACCGAGCACCTCGACCACTAAGCACCCAGCACCCTGAGTACTGATCACCCAGCACCCTGAGCACTGAGCACCCAGCACCCTGAGCACTGAGCATCCAGCACCCCGAGCACGGAGCACCCAGCACCATGAATACTGAGCACCCAACACCCAGAGTACTGAGCACCCAGCACCCTGAGCACTGAGCAACCAGCACCCTGAGTACTGAGCACCCAGCACCCTGAGTACTGAACACCCAGCACCCTGAGCACTGAGCACTGAGCACCCTGAGCACTGAGTACTGAGTACTGAGCCCCCTGAGCACTGAGCACCCAGCACCCCGAGTACTGAGCACCCAGCACCCCGAGCACTGAGCACCCAGCGCCCCGAGCACTGAGCACCCAGCACCCTGAGCACTGAGCACTGAGCACCCTGAGCACTGAGTACTGAGTACTGAGCCCCCTGAGCACTGAGCACCCAGCACCCCGAGTACTGAGCACCCAGCACCCCGAGCACTGAGTACCCAGCGCCCTGAGCACTGAGCACCCAGCACCCCGAGTACTGAGCACTGAGCACCCTGAGTACTGAGCACCAAGCACCCCGAGTACTGAGCACTGAGCACCCTGAGTACTGAGCACCCAGCACCCTGAGCACTGAGCACCCAGCACCCTGAGTACTGAGCACTGAGAACCCTGAGTACTGAGCACCGAGCACGCTGAGTACTGAGCACCCAGCACCCTGATCACTGAGCACGGAGCACCCCGAGGACTGAGTACCCAGCACCCTGAGCACTGAGCACACAGCACCTTGAGTACTGAGCACCGAGCGCCCTGAGCACTGAGCACCCAGCACCCTGAGTACTGAGCACCCAGCACCCTGAGCACTGAGCACCCAGCACCCTGAGTACTGAGCAACCAGCACCCTGAGCACTGAGCACTGAGCACCCAGCACCACAGCCCTGAGCACCCAGCACCCAGAGCACTGAGCACCCAGCACCCTGAGCACTGAGCACCCAGCACCCTGAACACTGAGCACCCAGCACCCTGAGTACTGAGCACCCAGCACCCTGAGTACTGAGCACCCAGCACCCTGAGTACTGAGCACTCAGCACCCTGAGTACTGAGCACCGAGCACCCCGAGCACTGAGCACCCAGCACCCTGAGCACTGAGCACCCGGAGGACTGAGCACCCAGCACCCTGAGCACTGAGCACCGATCACCCTGAGCACTGAGCACCCAGCAACCCGAGCAATGAGCACCCAGCACCCTGAGCACCCAGCACCCTGAACACTGAGCACCCTGAGCACTGAGCACCCTGAGCACTGAGCACCCAGCACCCTGAGTACTGAACACCCAACACTCTGAGCACTGAGCACCCAGCACGCTGAGTACTGAGCTCTAAGCACACAGCACCCTGAGTACTGAGCACCCAGCACCCCGAGCACTGAGCACGCAGCACCCCGAGCACTGAGCACTGAGCACACTGAGCACTGAGCACCCAGCACCCTGAGCACTGAGCAACCAGCACCTTGAGTACTGAGCACCGAGCACCTCGAGCACTAAGCACCCAGCACCCTGAGTACTTAGCACCCAGCACCCTGAGCACTGAGCACCCAGCACCCCGAGCACTGAGCATCCAGCACCCCGAGCACGGAGCACCCAGCACCATGAATACTGAGCACCCAACACCCAGAGTACTGAGCACCCAGCACCGTGATTACTGAGCACCCAGCACCCTGAATACTGAGCACCCAGCACCCTGAGCACTGAGCACCCAGCACCCTGAGCACTGAGCACCCAGCACCCTCAGTACTGAGCACCCAGCACCCTGAGCACTGAGCACCCAGCACCCTGAGTACTGAGCACCCAGCACCGTGAGTACTGAGCACACAGCACCCTGAGTACTGAACACCCAGCACCCTGAGCACTGAGCACTGAGCACCCTGAGCACTGAGTACTGAGCACTGAGCACCCTGAGCACTGAGCACCCAGCACCCCGAGTACTGAGCACCCAGCACCCCGAGCACTGAGCACCCAGCGCCCCGAGCACTGAGCACCCAGCACCCCAAGCACTGAGCACTGAGCACCCTGAGCACAGAGCACCCAGCTCCCCGAGTACTGAGTACTGAGCACCCTGAGTACTGAGCACCAAGCACCCCGAGTACTGAGCACTGAGCACCCTGAGTACTGAGCACCCAGCACCCTGAGCACTGAGCAACCAGCACCCTGAGTACTGAGCACTGAGAACCCTGAGTACTGTGCACCGAGCACCCTGAGTACTGAGCACCCAGCACCCTGATCACTGAGCACGGAGCACCCCGAGGACTGAGCACCCAGCACCCTGAGCACTGAGCACCCAGCACCTCGTGTACTGAACACCGAGCACCCCGTGCACTGAGCACCCAGCACCCTGAGTACTGAGCACCCAGCACCCTGAGCACTGAGCACCCAGCACCCTGAGCACTGAGCACGCAGCACCCCGAGAACTGAGCACCCAGCACCCTGAGTACTGAGCACAGAGCACCCTGAGCACTGAGCACCCAGCACCCTGAGTACTGAGCACCCAGCACCCTGAGTACTGAGCAACCAGCACCCTGAGCACTGAGCACCCAGCACCCTGAGCACTGAGCACCGAGCACCCTGAGCACTGAGCACGCAGCACCCCGAGCACTGAGCACCCAGCACCCTGAGTACTGAGCACAGAGCACCCTGAGCACTGAGCACCCAGCACCCTGAGTACTGAGCACCCAGCACCCTGAGTACTGAGCAACCAGCACCCTGAGCACTGAGCACTGAGCACCCAGCACCCTGAGCACTGAGTACTGAGCACCTAGCACCACAGCCCTGATCACCCAGCACCCCGAGCACTGAGCACCCAGCACCCTGAGTACTGAGCACCCAGCACCCTAAGTACTGAGCACTCAGCACCCTGAGTACTGAGCACCGAGCACCCCGAGCACTGAGCACCCAGCACCCTGAGCACTGAGCACCCGGAGGACTGAGCACAAGGCACCCTGAGCACTGAGCACCGATCACCCTGAGCACTGAGCACCCAGCACCCCGAGCACTGAGGACCCAGCACCCTGAGAACTGAGCACCCTGAGCACTGAGCACTGAGCACCCAGCACCCTGAGTACTGAGCACCCAACACTCTGAGCACTGAGCACACAGCACGCTGAGTACTGAGAACTAAGCACACAGCACCCTGAGTACTGAGCACCCAGCACCCCGAGCACTGTGCACCCAGCGCCCCGAGCACTGAGCACCCAGCACCCCGAGCACTGAGCACTGAGCACACTGAGCACTGAGCACCCAGCACCCTGAGCACTGAGCACCCAGCAACTTGAGTACTGAGCACCGAGCACCTCGAGCACTAAGCACCCAGCACCCTGAGTACTGAGCACCCAGCACCCTGAGCACTGAGCACCCAGCACCCCGAGCACGGAGCACCCAGCACCATGAATACTGAGCACCCAACACCCAGAGTACTGAGCACCCAGCACCCTGAGCACTGAGCACCCAGCACCGTGAGTACTGAGCACCCAGCACCCTGAGTACTGAACACCCAGCACCCTGAGCACTGAGCACTGAGCACCCTGAGCACTGAGTACTGAGTACTGAGCACCCTGAGCACTGAGCACCCAGCACCCCGAGTACTGAGCACCCAGCACCCCGAGCACTGAGCACCCAGCGCCCCGAGCACTCAGCACCCAGCACCCCGAGCACTGAGCACTGATCACCCTGAGCACTGAGCACCCAGCACCCCGAGTACTGAGCACTGAGCACCCTGAGTACTGAGCACCAAGCACCCCGAGTACTGAGCACTGAGCACCCTGAGTACTGAGCACCCAGCAACCTGAGCACTGAGCACCCAGCACCCTGAGTGCTGAGCACTGAGAACCTGAGTACTGAGCACCCAGCACCCTGATCACTGAGCACGGAGCACCCCGAGGACTGAGTACCCAGCACCCTGAGCACTGAGCACCCAGCACCTTGAGTACTGAGCACCGAGCGCCCCGAGCACTGAGCACCCAGGACCCTGAGTACTGAGCACCCAGCACCCTGAGCACTGAGCACCCAGCACCCTGAGCACTGAGCACGCAGCACCCCGAGCACTGCGCACCCAGCACCCTGAGTACTGAGCACAGAGCACCCTGAGCACTGAGAACCCAGCACCCTGAGTACTGAGCACAGAGCACCCTGAGCATTGAGCACCAAGCACCCTGAGTACTGAGCACCCTGAGTACTGAACACCCAGCACCACGAGCACTGAGCACTGATCACCCAGCACCACAGCCCTGAGCACCCAACACCCCGAGCACTGAGCACCCAGCAGCCTGAGCACTGAGCACCCAGCACCCTGAGTACTGAGCACCCAGCACCCTGAGTACTGAGCACTCAGCACCCTGAGTACTGAGCAACCAGCACCCTGAGCACTGAGCACTGAGCACCCAGCACCCTGAGCACTGAGCACCCGGAGGACTGAGCACCCAGCACCCTGAGCACTGAGCACCGATCACCCTGAGCACTGAGCACCCAGCACCCCGGGCACTGAGCACCCAGCACCCTGAGTACTGAGCACCCAGCACCCCGAGTACTGAGCACCCAGCACCCTGAGTACTGAGCACCCAGCACCCCGAGCACTGAGCACCCAGCACCCTGAGTACTGAGCACCCTGAGTACTGAGCACTAAGCACCGAGCACCCTCAGTACTGAGCACCCTGAGGACTGAGCACCCAGCACCCTGAGCACTGAGCACCCAGCACCCTGAGTACTGAGCACTGATCACCCTGAGCACTGAGCACCCAGCACCCCGAGCACTGAGCACCCAGCACCCTGAGTACTGAGAACCCAGCACCCTGAGCACTGAGCACCGAGCACCCTGAGTACTGAACACCCAGCACCCTGAGCACTGAGCACTGAGCACCCAGCACCCTGAGCACTGAGCACTGAGCACCCAGCACCCCGAGCACTGAGCACCCCGCACCCTGAGCACCCAGCACCCTGAACACTGAGCACCCTGAGCACTGAGCACCCTGAGCACTGAGCACCCAGCACCCTGAGTACTGAACACCCAACACTCTGAGCACTGAGCACCCAGCACGCTGAGTACTGAGCACTAAGCACACAGCACCCTGAGTACTGAGCACCCAGCACCCCGAGCACTGAGCACCCAGCGTCCCGAGCACTGAGCACCCAGCACCCCGAGCACTGAGCTCTGAGCACACTGAGCACTGAGCACCCAGCACCCTGAGCACTGAGCAACCAGCACCTTGAGTACTGAGCACCGAGCACCTCGAGCACTAAGCACCCAGCACCCTGAGTACTGAGCACCCATCACCCTGAGCACTGAGCACCCAGCACCCTGAGCACTGAGCATCCAGCACCCCGAGCACGGAGCACCCAGCACCATGAATACTGAGCACCCAACACCCAGAGTACTGAGCACCCAGCACCCTGAGCACTGAGCACCCAGCACCCTGAGCACTGAGCACTGAGCACCCAGCACCCCGAGCACTGAGCACCCCGCACCCTGAGCACCCAGCACCCTGAACACTGAGCACCCTGAGCACTGAGCACCCTGAGCACTGAGCACCCAGCACCCTGAGTACTGAACACCCAACACTCTGAGCACTGAGCACCCAGCACGCTGAGTACTGAGCACTAAGCACACAGCACCCTGAGTACTGAGCACCCAGCACCCCGAGCACTGAGCACCCAGCGTCCCGAGCACTGAGCACCCAGCACCCCGAGCACTGAGCTCTGAGCACACTGAGCACTGAGCACCCAGCACCCTGAGCACTGAGCAACCAGCACCTTGAGTACTGAGCACCGAGCACCTCGAGCACTAAGCACCCAGCACACTGAGTACTGAGCACTGAGCACCCTGAGTACTGAGCACCAAGCACCCCGAGTACTGAGCACTGAGCACCCTGAGTACTGAGCACCCAGCACCCTGAGCACTGAGCACCCAGCACCCTGAGTACTGAGCACTGAGAACCCTGAGTACTGAGCACCGAGCACCCTGAGTACTGAGCACCCAGCACCCTGATCACTGAGCACGGAGCACCCCGAGGACTGAGTACCCAGCACCCTGAGCACTGAGCACCCAGCACCTTGAGTATTGAGCACCGAGCACCCTGAGCACTGAGCACCCAGCACCCTGAGTACTGAGCACCCAGCACCCTGAGCACTGAGCACCCAGCACCCTGAGCACTGAGCACGCAGCACCCCGAGCACTGAGCACCCAGCACCCTGAGTACTGAGCACAGAGCACCCTGAGCACTGAGAACCCAGCACCCTGAGTACTGAGCACCCAGCACCCTGAGTATTGAGCAACCAGCACCCTGAGCACTGAGCACTGAGCACCCAGCACCCTGAGCACTGAGCACTGAGCACCCAGCACCACAGCCCTGAGCACCCAGCACCCCGAGCACTGAGCACCCAGCACCCTGAGCACTGAGCACCCAGCACCCTGAACACTGAGCACCCAGCACCCTGAGTACTGAGCACCCAGCACCCTGAGTACTGAGCACCCAGCACCCTGAGTACTGAGCACTCAGCACCCTGAGTACTGAGCACCGAGCACCCCGAGCACTGAGCACCCAGCACCCTGAGCACTGAGCACCCGGAGGACTGAGCACCCAGCACTCTGAGCACTGAGCACCGATCACCCTGAGCACTGAGCACCCAGCAACCCGAGCACTGAGCACCCAGCATCCTGAGTACTGAGCACCCAGCACCCCGAGTACTGAGCACCCAGCACCCTGAGTACTGAGCACCCAGCACCCCGAGCACTGAGCACCCAGGACCCTGAGTACTGAGCACCCTGAGTACTGAGCACTGAGCACCGAGCACCATGAGAACTGAGCACCCTGAGGACTGAGCACCCAGCACCCTGAGCACTGAGCACCCAGCACCCTGAGTACTGAGCACTGATCACCCTGAGCACTGAGCACCCAGCACCCCGAGCACTGAGCACCCAGGACCCTGAGTACTGAGCACCCAGCACTCTGAGCACTGAGCACCGAGCTCCCTGAGTACTGAACACCCAGCACTCTGAGCACTGAGCACCCAGCACCCTGAGCACTGAGCACTGAGCACCCAGCACCCCGAGCACTGAGCACCCAGCACCCTGAGCACCCAGCACCCTGAGCACTGAGCACCCTGAGCACTGAGCACCCTGAGCAATAAGCACTGAGCACCCAGCACCCTGAGTACTGAGCACCCAACACTCTGAGCACTGAGCACACAGCACGCTGAGTACTGAGCACTGAGCACACAGCACCCTGAGTACTGAGCACCCAGCACCCCGAGCACTGAGCACCCAGCGCCCCGAGCACTGAGCACCCAGCACCCCGAGCACTGAGCACTGAGCACACTGAGCACTGAGCACCCAGCACCCCGAGTACTGAGCACTGAGCACCCTGAGTACTGAGCACCCAGCACCTTGAGCACTGAGAACTGTGAGTACCGAGCACCGAGCACCCTGAGTACTGAGCACCCAGCACCCTGAGCACTGAGCACGGAGCACCCCGAGGACTGAGCACCCAGCACCCTGAGCACTGAGCACCCAGCACCTTGTGTACTGAGCACCGAGCACCCCGAGCTCTGAGCACCCAGCACGCTGAGTACTGTACACCCAGCACCCTGAGCACTGAGCACCCAGCACCCCGAGCACTGAGCACCCAGCACCCTGAGTACTGAGCACCCAACACCCAGCGTACTGAGCACCCAGCACCCTGAGAACTGAGCACCCAGCACCCTGAGTACTGATCACCCAGCACCCTGTGTACTGAGCAGCCAGCACCCTGAGCACTGAGCACTGAGCACCCAGCACCCTGAGCACTGAGCACTGACCACCCAGCACCCCGAGAACTGAGCACCCAGCACCCCGAGCACTGAGCACCCAGCGCCCTGAGCACTGAGCACCCAGCACCCTGAGCACTGAGCACCCAGCCCCCTGAGTACTGAGCACCCAGCACCATGAGTACTGAGCACCCAGCACCCTGAGTACTGAGCACTCAGCACCCTGAGTTCTGAGCACCGAGCACCCCGAGCACTGAGCACCCAGCACCCTGAGCACTGAGCACTCTGAGGACTGAGCACCCAGCACCCTGAGCACTGAGCACCCAGCACCCTGAGTACTAAGCACCGATCACCCTGAGCACTGAGCACCCAGCACCCCGAGCACTGAGCACCCAGCACCCTGAGTACTGAGCACCCAGCACCCTGAGCACTGAGCACCCAGCACCCTGAGCACTGAGCACCCTGAGTACTGAGCACCGATCACCCTGAGCACTGAGCACCCTGCACCCTGAGTACTGAGCACCCAGCACCCTGAGCACTGAGCACCCAGCACCCTGAGCACTGAGCTCCCAGCACCCTTAGTACTGAGCACCCAGCACCCTGAGTACTGAGTACCCAGCACCCTGAGCACTGAGTACCCAGCACCCTGAGTACTGAGCACCGAGCACCCTGAGTACTGAGCACCCAGCACCCTGAGTACTGAGCACCCTGCACCCTGAGCACTGAGCACCCAGCTCCCTGAGTACTGAGCACCCAGCACCCTGAGCACTGAGCACCCAGCACCCTGAGTACTGAGCACCCAGCACCGTGAGTACTGAGCACACAGCACCCTGAGTACTGAACACCCAGCACCCTGAGCACTGAGCACTGAGCACCCTGAGCACTGAGTACTGAGCACTGAGCACCCTGAGCACTGAGCACCCAGCACCCCGAGTACTGAGCACCCAGCACCCCGAGCACTGAGCACCCAGCGCCCCGAGCACTGAGCACACAGCACCCCAAGCACTGAGCACTGAGCACCCTGAGCACTTAGCACCCAGCACCCCGAGTACTGAGTACTGAGCACCCTGAGTACTGAGCACCAAGCACCCCGAGTACTGAGCACTGAGCACCCTGAGTACTGAGCACCCAGCACCCTGAGCACTGAGCACCCAGCACCCTGAGTACTGAGCACTGAGAACCCTGAGTACTGAGCACCGAGCACCCTGAGTACTGAGCACCCAGCAACCTGATCACTGAGCACGGAGCACCCCGAGGACTGAGCACCCAGCACCCTGAGCACTGAGCACCCAGCACCTCGTGTACTGAGCACCGAGCACCCCGAGCACTGAGCAGCCAGCACCCTGAGTTTCTGAGCACCCAGCACCCTGAGCACTGAGCACCCAGCACCCTGAGCACTGAGCACGCAGCACCCCGAGCACTGAGCACCCAGCACCCTGAGTACTGAGCACAGAGCACCCTGAGCACTGAGCACCCAGCACCCTGAGTACTGAGCACCCAGCACCCTGAGTACTGAGCAACCAGCACCCTGAGCACTGACCACTGAGCACCCAGCACCCTGAGCACTGAGCACCCAGCACCCTGAGCACTGAGCACGCAGCACCCCGAGCACTGAGCACCCAGCACCCTGAGTACTGAGCACAGAGCACCCTGAGCACTGAGCACCCAGCACCCTGAGTACTGAGCACCCAGCACCCTGAGTACTGAGCAACCAGCACCCTGAGCACTGAGCACTGAGCACCCAGCACCCTGAGCACTGTGCACTGAGCACCCAGCACCACAGCCCTGAGCACCCAGCACCCTGAGTACTGAGCAACCAGCACCCTGAGCACTGAGCACTGAGCACCCAGCACCCTGAGCACTGAGCACCCAGCACCCTGAGCACTGAGCAACCAGCACCCTGAGTACTGAGCACCCAGCACCCTGAGTACTGAGCACTCAGCACCCTGAGTACTGAGCACCGAGCACCCCGATCACTGAGCACCCAGCACCCTGAGCACTGAGCACCCGGAGGACTGAGCACAAAGCACCCTGAGCACTGAGCACCGATCACCCTGAGCACTGAGCACCCAGCACCCCGAGCACTGAGCACCCAGCACCCTGAGCACTGAGCACCCTGAGCACTGAGCACTGAGCACCCAGCACCCTGAGTACTGAGCACCCAACACTCTGAGCACTGAGCACCCAGCATGCTGAGTACTGAGCACTAAGCACACAGCACCCTGAGTACTGAGCACCCAGCACCCCGAGCACTGAGCACCCAGCGCCCCGAGCACTGAACACCCAGCACCCCGAACACTGAGCACTGAGCACACTGAGCACTGAGCACCCAGGACCCTGAGCACTGAGCACCCAGCACCTTGAGTACTGAGCACCCAGCACCCTGAGTACTGAGCACTCAGCACCCTGAGTACTGCGCACCGAGCACCCCGAGCACTGAGCACCCAGCACCCTGAGCACTGAGCACCCTGAGGACTGAGCACCCAGCACCCTGAGCACTGAGCACCCAGCACCCTGAGTACTGAGCACCGATCACCCTGAGCACTGAGCACGCAGCACCCCGAGCACTGAGCACCCAGCACCCTGAGTACTGAGCACCCAACACCCTGAGCACTGAGCACCCAGCACCCTGAGCACTGAGCACCCTGAGTACTGAGCACCGATCACCCTGAGCAATGAGCACCCAGCACCCTGAGTACTGAGCACCCAGCACCCTGAGCACTGAGCACCCAGCACCCTGAGCACTGAGCACCCAGCACCCTGAGTACTGAGCACCCAGCACCCTGAGTACTGAGTACCCAGCACCCTGAGCACTGAGCACCCAGCACCCTGAGTACTGAGCACCGAGCACCCTGAGTACTGAGCACCCAGCACCCTGAGTACTGAGCACACAGCACCCTGAGCACTGAGCACCCAGCACCCTGAGTACTGAGCACCCAGCACCCTGAGCACTGAGCACCCAGCACCCTGAGTACTGAGCACCCAGCACCGTGAGTACTGAGCACACAGCACCCTGAGTACTGAACACCCAGCACCCTGAGCACTGAGCACTGAGCACCCTGAGCACTGAGTACTGAGCACTGAGCACCCTGAGCACTGAGCACCCAGCACCCCGAGTACTGAGCACCCAGCACCCCGAGCACTGAGCACCCAGCGCCCCGAGCACTGAGCACCCAGCACCCCAAGCACTGAGCACTGAGCACCCTGAGCACTGAGCACCCAGCACCCCGAGTACTGAGTACTGAGCACCCTGAGTACTGAGCACCAAGCACCCTGAGTACTGAGCACTGAGCACCCTGAGTACTGAGCACCGAGCACCCTGAGTACTGAGCACCCAGCACCCTGATCACTGAGCACGGAGCACCCCGAGGACTGAGCACCCAGCACCCTGAGCACTGAGCACCCAGCACCTCGTGTACTGAGCACCGAGCACCCCGAGCACTGAGCACCCAGCACCCTGAGTACTGAGCACCCAGCAACCTGAGCACTGAGCACCCAGCACCCTGAGCACTGAGCACGCAGCACCCCGAGCACTGAGCACCCAGCACCCTGAGTACTGAGCACAGAGCACCCTGAGCACTGAGCACCCAGCACCCTGAGTACTTAGCACCCAGCACCGTGAGTACTGAGCAACCAGCACCCTGAGCACTGAGCACTGAGCACCCAGCACCCTGAGCACTGAGCACCCAGCATCCTGAGCACTGAGCACGCAGCACCCCGAGCACTGAGCACCCAGCACCCTGAGTACTGAGCACAGAGCACCCTGAGCACTGAGCACCCAGCACCCTGAGTACTGAGCACCCAGCACCCTGAGTACTGAGCAACCAGCACCCTGAGCACTGAGCACTGAGCACCCAGCACCCTGAGCACTGAGCACTGAGCACCCAGCACCACAGCCCTGAGCACCCAGCACCCCGAGCACTGAGCACCCAGCACCCTGAGTACTGAGCACCCAGCACCCTGAGTACTGAGCACTAAGCACCCTGAGGACTGAGCACCGAGAACCCCGAGCACTGAGCACCCAGCACCCTGAGCACTGAGCACCCGGAGGACTGAGCACAAAGCAACCTGAGCACTGAGCACCGATCACCCTGAGCACTGAGCACCCAGCACCCCGAGCACTGAGCACCCAGCACCCTGAGCACTGAGCACCCTGAGCACTGTGCACTGAGCACCCAGCACCCTGAATACTGAGCACCCAACACCCTTAGCACTGAGCACACAGCACGCTGAGTACTGAGCACTAAGCACACAGCACCCTGAGTACTGAGCACCCAGCACCCCGAGCACTGAGCACCCAGCGCCCCGAGCACTGAGCACCCAGCACCCCGAGCACTGAGCACTGAGCACACTGAGCACTGAGCACCCCGCACCCTTAGCACTGAGCACCCAGCACCTTGAGTACTGAGCACCGAGCACCCCGAGCACTGAGCACCCAGCACCCTGAGTACTGAGCAGCCAGCACCCTGAGCACTGAGCACCCAGCACCCTGAGCACTGAGCACCCAGCACCCTGAGCACTGAGCACCCAGCACCCTGAGTACTGAGCACCCAACACCCAGAGTACTGAGCACCCAGCACCCTGAGAACTGAGCACCCAGCACCCTGAGTACTGAGCACCCAGCACCCTGAGTACTGAGCACCCAGCACCCTGAGCACTGAGCACTGAGCACCCAGCACCCTGAGCACTGAGCACTGACCACCCAGCACCCCGAGAACTGAGCACCCAGCACCCCGAGCACTGAGCACCCAGCGCCCTGAGCACTGAGCACCCAGCAACCTGAGCACTGAGCACCCAGCACCCTGAGTACTGAGCACCCAGCACCATGAGTACTGAGCACACAGCACCCTGAGTACTGAGCACTCAGCACCCTGAGTACTGAGCACCGAGCACCCCGAGCACTGAGCACCCAGCACCCTGAGCACTGAGCACCCAGCACCCTGAGTACTGAGCACCGATCACCCTGAGCACTGAGCACCCAGCACCCTGAGCACTGAGCACCCAGCAACCTGAGTACTGATCCCCCAGCTCCCTGAGCACTGAGCACCCAGCACCCTGAGCACTGAGCACCCTGAGTACTGAGCACCGATCACCCTGAGCACTGAGCACCCAGCACCCAGAATACTGAGCACCCAGCAACCTGAGCACTGAGCACCCAGCACCCTGAGCACTGAGCACCCAGCTCCCTTAGTACTGAGCACCCAGCACCCTGAGTACTGAGTACCCAGCACCCTGAGCACTGAGCACCCAGCACCGTGAGTACTGAGCACCGAGCACCCTGAGTACTGAGCAACCAGCACCCTGAGTACTGAGCACCCAGCACCCTGAGCACTGAGCACCCAGCACCCTGAGTACTGAGCACCCAGCACCCCGAGAATGAGCACCCAGCACCCTGAGTACTGAGCACCCAGCACCCTGAGTACTGAGCACCAAGCACCCTGAGTACTGACCACCGAGCACCCCGAGCACTGAGCAACCAGCACCCTGAGTACTGAGCACTGAGCACCCTGAGGACTGAGCACCGAACACCCTGAGTACTGAGCACCCAGCACCCTGAGGACTGAGCACCCAGCACCCTGAGCACTGAGCACCCAGCACCCTGAGTACTGAGCACCCAGCACCCTGAGCACTGAGCACCCTGAGTACTGAGCACCGATTACCCTGAGCACCCAGAACCCAGAATACTGAGCACCCAGCAACCTGAGCACTGAGCACCCAGCACCCTGAGCACTGAGCACCCAGCTCCCTGAGTACTGAGCACCCAGCACCCTGAGTACTGAGTACCCAGCACCCTGAGCACTGAGCACCCAGCACCCTGAGTACTGAGCACCGAGCACCCTGAGTACTGAGCAACCAGCACCCTGAGTACTGAGCACCCAGCACCCTGAGCACTGAGCACCCAGCACCCTGAGTACTGAGCACCCAGCACCCCGAGAATGAGCACCCAGCACCCTGAGTACTGAGCACCCAGCACAGTGAGTACTGAGCACCCAGCACCCTGAGTACTGAGCACCGAGCACCCCGAGCACTGAGCAACCAGCACCCTGAGTACTGAGCACTGAGCACCCTGAGGACTGAGCACCGAACACCCTGAGTACTGAGCACCCAGCACCCTGAGGACTGAGCACCCAGCACCCTGAGCACTGAGCACCCAGCACCCTGAGTACTGAGCACCCAGCACTAGAGTACTGAGCACCCAGCACCCTGAGCACTGAGCACCGAGCACCCTGCATACTGAACACCCAGCACCCTGAGCACTGAGCACTGAGCACCCAGCACCCTGAGCACTGAGCATTGAGCACCCTGAGTACTGAGCACCCAGCACCCTGTGTACTGAGCACCCAGCACCCTGAGCACTGAGCACCGAGCACCCTGAGTACTGAACACCCAGCACCCTGACCACTGAGCACTGAGCACCCAGCACCCTGAGCACTGAGCACCCAGCACCCCGAGCACTGAGCACCCAGCACCCTGAGCACCCAGCACCCTGAGCACTGAGCACCCTGAGCACTGAGCACCCAGCCCCCTGAGAACTGAGCACACAGCACCATGAGTACTGATCACCCAGCACCCTGAGTACTGAGCACTCAGCACCCTGAGTATTGAGCACCGAGCACCCCGAGCACTGAGCACCAAGCACCATGAGCACTGAGCACCATGAGGACTGAGCACCCAGCACCCTGAGCACTGAGCACCCAGCACCCTGAGTACTGAGCACCGATCACCCTGAGCACTGAGCACCCAGCACCCCGAGCACTGAGCACCCAGCACCCTGAGTACTGAGCATCCAGCACCCTGAGCACTGAGCACCCAGCACCCTGAGCACTGAGCACCCTGAGTACTGAGCACCGATCACCCTGAGCACTGAGCACCCAGCACCCTGAGTACTGAGCACCCAGCAACCTGAGCACTGAGCACGGAGCACCCTGAGTACTGAGCACCCAGCACCATGAGTACTGAGCACACAGCACCCTGAGTACTGAGCACTCAGCACCCTGAGTACTGAGCACCCAGCACCCCGAGCACTGAGCACTGAGCACACTGAGCACTGAGCACCCAGCACCCCGAGTACTGAGCACTGAGCACCCTGAGTACTGAGCACCCAGCACCCCGAGTACTGAGCACTGAGCACCCTGAGTACTGAGCACCCAGGACCCTGAGCACTGTGAACCGTGAGTACTGAGCACCGAGCACCCTGAGTACTGAGCACCCAGCACCCTGAGCACTGAGCAAGGAGCACCCCGAGGACTGAGCACCCAGCACCCTGAGCACTGAGCACCCAGCACCCTGAGTACTGAGCACCCAGCACCCTGAGCACTGAGCACCCAGCACCCCGAGCACTGAGCACCCAGCACCCTAAGTACTGAGCACCCAGCACCCTGAGCACTGAGCACCCAGCACCCTGAGCACTGAGCACCCTGAGTACTGAGCACCGATCACCCTGAGCACTGAGCACCCAGCACCCTGAGTACTGAGCACCCAGCACCCTGAGCACTGAGCACCCAGCACCCTGAGCACTGAGCACCCAGCACCCTGAGCACTGAGCACCCAGCACCCTGAGTACTGAGTAACCAGCACCCTGAGTACTGAGCACCCAGCAACCTGAGCACTGAGCACGGAGCACCCTGAGTACTGAGCACCCAGCACCATGAGTACTGAGCACACAGCACCCTGAGTACTGAGCACTCAGCACCCTGAGTACTGAGCACCCAGCACCCCGAGCACTGAGCACTGAGCACACTGAGCACTGAGCACCCAGCACCCCGAGTACTGAGCACTGAGCACCCTGAGTACTGAGCACCCAGCACCCCGAGTACTGAGCACTGAGCACCCTGAGTACTGAGCACCCAGGACCCTGAGCACTGTGAACCGTGAGTACTGAGCACCGAGCACCCTGAGTACTGAGCACCCAGCACCCTGAGCACTGAGCAAGGAGCACCCCGAGGACTGAGCACCCAGCACCCTGAGCACTGAGCACCCAGCACCCTGAGTACTGAGCACCCAGCACCCTGAGCACTGAGCACCCAGCACCCCGAGCACTGAGCACCCAGCACCCTAAGTACTGAGCACCCAGCACCCTGAGCACTGAGCACCCAGCACCCTGAGCACTGAGCACCCTGAGTACTGAGCACCGATCACCCTGAGCACTGAGCACCCAGCACCCTGAGTACTGAGCACCCAGCACCCTGAGCACTGAGCACCCAGCACCCTGAGCACTGAGCACCCAGCACCCTGAGCACTGAGCACCCAGCACCCTGAGTACTGAGTAACCAGCACCCTGAGCACTGAGCACCCAGCACCCTGAGTACTGACCACCGAGCACCCCGAGCACTGAGCACCCAGCACCCTGAGTACTGAGCACCCAGCACCCAGAGTACTGAGCACCCAGCACCCTGAGTACTGAGCACCCAGCACCCTGAGCACTGAGCACCCAGCACCCTGAGTACTGAGCACCCAGCACCCTGAGCACTGAGCACCCAGCACCCTGAGTACTGAGCACCCAGCACCGTGAGTACTGAGCACACAGCACCCTGAGTACTGAACACCCAGCACCCTGAGCACTGAGCACTGAGCACCCTGAGCACTGAGTACTGAGCACTGAGCACCCTGAGCACTGAGCACCCAGCACCCCGAGTACTGAGCACCCAGCACCCTGAGTACTGAGCACCCAGCACCCTGAGCACTGAGCACTGAGCACCCAGCACCCAGAGCACTGAGCACTGACCACCCAGCACCCCGAGAACTGAGCACCCAGCACCCCGAGAACTGAGCACCCAGCACCCTGAGTACTGAGCACCCAGCACCATGAGTACTGAGCACACAGCACCCTGAGTACTGAGCACTCAGCACCCTGAGTACTGAGCACCGAGCACCCCGAGCACTGAGCACCCAGCACCCTGAGCACTGAGCACCCTGAGGACTGATCACCCAGCACCCTGAGCACTGAGCACCCAGCACCCTGAGTACTGAGCACCCAGCAACCTGAGCACTGAGCACCCAGCACCCTGAGTACTGAGCACCCAGCACCATGAGTACTGAGCACACAGCACCCTGAGTACTGAGCACTCAGCACCCTGAGTACTGAGCACCGAGCACCCCGAGCACTGAGCACCAAGCACCCTGAGCACTGAGCACCCTGAGGACTGATCACCCAGCACCCTGAGCACTGAGCACCCAGCACCCTGAGTACTGAGCACCGATCACCCTGAGCACTGAGCACCCAGCACCCCGAGCACTGAGCACCCAGCACCCTGAGTACTGATCCCCCAGCTCCCTGAGCACTGAGCACCCAGCACCCTGAGCACTGAGCACCCTAAGTACTGAGCACCGATCACCCTGAGCACTGAGCACCCAGAACCCAGAATACTGAGCACCCAGCAACCTGAGCACTGAGCACCCAGCACCCTGAGCACTGAGCACCCAGCTCCCTGAGTACTGAGCACCCAGCACCCTGAGTACTGAGTACCCAGCACCCTGAGCACTGAGCACCCAGCACCCTGAGTACTGAGCACCGAGCACCCTGAGTACTGAGCAACCAGCACCCTGAGTACTGAGCACCCAGCACCCTGAGCACTGAGCACCCAGCACCCTGAGTACTGAGCACCCAGCACCACGAGAATGAGCACCCAGCACCCTGAGTACTGAGCACCCAGCACCCTGAGTACTGAGCACCAAGCACCCTGAGTACTGAGCACCGAGCACCCCGAGCACTGAGCCACCAGCACCCTGAGTACTGAGCACTGAGCACCCTGAGGACTGAGCACCGAACACCCTGAGTACTGAGCACCCAGCACCCTGAGGACTGAGCACCCAGCACCCTGAGCACTGAGCACCCAGCACCCTGAGCAATGAGCACCCTGAGTACTGAGCACCCAGCACCCCGAGCACTGAGCACCCAGCGCCCCGAGCACTGAGCACCCAGCACCCCGAACACTGAGCACTGAGCACACTGAGCACTGAGCACCCAGCACCCTGAGCACTGAGCACCCAGCACCTTGAGTACTGAGCACCGAGCACCTCGAGCACTAAGCACCCAGCACCCTGAGTACTGAGCACCCAGCACCCTGAGCACTGAGCACCCAGCACCCTGAGTACTGAGTACCCAGCACCGTGAGTACTGAGCACCCAGCACCCTGAGTTCTGAGCACTCAGCACCCTGAGTACTGAGCACGGAGCACCCCGAGCACTGAGCACCCAGCACCCTGAGCACTGAGCACCCTGAGGACTGAGCACCCAGCACCCTGAGCACTGAGCACCCAGCACCCTGAGTACTGAGCACCGATCACCCTGAGCACTGAGCACGCAGCACCCCGAGCACTGAGCACCCAGCACCCTGAGTAATGAGCACCCAGCACCCTGAGCACTGAGCACACAGCACCCTGAGCACTGAGCACCCTGAGTACTGAGCACCGATCACCCTGAGCAATGAGCACCCAGCACCCTGAGTACTGAGCACCCAGCACCCTGAGCACTGAGCACCCAGCACCCTGAGCACTGAGCACCCAGCACCCTGAGTACTGAGCACCCAGCAGCCTGAGTACTGAGTACCCAGCACCCTGAGCACTGAGCACCCAGCACCCTGAGTACTGAGCACCGAGCACCCTGAGTACTGAGCACCCAGCACCCTGAGTACTGAGCACCCAGCACCCTGAACACTGAGCCCCCAGCACCCTGAGTACTGAGCACCCAGCACCCTGAGCACTGAGCACCCAGCACCCTGAGTACTGAGCACCCAGCACCGTGAGTACTGAGCACACAGCACCCTGAGTACTGAACACCCAGCACCCTGAGCACTGAGCACTGAGCACCCTGAGCACTGAGTACTGAGCACTGAGCACCCTGAGCACTGAGCACCCAGCACCCCGAGTACTGAGCACCCAGCACCCCGAGCACTGAGCACCCAGCGCCGCGAGCACTGAGCACCCAGCACCCCAAGCACTGAGCACTGAGCACCCTGAGCACTGAGCACCCAGCACCCCGAGTACTGAGTACTGAGCACCCTGAGTACTGAGCACCAAGCACCCTGAGTACTGAGCACTGAGCACCCTGAGTACTGAGCACCCAGCACGCTGAGCACTGAGCACCCAGCACCCTGAGTACTGAGCACTGAGAACCCTGAGTACTGAGCACCGAGCACCCTGAGTACTGAGCACCCAGCACCCTGATCACTGAGCACGGAGCACCCCGAGGACTGAGCACCCAGCACCCTGAGCACTGAGCACCCAGCACCTCGAGAACTGAGCACCGAGCACCCCGAGCACTGAGCACCCAGCAACCTGAGTACTGAGCACCCAGCACCCTGAGCACTGAGCACCCAGCACCCTGAGCACTGAGCACGCAGCACCCCGAGCACTGAGCACCCAGCACCCTGAGTACTGAGCACAGAGCACCCTGAGCACTGAGAACCCAGCACCCTGAGTACTTAGCACCCAGCACCCTGAGTACTGAGCAACCAGCACCCTGAGCACTGAGCACTGAGCACCCAGCACCCTGAGCACTGAGCACCCAGCATCCTGAGCACTGAGCACGCAGCACCCCGAGCACTGAGCACCCAGCACCCTGAGTACTGATCACAGAGCACCGTGAGCACTGAGCACCCAGCACCCTGAGTACTGAGCACCCAGCACCCTGAGTACTGAGCAACCAGCACCCTGAGCACTGAGCACTGAGCACCCAGCACCCTGAGCACTGAGCACTGAGCACCCAGCAACACAGCCCTGAGCACCCAGCACCCCGAGCACTGAGCACCCAGCACCCTGAGTACTGAGCACCCAGCACCCTGAGTACTGAGCACTAAACACCCTGAGGACTGAGCACCGAGCACCCCGAGCACTGAGCACCCAGCACCCTGAGCACTGAGCACCCGGAGGACTGAGCACAAAGCAACCTGAGCACTGAGCACCGATCACCCTGAGCACTGAGCACCCAGCATCCCGAGCACTGAGCACCCAGCACCCTGAGCACTGAGCACCCTGAGCACTGAGCACTGAGCACCCAGCACCCTGAGTACTGAGCACCCAACACCCTGAGCACTGAGCACACAGCACGCTGAGTACTGAGCACTAAGCACACAGCACCCTGAGTACTGAGCACCCAACACCCAGAGTACTGAGCACCCAGCACCCTGAACACTGAGCCCCCAGCACCCTGAGTACTGAGCACCCAGCACCCTGAGCACTGAGCACCCAGCACCCTGAGTACTGAGCACCCAGCACCGTGAGTACTGAGCACACAGCACCCTGAGTACTGAACACCCAACACCCTGAGCACTGAGCACTGAGCACCCTGAGCACTGAGTACTGAGCACTGAGCACCCTGATCACTGAGCACCCAGCACCCCGAGTACTGAGCACCCAGCACCCCGAGCACTGAGCACCCAGCGCCCCGAGCACTGAGCACCCAGCACCCCAAGCACTGAGCACTGAGCACCCTGAGCACTGAGCACCCAGCACCCCGAGTACTGAGTACTGAGCACCCTGAGTACTGAGCACCAAGCACCCTGAGTACTGAGCACTGAGCACCCTGAGTACTGAGCACCCAGCACGCTGAGCACTGAGCACCCAGCACCCTGAGTACTGAGCACTGAGAACCCTGAGTACTGAGCACCGAGCACCCTGAGTACTGAGCACCCAGCACCCTGATCACTGAGCACGGAGCACCCCGAGGACTGAGCACCCAGCACCCTGAGCACTGAGCACCCAGCACCTCGTGAACTGAGCACCGAGCACCCCGAGCACTGAGCACCCAGCACCCTGAGCACTGAGCACCCAGCACCCTGAGCACTGAGCACCCAGCACCCTGATCACTGAGCACGGAGCACCCCGAGGACTGAGCACCCAGCACCCTGAGCACTGAGCACCCAGCACCTCGTGAACTGAGCACCGAGCACCCCGAGCACTGAGCACCCAGCACCCTGAGCACTGAGCACCCAGCACAGTGAGTACTGAGCACCCAGCACCCTGAGTACTGAGCACCGAGCACCCCGAGCACTGAGCAACCAGCACCCTGAGTACTGAGCACTGAGCACCCTGAGGACTGAGCACCGAACACCCTGAGTACTGAGCACCCAGCACCCTGAGGACTGAGCACCCAGCACCCTGAGCACTGAGCACCCAGCTCCCTGAGTACTGAGCACCCAGCACTAGAGTACTGAGCACCCAGCACCCTGAGCACTGAGCACCGAGCACCCTGCGTACTGAACACCCAGCACCCTGAGCACTGAGCACTGAGCACCCAGCACCCTGAGCACTGAGCACTGAGCACCCTGAGTACTGAGCACCCAGCACCCTGAGTACTGAGCACCCAGCACCCTGAGCACTGAGCACCGAGCACCCTGAGTACTGAACACCCAGCACCCTGACCACTGAGCACTGAGCACCCAGCACCCTGAGCACTGAGCACCCAGCACCCCGAGCACTGAGCACCCAGCACCCTGAGCACCCAGCACCCTGAGCACTGAGCACCCTGAGCACTGAGCACCCAGCCCCCTGAGAACTGAGCACACAGCACCATGAGTACTGATCACCCAGCACCCTGAGTACTGAGCACTCAGCACCCTGAGTACTGAGCACCGAGCACCCCGAGCACTGAGCACCAAGCACCATGAGCACTGAGCACCCTGAGGACTGAGCACCCAGCACCCTGAGCACTGAGCACCCAGCACCCTGAGTACTGAGCACCGATCACCCTGAGCACTGAGCACCCAGCACCCCGAGCACTGAGCACCCAGCACCCTGAGTACTGAGCACCCAGCACCCTGAGCACTGAGCACCCAGCACCCTGAGCACTGAGCACCCTGAGTACTGAGCACCGATCACCCTGAGCACTGAGCACCCAGCACCCTGAGTACTGAGCACCCAGCAACCTGAGCACTGAGCACCCAGCACCCTGAGTACTGAGCACCCAGCACCATGAGTACTGAGCACACAGCACCCTGAGTACTGAGCACTCAGCACCCTGAGTACTGAGCACCGAGCACCCCGAGCACTGAGCACCCAGCACCCTGAGCACTGAGCACCCTGAGGACTGATCACCCAGCACCCTGAGCACTGAGCACCCAGCACCCTGAGTACTGAGCACCGATCACCCTGAGCACTGAGCACCCAGGACCCCGAGCACTGAGCACCCAGCACCCTGAGTACTGATCCCCCAGCTCCCTGAGCACTGAGCACCCAGCACCCTGAGCACTGAGCACCCTAAGTACTGAGCACCGATCACCCTGAGCACTGAGCACCCAGAACCCAGAATACTGAGCACCCAGCAACCTGAGCACTGAGCACCCAGCACCCTGAGCACTGAGCACCCAGCTCCCTGAGTACTGAGCACCCAGCACCCTGAGTACTGAGTACCCAGCACCCTGAGCACTGAGCACCCAGCACCCTGAGTACTGAGCACCGAGCACCCTGAGTACTGAGCAACCAGCACCCTGAGTACTGAGCACCCAGCACCCTGAGCACTGAGCACCCAGCACCCTGAGTACTGAGCACCCAGCACCACGAGAATGAGCACCCAGCACCCTGAGTACTGAGCACCCAGCACCCTGAGTACTGAGCACCAAGCACCCTGAGTACTGAGCACCGAGCACCCCGAGCACTGAGCAACCAGCACCCTGAGTACTGAGCACTGAGCACCCTGAGGACTGAGCACCGAACACCCTGAGTACTGAGCACCCAGCACCCTGAGGACTGAGCACCCAGCACCCTGAGCACTGAGCACCCAGCACCCTGAGCAATGAGCACCCTGAGTACTGAGCACCCAGCACCCCGAGCACTGAGCACCCAGCGCCCCGAGCACTGAGCACCCAGCACCCCGAACACTGAGCACTGAGCACACTGAGCACTGAGCACCCAGCACCCTGAGCACTGAGCACCCAGCACCTTGAGTACTGAGCACCGAGCACCTCGAGCACTAAGCACCCAGCACCCTGAGTACTGAGCACCCAGCACCCTGAGCACTGAGCACCCAGCACCCTGAGTACTGAGTACCCAGCACCCTGAGCACTGAGCACCCAGCACCCCAAGCACTGAGCACTGAGCACCCTGAGCACTGAGCACCCAGCACCCCGAGTACTGAGTACTGAGCACCCTGAGTACTGAGCACCAAGCACCCTGAGTACTGAGCACTGAGCACCCTGAGTACTGAGCACCCAGCACGCTGAGCACTGAGCACCCAGCACCCTGAGTACTGAGCACTGAGAACCCTGAGTACTGAGCACCGAGCACCCTGAGTACTGAGCACCCAGCACCCTGATCACTGAGCACGGAGCACCCCGAGGACTGAGCACCCAGCACCCTGAGCACTGAGCACCCAGCACCTCGAGAACTGAGCACCGAGCACCCCGAGCACTGAGCACCCAGCAACCTGAGTACTGAGCACCCAGCACCCTGAGCACTGAGCACCCAGCACCCTGAGCACTGAGCACGCAGCACCCCGAGCACTGAGCACCCAGCACCCTGAGTACTGAGCACAGAGCACCCTGAGCACTGAGAACCCAGCACCCTGAGTACTTAGCACCCAGCACCCTGAGTACTGAGCAACCAGCACCCTGAGCACTGAGCACTGAGCACCCAGCACCCTGAGCACTGAGCACCCAGCATCCTGAGCACTGAGCACGCAGCACCCCGAGCACTGAGCACCCAGCACCCTGAGTACTGATCACAGAGCACCGTGAGCACTGAGCACCCAGCACCCTGAGTACTGAGCACCCAGCACCCTGAGTACTGAGCAACCAGCACCCTGAGCACTGAGCACTGAGCACCCAGCACCCTGAGCACTGAGCACCCAGCAACACAGCCCTGAGCACCCAGCACCCCGAGCACTGAGCACCCAGCACCCTGAGTACTGAGCACCCAGCACCCTGAGTACTGAGCACTAAACACCCTGAGGACTGAGCACCGAGCACCCCGAGCACTGAGCACCCAGCACCCTGAGCACTGAGCACCCGGAGGACTGAGCACAAAGCAACCTGAGCACTGAGCACCGATCACCCTGAGCACTGTGCACCCAGCATCCCGAGCACTGAGCACCCAGCACCCTGAGCACTGAGCACCCTGAGCACTGAGCACTGAGCACCCAGCACCCTGAGTACTGAGCACCCAACACCCTGAGCACTGAGCACACAGCACGCTGAGTACTGAGCACTAAGCACACAGCACCCTGAGTACTGAGCACCCAACACCCAGAGTACTGAGCACCCAGCACCCTGAACACTGAGCCCCCAGCACCCTGAGTACTGAGCACCCAGCACCCTGAGCACTGAGCACCCAGCACCCTGAGTACTGAGCACCCAGCACCGTGAGTACTGAGCACACAGCACCCTGAGTACTGAACACCCAGCACCCTGAGCACTGAGCACTGAGCACCCTGAGCACTGAGTACTGAGCACTGAGCACCCTGATCACTGAGCACCCAGCACCCCGAGTACTGAGCACCCAGCACCCCGAGCACTGAGCACCCAGCGCCCCGAGCACTGAGCACCCAGCACCCCAAGCACTGAGCACTGAGCACCCTGAGCACTGAGCACCCAGCACCCCGAGTACTGAGTACTGAACACCCTGAGTACTGAGCACCAAGCACCCTGAGTACTGAGCACTGAGCACCCTGAGTACTGAGCACCCAGCACGCTGAGCACTGAGCACCCAGCACCCTGAGTACTGAGCACTGAGAACCCTGAGTACTGAGCACCGAGCACCCTGAGTACTGAGCACCCAGCACCCTGATCACTGAGCACGGAGCACCCCGAGGACTGAGCACCCAGCACCCTGAGCACTGAGCACCCAGCACCTCGTGAACTGAGCACCGAGCACCCCGAGCACTGAGCACCCAGCACCCTGAGTACTGAGCACCCAGCACCCTGAGCACTGAGCACCCAGCACCCTGAGCACTGAGCACGCAGCACCCCGAGCACTGAGCACCCAGCACCCTGAGTACTGAGCACAGAGCACCCTGAGCACTGAGCACCCAGCATCCTGAGCACTGAGCACCCAGCACCCTGAGTACTGAGTACCCAGCACCCTGAGCACTGAGCACCCAGCACCCTGAGTACTGAGCTCCGAGCACCCTGAGTACTGAGCAACCAGCACCCTGAGTACTGAGCACCCAGCACCCTGAGCACTGAGCACCCAGCACCCTGAGTACTGAGCACCCAGCACCCCGAGAATGAGCACCCAGCACCCTGAGCACTGAGCACGCAGCACCCCGAGCACTGAGCACCCAGCACCCTGAGTAATGAGCACCCAGCACCCTGAGCACTGAGCACCCAGCACCCTGAGCACTGAGCACCCTGAGTACTGAGCACCGATCACCCTGAGCAATGAGCACCCAGCACCCTGAGTACTGAGCACCCAGCACCCTGAGCACTGAGCACCCAGCACCCTGAGCACTGAGCACCCAGCACCCTGAGTACTGAGCACCCAGCACCCTGAGTACTGAGTACCCAGCTCCCTGAGCACTGAGCACCCTGCACCCTGAGTACTGAGCACCGAGCACCCTGAGTACTGAGCACCCAGCACCCTGAGTACTGAGCACCCAGCACCCTGAACACTGAGCCCCCAGCACCCTGAGTACTGAGCACCCAGCACCCTGAGCACTGAGCACCCAGCACCCTGAGTACTGAGCACCCAGCACCGTGAGTACTGAGCACACAGCACCCTGAGTACTGAACACCCAGCACCCTGAGCACTGAGCACTGAGCACCCTGAGCACTGAGTACTGAGCACTGAGCACCCTGAGCACTGAGCACCCAGCACCCCGAGTACTGAGCACCCAGCACCCCGAGCACTGAGCACCCAGCGCCCCGAGCACTGAGCACCCAGCACCCCAAGCACTGAGCACTGAGCACCCTGAGCACTGAGCACCCAGCACCCCGAGTACTGAGTACTGAGCACCCTGAGTACTGAGCACCAAGCACCCTGAGTACTGAGCACTGAGCACCCTGAGTACTGAGCACCCAGCACGCTGAGCACTGAGCACCCAGCACCCTGAGTACTGAGCACTGAGAACCCTGAGTACTGAGCACCGAGCACCCTGAGTACTGAGCACCCAGCACCCTGATCACTGAGCACGGAGCACCCCGAGGACTGAGCACCCAGCACCCTGAGCACTGAGCACCCAGCACCTCGTGAACTGAGCACCGAGCACCCCGAGCACTGAGCACCCAGCACCCTGAGTACTGAGCACCCAGCACCCTGAGCACTGAGCACCCAGCACCCTGAGCACTGAGCACGCAGCACCCCGAGCACTGAGCACCCAGCACCCTGAGTACTGAGCACAGAGCACCCTGAGCACTGAGCACCCAGCACCCTGAGTACTTAGCACCCAGCACCCTGAGTACTGAGCAACCAGCACCCTGAGCACTGAGCACTGAGCACCCAGCACCCTGAGCACTGAGCACCCAGCATCCTGAGCACTGAGCACGCAGCACCCCGAGCACTGAGCACCCAGCACCCTGAGTACTGAGCACAGAGCACCGTGAGCACTGAGCACCCAACACCCTGAGTACTGAGCACCCAGCACCCTGAGTACTGAGCAACCAGCACCCTGAGCACTGAGCACTGAGCACCCAGCACCCTGAGCACTGAGCACTGAGCACCCAGCAACACAGCCCTGAGCACCCAGCACCCCGAGCACTGAGCACCCAGCACCCTGAGTACTGAGCACCCAGCACCCTGAGTACTGAGCACTAAACACCCTGAGGACTGAGCACCGAGCACCCCGAGCACTGAGCACCCAGCACCCTGAGCACTGAGCACCCGGAGGACTGAGCACAAAGCAACCTGAGCACTGAGCACCGATCACCCTGAGCACTGAGCACCCAGCATCCCGAGCACTGAGCACCCAGCACCCTGAGCACTGAGCACCCTGAGCACTGAGCACTGAGCACCCAGCACCCTGAGTACTGAGCACCCAACACCCTGAGCACTGAGCACACAGCACGCTGAGTACTGAGCACTAAGCACACAGCACCCTGAGTACTGAGCACCCAACACCCAGAGTACTGAGCACCCAGCACCCTGAACACTGAGCCCCCAGCACCCTGAGTACTGAGCACCCAGCACCCTGAGCACTGAGCACCCAGCACCCTGAGTACTGAGCACCCAGCACCGTGAGTACTGAGCACACAGCACCCTGAGTACTGAACACCCAGCACCCTGAGCACTGAGCACTGAGCACCCTGAGCACTGAGTACTGAGCACTGAGCACCCTGAGCACTGAGCACCCAGCACCCCGAGTACTGAGCACCCAGCACCCCGAGCACTGAGCACCCAGCACCCCAAGCACTGAGCACTGAGCACCCTGAGCACTGAGCACCCAGCACCCCGAGTACTGAGTACTGAGCACCCTGAGTACTGAGCACCAAGCACCCTGAGTACTGAGCACTGAGCACCCTGAGTACTGAGCACCCAGCACGCTGAGCACTGAGCACCCAGCACCCTGAGTACTGAGCACTGAGAACCCTGAGAACTGAGCACCGAGCACCCTGAGTACTGAGCAACCAGCACCCTGATCACTGAGCACGGAGCACCCCGAGGACTGAGCACCCAGCACCCTGAGCACTGAGCACCCAGCACCTCGTGAACTGAGCACCGAGCACCCCGAGCACTGAGCACCCAGCACCCTGAGTACTGAGCACCCAGCACCCTGAGCACTGAGCACCCAGCACCCTGAGCACTGAGCACGCAGCACCCCGAGCACTGAGCACCCAGCACCCTGAGTACTGAGCACAGAGCACCCTGAGCACTGAGCACCCAGCATCCTGAGCACTGAGCACCCAGCACCCTGAGTACTGAGTACCCAGCACCCTGAGCACTGAGCACCCAGCACCCTGAGTACTGAGCTCCGAGCACCCTGAGTACTGAGCAACCAGCACCCTGAGTACTGAGCACCCAGCACCCTGAGCACTGAGCACCCAGCACCCTGAGTACTGAGCACCCAGCACCCCGAGAATGAGCACCCAGCACCCTGAGTACTGAGCACCCAGCACCCTGAGTACTGAGCACCAAGCACCCTGAGTACTGAGCACCGAGCACCCCGAGCACTGAGCAACCAGCACCCTGAGTACTGAGCACTGAGAACCCTGAGGACTGAGCACCGAACACCCTGCGTACTGAGCACCCAGCACCCTGAGGACTGAGCACCCAGCACCCTGAGCACTGAGCACCCAGCACCCTGAGTACTGAGCACCCAGCACTAGAGTACTGAGCACCCAGCACCCTGAGCACTGAGCACCGAGCACCCTGCGTACTGAACACCCAGCACCCTGAGCACTGAGCACTGAGCACCCAGCACCCTGAGCACTGAGCACTGAGCACCCTGAGTACTGAGCACCCAGCACCCTGAGTACTGAGCACCCAGCACCCTGAGCAGTGAGCACCGAGCACCCTGAGTACTGAACACCCAGCACCCTGACCACTGAGCACTGAGCACCCCGAGCACTGAGCACCCAGCACCCTGAGCACCCAGCACCCTGAGCACTGAGCACCCTGAGCACTGAGCACCCTGAGCACTGAGCACTGAGCAACCAGCGCCCTGAGTACTGAGCACCCAACACTCTGAGCACTGAGCACCCAGCACGCTGAGTACTGAGCACCGAGCACACAGCACCCTGAGTACTGAGCACCCAGCACCCCGAGCACTGAGCACCCAGCGCCCCGAGCACTGAGCACCCAGCACCCCGAGCACTGAGCACTGAGCACACTGAGCACTGAGCACCCAGCACCCCGAGTACTGAGCACTGAGCACCCTGAGTACTGAGCACCCAGCACCCCGAGTACTGAGCACTGAGCACCCTGAGTACTGAGCACCCAGGACCCTGAGCACTGTGAACCGTGAGTACTGAGCACCGAGCACCCTGAGTACTGAGCACCCAGCACCCTGAGCACTGAGCACGGAGCACCCCGAGGACTGAGCACCCAGCACCCTGAGCACTGAGCACCCAGCACCTTGAGTACTGAGCACCGAGCACCCCGAGCACTGAGCACCCAGCACCCTGAGTACTGAGCACTCAGCACCCTGAGCACTGAGCACCCAGCACCGCGAGCACTGAGCACCCAGCACCCTGAGTACTGAGCACCCAAAACCCAGAGTACTGAGCACCCAGCACCCTTAGAACTGAGCACCCAGCACCCTGACTACTGAGCACCCAGCACCCTGAGTACTGAGCACCCAGCACCCTGAGCACTGAGCACTGAGCACCCAGCACCCTGAGCACTGAGCACCCAGCACCTTGAGTACTGAGCACCGAGCACGCCGAGCACTGAGCACCCAGCACCCTGAGTACTGAGCACCCAGCACCCTGAGCACTGAGCACCCAGCACCGCGAGCACTGAGCACCCAGCACCCTGATTACTGAGCACCCAAAACCCAGAGTACTGAGCACCCAGCACCGTGAGTACTGAGCACACAGCACCCTGAGTACTGAACACCCAGCACCCTGAGCACTGAGCACTGAGCACCCTGAGCACTGAGTACTGAGCACTGAGCACCCTGAGCACTGAGCACCCAGCACCCCGAGTATTGAGCACCCAGCACCCCGAGCACTGAGCACCCAGCGCCCCGAGCACTGAGCACCCAGCACCCCGAGCACTGAGCACGCAGCACCCCGAGCACTGAGCACCCAGCACCCTGAGTACTGAGCACAGAGCACCCTGAGCACTGAGCACCCAGCACCCCGAGTACTGAGTACTGAGCACCCTGAGTACTGAGCACCAAGCACCCTGAGTACTGAGCACTGAGCACCCTGAGTACTGAGCACCCAGCACCCTGAGCACTGAGCACCCAGCACCCTGAGTACTGAGCACTGAGAACCCTGAGTACTGAGCACCGAGCACCCTGAGTACTGAGCACCCAGCACCCTGATCACTGAGCACGGAGCACCCCGAGGACTGAGCACCCAGCACCCTGAGCACTGAGATCCCAGCACCTCGTGTACTGAGCACCGAGCACCCCGAGCAATGAGCACCCAGCACCCTGAGTACTGAGCACCCAGCACCCTGAGCACTGAGCACCCAGCACCCTGAGCACTGAGCACGCAGCACCCCGAGCACTGAGCACCCAGCACCCTGAGTACTGAGCACAGAGCACCCTGAGCACTGAGCACCCAGCACCCTGAGTACTTAGCACCCAGCACCCTGAGTACTGAGCAACCAGCACCCTGAGCACTGAGCACTGAGCACCCAGCACCCTGAGCACTGAGCACCCAGCATCCTGAGCACTGAGCACGCAGCACCCCGAGCACTGAGCACCCAGCACCCTGAGTACTGAGCACAGAGCACCCTGAGCACTGAGCACCCAGCACCCTGAGTACTGAGCACCCAGCACCCTGAGTACTGAGCAACCAGCACCCTGAGCACTGAGCACTGAGCACCCAGCACCCTGAGCACTGAGCACTGAGCACCCAGCACCACAGCCCTGAGCACCCAGCACCCCGAGCACTGAGCACCCAGCACCCTGAGTACTGAGCACCCAGCACCCTGAGTACTGAGCACTAAGCACCCTGAGGACTGAGCACCGAGCACCCCGAGCACTGAGCACCCAGCACCCTGAGCACTGAGCACCCGGAGGACTGAGCACAAAGCAACCTGAGCACTGAGCACCGATCACCCTGAGCACTGAGCACCCAGCACCCCGAGCACTGAGCACCCAGCACCCTGAGCACTGAGCACCCTGAGCACTGAGCACTGAGCACCCAGCACCCTGAGTACTGAGCACCCAACACCCTGAGCACTGAGCACCCAGCACGCTGAGTACTGAGCACTAAGCACACAGCACCCTGAGTACTGAGCACCCAGCACCCCGAGCACTGAGCACCCAGCACCCTGAGTACTGAGCACCCAACACCCTGAGCACTGAGCACCCAGCACGCTGAGTACTGAGCACTAAGCACACAGCACCCTGAGTACTGAGCACCCAGCACCCCGAGCACTGAGCACCCAGCACCCCGAGCACTGAGCACTGAGCAAACTGAGCACTGAGCACCCCGCACCCTGAGCACTGAGCACCCAGCACCTTGAGTACTGAGCACCGAGCACCCCGAGCACTGAGCACCCAGCACCCTGAGTACTGAGCAGCCAGCACCCTGAGCACTGAGCACCCAGCACCCTGAGCACTGAGCACCCAGCACCCCGAGCACTGAGCACCCAGCACACTGAGTACTGAGCACCCAACACCCAGAGTACTGAGCACCCAGCACCCTGAGAACTGAGCACCCAGCACCCTGAGTACTGAGCACCCAGCAACCTGAGTACTGAGCACCCAGCACCCTGAGCACTGAGCACTGAGCACCCAGCACCCTGAGCACTGAGCACCCTGAGTACTGAGCACCCAGCACCCTGAGTACTGAGCACCCAGCACCCTGAGCACTGAGCACCGAGCACCCTGAGTACTGAACACCCAGCACCCTGACCACTGAGCACTGAGCACCCAGCACCCTGAGCACTGAGCACCCAGCACCCCGAGCACTGAGCACCCAGCACCCTGAGCACCCAGCACCCTGAGCACTGAGCACCCTGAGCACTGAGCACCCAGCCCCCTGAGAACTGAGCACACAGCACCATGAGTACTGATCACCCAGCACCCTGAGTACTGAGCACTCAGCACCCTGAGTACTGAGCACCGAGCACCCCGAGCACTGAGCACCAAGCACCATGAGCACTGAGCACCCTGAGGACTGAGCACCCAGCACACTGAGCACTGAGCACCCAGCACCCTGAGTACTGAGCACCGATCACCCTGAGCACTGAGCACCCAGCACCCCGAGCACTGAGCACCCAGCACCCTGAGTACTGAGCACCCAGCACCCTGAGCACTGAGCACCCAGCACCCTGAGCACTGAGCACCCTGAGTACTGAGCACCGATCACCCTGAGCACTGAGCACCCAGCACCCTGAGTACTGAGCACCCAGCAACCTGAGCACTGAGCACCCAGCACCCTGAGTACTGAGCACCCAGCACCATGAGTACTGAGCACACAGCACCCTGAGTACTGAGCACTCAGCACCCTGAGTACTGAGCACCGAGCACCCCGAGCACTGAGCACCCAGCACCCTGAGCACTGAGCACCCTGAGGACTGATCACCCAGCACCCTGAGCACTGAGCACCCAGCACCCTGAGTACTGAGCACCGATCACCCTGAGCACTGAGCACCCAGCACCCCGAGCACTGAGCACCCAGCACCCTGAGTACTGATCCCCCAGCTCCCTGAGCACTGAGCACCCAGAACCCAGAATACTGAGCACCCAGCAACCTGAGCACTGAGCACCCAGCACCCTGAGCACTGAGCACCCAGCTCCCTGAGTACTGAGCACCCAGCACCCTGAGTACTGAGCACCGAGCACCCTGAGTACTGAGCAACCAGCACCCTGAGTACTGAGCACCCAGCACCCTGAGCACTGAGCACCCAGCACCCTGAGTACTGAGCACCCAGCACCCCGAGAATGAGCACCCAGCACCCTGAGTACTGAGCACCCAGCACCCTGAGTACTGAGCACCAAGCACCCTGAGTACTGAGCACCGAGCACCCCGAGCACTGAGCAACCAGCACCCTGAGTACTGAGCACTGAGCACCCTGAGGACTGAGCACCGAACACCCTGAGTACTGAGCACCCAGCACCCTGAGGACTGAGCACCCAGCACCCTGAGCACTGAGCACCCAGCACCCTGAGTACTGAGCACCCAGCACTAGAGTACTGAGCACCCAGCACCCTGAGCACTGAGCACCGAGCACCCTGCGTACTGAACACCCAGCACCCTGAGCACTGAGCACTGAGCACCCAGCACCCTGAGCACTGAGCACTGAGCACCCTGAGTACTGAGCACCCAGCACCCTGAGTACTGAGCACCCAGCACCCTGAGCACTGAGCACCGAGCACCCTGAGTACTGAACACCCAGCACCCTGACCACTGAGCACTGAGCACCCAGCACCCTGAGCACTGAGCACCCAGCACCCCGAGCACTGAGCACCCAGCACCCTGAGCACCCAGCACCCTGAGCACTGAGCACCCTGAGCACTGAGCACCCTGAGCACTGAGCACTGAGCACCCAGCGCCCTGAGTACTGAGCACCCAACACTCTGAGCACTGAGCACCCAGCACGCTGAGTACTGAGCACTGAGCACACAGCACCCTGAGTACTGAGCACCCAGCACCCCGAGCACTGAGCACCCAGCGCCCCGAGCACTGAGCACCCAGCACCCCGAGCACTGAGCACTGAGCACACTGAGCACTGAGCACCCAGCACCCCGAGTACTGAGCACTGAGCACCCTGAGTACTGAGCACCCAGCACCCCGAGTACTGAGCACTGAGCACCCTGAGTACTGAGCACCCAGGACCCTGAGCACTGTGAACCGTGAGTACTGAGCACCGAGCACTCTGAGTACTGAGCACCCAGCACCCTGAGCACTGAGCACGGAGCACCCCGAGTACTGAGCACCCAGCACCCTGAGCACTGAGCACCCAGCACCTTGAGTACTGAGCACCGAGCACCCCGAGCACTGAGCACCCAGCACCCTGAGTACTGAGCACCCAGCACCCTGAGCACTGAGCACCCAGCACCCCGAGCACTGAGCACCCAGCACCCTGATTACTGAGCACCCAAAACCCAGAGTACTGAGCACCCAGCACCCTGAGAACTGAGCAAACAGCACCCTGAGTACTGAGCACCCAGCACCCTGAGTACTGAGCACCCAGCACCCTGAGCACTGAGCACTGAGCACCCAGCACCCTGAGCACTGAGCACTGACCACCCAGCACACCGAGCACTGAGCACCCAGCACCCCGAGCACTGAGCACCCAGCGCCCTGAGCGCTGAGCACCCAGCACCCTGAGCACTGAGCACGCAGCACCCCGAGCACTGAGCACCCAGCACCCTGAGTACTGAGCACTCAGCACCTTGAGTACTGAGCACCGAGCACCCCGAGCACTGAGCACCCAGCACCCTGAGCACTGAGCACCCTGAGTACTGAGCACCCAGCACCCTGAGCACTGAGCACCCAGCACTCTGAGTACTGAGCACCGATCATCCTGAGCACTGAGCACCCAGCACCCCGAGCACTGAGCACCCAGCACCCTAAGTACTGAGCACCCAGCACCCTGAGCACTGAGCACCCAGCACCCTGAGCACTGAGCACCCTGAGTACTGAGCACCGATCACCCTGAGCACTGAGCACCCAGCACCCTGAGTACTGAGCACCCAGCACCCTGAGCACTGAGCACCCAGCACCCTGAGCACTGAGCACCCAGCACCCTAAGCACTGAGCACCCAGCACCCTGAGTACTGAGTAACCAGCACCCTGAGCGCTGAGCACCCAGCACCCTGAGTACTGACCACCGAGCACCCCGAGCACTGAGCACCCAGCACCCTGAGTACTGAGCACCCAGCACCCAGAGTACTGAGCACCCAGCACCCTGAGTACTGAGCACCCAGCACCCAGAGTACTGAGCACCCAGCACCCTGAGTACTGAGCATCCAACACTCTGAGCACTGAGCACCCAGCACGCTGAGTACTGAGCACTGAGCACACAGCACCCTGAGTAATGAGCACCCAGCACCCCGAGCACTGAGCACCCAGCGCACCGAGCACTGAGCACCCAGCACGCCGAGCACTGAGCACTGAGCACACTGAGCACTTAGCACCCAGCACCCTGAGCACTGAGCACCCAGCACCCTGAGTACTGAGTAACCAGCACCCTGAGCACTGAGCACTCAGCACCCTGAGTACTGAGCACCGAGCACCCCGAGCACTGAGCACCCAGCACCCTGAGCACTGAGCACCCTGAGGACTGATCACCCAGCACCCTGAGCACTGAGCACCCAGCACCCTGAGTACTGAGCACCGATCACCCTGAGCACTGAGCACCCAGCACCCCGAGCACTGAGCACCCAGCACCCTGAGTACTGATCCCCCAGCTCCTTGAGCACTGAGCACCCAGAACCCAGAATACTGAGCACCCAGCAACCTGAGCACTGAGCACCCAGCACCCTGAGCACTGAGCACCCAGCTCCCTGAGTACTGAGCACCCAGCACCCTGAGTACTGAGTACCCAGCACCCTGAGCACTGAGCACCCAGCACCCTGAGTACTGAGCACCGAGCACCCTGAGTACTGAGCAACCAGCACCCTGAGTACTGAGCACCCAGCACCCTGAGCACTGAGCACCCAGCACCCTGAGTACTGAGCACCCAGCACCCCGAGAATGAGCACCCAGCACCCTGAGTACTGAGCACCCAGCACCCTGAGTACTGAGCACCAAGCACCCTGAGTACTGAGCACCGAGCACCCCGAGCACTGAGCAACCAGCACCCTGAGTACTGAGCACTGAGCACCCTGAGGACTGAGCACCGAACACCCTGAGTACTGAGCACCCAGCACCCTGAGGACTGAGCACCCAGCACCCTGAGCACTGAGCACCCAGCACCCTGAGTACTGAGCACCCAGCACTAGAGTACTGAGCACCCAGCACCCTGAGCACTGAGCACCGAGCACCCTGCGTACTGAACACCCAGCACCCTGAGCACTGAGCACTGAGCACCCAGCACCCTGAGCACTGAGCACTGAGCACCCTGAGTACTGAGCACCCAGCACCCTGAGTACTGAGCACCCAGCACCCTGAGCACTGAGCACCGAGCACCCTGAGTACTGAACACCCAGCACCCTGACCACTGAGCACTGAGCACCCAGCACCCTGAGCACTGAGCACCCAGCACCCCGAGCACTGAGCACCCAGCACCCTGAGCACCCAGCACCCTGAGCACTGAGCACCCTGAGCACTGAGCACCCTGAGCACTGAGCACTGAGCACCCAGCGCCCTGAGTACTGAGCACCCAACACTCTGAGCACTGAGCACCCAGCACGCTGAGTACTGAGCACTGAGCACACAGCACCCTGAGTACTGAGCACCCAGCACCCCGAGCACTGAGCACCCAGCGCCCCGAGCACTGAGCACCCAGCACCCCGAGCACTGAGCACTGAGCACACTGAGCACTTAGCACCCAGCACCCCGAGTACTGAGCACTGAGCACCCTGAGTACTGAGCACCCAGCACCCCGAGTACTGAGCACTGAGCACCCTGAGTACTGAGCACCCAGGACCCTGAGCACTGTGAACCGTGAGTACTGAGCACCGAGCACCCTGAGTACTGAGCACCCAGCACCCTGAGCACTGAGCACGGAGCACCCCGAGTACTGAGCACCCAGCACCCTGAGCACTGAGCACCCAGCACCTTGAGTACTGAGCACCGAGCACCCCGAGCACTGAGCACCCAGCACCCTGAGTACTGAGCACCCAGCACCCTGAGCACTGAGCACCCAGCACCCCGAGCACTGAGCACCCAGCACCCTGATTACTGAGCACCCAAAACCCAGAGTACTGAGCACCCAGCACCCTGAGAACTGAGCAAACAGCACCCTGAGTACTGAGCACCCAGCACCCTGAGTACTGAGCACCCAGCACCCTGAGCACTGAGCACTGAGCACCCAGCACCCTGAGCACTGAGCACTGACCACCCAGCACACCGAGCACTGAGCACCCAGCACCCCGAGCACTGAGCACCCAGCGCCCTGAGCGCTGAGCACCCAGCACCCTGAGCACTGAGCACGCAGCACCCCGAGCACTGAGCACCCAGCACCCTGAGTACTGAGCACTCAGCACCTTGAGTACTGAGCACCGAGCACCCCGAGCACTGAGCACCCAGCACCCTGAGCACTGAGCACCCTGAGTACTGAGCACCCAGCACCCTGAGCACTGAGCACCCAGCACTCTGAGTACTGAGCACCGATCACCCTGAGCACTGAGCACCCAGCACCCCGAGCACTGAGCACCCAGCACCCTAAGTACTGAGCACCCAGCACCCTGAGCACTGAGCACCCAGCACCCTGAGCACTGAGCACCCTGAGTACTGAGCACCGATCACCCTGAGCACTGAGCACCCAGCACCCTGAGTACTGAGCACCCAGCACCCTGAGCACTGAGCACCCAGCACCCTGAGCACTGAGCACCCAGCACCCTGAGCACTGAGCACCCAGCACCCTGAGTACTGAGTAACCTGCACCCTGAGCGCTGAGCACCCAGCACCCTGAGTACTGACCACCGAGCACCCCGAGCACTGAGCACCCAGCACCCTGAGTACTGAGCACCCAGCACCCAGAGTACTGAGCACCCAGCACCCTGAGTACTGAGCACCCAGCACCCAGAGTACTGAGCACCCAGCACCCTGAGTACTGAGCACCCAACACTCTGAGCACTGAGCACCCAGCACGCTGAGTACTGAGCACTGAGCACACAGCACCCTGAGTAATGAGCACCCAGCACCCCGAGCACTGAGCACCCAGCGCACCGAGCACTGAGCACCCAGCACGCCGAGCACTGAGCACTGAGCACACTGAGCACTTAGCACCCAGCACCCTGAGCACTGAGCACCCAGCACCCTGAGTACTGAGTAACCAGCACCCTGAGCACTGAGCACCCAGCACCCTGAGTACTGACCACCGAGCACCCTGAGCACTGAGCACCCAGCACCCTGAGTACTGAGCACCCAGCACCCAGAGTACTGAGCACCCAGCACCCTGAGTACTGAGCACCCAGCACCCTGAGCACTGAGCACAAAGCACGCTCAGTACTGAGCACTGAGCACCCTGAGTACTGAGCACCGAGGACCCTGAGCACTGAGCACCCAGCACGCTGAGTACTGAGCACTGAGCACCCTGAGTACTGAGCACCTAGCACCCTGAGTACTGAGCACCCAGGACCCTGAGCACTGAGCAGCCAGCACCCTCAGCACTGAGCACCCAGCACCCCGAGCACTGAGCACCCAGCGCCCTGAGAACTGAGTACACTGCACCCCGAGTACTGAGCACCCAGCACCCCGAGTACTGAGCACCGACCACCCCGACCACTGAGCACCCAGCACCCTGAGTACTGAGCACCCAGCACCCTGAGTACTGAGCACCCCGAGCACTGAGCACCCAGCACCCTGAGTACTGAGAACAGATCACCCTGAGTACTGAGCACCCAGCACCCTGAGTACTGAGCCCCCAGCACCCTGAGTACTGAGCACCCAGCACCCCGAGCACTGAGCACCCAGCACCCCGAAAATGAGCACCCAGCACCCTGAGTACTGAGAACCGAGCACCCTGAGTACTGAGCCCCCAGCACCCTGAGTACTGAGCACCAAGCACCCCGAGCACTGAGCACCCAGCACCCCGAGCACTGAGCACCCAGCACCCTGAGTACTGAGCACCCAGCACGCCGAGCACGGAGCACCCAGGACCCCGAGCACTGAGTACTGAGCACCCAGCACCCTGAGTACTGAGCACCGAGCTCCCCGAAAACTGAGCACCCAGCACCCTGAGCACTGAGCACCCAGCACCCTGAGCACTGAGCACCCAGCACCCTGAGTACTGAGCACCCAGCACGCTGAGTACTGAGCACCCAGCACCCTGAGCACTGAGCACCCTACACCCTGAGTACTGAGCACTGAGCACCCAGCACCCCGAGCACTGAGCACCCAGCACCCTGTGTACTGAGCACTGAGCACCCTGAGTACTAAGCACCCAGCACCCTGAGTACTGAGCACCCAGGACCCTGAGCACTGAGCACCTAGCACCCCGAGCACTGAGCACCCAGCACCCTGAGCACTCAGCACCCATCACCCCGATCACTGAGCACCCAGCACCCAGAGCATTGAGCACCCAGCACCCTGAGCACTGAGCACCCAGCACCCAGAGAACTGAGCACCCAGCACCCTGAGCACTGAGCACCCAGCACCCTGAGTACTGAGCACCCAGCACCCTGAGTACTGAGCACCGAGACCCCGAGCACTGAGCACCCAGCACCCCTAGCACTGTGCACCCAGCAACCTGAGCACTGAGTACTGAGCTCCCAGCACCCTGAGCACTGAGCACCCAGCACTCTGAGCACTGAGCACCCAGCACCCTGAGTACTGAGCACCCAGCACCCTGAGTACTGAGTACCCAGCACCCTGAGCACTGAGCACCCAGCACCCTGAGTACTGAGCACCGAGCACCCTGAGTACTGAGCACCCAGCACCATGAGTACTGAGCACCCAGCACCCTGAGCACTGAGCACCCAGCACCCTGAGTACTGAGCACCCAGCACCCCGAGAATGAGCACCCAGCACCCTTAGTACTGAGCACCCAGCACCCTGAGTACTGAGCACCAAGCACCCTGAGTACTGAGCACCGAGCACCCCGAGCACTGAGCAACCAGCACCCTGAGTACTGAGCACTGAGCACCCTGAGGACTGAGCACCGAACACCCTGAGTACTGAGCACCCAGCACCCTGAGGACTGAGCACCCAGCACCCTGAGCACTGAGCACCCAGCACCCTGAGTACTGAGCACCCAGCACTAGAGTACTGAGCACCCAGCACCCTGAGCACTGAGCACCGAGCACCCTGCGTACTGAACACCCAGCACCCTGAGCACTGAGCACTGAGCACCCAGCACCCTGAGCACTGAGCACTGAGCACCCTGAGTACTGAGCACCCAGCACCCTGAGTACTGAGCACCCAGCACCCTGAGCACTGAGCACCGAGCACCCTGAGTACTGAACACCCAGCACCCTGACCACTGAGCACTGAGCACCCAGCACCCTGAGCACTGAGCACCCAGCACCCCGAGCACTGAGCACCCAGCACCCTGAGCACCCAGCACCCTGAGCACTGAGCACCCTGAGCACTGAGCACCCTGAGCACTGAGCACTGAGCACCCAGCGCCCTGAGTACTGAGCACCCAACACTCTGAGCACTGAGCACCCAGCACGCAGAGTACTGAGCACTGAGCACACAGCACCCTGAGTACTGAGCACCCAGCACCCCGAGCACTGAGCACCCAGCGCCCCGAGCACTGAGCACCCAGCACCCCGAGCACTGAGCACTGAGCACACTGAGCACTGAGCACCCAGCACCCCGAGTACTGAGCACTGAGCACCCTGAGTACTGAGCACCCAGCACCCCGAGTACTGAGCACTGAGCACCCTGAGTACTGAGCACCCAGGACCCTGAGCACTGTGAACCGTGAGTACTGAGCACCGAGCACCCTGAGTACTGAGCACCCAGCACCCTGAGCACTGAGCACGGAGCACCCCGAGTACTGAGCACCCAGCACCCTGAGCACTGAGCACCCAGCACCTTGAGTACTGAGCACCGAGCACCCCGAGCATTGAGCACCCAGCACCCTGAGTACTGAGCACCCAGCACCCTGAGCACTGAGCACCCAGCACCCCGAGCACTGAGCACCCAGCACCCTGATTACTGAGCACCCAAAACCCAGAGTACTGAGCACCCAGCACCCTGAGAACTGAGCAAACAGCACCCTGAGTACTGAGCACCCAGCACCCTGAGTACTGAGCACCCAGCACCCTGAGCACTGAGCACTGAGCACCCAGCACCCTGAGCACTGAGCACTGACCACCCAGCACACCGAGCACTGAGCACCCAGCACCCCGAGCACTGAGCACCCAGCGCCCTGAGCGCTGAGCACCCAGCACCCTGAGCACTGAGCACGCAGCACCCCGAGCACTGAGCACCCAGCACCCTGAGTACTGAGCACTCAGCACCTTGAGTACTGAGCACCGAGCACCCCGAGCACTGAGCACCCAGCACCCTGAGCACTGAGCACCCTGAGTACTGAGCACCCAGCACCCTGAGCACTGAGCACCCAGCACTCTGAGTACTGAGCACCGATCACCCTGAGCACTGAGCACCCAGCACCCCGAGCACTGAGCACCCAGCACCCTAAGTACTGAGCACCCAGCACCCTGAGCACTGAGCACCCAGCACCCTGAGCACTGAGCACCCTGAGTACTGAGCACCGATCACCCTGAGCACTGAGCACCCAGCACCCTGAGTACTGAGCACCCAGCACCCTGAGCACTGAGCACCCAGCACCCTGAGCACTGAGCACCCAGCACCCTGAGCACTGAGCACCCAGCACCCTGAGTACTGAGTAACCAGCACCCTGAGCGCTGAGCACCCAGCACCCTGAGTACTGACCACCGAGCACCCCGAGCACTGAGCACCCAGCACCCTGAGTACTGAGCACCCAGCACCCAGAGTACTGAGCACCCAGCACCCTGAGTACTGAGCACCCAGCACCCAGAGTACTGAGCACCCAGCACCCTGAGTACTGAGCACCCAACACTCTGAGCACTGAGCACCCAGCACGCTGAGTACTGAGCACTGAGCACACAGCACCCTGAGTAATGAGCACCCAGCACCCCGAGCACTGAGCACCCAGCGCACCGAGCACTGAGCACCCAGCACGCCGAGCACTGAGCACTGAGCACACTGAGCTCTTAGCACCCAGCACCCTGAGCACTGAGCACCCAGCACCCTGAGTACTGAGTAACCAGCACCCTGAGCACTGAGCACCCAGCACCCTGAGTACTGACCACCGAGCACCCTGAGCACTGAGCACCCAGCACCCTGAGTACTGAGCACCCAGCACCCAGAGTACTGAGCACCCAGCACCCTGAGTACTGAGCACCCAGCACCCTGAGCACTGAGCACAAAGCACGCTCAGTACTGAGCACTGAGCACCCTGAGTACTGAGCACCGAGGACCCTGAGCACTGAGCACCCAGCACGCTGAGTACTGAGCACTGAGCACCCTGAGTACTGAGCACCTAGCACCCTGAGTACTGAGCACCCAGGACCCTGAGCACTGAGCAGCCAGCACCCTCAGCACTGAGCACCCAGCACCCCGAGCACTGAGCACCCAGCGCCCTGAGAACTGAGTACACTGCACCCCGAGTACTGAGCACCCAGCACCCCGAGTACTGAGCACCGACCACCCCGACCACTGAGCACCCAGCACCCTGAGTACTGAGCACCCAGCACCCTGAGTACTGAGCACCCCGAGCACTGAGCACCCAGCACCCTGAGTACTGAGAACAGATCACCCTGAGTACTGAGCACCCAGCACCCTGAGTACTGAGCCCCCAGCACCCTGAGTACTGAGCACCCAGCACCCCGAGCACTGAGCACCCAGCACCCCGAAAATGAGCACCCAGCACCCTGAGTACTGAGAACCGAGCACCCTGAGTACTGAGCCCCCAGCACCCTGAGTACTGAGCACCAAGCACCCCGAGCACTGAGCACCCAGCACCCCGAGCACTGAGCACCCAGCACCCTGAGTACTGAGCACCCAGCACGCCGAGCACGGAGCACCCAGGACCCCGAGCACTGAGTACTGAGCACCCAGCACCCTGAGTACTGAGCACCGAGCTCCCCGAAAACTGAGCACCCAGCACCCTGAGCACTGAGCACCCAGCACCCTGAGCACTGAGCACCCAGCACCCTGAGTACTGAGCACCCAGCACGCTGAGTACTGAGCACCCAGCACCCTGAGCACTGAGCACCCTACACCCTGAGTACTGAGCACTGAGCACCCAGCACCCCGAGCACTGAGCACCCAGCACCCTGTGTACTGAGCACTGAGCACCCTGAGTACTAAGCACCCAGCACCCTGAGTACTGAGCACCCAGGACCCTGAGCACTGAGCACCTAGCACCCCGAGCACTGAGCACCCAGCACCCTGAGCACTCAGCACCCATCACCCCGATCACTGAGCACCCAGCACCCAGAGCATTGAGCACCCAGCACCCTGAGCACTGAGCACCCAGCACCCAGAGAACTGAGCACCCAGCACCCTGAGCACTGAGCACCCAGCACCCTGAGTACTGAGCACCCAGCACCCTGAGTACTGAGCACCGAGACCCCGAGCACTGAGCACCCAGCACCCCTAGCACTGTGCACCCAGCAACCTGAGCACTGAGTACTGAGCTCCCAGCACCCTGAGCACTGAGCACCCAGCACTCTGAGCACTGAGCACCCTGCACCCTGAGTACTGAGCACCCAGCACCCTGAGTACTGAGTACCCAGCACCCTGAGCACTGAGCACCCAGCACCCTGAGTACTGAGCACCGAGCACCCTGAGTACTGAGCACCCAGCACCATGAGTACTGAGCACCCAGCACCCTGAGCACTGAGCACCCAGCTCCCTGAGTACTGAGCACCCAGCACCCCGAGAATGAGCACCCAGCACCCTTAGTACTGAGCACCCAGCACCCTGAGTACTGAGCACCAAGCACCCTGAGTATTGAGCACCGAGCACCCCGAGCACTGAGCAACCAGCACCCTGAGTACTGAGCACCCAGCACCCTGAGTACTGAGCACCCAGCACTAGAGTACTGAGCACCCAGCACCCTGAGAACTGAGCACCCAGCAACCCGAGCACTGAGCACACTGAGTACTGAGCACCGATCACCCTGAGCACTGAGCACCCAGCACCCTGAGCACTGAGCACCCAGCACCCTGAGCACTGAGCACCCAGCACACTGAGCACTGAGCACCCAGCACCCTGAGCACTGAGCACCCAGCACTAGAGTACTGAGCACCCAGCACCCTGAGAACTGAGCACCCAGCACCCCGAGCACTGAGCACCCAGCACCCCGAGGACTGAGCACCCAGCACCCCGAGCACTGAGCACCAAGCACCCTGAGCACTGAGCAACCAGCACCCTGAGCACTGAGCACCCAGCACCCTGAGTACTGAGCACCCAGCACCCCGAGAATGAGCACCCAGCACCCTGAGTTCTGAGCACCTAGCACCCTGAGCACTGAGCACACGGAGTCAAGCACTGAGCACCCAGCACCCTGAGTACTGAGTACTGAGCACCCTGAGTACTGAGCACCCAGCACCCGGAGCACTGAGCACCCAGCACCCTGAGTACTGAGCACCGAGCACCCCGAGCACTGAGCACCGAGCACCCTGAGTACTGAGCACCCAGCACCCTGAGTACTGGGCACCCAGCACCCTGAGTACTGAGCACCCAGCACCCTGAGCACTGAGCACAAAGCACGCTGAGTACTGAGCACTGAGCACCCTGGTTACTGAGCACCGAGGACCCTGAGCACTGAGCACCTAGCACACTGAGTACTGAGCACCCAGCACCCTGAGCACTGAGCAGCCAGCACCCTCAGCACTGAGCACCCAGGACCCTGAGCACTGAGCACCCAGCACGCTGAGCACTGAGCACCCAGCACCCCGAGTACTGAGCACCCAGCACCCCGAATAGTGAGCACCGAGCACCCTGAGCATTGAGCACCAAGCACCCTGAGTACTGAGAACAGATCACCCTGAGTACTGAGCACCCAGCACCCTGAGTACAGAGCCCCCAGCACCCTGAGTCCTGAGCACCCAGCACCCTGAGTACTGAGCACCCCGAGTAATGAGCACCCAGCACCCCGAGCACTGAGCACCCAGCACCCTGAGTACTGAGAACAGATCACCCTGAGTACTGAGCACCCAGCACCCTGAGTACAGAGCCCCCAGTACCCTGAGTACTGAGCACCCAGTACCCCGAGCACTGAGCACCCAGCACCCCGAGAATGAGCACCCAGCACCCTGAGTACTGAGATCCGAGCTCCCTGAGTACTGAGCACCCAGCACCCTGAGTACTGAGCCCCCAGCACCCTGAGTACTGAGCACCCAGCACCCCGAGAATGAGCACCCAGCACCCTGAGTACTGAGCACCCAACACCCCGAGCACGGAGCACCCAGGACCCCGAGCACTGAGTACTGAGCACCCAGCACCCTGAGTACTGAGCACCGAGCTCCCCGAGCACTGAGCACCCAGCACCCTGAGCACTGAGCGCCCAGCACCCAGAGCTCTGAGCACCCAGCACCCTGTGTACTGAGCACTGAGCACCCTGAGTACTAAGCACCCAGCACCCTGAGTACTGAGCACCCAGGACCCTGAGCACTGAGCACCGAGCACCCAGAGCACTGAGCACCCAGCACCCTGAGCACTCAGCACCCATCACCCCGATCACTGAGCACCGAGCACCCTGAGCACTGAGCACCCAGCACCCTGAGCACTGAGCACCCAGCACCCAGAGCACTGAGCACCCAGCACCCTGAGCACTGAGCACCCAGAACCCTGAGTACTGAGCACCCAGCACCCTGAGTACTGAGCACCCAGACCCCGAGCACTGAGCACCCAGCACCCTTAGCACTGTGCACCCAGCACCCTGAGTACTGAGAACCCAGCACCCTGAGTACTGAGCACCCAGCACCCTGAGCACTGAGCACCCAGCAGCCCGAGCACTGAGCACCCAGCATCCTGAGCACTGAGTACTGAGCACCCAGCACCCTGAGCAGTGAGCACCCAGCACCCTGAGCACTGAGCACCCAGCACCCTGAGTACTGAGCACCCAGCACCCCAAGCACTGAGCACCGAGCACCCTGAGTACTGAGCACCCAGCACGCTGAGCACTGAGCACCCAGCACCCCGAGTACTGAGCACCCAGCACCCTGAGTACTGAGCACCCAGCTCCCTGAGTACTGAGCACCCAGCACCCCGAGCACTGAGCACCCAGCACCCTGAGCACTGAGCACCCAGCACCCTGAGTACTGAGCATCAAGCACGCTGAGCACTGAGCACCCAGCACCCTGAGTACTGAGCAACCAGCACCCTGAGCACTGAGCACTCAGCACCCTGAGTACTGAGCCCTGAGCACCCCGAGCACTGAGCACCGAGCACCCTGAGTACTGAGCACCCAGCACCCTGAGTACTGAGCACTGAGCACTGAGCACCCTGAGCACTGAGCACCCAGCACCCTGAGCACTGAGCACCCAGCATCCTGAGCACTGTGTACTGAGCACCCAGCACACTGAGCACTGAGCAGCCAGCACCATGAGCACTGAGCACCCAGCACCCTGAGTACTGAGCACCCAGCACCCCAAACACTGAGCACCGAGCTCCCTGAGAACTGAGCACCGAGCACCCTGAGTACTGAGCATCCAGCACCATGAGTACTGAGCCCCGAGCACCCAGAGTACTGAGCAAACTGAGTACTGAGCACCCAGCACCCCGAGAATGAGCACCCAGCACCATGAGTACTGAGCACCGCGCACCCTGAGCACTGAGCACCCAGCACCCTGAGTACTGAGCACCAAGCACCCTGAGTCCTGAGCACCCAGCACCCTGAGTACTGAGCACCCAGCACCCTGAATTCTGAGCACCCAGCACCCTGAGCACTGAGCACACTGAGTACTGAGCAACCAGCACCCTGAGCACTGAGCACCCAGCACCCCGAGCACTGAGCACCCAGCACCCCGAGCACTGAGCACTGACCACCCTGAGCACTGAGGACCCAGCACCCCGAGCACTGAGCACCCAGCACCCTGAGTACTGAGCACCCATCACCCTGAGCACAGAGGACCCAGCACCCCGAGCACTGAGCACCCAGCACGCTGAGTACTGAGCACTGAGCATCCAGCACCCTGAGTACTGAGCACCCAGCACCCTGAGTACTGAGCACCCAGCACCCCGAGCACTGAGCACTGAGCAACCTTATTACTGAGCACTGAGCACCCTTAGTACTGAGCACCGAGCACCCTGAGTACTGAGCACCCAGCACCCTGAGCACTGAGCACGGAGCACCCCGAGGACTGAGCACCCAGCACCGTGAGCACTGAGCACCCAACACCTTGAGTACTGAGCACCGAGCACCCCGAGCACTGAGCACCCAGCACCCTGAGTACTGAGCACCCAGCAACCCGAGCAGTGAGCACCCAGCACCCTGAGTATTGAGCACCCAGCACCCTGAGTACTGAGCACTGAGCACCCTTAGCACTGAGCACCCAGCACCCTGAGTACTGAGCACCCAGCAACCTGAGTACTGAGCACTCAGCACCCTGAGTACTGAGCACCGAGCACCCCGAGCACTGAGCACCCAGCACCCTGAGCACTGAGCACCCCGAGCATTGAGCACCCAGCACCCTGAGTACTGAGAACAGATCACCCTGAGTACTGAGCACCCAGCACCCTGAGTACAGAGCCCCCAGCACCCTGAGTCCTGAGCACCCAGCACCCTGAGTACTGAGCACCCCGAGTAATGAGCACCCAGCACCCCGAGCACTGAGCACCCAGCACCCTGAGTACTGAGAACAGATCACCCTGAGTACTGAGCACCCAGCACCCTGAGTACAGAGCCCCCAGCACCCTGAGTACTGAGCACCCAGTACCCCGAGCACTGAGCACCCAGCACACCGAGAATGAGCACCCAGCACCCTGAGTACTGAGATCCGAGCTCCCTGAGTACTGAGCACCCAGCACCCTGAGTACTGAGCCCCCAGCACCCTGAGTACTGAGCACCCAGCACCCCGAGAATGAGCACCCAGCACCCTGAGTACTGAGCACCCAACACCCCGAGCACGGAGCACCCAGGACCCCGAGCACTGAGTACTGAGCACCCAGCACCCTGAGTACTGAGCACCGAGCTCCCCGAGCACTGAGCACCCAGCACCCTGAGCACTGAGCGCCCAGCACCCAGAGCTCTGAGCACCCAGCACCCTGTGTACTGAGCACTGAGCACCCTGAGTACTAAGCACCCAGCACCCTGAGTACTGAGCACCCAGGACCCTGAGCACTGAGCACCGAGCACCCAGAGCACTGAGCACCCAGCACCCTGAGCACTCAGCACCCATCACCCCGATCACTGAGCACCGAGCACCCTGAGCACTGAGCACCCAGCACCCTGAGCACTGAGCACCCAGCACCCAGAGCACTGAGCACCCAGGACCCTGAGCACTGAGCACCCAGAACCCTGAGTACTGAGCACCCAGCACCCTGAGTACTGAGCACCCAGACCCCGAGCACTGAGCACCCAGCACCCTTAGCACTGTGCACCCAGCACCCTGAGTACTGAGAACCCAGCACCCTGAGTACTGAGCACCCAGCACCCTGAGCACTGAGCACCCAGCAGCCCGAGCACTGAGCACCCAGCATCCTGAGCACTGAGTACTGAGCACCCAGCACCCTGAGCAGTGAGCACCCAGCACCCTGAGTACTGAGCACCCAGCACCCTGAGTACTTAGCACCCAGCACCCCAAGCACTGAGCACCGAGCACCCTGAGTACTGAGCACCCAGCACGCTGAGCACTGAGCACCCAGCACCCCGAGTACTGAGCACCCAGCACCCTGAGTACTGAGCACCCAGCTCCCTGAGTACTGAGCACCCAGCACCCCGAGTACTGAGCACCCAGCACCCTGAGCACTGAGCACCCAGCACCCTGAGTACTGAGCATCAAGCACGCTGAGCACTGAGCACCCAGCACCCTGAGTACTGAGCAACCAGCACCCTGAGCACTGAGCACTCAGCACCCTGAGTACTGAGCCCCGAGCACCCCGAGCACTGAGCACCGAGCACCCTGAGTACTGAGCACCCAGCACCCTGAGTACTGAGCACTGAGCACTGAGCACCCTGAGCACTGAGCACCCAGCACCCTGAGCACTGAGCACCCAGCATCCTGAGCACTGTGTACTGAGCACCCAGCACACTGAGCACTGAGCAGCCAGCACCATGAGCACTGAGCACCCAGCACCCTGAGTACTGAGCACCCAGCACCCCAAACACTGAGCACCGAGCTCCCTGAGAACTGAGCACCGAGCACCCTGAGTACTGAGCACCCAGCACCATGAGTACTGAGCCCCGAGCACCCAGAGTACTGAGCAAACTGAGTACTGAGCACCCAGCACCCCGAGAATGAGCACCCAGCACCATGAGTACTGAGCACCGCGCACCCTGAGCACTGAGCACCCAGCACCCTGAGTACTGAGCACCAAGCACCCTGAGTCCTGAGCACCCAGCACCCTGAGTACTGAGCACCCAGCACCCTAAATTCTGAGCACCCAGCACCCTGAGCACTGAGCACACTGAGTACTGAGCAACCAGCACCCTGAGCACTGAGCACCCAGCACCCCGAGCACTGAGCACCCAGCACCCCGAGCACTGAGCACTGACCACCCTGAGCACTGAGGACCCAGCACCCCGAGCACTGAGCACCCAGCACCCTGAGTACTGAGCACCCATCACCCTGAGCACAGAGGACCCAGCACCCCGAGCACTGAGCACCCAGCACGCTGAGTACTGAGCACTGAGCATCCAGCACCCTGAGTACTGAGCACCCAGCACCCTGAGTACTGAGCACCCAGCACCCCGAGCACTGAGCACTGAGCAACCTTATTACTGAGCACTGAGCACCCTTAGTACTGAGCACCGAGCACCCTGAGTACTGAGCACCCAGCACCCTGAGCACTGAGCACGGAGCACCCCGAGGACTGAGCACCCAGCACCGTGAGCACTGAGCACCCAACACCTTGAGTACTGAGCACCGAGCACCCCGAGCACTGAGCACCCAGCACCCTGAGTACTGAGCACCCAGCAACCCGAGCAGTGAGCACCCAGCACCCTGAGTATTGAGCACCCAGCACCCTGAGTACTGAGCACTGAGCACCCTTAGCACTGAGCACCCAGCACCCTGAGTACTGAGCACCCAGCAACCTGAGTACTGAGCACTCAGCACCCTGAGTACTGAGCACCGAGCACCCCGAGCACTGAGCACCCAGCACCCTGAGCACTGAGCACCCTGAGGACTGAGCACCCAGCACCCTGAGTACTGAGCACCCAGCACCCTGAGTACTGAGCACCCAGCATAATGAGTACTGAGCACCAATCACCCTGAGCACTGAGCATCCAGCACCCTGAGCACTGAGCACCCAGCACCCTGAGTACTGAGCACCCTGAGTACTGAGCACCCAGCACCCCGAGCACTGAGCACAGAGCACCCTGAGTACTGAGCACCCTGAGTGCTGAGCACCCAGCACAATGAGTAATGAGCACCCAGCACCCTGAGCACTGAGCACCCAGCACCCTGAGTACTGAGCACCCAGCACCCTGAGTACTTAGCACCCAGCACCTGAGCACTGAGCAACCAGCACCCTGAGTACTGAGCACCGAGCACCCTGAGTACTGAGCACCCAGCACCCTGAGTACTGAGCACCCAGCACCCTGAGTACTGAGCACCGAGCACCCCGAGTACTGAGCACCCAGCACCCTGAGCACTGAGCACCCAGCACCCCGAGCACTGAGCACCCAGCACCCTGAGTACTGAGCACCGAGCACCCCGAGCACTGAGCACCCAGCACCCTGAGCACTGAGCACCCAGCACCCTGAGCACTGAGCACCCAGCACCCCGAGCACAGAGCACCCAGCACCCCAAGCACTGAGCACCCAGCACCCGGAGTACTGAGTACTGAGCACCCTGAGTACTGAGCACCCAGCACCCTGAGCACTGAGCACCCAGCATCCTGAGTACTGTGCACAGAGCACCCCGAGCACTGAGCACCCAGCACCCTGAGTACTGAGCACCCAGCACCCTGAGTACTGGGCACCCAGCACCCTGAGTACTGAGCACCCAGCACCCTGAGCACTGAGCACAAAGCACGCTGAGTACTGAGCACTGAGCACCCTGAGTACTGAGCACCGAGCACCCCGAGCACTGAGCACCAAGCACCCCGAGCACTGAGCACTGAGCAACCTTAGTACTGAGCACTGAGCACCCTTAGTACTGAGCACCGAGCACCCTGAGTACTGAGCACCCAGCACCCTGAGCACTGAGCACGGAGCACCCCGAGGACTGTGCACCCAGCACCGTGAGCACAGAGCACCCAGCACCTTGAGTACTGAGCACCGAGCACCCTGAGCACTGAGCACCCAGCACCCTGAGTACTGAGCACCCAGCAACCCGAGCACTGAGCACCCAGCACCCTGAGTATTGAGCACCCAGCACCCTGAGTACTGAGCACTGAGCACCCTGAGCACTGAGCACCCAGCACCCTGAGTACTGAGCACCCAGCAACCTGAGTACTGAGCACTCAGCACCCTGAGTACTGAGCACCGAGCACCCCGAGCACTGAGCACCCAGCACCCTGAGCACTGAGCACCCTGAGGACTGAGCACCCAGCACCCTGAGTACTGAGCACCCAGCACCCTGAGTACTGAGCACCCAGCATCCTGAGTACTGAGCACCGACCACCCTGAGCACTGAGCATCCAGCACCCCGAGCACTGAGCACCCAGCACCCTGAGTACTGAGCACCCTGAGTACTGAACACCCAGCACCCCGAGCACTGAGCACAGAGCACCCTGAGTACTGAGCACCCTGAGTGCTGAGCACCCAGCACCCTGAGTAATGAGCACCCAGCACCCTGAGCACTGAGCACCCAGCACCCTGAGTACTGAGCACCCAGCACCCAGAGTACTTAGCACCCAGCACCTGAGCACTGAGCACCCAGCACCCTGAGTACTGAGCACCGAGCACCCTGAGTACTGAGCACCCAGCACCCTGAGTACTGAGCACCCAGCACCCTGAGTACTGAGCAACGTGCACCCCGAGTACTGAGCACCCAGCACCCTGAGCACTGAGCAGGCAGCACCCCGAGCACTGAGCACCCAGCACCCTGAGTACTGAGCACCGAGCACCCCGAGCACTGAGCACCCAGCACCCTGAGCACTGAGCACCCAGCACCCTGAGTACTGAGCACCCAGCACCCTGAGTACTGAGCACACAGCACCCTGAGCACTGAGCACCCAGCACCCTGAGTACTGAGCACCCAGCACCCTGAGTACTGAGCACCCAGCACCCTGAGTACTGAGCACCCAGCACCCTGAGTACTGAGCACCCAGCACCCTGAGTACTGAGCACCGAGCACCCTGAGTACTGAGCACCCAGCACCCGGAGCACTGAGCACCCAGCACCCTGAGCACAGAGCACCCAGCACCCCAAGCACTGAGCACCCAGCACCCGGAGTACTGAGTACTGAGCACCCTGAGTACTGAGCACCCAGCACCCTGAGCACTGAGCACCCAGCATCCTGAGTACTGAGCACCGAGCACCCCGAGCACTGAGCACCCAGCACCCTGAGTACTGAGCACCCAGCACCCTGAGTACTGGGCACCCAGCACCCTGAGTACTGAGCACCCAGCACCCTGAGCACTGAGCACAATGCACGCTGAGTACTGAGCACTGAGCACCCTGAGTACTGAGCACCGATGACCCTGAGCACTGAGCACCTAGCACCCTGAGTACTGAGCACCCAGCACCCTGAGCACTGAGCTTCCAGCACCCTCAGCACTGAGCACCCAGCACCCTGAGCACTGAGCACCCAGCACGCTGAGCACTGAGCACCCAGCACCCCGAGTACTTAGCACCCAGCACCCCGAGTACTGAGCACCGAGCACCCCGAGCATTGAGCACCCAGCACCCTGAGTCCTGAGCACCCAGCACCCTGAGTACTGAGCACCCCGAGTACTGAGCACCCAGCACCCCGAGCACTGAGCACCCAGCACCCTGAGTACTGAGAACAGATCACCCTGAGTACTGAGCACCCAGCACCCTGAGTACAGAGCCGCCAGCACCCTGAGTACTGAGCACCCAGTACCCCGAGCACTGAGCACCCAGCACCCCAAGCACTGAACACCGAGCACCCTGAGTACTGAGCACCCAGCACGCTGAGCACTGAGCACCCAGCACCCCGAGTACTGAGCACCCAGCACCCTGAGTACTGAGCACCAAGCACCCTGAGTACTGAGCACCCAGCACCCCGAGCACTGAGCACCCAGCACCCTGAGCACTGAGCACCCAGCACCCTGAGTACTGAGCATCAAGCACGCTGAGCACTGAGCACCCAGCACCCTGAGTACTGAGCACCCAGCACCCTGAGCACTGAGCACTCAGCACCCTGAGTACTGAGCACCAAGCACCCTGAGTACTGAGCACCCAGCACCCTGAGCACTGAGCACGGAGCACCCCGAGGACTGTGCACCCAGCACCGTGAGCACTGAGCACCCAGCACCTTGAGTACTGAGCACCGAGCACCCTGAGCACTGAGCACCCAGCACCCTGAGTACTGAGCACCCAGCAACCAGAGCACTGAGCACCCAGCACCCTGAGTATTGAGCACCCAGCACCCTGAGTACTGAGCACTGAGCACCCTGAGCACTGAGCACCCAGCACCCTGAGTACTGAGCACCCAGCAACCTGAGTACTGAGCACTCAGCACCCTGAGTACTGAGCACCGAGCACCCCGAGCACTGAGCACCCAGCACCCTGAGCACTGAGCACCCTGAGGACTGAGCACCCAGCACCCTGAGTACTGAGCACCCAGCACCCTGAGTACTGAGCACCCAGCATCCTGAGTACTGAGCACCGACCACCCTGAGCACTGAGCATCCAGCACCCCGAGCACTGAGCACCCAGCACCCTGAGTACTGAGCACCCTGAGTACTGAGCACCCAGCACCCCGAGCACTGAGCACAGAGCACCCTGAGTACTGAGCACCCTGAGTGCTGAGCACCCAGCAACCTGAGTAATGAGCACCCAGCACCCTGAGCACTGAGCACCCAGCACCCTGAGTACTGAGCACCCAGCACCCAGAGTACTTAGCACCCAGCACCTGAGCACTGAGCACCCAGCACCCTGAGTACTGAGCACCGAGCACCCTGAGTACTGAGCACCCAGCACCCTGAGTACTGAGCACCCAGCACCCTGAGTACTGAGCAACGAGCACCCCGAGTACTGAGCACCCAGCACCCTGAGCACTGAGCACCCAGCACCCCGAGCTCTGAGCACCCAGCACCCTGAGTACTGAGCACCGAGCACCCCGAGCACTGAGCACCCAGCACCCTGAACACTGAGCACCCAGCACCCGGAGTACTGAGTACTGAGCACCCTGAGTACTGAGCACCCAGCACCCTGAGCACTGAGCACCCAGCATCCTGAGTACTGAGCACCGAGCACCCCGAGCACTGAGCACCCAGCACCCTGAGTACTGAGCACCCAGCACCCTGAGTACTGGGCACCCAGCACCCTGAGTACTGAGCACCCAGCACCCTGAGCACTGAGCACAAAGCACGCTGAGTACTGAGCACTGAGCACCCTGAGTACTGAGCACCGAGGACCCTGAGCACTGAGCACCTAGCACCCTGAGTACTGAGCACCCAGCACCCTGAGCACTGAGCTTCCAGCACCCTCAGCACTGAGCACCCAGCACCCCGAGCACTGAGCACCCAGCACGCTGAGCACTGAGCACCCAGCACCCCGAGTACTGAGCACCCAGCACCCCGAGTACTGAGCACCGAGCACCCCGAGCATTGAGCACCCAGCACCCTGAGTCCTGAGCACCCAGCACCCTGAGTACTGAGCACCCCGAGTACTGAGCACCCAGCACCCCGAGCACTGAGCACCCAGCACCCTGAGTACTGAGAACAGATCACCCTGAGTACTGAGCACCCAGCACCCTGAGTACAGAGCCGCCAGCACCCTGAGTACTGAGCACCCAGTACCCCGAGCACTGAGCACCCAGCACCCCAAGCACTGAACACCGAGAACCCTGAGTACTGAGCACCCAGCACGCTGAGCACTGAGCAACCAGCACCCCGAGTACTGAGCACCCAGCACCCTGAGTACTGAGCACCCAGCACCCTGAGTACTGAGCACCCAGCACCCTGAGCACTGAGCACCCAGCACCCTGAGCACTGAGCACCCAGCACCCTGAGTACTGAGCATCAAGCACGCTGAGCACTGAGCACCCAGCACCCTGAGTACTGAGCACCCAGCACCCTGAGCACTGAGCACTCAGCACCCTGAGTACTGAGCACCGAGCACCCTGAGTACTGAGCACCCAGCACCCTGAGCACTGAGCACCCAGCACCCTGAGTACTGAGCACCGAGCACCCCGAGTACTGAGCACCCAGCACCCTGAGCACTGAGCACCCAGCACCCTGAGTACTGAGCACCCTGAGTACTGAGCACCCAGCACCCCGAGCACTGAGCACAGAACACCCTGAGTACTGAGCACCCTGAGTGCTGAGCACCCAGCACAATGAGTAATGAGCACCCAGCACCCTGAGCACTGAGCACCCAGCACCCTGAGTACTGAGCACCCAGCACCCTGAGTACTTAGCACCCAGCACCTGAGCACTGAGCAACCAGCACCCTGAGTACTGAGCACCGAGCACCCTGAGTACTGAGCACCCAGCACCCTGAGTACTGAGCACCCAGCACCCTGAGTACTGAGCACCGAGCACCCCGAGTACTGAGCACCCAGCACCCTGAGCACTGAGCACCCAGCACCCCGAGCACTGAGCACCCAGCACCCTGAGTACTGAGCACCGAGCACCCCGAGCACTGAGCACCCAGCACCCTGAGCACTGAGCACCCAGCACCCTGAGCACTGAGCACCCAGCACCCCGAGCACAGAGCACCCAGCACCCCAAGCACTGAGCACCCAGCACCCGGAGTACTGAGTACTGAGCACCCTGAGTACTGAGCACCCAGCACCCTGAGCACTGAGCACCCAGCATCCTGAGTACTGTGCACAGAGCACCCCGAGCACTGAGCACCCAGCACCCTGAGTACTGAGCACCCAGCACCCTGAGTACTGGGCACCCAGCACCCTGAGTACTGAGCACCCAGCACCCTGAGCACTGAGCACAAAGCACGCTGAGTACTGAGCACTGAGCACCCTGAGTACTGAGCACCGAGCACCCCGAGCACTGAGCACCAAGCACCCCGAGCACTGAGCACTGAGCAACCTTAGTACTGAGCACTGAGCACCCTTAGTACTGAGCACCGAGCACCCTGAGTACTGAGCACCCAGCACCCTGAGCACTGAGCACGGAGCACCCCGAGGACTGTGCACCCAGCACCGTGAGCACTGAGCACCCAGCACCTTGAGTACTGAGCACCGAGCACCCTGAGCACTGAGCACCCAGCACCCTGAGTACTGAGCACCCAGCAACCCGAGCACTGAGCACCCAGCACCCTGAGTATTGAGCACCCAGCACCCTGAGTACTGAGCACTGAGCACCCTGAGCACTGAGCACCCAGCACCCTGAGTACTGAGCACCCAGCAACCTGAGTACTGAGCACTCAGCACCCTGAGTACTGAGCACCGAGCACCCCGAGCACTGAGCACCCAGCACCCTGAGCACTGAGCACCCTGAGGACTGAGCACCCAGCACCCTGAGTACTGAGCACCCAGCACCCTGAGTACTGAGCACCCAGCATCCTGAGTACTGAGCACCGACCACCCTGAGCACTGAGCATCCAGCACCCCGAGCACTGAGCACCCAGCACCCTGAGTACTGAGCACCCTGAGTACTGAACACCCAGCACCCCGAGCACTGAGCACAGAGCACCCTGAGTACTGAGCACCCTGAGTGCTGAGCACCCAGCACCCTGAGTAATGAGCACCCAGCACCCTGAGCACTGAGCACCCAGCACCCTGAGTACTGAGCACCCAGCACCCAGAGTACTTAGCACCCAGCACCTGAGCACTGAGCACCCAGCACCCTGAGTACTGAGCACCGAGCACCCTGAGTACTGAGCACCCAGCACCCTGAGTACTGAGCACCCAGCACCCTGAGTACTGAGCAACGTGCACCCCGAGTACTGAGCACCCAGCACCCTGAGCACTGAGCAGGCAGCACCCCGAGCACTGAGCACCCAGCACCCTGAGTACTGAGCACCGAGCACCCCGAGCACTGAGCACCCAGCACCCTGAGCACTGAGCACCCAGCACCCTGAGTACTGAGCACCCAGCACCCTGAGTACTGAGCACACAGCACCCTGAGCACTGAGCACCCAGCACCCTGAGTACTGAGCACCCAGCACCCTGAGTACTGAGCACCCAGCACCCTGAGTACTGAGCACCCAGCACCCTGAGTACTGAGCACCCAGCACCCTGAGTACTGAGCACCGAGCACCCTGAGTACTGAGCACCCAGCACCCGGAGCACTGAGCACCCAGCACCCTGAGCACAGAGCACCCAGCACCCCAAGCACTGAGCACCCAGCACCCGGAGTACTGAGTACTGAGCACCCTGAGTACTGAGCACCCAGCACCCTGAGCACTGAGCACCCAGCATCCTGAGTACTGAGCACCGAGCACCCCGAGCACTGAGCACCCAGCACCCTGAGTACTGAGCACCCAGCACCCTGAGTACTGGGCACCCAGCACCCTGAGTACTGAGCACCCAGCACCCTGAGCACTGAGCACAATGCACGCTGAGTACTGAGCACTGAGCACCCTGAGTACTGAGCACCGATGACCCTGAGCACTGAGCACCTAGCACCCTGAGTACTGAGCACCCAGCACCCTGAGCACTGAGCTTCCAGCACCCTCAGCACTGAGCACCCAGCACCCTGAGCACTGAGCACCCAGCACGCTGAGCACTGAGCACCCAGCACCCCGAGTACTTAGCACCCAGCACCCCGAGTACTGAGCACCGAGCACCCCGAGCATTGAGCACCCAGCACCCTGAGTCCTGAGCACCCAGCACCCTGAGTACTGAGCACCCCGAGTACTGAGCACCCAGCACCCCGAGCACTGAGCACCCAGCACCCTGAGTACTGAGAACAGATCACCCTGAGTACTGAGCACCCAGCACCCTGAGTACAGAGCCGCCAGCACCCTGAGTACTGAGCACCCAGTACCCCGAGCACTGAGCACCCAGCACCCCAAGCACTGAACACCGAGCACCCTGAGTACTGAGCACCCAGCACGCTGAGCACTGAGCACCCAGCACCCCGAGTACTGAGCACCCAGCACCCTGAGTACTGAGCACCAAGCACCCTGAGTACTGAGCACCCAGCACCCCGAGCACTGAGCACCCAGCACCCTGAGCACTGAGCACCCAGCACCCTGAGTACTGAGCATCAAGCACGCTGAGCACTGAGCACCCAGCACCCTGAGTACTGAGCACCCAGCACCCTGAGCACTGAGCACTCAGCACCCTGAGTACTGAGCACCAAGCACCCTGAGTACTGAGCACCCAGCACCCTGAGCACTGAGCACGGAGCACCCCGAGGACTGTGCACCCAGCACCGTGAGCACTGAGCACCCAGCACCTTGAGTACTGAGCACCGAGCACCCTGAGCACTGAGCACCCAGCACCCTGAGTACTGAGCACCCAGCAACCAGAGCACTGAGCACCCAGCACCCTGAGTATTGAGCACCCAGCACCCTGAGTACTGAGCACTGAGCACCCTGAGCACTGAGCACCCAGCACCCTGAGTACTGAGCACCCAGCAACCTGAGTACTGAGCACTCAGCACCCTGAGTACTGAGCACCGAGCACCCCGAGCACTGAGCACCCAGCACCCTGAGCACTGAGCACCCTGAGGACTGAGCACCCAGCACCCTGAGTACTGAGCACCCAGCACCCTGAGTACTGAGCACCCAGCATCCTGAGTACTGAGCACCGACCACCCTGAGCACTGAGCATCCAGCACCCCGAGCACTGAGCACCCAGCACCCTGAGTACTGAGCACCCTGAGTACTGAGCACCCAGCACCCCGAGCACTGAGCACAGAGCACCCTGAGTACTGAGCACCCTGAGTGCTGAGCACCCAGCACCCTGAGTAATGAGCACCCAGCACCCTGAGCACTGAGCACCCAGCACCCTGAGTACTGAGCACCCAGCACCCAGAGTACTTAGCACCCAGCACCTGAGCACTGAGCACCCAGCACCCTGAGTACTGAGCACCGAGCACCCTGAGTACTGAGCACCCAGCACCCTGAGTACTGAGCACCCAGCACCCTGAGTACTGAGCAACGAGCACCCCGAGTACTGAGCACCCAGCACCCTGAGCACTGAGCACCCAGCACCCCGAGCTCTGAGCACCCAGCACCCTGAGTACTGAGCACCGAGCACCCCGAGCACTGAGCACCCAGCACCCTGAACACTGAGCACCCAGCACCCGGAGTACTGAGTACTGAGCACCCTGAGTACTGAGCACCCAGCACCCTGAGCACTGAGCACCCAGCATCCTGAGTACTGAGCACCGAGCACCCCGAGCACTGAGCACCCAGCACCCTGAGTACTGAGCACCCAGCACCCTGAGTACTGGGCACCCAGCACCCTGAGTACTGAGCACCCAGCACCCTGAGCACTGAGCACAAAGCACGCTGAGTACTGAGCACTGAGCACCCTGAGTACTGAGCACCGAGGACCCTGAGCACTGAGCACCTAGCACCCTGAGTACTGAGCACCCAGCACCCTGAGCACTGAGCTTCCAGCACCCTCAGCACTGAGCACCCAGCACCCCGAGCACTGAGCACCCAGCACGCTGAGCACTGAGCACCCAGCACCCCGAGTACTGAGCACCCAGCACCCCGAGTACTGAGCACCGAGCACCCCGAGCATTGAGCACCCAGCACCCTGAGTCCTGAGCACCCAGCACCCTGAGTACTGAGCACCCCGAGTACTGAGCACCCAGCACCCCGAGCACTGAGCACCCAGCACCCTGAGTACTGAGAACAGATCACCCTGAGTACTGAGCACCCAGCACCCTGAGTACAGAGCCGCCAGCACCCTGAGTACTGAGCACCCAGTACCCCGAGCACTGAGCACCCAGCACCCCAAGCACTGAACACCGAGCACCCTGAGTACTGAGCACCCAGCACGCTGAGCACTGAGCAACCAGCACCCCGAGTACTGAGCACCCAGCACCCTGAGTACTGAGCACCCAGCACCCTGAGTACTGAGCACCCAGCACCCTGAGCACTGAGCACCCAGCACCCTGAGCACTGAGCACCCAGCACCCTGAGTACTGAGCATCAAGCACGCTGAGCACTGAGCACCCAGCACCCTGAGTACTGAGCACCCAGCACCCTGAGCACTGAGCACTCAGCACCCTGAGTACTGAGCACCGAGCACCCTGAGTACTGAGCACCCAGCACCCTGAGCACTGAGCACGGAGCACCCCGAGGACTGTGCACCCAGCACCGTGAGCACTGAGCACCCAGCACCTTGAGTACTGAGCACCGAGCACCCTGAGCACTGAGCACCCAGCACCCTGAGTACTGAGCACCCAGCAACCAGAGCACTGAGCACCCAGCACCCTGAGTATTGAGCACCCAGCACCCTGAGTACTGAGCACTGAGCACCCTGAGCACTGAGCACCCAGCACCCTGAGTACTGAGCACCCAGCAACCTGAGTACTGAGCACTCAGCACCCTGAGTACTGAGCACCGAGCACCCCGAGCACTGAGCACCCAGCACCCTGAGCACTGAGCACCCTGAGGACTGAGCACCCAGCACCCTGAGTACTGAGCACCCAGCACCCTGAGTACTGAGCACCCAGCATCCTGAGTACTGAGCACCGACCACCCTGAGCACTGAGCATCCAGCACCCCGAGCACTGAGCACCCAGCACCCTGAGTACTGAGCACCCTGAGTACTGAGCACCCAGCACCCCGAGCACTGAGCACAGAGCACCCTGAGTACTGAGCACCCTGAGTGCTGAGCACCCAGCACCCTGAGTAATGAGCACCCAGCACCCTGAGCACTGAGCACCCAGCACCCTGAGTACTGAGCACCCAGCACCCAGAGTACTTAGCACCCAGCACCTGAGCACTGAGCACCCAGCACCCTGAGTACTGAGCACCGAGCACCCTGAGTACTGAGCACCCAGCACCCTGAGTACTGAGCACCCAGCACCCTGAGTACTGAGCAACGAGCACCCCGAGTACTGAGCACCCAGCACCCTGAGCATTGAGCACCCAGCACCCCGAGCTCTGAGCACCCAGCACCCTGAGTACTGAGCACCGAGCACCCCGAGCACTGAGCACCCAGCACCCTGAGCACTGAGCACCCAGCACCCTGAGTACTGAGCACCCAGCACCCTGAGTACTGAGCACACAGCACCCTGAGCACTGAGCACCCAGCACCCTGAGTACTGAGCACCCAGCACCCTGTGTACTGAGCACCCAGCACCCTGAGTACTGAGCACCCAGCACCCTGAGTACTGAGCACCCAGCACCCTGAGTACTTAGCACCCAGCACCCTGAGTACTGAGCACCGAGCACCCTGAGTACTGAGCACCCAGCACCCCGAGCACTGAGCACCCAGCACCCCGAGCTCTGAGCACCCAGCACCCTGAGCACTGAGCACCCAGCAAACTGAGTACTGAGCACCCAGCACCCTGAGTACTGAGCACACAGCACCCTGAGCACTGAGCACCCAGCATCCTGAGTACTGAGCCCCGAGCACCCCGAGCACTGAGCACCCAGCACCCTGAGTACTGAGCACCCAGCACCCTGAGTACTGGGCACCCAGCACCCTGAGTACTGAGCACCCAGCACCCTGAGCACTGAGCACCCAGCACCCCGAGCACTGAGCACCCAGCACGCTGAGCACTGAGCACCCAGCACCCCGAGTACTGAGCACCCAGCACCCCGAGTACTGAGCACCGAGCACCCCGAGCATTGAGCACCCAGCACCCTGAGTCCTGAGCACCCAGCACCCTGAGTACTGAGCACCCCGAGTACTGAGCACCCAGCACCCCGAGCACTGAGCACCCAGCACCCTGAGTACTGAGAACAGATCACCCTGAGTACTGAGCACCCAGCACCCTGAGTACAGAGCCGCCAGCACCCTGAGTACTGAGCACCCAGTACCCCGAGCACTGAGCACCCAGCACCCCAAGCACTGAACACCGAGCACCCTGAGTACTGAGCACCCAGCACGCTGAGCACTGAGCACCCAGCACCCCGAGTACTGAGCACCCAGCACCCTGAGTACTGAGCACCCAGCACCCTGAGTACTGAGCACCCAGCACCCCGAGCACTGAGCACCCAGCACCCTGAGCACTGTGTACTGAGCACCCAGCACACTGAGCACTGAGCAGCCAGCACCATGAGCACTGAGCACCCAGCACCCTGAGTACTGAGCACCCAGCACCCCAAACACTGAGCACCGAGTTCCCTGAGAACTGAGCACCGAGCACCCTGAGTACTGAGCACCCAGCACCATGAGTACTGAGCCCTGAGCACCCAGAGTACTGAGCAACCTGAGTACTGAGCACCCATCACCCCGAGAATGAGCACCCAGCACCATGAGTACTGAGCACCGTGCACCCTGAGCACTGAGCACCCAGCACCCTGAGTACTGAGCACCAAGCACCCTGAGTACTGAGCACCCAGCACCCTGAGTACTGAGCACCCAGCACCCTGAATTCTGAGCACCCAGCACCCTGAGCACTGAGCACACTGAGTACTGAGCAACCAGCACCCTGAGCACTGAGCACCCAGCACCCCGAGCACTGAGCACCCAGCACCCCGAGCACTGAGCACTGAGCACCCTGAGCACTGAGGACCCAGCACCCCGAGCACTGAGCACCCAGCACGCTGAGTACTGAGCTCTGAGCATCCAGCACCCTGAGTACTGAGCACCCAGCACCCTGAGTACTGAGCACCCAGCACCCTGAGCACTGAGCACGGAGCACCCCGAGGACTGAGCACCCAGCACCGTGAGCACTGAGCACCCAGCACCTTGAGTACTGAGCACCGAGCACCCCGAGCACTGAGCACCCAGCACCCCGAGCTCTGAGCACCCAGCACCCTGAGCACTGAGCACCCAGCAAACTGAGTACTGAGCACCCAGCACCCTGAGTACTGAGCACACAGCACCCTGAGCACTGAGCACCCAGCATCCTGAGTACTGAGCCCCGAGCACCCCGAGCACTGAGCACCCAGCACCCTGAGTACTGAGCACCCAGCACCCTGAGTACTGGGCACCCAGCACCCTGAGTACTGAGCACCCAGCACCCTGAGCACTGAGCACCCAGCACCCCGAGCACTGAGCACCCAGCACGCTGAGCACTGAGCACCCAGCACCCCGAGTACTGAGCACCCAGCACCCCGAGTACTGAGCACCGAGCACCCCGAGCATTGAGCACCCAGCACCCTGAGTCCTGAGCACCCAGCACCCTGAGTACTGAGCACCCCGAGTACTGAGCACCCAGCACCCCGAGCACTGAGCACCCAGCACCCTGAGTACTGAGAACAGATCACCCTGAGTACTGAGCACCCAGCACCCTGAGTACAGAGCCGCCAGCACCCTGAGTACTGAGCACCCAGTACCCCGAGCACTGAGCACCCAGCACCCCAAGCACTGAACACCGAGCACCCTGAGTACTGAGCACCCAGCACGCTGAGCACTGAGCACCCAGCACCCCGAGTACTGAGCACCCAGCACCCTGAGTACTGAGCACCCAGCACCCTGAGTACTGAGCACCCAGCACCCCGAGCACTGAGCACCCAGCACCCTGAGCACTGTGTACTGAGCACCCAGCACACTGAGCACTGAGCAGCCAGCACCATGAGCACTGAGCACCCAGCACCCTGAGTACTGAGCACCCAGCACCCCAAACACTGAGCACCGAGTTCCCTGAGAACTGAGCACCGAGCACCCTGAGTACTGAGCACCCAGCACCATGAGTACTGAGCCCTGAGCACCCAGAGTACTGAGCAACCTGAGTACTGAGCACCCATCACCCCGAGAATGAGCACCCAGCACCATGAGTACTGAGCACCGTGCACCCTGAGCACTGAGCACCCAGCACCCTGAGTACTGAGCACCAAGCACCCTGAGTACTGAGCACCCAGCACCCTGAGTACTGAGCACCCAGCACCCTGAATTCTGAGCACCCAGCACCCTGAGCACTGAGCACACTGAGTACTGAGCAACCAGCACCCTGAGCACTGAGCACCCAGCACCCCGAGCACTGAGCACCCAGCACCCCGAGCACTGAGCACTGAGCACCTTGAGCACTGAGGACCCAGCACCCCGAGCACTGAGCACCCAGCACGCTGAGTACTGAGCTCTGAGCATCCAGCACCCTGAGTACTGAGCACCCAGCACCCTGAGTACTGAGCACCCAGCACCCTGAGCACTGAGCACGGAGCACCCCGAGGACTGAGCACCCAGCACCGTGAGCACTGAGCACCCAGCACCTTGAGTACTGAGCACCGAGCACCCCGAGCACTGAGCACCCAGCACCCTGAGTACTGAGCACCCAGCAACCCGAGCACTGAGCACCCAGCACCCTGAGTACTGAGCACCCAGCACCCTGAGTACTGAGCACTGAGCACCCTGAGCACTGAGCACCCAGCACCCTGAGTACTGAGCACCCAGCAACCTGAGTACTGAGCACTCAGCACCCTGAGTACTGAGCACCGAGCACCCCGAGCACTGAGCACCCAGCACCCTGAGCACTGAGCACCCTGAGGACTGAGCACCCAGCACCCTGAGTACTGAGCACCCAGCACCCTGAGTACTGAGCACCCAGCATCCTGAGTACTGAGCACCGATCACCCTGAGCACTGAGCATCCAGCACCCCGAGCATTGAGCACCCAGCACCCTGAGTACTGAGCACCCTGAGTACTGAGCACCCAGCACCCCGAGCACTGAGCACAGAGCACCCTGAGTACTGAGCACCCTGAGTGCTGAACACCCAGCACCCTGAGTACTGAGCACCCAGCACCCTGAGCACTGAGCACCCAGCACCCTGAGTAATGAGCACCCAGCACCCTGAGTACTTAGCACGGAGCACCTGAGCACTGAGCACCCAGCACCCTGAGTTCTGAGCACTGAGCACCCTGAGTACTGAGCAACCAGCACCCTGAGTACTGAGCACCCAGCACCCAGAGTACTGAGCACCGAGCACCCCGAGTACTGAGCACCCAGCACCCGGAGCACTGAGCACGCAGCACCCCGAGCACTGAGCACCCAGCACCCTGAGTACTGAGCACCGAGCCCCCCGAGCACTGAGCACCCAGCACCCTGAGCACTGAGCACCCAGCACCCTGAGTACTGAGCACCCAGCACCCTGAGTACTGAGCACACAGCACCCTGAGCACTGAGCACCCAGCACCCTGAGTACTGAGCACCCAGCACCCTGTGTACTGAGCACCCAGCACCCTGAGTACTGAGCACCCAGCACCCTGAGTACTGAGCACCCAGCACCCTGAGTACTTAGCACCCAGCACCCTGAGTACTGAGCACCGAGCACCCTGAGTACTGAGCACCCAGCACCCCGAGCACTGAGCACCCAGCACCCCGAGCTCTGAGCACCCAGCACCCTGAGCACTGAGCACCCAGCAAACTGAGTACTGAGCACCCAGCACCCTGAGTACTGAGCACAAAGCACCCTGAGCACTGAGCACCCAGCATCCTGAGTACTGAGCCCCGAGCACCCCGAGCACTGAGCACCCAGCACCCTGAGTACTGAGCACCCAGCACCCTGAGTACTGGGCACCCAGCACCCTGAGTACTGAGCACCCAGCACCCTGAGCACTGAGCACCCAGCACCCCGAGCACTGAGCACCCAGCACGCTGAGCACTGAGCACCCAGCACCCCGAGTACTGAGCACCCAGCACCCCGAGTACTGAGCACCGAGCACCCCGAGCATTGAGCACCCAGCACCCTGAGCACTGAGCACCCAGCACCCTGAGTACTGAGCACCCCGAGTACTGAGCACCCAGCACCCCGAGCACTGAGCACCCAGCACCCTGAGTACTGAGAACAGATCACCCTGAGTACTGAGCACCCAGCACCCTGAGTACAGAGCCGCCAGCACCCTGAGTACTGAGCACCCAGTACCCCGAGCACTGAGCACCCAGCACCCCAAGCACTGAACACCGAGCACCCTGAGTACTGAGCACCCAGCACGCTGAGCACTGAGCACCCAGCACCCCGAGTACTGAGCACCCAGCACCCTGAGTACTGAGCACCCAGCACCCTGAGTACTGAGCACCCAGCACCCCGAGCACTGAGCACCCAGCACCCTGAGCACTGTGTACTGAGCACCCAGCACACTGAGCACTGAGCAGCCAGCACCATGAGCACTGAGCACCCAGCACCCTGAGTACTGAGCACCCAGCACCCCAAACACTGAGCACCGAGTTCCCTGAGAACTGAGCACCGAGCACCCTGAGTACTGAGCACCCAGCACCATGAGTACTGAGCCCTGAGCACCCAGAGTACTGAGCAACCTGAGTACTGAGCACCCATCACCCCGAGAATGAGCACCCAGCACCATGAGTACTGAGCACCGCGCACCCTGAGCACTGAGCACCCAGCACCCTGAGTACTGAGCACCAAGCACCCTGAGTACTGAGCACCCAGCACCCTGAGTACTGAGCACCCAGCACCCTGAATTCTGAGCACCCAGCACCCTGAGCACTGAGCACACTGAGTACTGAGCAACCAGCACCCTGAGCACTGAGCACCCAGCACCCCGAGCACTGAGCACCCAGCACCCCGAGCACTGAGCACTGAGCACCCTGAGCACTGAGGACCCAGCACCCCGAGCACTGAGCACCCAGCACCCTGAGTACTGAGCACCCATCACCTTGAGCACAGAGGACCCAGCACCCCGAGCACTGAGCACCCAGCACGCTGAGTACTGAGCTCTGAGCATCCAGCACCCTGAGTACTGAGCACCCAGCACCCTGAGTACTGAGCACCCAGCACCCTGAGCACTGAGCACGGAGCACCCCGAGGACTGAGCACCCAGCACCGTGAGCACTGAGCACCCAGCACCTTGAGTACTGAGCACCGAGCACCCCGAGCACTGAGCACCCAGCACCCTGAGTGCTGAGCACCCAGCAACCCGAGCACTGAGCACCCAGCACCCTGAGTACTGAGCACCCAGCACCCTGAGTACTGAGCACTGAGCACCCTGAGCACTGAGCACCCAGCACCCTGAGTACTGAGCACCCAGCAACCTGAGTACTGAGCACTCAGCACCCTGAGTACTGAGCACCGAGCACCCCGAGCACTGAGCACCCAGCACCCTGAGCACTGAGCACCCTGAGGACTGAGCACCCAGCACCCTGAGTACTGAGCACCCAGCACCCTGAGTACTGAGCACCCAGCATCCTGAGTACTGAGCACCGATCACCCTGAGCACTGAGCATCCAGCACCCCGAGCATTGAGCACCCAGCACCCTGAGTACTGAGCACCCTGAGTACTGAGCACCCAGCACCCCGAGCACTGAGCACAGAGCACCCTGAGTACTGAGCACCCTGAGTGCTGAACACCCAGCACCCTGAGTACTGAGCACCCAGCACCCTGAGCACTGAGCACCCAGCACCCTGAGTAATGAGCACCCAGCACCCTGAGTACTTAGCACGGAGCACCTGAGCACTGAGCACCCAGCACCCTGAGTTCTGAGCACCGAGCACCCTGAGTACTGAGCAACCAGCACCCTGAGTACTGAGCACCCAGCACCCAGAGTACTGAGCACCGAGCACCCCGAGTACTGAGCACCCAGCACCCGGAGCACTGAGCACGCAGCACCCCGAGCACTGAGCACCCAGCACCCTGAGTACTGAGCACCGAGCCCCCCGAGCACTGAGCACCCAGCACCCTGAGCACTGAGCACCCAGCACCCTGAGTACTGAGCACCCAGCACCCTGAGTACTGAGCACACAGCACCCTGAGCACTGAGCACCCAGGACCCTGAGTACTGAGCATCCAGCACCCTGAACACTGAGCACCCAGCACCCTGAGTACTGAGCACCGAGCACCCCGAGCACTGAGCACCCAGCACCCTGAGTACTGAGCACCCAGCACCAAAAGTACTGAGCACCGAGCATCCTGAGCACTGAGCACCGAGCACCCCGAGCACTGAGCACCCAGCACCCTGAGTACTGAGCACCCAGCACCAAGAGTACTGAGCAGCGAGCACCCCGAGCACTGAGCACCCAGCACCCTGAGTAATGAGCACCCAGCACCCCGAGTACTGAGCACCCAGCACCGTGAGTACTGAGAACCGAGCACCCTGAGTACTGAGCACCCAGCACGCTGAGCACTGAGCAACCATCACCCCGAGTACTGAGCACCCAGCACCCAGAGAATGAGCACCCAGCACCCTGAGTACTGAGCACCCAGCACCCTGAGTACTGAGCACCCAGCACCCCGAGCACTGAGCACCCTGAATACTGAGCACCCAGCACCCTGAATACTGTGCACTAAGCACCCAGAGGGCTGAGAACCCAGGACCCCGAGCACTGAGTACTGAGCACCCAGCACCCTGAGTACTGAGCACCGATCTCCCCGAGCACTGAGCACCCAGCACCCTGAGCACTGAGCACCCAGCACCCCGAGCACTGAGCACCCAGCACCTGAGCACTGAGCACCCAGCACCCTGAGTACTGAGCACCGAGCACCCTGAGTACTGAGCACCCAGCACCCTGAGTACTGAGCACCCAGCACCCTGAGTACTGAGCAACGAGCACCCCGAGTACTGAGCACCCAGCACCCTGAGCACTGAGCACCCAGCACCCCGAGCTCTGAGCACCCAGCACACTGAGTACTGAGCACCGAGCACCCCGAGCACTGAGCACCCAGCACCCTGAGCACTGAGCACCCAGCACCCTGAGTACTGAGCACCCAGCACCCTGAGTACTGAGCACACAGCACCCTGAGCACTGAGCACCCAGCACCCTGAGTACTGAGCACCCAGCACCCTGAGTACTGAGCACCCAGCACCCTGAGTACTGAGCACCCAGCACCCTGAGTACTGAGCACCAAGCACCCTGAGTACTGAGCACCGAGCACCCTGAGTACTGAGCACCCAGCACCCCGAGCACTGAGCACCCAGCACCCTGAGCACAGAGCACCCAGCACCCCAAGCACTGAGCACCCAGCACCCGGAGTACTGAGTACTGAGCACCCTGAGTACTGAGCACCCAGCAGCCTGAGCACTGAGCACCCAGCATCCTGAGTACTGAGCACCGAGCACCCCGAGCACTGAGCACCCAGCACCCTGAGTACTGAGCACCCAGCACCCTGAGTACTGGGCACCCAGCACCCTGAGTACTGAGCACCCAGCACCCTGAGCACTGAGCACAAAGCACGCTGAGTACTGAGCACTGAGCACCCTGAGTACTGAGCACCGAGGACCCTGAGCACTGAGCACCTAGCACCCTGAGTACTGAGCACCCAGCACCCTGAGCACTGAGCAGCCAGCACCCTCAGCACTGAGCACCCAGCACCCCGAGCACTGAGCACCCAGCACGCTGAGCACTGAGCACCCAGCACCCCGAGTACTGAGCACCCAGCACCCGAGTACTGAGCACCGAGCACCCCGAGCATTGAGCACCCAGCACCCTGAGTCCTGAGCACCCAGCACCCTGAGTACTGAGCACCCCGAGTACTGAGCACCCAGCACCCCGAGCACTGAGCACCCAGCACCCTGAGTACTGAGAACAGATCACCCTGAGTACTGAGCACCCAGCACCCTGAGTACAGAGCCGCCAGCACCCTGAGTACTGAGCACCCAGTACCCCGAGCACTGAGCACCCAGCACCCCAAGCACTGAACACCGAGCACCCTGAGTACTGAGCACCCAGCACGCTGAGCACTGAGCACCCAGCACCCCGAGTACTGAGCACCCAGCACCCTGAGTACTGAGCACCCAGCACCCTGAGTACTGAGCACCCAGCACCCCGAGCACTGAGCACCCAGCACCCTGAGCACTGAGCACCCAGCACCCTGAGTACTGAGCATCAAGCACGCTGAGCACTGAGCACCCAGCACCCTGAGTACTGAGCACCCAGCACCCTGAGCACTGAGCACTCAGCACCCTGAGTACTGAGCACCGAGCACCCCGAGCACTGAGCACCGAGCACCCTGAGTACTGAGCACCCAGCACCCTGAGTACTGAGCACTGAGCACTGAGCACCCTGAGCACTGAGCACCCAGCACCCTGAGCACTGAGCACCCAGCATCCTGAGCACTGTGTACTGAGCACCCAGCACACTGAGCACTGAGCAGCCAGCACCATGAGCACTGAGCACCCAGCACCCTGAGTACTGAGCACCCAGCACCCCAAACACTGAGCACCGAGTTCCCTGAGAACTGAGCACCGAGCACCCTGAGTACTGAGCACCCAGCATCATGAGTACTGAGCCCTGAGCACCCAGAGTACTGAGCAACCTGAGTACTGAGCTCCCATCACCCCGAGAATGAGCACCCAGCACCATGAGTACTGAGCACCGCGCACCCTGAGCACTGAGCACCCAGCACCCTGAGTACTGAGCACCAAGCACCCTGAGTACTGAGCACCCAGCACCCTGAGTACTGAGCACCCAGCACCCTGAATTCTGAGCACACAGCACCCTGAGCACTGAGCACACTGAGTACTGAGCAACCAGCACCCTGAGCACTGAGCACCCAGCACCCCGAGCACTGAGCACCCAGCACCCCGAGCACTGAGCACTGAGCCCCCTGAGCACTGAGGACCCAGCACCCCGAGCACTGAGCACCCAGCACCCTGAGTACTGAGCACCCATCACCTTGAGCACAGAGGACCCAGCACCCTGAGCACTGAGCACCCAGCACGCTGAGTACTGAGCTCTGAGCATCCAGCACCCTGAGTACTGAGCACCCAGCACCCTGAGTACTGAGCACCCAGCACCCTGAGCACTGAGCACGGAGCACTCCGAGGACTGAGCACCCAGCACCGTGAGCACTGAGCACCCAGCACCTTGAGTACTGAGCACCGAGCACCCCGAGCACTGAGCACCCAGCACCCTGAGTACTGAGCACCAAGCAACCCGAGCACTGAGCACCCAGCACCCTGAGTACTGAGCACCCAGCACCCTGAGTACTGAGCACTGAGCACACTGATCACTGAGCACCCAGCACCCTGAGTACTGAGCACCCAGCAACCTGAGTACTGAGCACTCAGCACCCTGAGTACTGAGCACCGAGCACCCCGAGCACTGAGCACCCAGCACCCTGAGCACTGAGCACCCTGAGGACTGAGCACCCAGCACCCTGAGTACTGAGCACCCAGCACCCTGAGTACTGAGCACCCAGCATCCTGAGTACTGAGCACCGATCACCCTGAGCACTGAGCATCCAGCACCCCGAGCACTGAGCACCCAGCACCCTGAGTACTGAGCACCCTGAGTACTGAGCACCCAGCACCCCGAGCACTGAGCACAGAGCACCCTGAGTACTGAGCACCCTGAGTGCTGAACACCCAGCACCCTGAGTACTGAGCACCCAGCACCCTGAGCACTGAGCACCCAGCACCCTGAGTAATGAGCACCCAGCACCCTGAGTACTTAGCACGGAGCACCTGAGCACTGAGCACCCAGCACCCTGAGTTCTGAGCACCGAGCACCCTGAGTACTGAGCAACCAGCACCCTGAGTACTGAGCACCCAGCACCCTGAGTACTGAGCACCGAGCACCCCGAGTACTGAGCACCCAGCACCCTGAGCACTGAGCACGCAGCACCCCGAGCACTGAGCACCCAGCACCCTGAGCACTGAGCACCCAGCACCCTGAGTACTGAGCACCCAGCACCCTGAGTACTGAGCACACAGCACCCTGAGCACTGAGCACCCAGGACCCTGAGTACTGAGCATCCAGCACCCTGAACACTGAGCACCCAGCACCCTGAGTACTGAGCACCGAGCACCCCGAGCACTGAGCACCCAGCACCCTGAGTACTGAGCACCCAGCCCCAAAAGTACTGAGCACCGAGCATCCTGTGCACTGAGCACCGAGCAACCCGAGCACTGAGCACCCAGCACCCTGAGTACTGAGCACCCAGCACCAAGAGTACTGAGCAGCGAGCACCCCGAGCACTGAGCACCCAGCACCCTGAGTAATGAGCACCCAGCACCCCGAGTACTGAGCACCCAGCACCGTGAGTACTGAGAACCGAGCACCCTGAGTACTGAGCACCCAGCACGCTGAGCACTGAGCAACCATCACCCCGAGTACTGAGCACCCAGCACCCAGAGAATGAGCACCCAGCACCCTGAGTACTGAGCACCCAGCACCCTGAGTACTGAGCACCCAGCACCCCGAGCACTGAGCACCCTGAATACTGAGCACCCAGCACCCTGAATACTGTGCACTAAGCACCCAGAGGGCTGAGAACCCAGGACCCCGAGCACTGAGTACTGAGCACCCAGCACCCTGAGTACTGAGCACCGAGCTCCCCGAGCACTGAGCACCCTGAGTACTGAGCACCCAGCACCCTGAGTACTGAGCACCGATCTCCCCGAGCACTGAGCACCCAGCACCCTGAGCACTGAGCACCCAGCACCCCGAGCACTGAGCACCCAGCACCCTGTGTACTGAGCACCCAGCACCCAGAGCACTGAGCACCCAGCACCCTGAGCACTGAGCACCCAGAACCCTGAGTACTGAGCACCCAGCACCCTGAGTACTGAGCACCCAGACCCCGAGCACTGAGCACCCAGCACCCCTAGCAAAGTGCACCCAGCACCCTGAGTACTGAGAACCCAGCACCCTGAGCACTGAGCACGGAGCACCCCGAGGACTGAGCACCCAGCACCCTGAGTACTGAGCATCCAGCACCCTGAACACTGAGCACCCAGCACCTTGAGTACTGAGCACCGAGCACCCCGAGCACTGAGCACCCAGCACCCTGAGTACTGAGCACCCAGCAACCCGAGCACTGAGCACCCAGCACCCTGAGTACTGAGCATCCAGCACCCTGAAAACTGAGCACCCAGCACCCTGAGTACTGAGCACCGAGCACCCCGAGCACTGAGCACCCAGCACCCTGAGTACTGAGCACCCAGCACCAAAAGTACTGAGCACCGAGCATCCTGAGCACTGAGCACCGAGCACCCCGAGCACTGAGCACCCAGCACCCTGAGTACTGAGCACCCAGCACCAAGAGTACTGAGCAGCGAGCACCCCGAGCACTGAGCACCCAGCACCCTGAGTAATGAGCACCCAGCACCCCGAGTACTGAGCACCCAGCACCGTGAGTACTGAGAACCGAGCACCCTGAGTACTGAGCACCCAGCACGCTGAGCACTGAGCAACCATCACCCCGAGTACTGAGCACCCAGCACCCCGAGAATGAGCACCCAGCACCCTGAGTACTGAGCACCCAGCACCCTGAGTACTGAGCACCCAGCACCCCGAGCACTGAGCACCCTGAATACTGAGCACCCAGCACCCTGAATACTGTGAACTAAGCACCCAGAGGGCTGAGAACCCAGGACCCCGAGCACTGAGTACTGAGCACCCAGCACCCTGAGTACTGAGCACCGAGCTCCCCGAGCACTGAGCACCCTGAGTACTGAGCACCCAGCACCCTGAGTACTGAGCACCGAGCTCCCCGAGCACTGAGCACCCAGCAGCCTGAGCACTGAGCACCCAGCACCCCGAGCACTGAGCACCCAGCACCCTGAGTACTGAGCACTGAGCACCCTGCGTACTAAGCACCCAGCACCCTGAGTACTGAGCACCCAGGACCCTGAGCACTGAGCACCGAGCACCCCGAGCACTGAGCACCCAGCACTCTGAGCACTCAGCACCCATCACCCCGATCACTGAGCTCCCAGCACCCTGAGCACTGAGCACCCAGCACCCTGAGCACTGAGCACCCAGCAGCCAGAGCACTGAGCACCCAGCACCCTGAGCACTGAGCACCCAGAATCCTGAGTACTGAGCACCCAGCACCCTGAGTACTGAGCACCCAGACCCCGAGCACTGAGCACCCAGCACCCCTAGCACTGTGCACCCAGCACCCTGAGTACTGAGAACCCAGCACCCTGAGTACTGAGCACCCAGCACCCTGAGCACTGAGCACCCAGCAAACCGAGCACTGAGCACCCAGCATCCTGAGCACTGAGTACTGACCACCCAGCACCCTGTGCACTGAGCACCCAGCACCCTGAGCACTGAGCACCCAGCACCCTGAGTACTGAGCACCCAGCACCCCAAGCACTGAGCACCGAGCACCCTGAATACTGAGCACCCAGCACGCTGACCACTGAGCACCCAGCACCGCGAGTACTGAGCACCCAGCACCCTGAGTACTGAGCACCCAGCACCCTGAGTACTGAGCACCCAGCACCCTGAGCACTGAGCACCCAGCACCCTGAGTAATGAGCACCCAGCACCCTGAGTACTTAGCACGGAGCACCTGAGCACTGAGCACCCAGCACCCTGAGTTCTGAGCACCGAGCACCCTGAGTACTGAGCAACCAGCACCCTGAGTACTGAGCACCCAGCACCCTGAGTACTGAGCACCGAGCACCCCGAGTACTGAGCACCCAGCACCCTGAGCACTGAGCACGCAGCACCCCGAGCACTGAGCACCCAGCACCCTGAGCACTGAGCACCCAGCACCCTGAGTACTGAGCACCCAGCACCCTGAGTACTGAGCACACAGCACCCTGAGCACTGAGCACCCAGGACCCTGAGTACTGAGCATCCAGCACCCTGAACAATGAGCACCCAGCACCCTGAGTACTGAGCACCGAGCACCCCGAGCACTGAGCACCCAGCACCCTGAGTACTGAGCACCCAGCCCCAAAAGTACTGAGCACCGAGCATCCTGAGCACTGAGCACCGAGCAACCCGAGCACTGAGCACCCAGCACCCTGAGTACTGAGCACCCAGCACCAAGAGTACTGAGCACCGAGCACCCCGAGCACTGAGCACCCAGCACCCTGAGTACTGAGCACCCAGCCCCAAAAGTACTGAGCACCGAGCATCCTGAGCACTGAGCACCGAGCACCCCGAGCACTGAGCACCCAGCACCCTGAGCACTGAGCACCCAGCACCCCTAGCACTGTGCACCCAGCACCATGAGTACTGAGAACCCAGCACCCTGAGTACTGAGCACCCAGCACCCTGAGTACTGAGCACACAGCACCCTGAGCACTGAGCACCCAGGACCCTGAGTACTGAGCATCCAGCACCCTGAACACTGAGCACCCAGCACCCTGAGTACTGAGCACCGAGCACCCCGAGCACTGAGCACCCAGCACCCTGAGTACTGAGCACCCAGCACCAAAAGTACTGAGCACCGAGCATCCTGAGCACTGAGCACCGAGCACCCCGAGCACTGAGCACCCAGCACCCTGAGTACTGAGCACCCAGCACCAAGAGTACTGAGCAGCGAGCACCCCGAGCACTGAGCACCCAGCACCCTGAGTAATGAGCACCCAGCACCCCGAGTACTGAGCACCCAGCACCGTGAGTACTGAGAACCGAGCTCCCTGAGTACTGAGCACCCAGCACGCTGAGCACTGAGCAACCATCACCCCGAGTACTGAGCACCCAGCACCCAGAGAATGAGCACCCAGCACCCTGAGTACTGAGCACCCAGCACCCTGAGTACTGAGCACCCAGCACCCCGAGCACTGAGCACCCTGAATACTGAGCACCCAGCACCCTGAATACTGTGCACTAAGCACCCAGAGGGCTGAGAACCCAGGACCCCGAGCACTGAGTACTGAGCACCCAGCACCCTGAGTACTGAGCACCGATCTCCCCGAGCACTGAGCACCCAGCACCCTGAGCACTGAGCACCCAGCACCCCGAGCACTGAGCACCCAGCACCTGAGCACTGAGCACCCAGCACCCTGAGTACTGAGCACCGAGCACCCTGAGTACTGAGCACCCAGCACCCTGAGTACTGAGCACCCAGCACCCTGAGTACTGAGCAACGAGCACCCCGAGTACTGAGCACCCAGCACCCTGAGCACTGAGCACCCAGCACCCCGAGCTCTGAGCACCCAGCACACTGAGTACTGAGCACCGAGCACCCCGAGCACTGAGCACCCAGCACCCTGAGCACTGAGCACCCAGCACCCTGAGTACTGAGCACCCAGCACCCTGAGTACTGAGCACACAGCACCCTGAGCACTGAGCACCCAGCACCCTGAGTACTGAGCACCCAGCACCCTGAGTACTGAGCACCCAGCACCCTGAGTACTGAGCACCCAGCACCCTGAGTACTGAGCACCAAGCACCCTGAGTACTGAGCACCGAGCACCCTGAGTACTGAGCACCCAGCACCCCGAGCACTGAGCACCCAGCACCCTGAGCACAGAGCACCCAGCACCCCAAGCACTGAGCACCCAGCACCCGGAGTACTGAGTACTGAGCACCCTGAGTACTGAGCACCCAGCAGCCTGAGCACTGAGCACCCAGCATCCTGAGTACTGAGCACCGAGCACCCCGAGCACTGAGCACCCAGCACCCTGAGTACTGAGCACCCAGCAGCCTGAGTACTGGGCACCCAGCACCCTGAGTACTGAGCACCCAGCACCCTGAGCACTGAGCACAAAGCACGCTGAGTACTGAGCACTGAGCACCCTGAGTACTGAGCACCGAGGACCCTGAGCACTGAGCACCTAGCACCCTGAGTACTGAGCACCCAGCACCCTGAGCACTGAGCAGCCAGCACCCTCAGCACTGAGCACCCAGCACCCCGAGCACTGAGCACCCAGCACGCTGAGCACTGAGCACCCAGCACCCCGAGTACTGAGCACCCAGCACCCGAGTACTGAGCACCGAGCACACCGAGCATTGAGCACCCAGCACCCTGAGTCCTGAGCACCCAGCACCCTGAGTACTGAGCACCCCGAGTACTGAGCACCCAGCACCCCGAGCACTGAGCACCCAGCACCCTGAGTACTGAGAACAGATCACCCTGAGTACTGAGCACCCAGCACCCTGAGTACAGAGCCGCCAGCACCCTGAGTACTGAGCACCCAGTACCCCGAGCACTGAGCACCCAGCACCCCAAGCACTGAACACCGAGCACCCTGAGTACTGAGCACCCAGCACGCTGAGCACTGAGCACCCAGCACCCCGAGTACTGAGCACCCAGCACCCTGAGTACTGAGCACCCAGCACCCTGAGTACTGAGCACCCAGCACCCCGAGCACTGAGCACCCAGCACCCTGAGCACTGAGCACCCAGCACCCTGAGTACTGAGCATCAAGCACGCTGAGCACTGAGCACCCAGCACCCTGAGTACTGAGCACCCAGCACCCTGAGCACTGAGCACTCAGCACCCTGAGTACTGAGCACCGAGCACCCCGAGCACTGAGCACCGAGCACCCTGAGTACTGAGCACCCAGCACCCTGAGTACTGAGCACTGAGCACTGAGCACCCTGAGCACTGAGCACCCAGCACCCTGAGCACTGAGCACCCAGCATCCTGAGCACTGTGTACTGAGCACCCAGCACACTGAGCACTGAGCAGCCAGCACCATGAGCACTGAGCACCCAGCACCCTGAGTACTGAGCACCCAGCACCCCAAACACTGAGCACCGAGTTCCCTGAGAACTGAGCACCGAGCACCCTGAGTACTGAGCACCCAGCATCATGAGTACTGAGCCCTGAGCACCCAGAGTACTGAGCAACCTGAGTACTGAGCTCCCATCACCCCGAGAATGAGCACCCAGCACCATGAGTACTGAGCACCGCGCACCCTGAGCACTGAGCACCCAGCACCCTGAGTACTGAGCACCAAGCACCCTGAGTACTGAGCACCCAGCACCCTGAGTACTGAGCACCCAGCACCCTGAATTCTGAGCACCCAGCACCCTGAGCACTGAGCACACTGAGTACTGAGCAACCAGCACCCTGAGCACTGAGCACCCAGCACCCCGAGCACTGAGCACCCAGCACCCCGAGCACTGAGCACTGAGCCCCCTGAGCACTGAGGACCCAGCACCCCGAGCACTGAGCACCCAGCACCCTGAGTACTGAGCACCCATCACCTTGAGCACAGAGGACCCAGCACCCTGAGCACTGAGCACCCAGCACGCTGAGTACTGAGCTCTGAGCATCCAGCACCCTGAGTACTGAGCACCCAGCACCCTGAGTACTGAGCACCCAGCACCCTGAGCACTGAGCACGGAGCACTCCGAGGACTGAGCACCCAGCACCGTGAGCACTGAGCACCCAGCACCTTGAGTACTGAGCACCGAGCACCCCGAGCACTGAGCACCCAGCACCCTGAGTACTGAGCACCAAGCAACCCGAGCACTGAGCACCCAGCACCCTGAGTACTGAGCACCCAGCACCCTGAGTACTGAGCACTGAGCACACTGATCACTGAGCACCCAGCACCCTGAGTACTGAGCACACAGCAACCTGAGTACTGAGCACTCAGCACCCTGAGTACTGAGCACCGAGCACCCCGAGCACTGAGCACCCAGCACCCTGAGCACTGAGCACCCTGAGGACTGAGCACCCAGCACCCTGAGTACTGAGCACCCAGCACCCTGAGTACTGAGCACCCAGCATCCTGAGTACTGAGCACCGATCACCCTGAGCACTGAGCATCCAGCACCCCGAGCACTGAGCACCCAGCACCCTGAGTACTGAGCACCCTGAGTACTGAGCACCCAGCACCCCGAGCACTGAGCACAGAGCACCCTGAGTACTGAGCACCCTGAGTGCTGAACACCCAGCACCCTGAGTACTGAGCACCCAGCACCCTGAGCACTGAGCACCCAGCACCCTGAGTAATGAGCACCCAGCACCCTGAGTACTTAGCACGGAGCACCTGAGCACTGAGCACCCAGCACCCTGAGTTCTGAGCACCGAGCACCCTGAGTACTGAGCAACCAGCACCCTGAGTACTGAGCACCCAGCACCCTGAGTACTGAGCACCGAGCACCCCGAGTACTGAGCACCCAGCACCCTGAGCACTGAGCACGCAGCACCCCGAGCACTGAGCACCCAGCACCCTGAGCACTGAGCACCCAGCACCCTGAGTACTGAGCACCCAGCACCCTGAGTACTGAGCACACAGCACCCTGAGCACTGAGCACCCAGGACCCTGAGTACTGAGCATCCAGCACCCTGAACACTGAGCACCCAGCACCCTGAGTACTGAGCACCGAGCACCCCGAGCACTGAGCACCCAGCACCCTGAGTACTGAGCACCCAGCCCCAAAAGTACTGAGCACCGAGCATCCTGAGCACTGAGCACCGAGCAACCCGAGCACTGAGCACCCAGCACCCTGAGTACTGAGCACCCAGCACCAAGAGTACTGAGCAGCGAGCACCCCGAGCACTGAGCACCCAGCACCCTGAGTAATGAGCACCCAGCACCCCGAGTACTGAGCACCCAGCACCGTGAGTACTGAGAACCGAGCACCCTGAGTACTGAGCACCCAGCACGCTGAGCACTGAGCAACCATCACCCCGAGTACTGAGCACCCAGCACCCAGAGAATGAGCACCCAGCACCCTGAGTACTGAGCACCCAGCACCCTGAGTACTGAGCACCCAGCACCCCGAGCACTGAGCACCCTGAATACTGAGCACCCAGCACCCTGAATACTGTGCACTAAGCACCCAGAGGGCTGAGAACCCAGGACCCCGAGCACTGAGTACTGAGCACCCAGCACCCTGAGTACTGAGCACCGAGCTCCCCGAGCACTGAGCACCCTGAGTACTGAGCACCCAGCACCCTGAGTACTGAGCACCGATCTCCCCGAGCACTGAGCACCCAGCACCCTGAGCACTGAGCACCCAGCACCCCGAGCACTGAGCACCCAGCACCCTGTGTACTGAGCACCCAGCACCCAGAGCACTGAGCACCCAGCACCCTGAGCACTGAGCACCCAGAACCCTGAGTACTGAGCACCCAGCACCCTGAGTACTGAGCACCCAGACCCCGAGCACTGAGCACCCAGCACCCCTAGCAAAGTGCACCCAGCACCCTGAGTACTGAGAACCCAGCACCCTGAGCACTGAGCACGGAGCACCCCGAGGACTGAGCACCCAGCACCCTGAGTACTGAGCATCCAGCACCCTGAACACTGAGCACCCAGCACCTTGAGTACTGAGCACCGAGCACCCCGAGCACTGAGCACCCAGCACCCTGAGTACTGAGCACCCAGCAACCCGAGCACTGAGCACCCAGCACCCTGAGTACTGAGCATCCAGCACCCTGAAAACGGAGCACCCAGCACCCTGAGTACTGAGCACCGAGCACCCCGAGCACTGAGCACCCAGCACCCTGAGTACTGAGCACCCAGCACCAAAAGTACTGAGCACCGAGCATCCTGAGCACTGAGCACCGAGCACCCCGAGCACTGAGCACCCAGCACCCTGAGTACTGAGCACCCAGCACCAAGAGTACTGAGCAGCGAGCACCCCGAGCACTGAGCACCCAGCACCCTGAGTAATGAGCACCCAGCACCCCGAGTACTGAGCACCCAGCACCGTGAGTACTGAGAACCGAGCACCCTGAGTACTGAGCACCCAGCACGCTGAGCACTGAGCAACCATCACCCCGAGTACTGAGCACCCAGCACCCCGAGAATGAGCACCCAGCACCCTGAGTACTGAGCACCCAGCACCCTGAGTACTGAGCACCCAGCACCCCGAGCACTGAGCACCCTGAATACTGAGCACCCAGCACCCTGAATACTGTGAACTAAGCACCCAGAGGGCTGAGAACCCAGGACCCCGAGCACTGAGTACTGAGCACCCAGCACCCTGAGTACTGAGCACCGAGCTCCCCGAGCACTGAGCACCCTGAGTACTGAGCACCCAGCACCCTGAGTACTGAGCACCGAGCTCCCCGAGCACTGAGCACCCAGCACCCTGAGCACTGAGCAACCAGCACCCCGAGCACTGAGCACCCAGCACCCTGAGTACTGAGCACTGAGCACCCTGCGTACTAAGCACCCAGCACCCTGAGTACTGAGCACCCAGGACCCTGAGCACTGAGCACCGAGCACCCCGAGCACTGAGCACCCAGCACTCTGAGCACTCAGCACCCATCACCCCGATCACTGAGCTCCCAGCACCCTGAGCACTGAGCACCCAGCACCCTGAGCACTGAGCACCCAGCAGCCAGAGCACTGAGCACCCAGCACCCTGAGCACTGAGCACCCAGAACCCTGAGTACTGAGCACCCAGCACCCTGAGTACTGAGCACCCAGACCCCGAGCACTGAGCACCCAGCACCCCTAGCACTGTGCACCCAGCACGCTGAGTACTGAGAACCCAGCACCCTGAGTACTGAGCACCCAGCACCCTGAGCACTGAGCACCCAGCAAACCGAGCACTGAGCACCCAGCATCCTGAGCACTGAGTACTGACCACCCAGCACCCTGTGCACTGAGCACCCAGCACCCTGAGCACTGAGCACCCAGCACCCTGAGTACTGAGCACCCAGCACCCCAAGCACTGAGCACCGAGCACCCTGAATACTGAGCACCCAGCACGCTGACCACTGAGCACCCAGCACCCCGAGTACTGAGCACCCAGCACCCTGAGTACTGAGCACCCAGCACCCTGAGTACTGAGCACCCAGCACCCTGAGCACTGAGCACCCAGCACCCTGAGTAATGAGCACCCAGCACCCTGAGTACTTAGCACGGAGCACCTGAGCACTGAGCACCCAGCACCCTGAGTTCTGAGCACCGAGCACCCTGAGTACTGAGCAACCAGCACCCTGAGTACTGAGCACCCAGCACCCTGAGTACTGAGCACCGAGCACCCCGAGTACTGAGCACCCAGCACCCTGAGCACTGAGCACGCAGCACCCCGAGCACTGAGCACCCAGCACCCTGAGCACTGAGCACCCAGCACCCTGAGTACTGAGCACCCAGCACCCTGAGTACTGAGCACACAGCACCCTGAGCACTGAGCACCCAGGACCCTGAGTACTGAGCATCCAGCACCCTGAACACTGAGCACCCAGCACCCTGAGTACTGAGCACCGAGCACCCCGAGCACTGAGCACCCAGCACCCTGAGTACTGAGCACCCAGCCCCAAAAGTACTGAGCACCGAGCATCCTGAGCACTGAGCACCGAGCAACCCGAGCACTGAGCACCCAGCACCCTGAGTACTGAGCACCCAGCACCAAGAGTACTGAGCACCGAGCACCCCGAGCACTGAGCACCCAGCACCCTGAGTACTGAGCACCCAGCCCCAAAAGTACTGAGCACCGAGCATCCTGAGCACTGAGCACCGAGCACCCCGAGCACTGAGCACAGAGCACCCTGAGTACTGAGCACCCTGAGTGCTGAACACCCAGCACCCTGAGTACTGAGCACCCAGCACCCTGAGCACTGAGCACCCAGCACCCTGAGTAATGAGCACCCAGCACCCTGAGTACTTAGCACGGAGCACCTGAGCACTGAGCACCCAGCACCCTGAGTTCTGAGCACCGAGCACACTGAGTACTGAGCAACCAGCACCCTGAGTACTGAGCACCCAGCACCCTGAGTACTGAGCACCGAGCACCCCGAGTACTGAGCACCCAGCACCCTGAGCACTGAGCACGCAGCACCCCGAGCACTGAGCACCCAGCACCCTGAGCACTGAGCACCCAGCACCCTGAGTACTGAGCACCCAGCACCCTGAGTACTGAGCACACAGCACCCTGAGCACTGAGCACCCAGGACCCTGAGTACTGAGCATCCAGCACCCTGAACACTGAGCACCCAGCACCCTGAGTACTGAGCACCGAGCACCCCGAGCACTGAGCACCCAGCACCCTGAGTACTGAGCACCCAGCCCCAAAAGTACTGAGCACCGAGCATCCTGAGCACTGAGCACCGAGCAACCCGAGCACTGAGCACCCAGCACCCTGAGTACTGAGCACCCAGGACCCTGAGCACTGAGCACCGAGCACCCCGCGCACTGAGCACCCAGCACTCTGAGCACTCAGCACCCATCACCCCGATCACTGAGCTCCCAGCACCCTGAGAACTGAGCAGCCAGCACCCTGAGCACTGAGCACCCAGCACCCTGAGCACTGAGCACCCAGCACCCTGAGTACTGAGCATCAAGCACGCTGAGCACGGAGCACCCAGCATCCTGAGTACTGAGCACACAGCACACTGAGCACTGAGCACTCAGCACCCTGTGTATTGAGCACCGAGCACCCTGAGTACTGAGTACTGAGCACTGAGCACCCTGAGATCTGAGCACCCAGCACCCGGAGCACTGAGCACCCAGCTCCCCGAGCACTGAGCACCCTGAGTACTGAGCATCCAGCACCCTGAGTACTAAGCACCCAGCACCCAGAGCACTGAGCACCCAGCTCCCCGAGCACTGAGCACCCTGAGCACTGAGCACCCAGCACCCTGAGCACTGAGCACCCAGAACCCTGAGTACTGAGCACCCAGCACCCTGAGTACTGAGCACCCAGACCCCGAGCACTGAGCACCCAGCACCCCTAGCACTGTGCACCCAGCACCCTGAGTACTGAGAACCCAGCACCCTGAGTACTGAGCACCCAGCACCCTGAGCACTGAGCACCCAGCAAACCGAGCACTGAGCACCCAGCATCCTGAGCACTGAGTACTGACCACCCAGCACCCTGTGCACTGAGCACCCAGCACCCTGAGCACTGAGCACCCAGCACCCTGAGTACTGAGCACCCAGCACCCCAAGCACTGAGCACCGAGCACCCTGAATACTGAGCACCCAGCACGCTGACCACTGAGCACCCAGCACCCCGAGTACTGAGCACCCAGCACCCTGAGTACTGAGCACCCAGCACCCTGAGTACTGAGCACCCAGCACCCCGAGCACTGAGCACCCAGCACCCTGAGCACTGAGCACCCAGCACCCTGAGTACTGAGCATCAAGCACGCTGAGCACGGAGCACCCAGCATCCTGAGTACTGAGCACACAGCACACTGAGCACTGAGCACTCAGCACCCTGTGTATTGAGCACCGAGCACCCTGAGTACTGAGTACTGAGCACTGAGCACCCTGAGATCTGAGCACCCAGCACCCGGAGCACTGAGCACCCAGCTCCCCGAGCACTGAGCACCCTGAGTACTGAGCATCCAGCACCCTGAGTACTAAGCACCCAGCACCCAGAGCACTGAGCACCCAGCTCCCTGAGCACTGAGCACCCTGAGTACTGAGCACCCAGCACCCTGAGTACTGAGCACCGATCTCCCCGAGCACTGAGCACCCAGCACCCTGAGCACTGAGCACCCAGCACCCCGAGCACTGAGCACCCAGCACCCTGTGTACTGAGCTCCCAGCACCCAGAGCACTGAGCACCCAGCACCCTGAGCACTGAGCACCCAGAACCCTGAGTACTGAGCACCCAGCACCCTGAGTACTGAGCACCCAGACCCCGAGCACTGAGCACCCAGCACCCCTAGCACTGTGCACCCAGCACCCTGAGTACTGAGAACCGAGCACCCTGAGTACGGAGCACCCAGCACCCTGAGCACTGAGCACCCAGCAGCCCGAGCACTGAGCACCCAGCATCCTGAGCACTGAGTACTGGGCACCCAGCACCCTGAGCACTGAGCACCCAGCACCCTGAGCACTGAGCACCCAGCACCCTGAGTACTGAGCACCCAGCACCCCAAGCACTGAGCACCGAGCACCCTGAGTACTGAGCACCCAGCACGCTGAGCACTGAGCACCCAGCACCCCGAGTACTGAGCACCCAGCACCCTGAGTACTGAGCACCCAGCACCCTGAGTACTGAGCACCCAGCACCCCGAGCACTGAGCACCCAGCACCCTGAGCACTGAGCACCCAGCACCCTGAGTACTGAGCATCAAGCACGCTGAGCACTGAGCACCCAGCACCCTGAGTACTGAGCACCCAGCATCCCGAGCACTGAGCACCCAGCACCCTGAGCACTGAGCACCCAGCAACCTGAGTACTGAGCATCAAGCACGCTGAGCACTGAGCACCCAGCACCCTGAGTACTGAGCACCCAGCACCCTGAGTACTGAGCACCGAGCACCCCGAGCACTGAGCACCGAGCACCCTGAGTACTGAGCACCCAGCACCCTGAGTACTGAGCACTGAGCACTGAGCACCCTGAGCACTGAGCACCCAGCACCCTGAGCACTGAGCACCCAGCATCCTGAGCACTGTGTACTGAGCACCCAGCACACTGAGCACTGAGCAGCCAGCACGATGAGCACTGAGCACCCAGCACCCTGAGTACTGAGCACCCAGCACCCCAAACACTGAGCACCGAGCTCCCTGAGAACTGAGCACCGAGCACCCTGAGTACTGAGCACCCAGCACCATGAGTACTGAGCCCTGAGCACCCAGAGTACTGAGCAACCTGAGTACTGAGCACCCAGCACCCCGAGAATGAGCACCCAGCACCATGAGTACTGAGCACCGCGCACCCTGAGCACTGAGCACCCAGCACCCTGAGTACTGAGCACCAAGCACCCTGAGTACTGAGCACCCAGCACCCTGAGAACTGAGCACCCAGCACCCTGAATTCTGAGCACCCAGCACCCTGAGCACTGAGCACACTGAGTACTGAGCAACCAGCAACCTGAGCACTGAGCACCCAGCACCCCGAGCACTGAGCACCCAGCACCCCGAGCACTGAGCACTGAGCACCCTGAGCACTGAGGACACAGCATCCCGAGCACTGAGCACCCAGCACCCTGAGTACTGAGCACCCATCACCTTGAGCACAGAGGACCCAGCACCCCGAGCACTGAGCAACCAGCACGCTGAGTACTGAGCACTGAGCATCCAGCACCCTGAGTACTGAGCACCTAGCACCCCGAGTACTGAGCACCCAGCACCCTGAGCACTGAGCACGGAGCACCCCGAGGACTGAGCACCCAGCACCCTGAGTACTGAGCATCCAGCACCCTGAACACTGAGCACCCAGAACCCTGAGCACTGAGCACGGAGCACCCCGAGGACTGAGCACCCAGCACCCTGAGCACTGAGCACGGAGCACCCCGAGTACTGAGCACCCAGCACCCTGAGTACTGAGCATCCAGCACCCTGAACACTGAGCACCCAGCACCCTGAGTACTGAGCATCCAGCACCCTGAACACTGAGCACCCAGCACCCTGAGCACTGAGCACGGAGCACCCCGAGTACTGAGCACCCAGCACCCTGAGTACTGAGCACCCAGCACCCTGAGTACTGAGCACCCAGCACCCCGAGCACTGAGCACCCAGCACCCTGAGCACTGAGCACCCAGCACCCTGAGTACTGAGCATCAAGCACGCTGAGCACGGAGCACCCAGCATCCTGAGTACTGAGCACACAGCACACTGAGCACTGAGCACTCAGCACCCTGTGTATTGAGCACCGAGCACCCTGAGTACTGAGTACTGAGCACTGAGCACCCTGAGATCTGAGCACCCAGCACCCGGAGCACTGAGCACCCAGCTCCCCGAGCACTGAGCACCCTGAGTACTGAGCATCCAGCACCCTGAGTACTAAGCACCCAGCACCCAGAGCACTGAGCACCCAGCTCCCTGAGCACTGAGCACCCTGAGTACTGAGCACCCAGCACCCTGAGTACTGAGCACCGATCTCCCCGAGCACTGAGCACCCAGCACCCTGAGCACTGAGCACCCAGCACCCCGAGCACTGAGCACCCAGCACCCTGTGTACTGAGCTCCCAGCACCCAGAGCACTGAGCACCCAGCACCCTGAGCACTGAGCACCCAGAACCCTGAGTACTGAGCACCCAGCACCCTGAGTACTGAGCACCCAGACCCCGAGCACTGAGCACCCAGCACCCCTAGCACTGTGCACCCAGCACCCTGAGTACTGAGAACCCAGCACCCTGAGTACGGAGCACCCAGCACCCTGAGCACTGAGCACCCAGCAGCCCGAGCACTGAGCACCCAGCATCCTGAGCACTGAGTACTGGGCACCCAGCACCCTGAGCACTGAGCACCCAGCACCCTGAGCACTGAGCACCCAGCACCCTGAGTACTGAGCACCCAGCACCCCAAGCACTGAGCACCGAGCACCCTGAGTACTGAGCACCCAGCACGCTGAGCACTGAGCACCCAGCACCCCGAGTACTGAGCACCCAGCACCCTGAGTACTGAGCACCCAGCACCCTGAGTACTGAGCACCCAGCACCCCGAGCACTGAGCACCCAGCACCCTGAGCACTGAGCACCCAGCACCCTGAGTACTGAGCATCAAGCACGCTGAGCACTGAGCACCCAGCACCCTGAGTACTGAGCACCCAGCATCCCGAGCACTGAGCACCCAGCACCCTGAGCACTGAGCACCCAGCAACCTGAGTACTGAGCATCAAGCACGCTGAGCACTGAGCACCCAGCACCCTGAGTACTGAGCACCCAGCACCCTGAGTACTGAGCACCGAGCACCCCGAGCACTGAGCACCGAGCACCCTGAGTACTGAGCACCCAGCACCCTGAGTACTGAGCACTGAGCACTGAGCACCCTGAGCACTGAGCACCCAGCACCCTGAGCACTGAGCACCCAGCATCCTGAGCACTGTGTACTGAGAACCCAGCACACTGAGCACTGAGCAGCCAGCACGATGAGCACTGAGCACCCAGCACCCTGAGTACTGAGCACCCAGCACCCCAAACACTGAGCACCGAGCTCCCTGAGAACTGAGCACCGAGCACCCTGAGTACTGAGCACCCAGCACCATGAGTACTGAGCCCTGAGCACCCAGAGTACTGAGCAACCTGAGTACTGAGCACCCAGCACCCCGAGAATGAGCACCCAGCACCATGAGTACTGAGCACCGCGCACCCTGAGCACTGAGCACCCAGCACCCTGAGTACTGAGCACCAAGCACCCTGAGTACTGAGCACCCAGCACCCTGAGAACTGAGCACCCAGCACCCTGAATTCTGAGCACCCAGCACCCTGAGCACTGAGCACACTGAGTACTGAGCAACCAGCAACCTGAGCACTGAGCACCCAGCACCCCGAGCACTGAGCACCCAGCACCCCGAGCACTGAGCACTGAGCACCCTGAGCACTGAGGACACAGCATCCCGAGCACTGAGCACCCAGCACCCTGAGTACTGAGCACCCATCACCTTGAGCACAGAGGACCCAGCACCCCGAGCACTGAGCAACCAGCACGCTGAGTACTGAGCACTGAGCATCCAGCACCCTGAGTACTGAGCACCTAGCACCCCGAGTACTGAGCACCCAGCACCCTGAGCACTGAGCACGGAGCACCCCGAGGACTGAGCACCCAGCACCCTGAGTACTGAGCATCCAGCACCCTGAACACTGAGCACCCAGCACCCTGAGCACTGAGCACGGAGCACCCCGAGGACTGAGCACCCAGCACCCTGAGTACTGAGCACCCAGCAACACGAGCACTGAGCACCCAGCACCCTGAGTACTGAGCATCCAGCACCCTGAACACTGAGCACCCAGCACCCTGAGTACTGAGCACCGAGCACCCCGAGCACTGAGCACCCAGCACCCTGAGTACTGAGCACCCAGCACCAAAAGTACTGAGCACCGAGCATCCTGAGCACTGAGCACCGAGCACCCCGAGCACTGAGCACCCAGCACCCTGAGTACTGAGCACCCAGCAACAAGAGTACTGAGCAGCGAGCACCCCGAGCACTGAGCACCCAGCACCCTGAGTAATGAGCACCCAGCACCCCGAGTACTGAGCACCCAGCACCGTGAGTACAGAGAACCGAGCACCCTGAGTACTGAGCAACCAGCACGCTGAGCACTGAGCAACCATCACCCCGAGTACTGAGCACCCAGCACCCCGAGAATGAGCACCCAGCACCCTGAGTACTGAGCACCCAGCACCCTGAGTACTGAGCACCCAGCACCCCGAGCACTGAGCACCCTGAATACTGAGCACCCAGCACCCTGAATACTGTGAACTAAGCACCCAGAGGGCTGAGAACCCAGGACCCCGAGCACTGAGTACTGAGCACCCAGCACCCTGAGTACTGAGCACCGAGCTCCCCGAGCACTGAGCACCCTGAGTACTGAGCACCCAGCACCCTGAGTACTGAGCACCGAGCTCCCCGAGCACTGAGCAACCAGCACCCTGAGCACTGAGAACCCAGCACCCCGAGCACTGAGCACCCAGCACCCTGAGTACTGAGCACTGAGCACCCTGCGTACTAAGCACCCAGCACCCTGAGTACTGAGCACCCAGGACCCTGAGCACTCAGCACCCATCACCCCGATCACTGAGCTCCCAGCACCCTGAGCACTGAGCACCCAGCACCCTGAGCACTGAGCACCCAGCAGCCAGAGCACTGAGCACCCAGCACCCTGAGCACTGAGCACCCAGAACCCTGAGTACTGAGCACCCAGCACCCTGAGTACTGAGCACCCAGACCCCGAGCACTGAGCACCCAGCACCCCTAGCACTGTGCACCCAGCACCCTGAGTACTGAGAACCCAGCACCCTGAGTACTGAGCACCCAGCACCCTGAGCACTGAGCACCCAGCAAAACGAGCACTGAGCACCCAGCATCCTGAGCACTGAGTACTGACCACCCAGCACCCTGTGCACTGAGCACCCAGCACCCTGAGCACTGAGCACCCAGCACCCTGAGTACTGAGCACCCAGCACCCCAAGCACTGAGCACCGAGCACCCTGAATACTGAGCACCCAGCACGCTGAGCACTGAGCACCCAGCACCCCGAGTACTGAGCACCCAGCACCCTGAGTACTGAGCACCCAGCACCCTGAGTACTGAGCACCCAGCACCCCGAGCACTGAGCACCCAGCACCCTGAGCACTGAGCACCCAGTACCCTGAGTACTGAGCATCAAGCACGCTGAGCACGGAGCACCCAGCATCCTGAGTACTGAGCACACAGCACCGTGAGCACTGAGCACCCAGCACCTTGAGTACTGAGCACCGAGCACCCCGAGCACTGAGCACCCAGCACCCTGAGTACTGAGCACCCAGCAACCCGAGCACTGAGCACCCAGCACCCTGAGTACTGAGCACCCAGCACCCTGAGTACTGAGCACTGAGCACCCTGATCACTGAGCACCCAGCACCCTGAGTACTGAGCACCCAGCAACCTGAGTACTGAGCACTCAGCACCCTGAGTACTGAGCACCGAGCACCCCGAGCACTGAGCACCCAGCACCCTGAGCACTGAGCACCCTGAGGACTGAGCATCCAGCACCCTGAGTACTGAGCACCCAGCACCCTGAGTACTGAGCACCCAGCATCCTGAGTACTGAGCACCGATCACCCTGAGCACTGAGCATCCAGCACCCCGAGCACTGAGCACCCAGCACCCTGATTACTGAGCACCCTGAGTACTGAGCACCCAGCACCCCGAGCACTGAACACAGAGCACCCTGAGTACTGAGCACCCTGAGTGCTGAACACCCAGCACCCTGAGTACTGAGCACCCAGCACCCTGAGCACTGAGCACCCAGCACCCTGAGTACTGAGCACCGAGCACCCCGAGCACTGAGCACCCAGCACCCTGAGTACTGAGCACCCAGCACCAAAAGTACTGAGCACCGAGCATCCTGAGCACTGAGCACCGAGCACCCCGAGCACTGAGCACCCAGCACCCTGAGTACTGAGCACCCAGCAACAAGAGTACTGAGCAGCGAGCACCCCGAGCACTGAGCACCCAGCACCCTGAGTAATGAGCACCCAGCACCCCGAATACTGAGCACCCAGCACCGTGAGTACAGAGAACCGAGCACCCTGAGTACTGAGCAACCAGCACGCTGAGCACTGAGCAACCATCACCCCGAGTACTGAGCACCCAGCACCCCGAGAATGAGCACCCAGCACCCTGAGTACTGAGCACCCAGCACCCTGAGTACTGAGCACCCAGCACCCCGAGCACTGAGCACCCTGAATACTGAGCACCCAGCACCCTGAATACTGTGAACTAAGCACCCAGAGGGCTGAGAACCCAGGACCCCGAGCACTGAGTACTGAGCACCCAGCACCCTGAGTACTGAGCACCGAGCTCCCCGAGCACTGAGCACCCTGAGTACTGAGCACCCAGCACCCTGAGTACTGAGCACCGAGCTCCCCGAGCACTGAGCAACCAGCACCCTGAGCACTGAGAACCCAGCACCCCGAGCACTGAGCACCCAGCACCCTGAGTACTGAGCACTGAGCACCCTGCGTACTAAGCACCCAGCACCCTGAGTACTGAGCACCCAGGACCCTGAGCACTCAGCACCCATCACCCCGATCACTGAGCTCCCAGCACCCTGAGCACTGAGCACCCAGCACCCTGAGCACTGAGCACCCAGCAGCCAGAGCACTGAGCACCCAGCTCCCTGAGCACTGAGCACCCAGAACCCTGAGTACTGAGCACCCAGCACCCTGAGTACTGAGCACCCAGACCCCGAGCACTGAGCACCCAGCACCCCTAGCACTGTGCACCCAGCACCCTGAGTACTGAGAACCCAGCACCCTGAGTACTGAGCACCCAGCACCCTGAGCACTGAGCACCCAGCAAAACGAGCACTGAGCACCCAGCATCCTGAGCACTGAGTACTGACCACCCAGCACCCTGTGCACTGAGCACCCAGCACCCTGAGCACTGAGCACCCAGCACCCTGAGTACTGAGCACCCAGCACCCCAAGCACTGAGCACCGAGCACCCTGAATACTGAGCACCCAGCACGCTGAGCACTGAGCACCCAGCACCCCGAGTACTGAGCACCCAGCACCCTGAGTACTGAGCACCCAGCACCCTGAGTACTGAGCACCCAGCACCCCGAGCACTGAGCACCCAGCACCCTGAGCACTGAGCACCCCGTACCCTGAGTACTGAGCATCAAGCACGCTGAGCACGGAGCACCCAGCATCCTGAGTACTGAGCACACAGCACCGTGAGCACTGAGCACCCAGCACCTTGAGTACTGAGCACCGAGCACCCCGAGCACTGAGCACCCAGCACCCTGAGTACTGAGCACCCAGCAACCCGAGCACTGAGCACCCAGCACCCTGAGTACTGAGCACCCAGCACCCTGAGTACTGAGCACTGAGCACCCTGATCACTGAGCACCCAGCACCCTGAGTACTGAGCACCCAGCAACCTGAGTACTGAGCACTCAGCACCCTGAGTACTGAGCACCGAGCACCCCGAGCACTGAGCACCCAGCACCCTGAGCACTGAGCACCCTGAGGACTGAGCATCCAGCACCCTGAGTACTGAGCACCCAGCACCCTGAGTACTGAGCACCCAGCATCCTGAGTACTGAGCACCGATCACCCTGAGCACTGAGCATCCAGCACCCCGAGCACTGAGCACCCAGCACCCTGAGTACTGAGCACCCTGAGTACTGAGCACCCAGCACCCCGAGCACTGAACACAGAGCACCCTGAGTACTGAGCACCCTGAGTGCTGAACACCCAGCACCCTGAGTACTGAGCACCCAGCACCCTGAGCACTGAGCACCCAGCACCCTGAGTAATGAGCACCCAGCACCCTGAGTACTTAGCACGGAGCACCTGAGCACTGAGCACCCAGCACCCTGAGTTCTGAGCACCGAGCACCCTGAGTACTGAGCAACCAGCACCCTGAGTACTGAGTACCCAGCACCCTGAGTACTGAGCACCGAGCACCCCGAGTACTGAGCACCCAGCACCCTGAGCACTGAGCACGCAGCACCCCGAGCACTGAGCACCCAGCACCCTGAGTACTGAGCACCGAGCCCCCCGAGCACTGAGCACCCAGCACCCTGAGCACTGAGCACCCAGCACCCTGAGTACTGAGCACCCAGCACCCTGAGTACTGAGCACACAGCACCCTGAGCACTGAGCACCCAGGACCCTGAGTACTGAGCATCCAGCACCCTGAACACTGAGCACCCAGCACCCTGAGTACTGAGCACCGAGCACCCCGAGCACTGAGCACCCAGCACCCTGAGTACTGAGCACCCAGCCCCAAAAGTACTGAGCACCGAGCATCCTGAGCACTGAGCACCGAGCACCCCGAGCACTGAGCACCCAGCACCCTGAGTACTGAGCACCCAGCACCAAGAGTACTGAGCAGCGAGCACCCCGAGCACTGAGCACCCAGCACCCTGAGTAATGAGCACCCAGCACCCCGAGTACTGAGCACCCAGCACCGTGAGTACTGAGAACCGAGCACCCTGAGTACTGAGCACCCAGCACGCTGAGCACTGAGCAACCATCACCCCGAGTACTGAGCACCCAGCACCCAGAGAATGAGCACCCAGCACCCTGAGTACTGAGCACCCAGCACCCTGAGTACTGAGCACCCAGCACCCCGAGCACTGAGCACCCTGAATACTGAGCACCCAGCACCCTGAATACTGTGCACTAAGCACCCAGAGGGCTGAGAACCCAGGACCCCGAGCACTGAGTACTGAGCACCCAGCACCCTGAGTACTGAGCACCGAGCTCCCCGAGCACTGAGCACCCTGAGTACTGAGCACCCAGCACCCTGAGTACTGAGCACCGATCTCCCCGAGCACTGAGCACCCAGCACCCTGAGCACTGAGCACCCAGCACCCCGAGCACTGAGCACCCAGCACCCTGTGTACTGAGCACCCAGCACCCAGAGCACTGAGCACCCAGCACCCTGAGCACTGAGCACCCAGAACCCTGAGTACTGAGCACCCAGCACCCTGAGTACTGAGCACCCAGACCCCGAGCACTGAGCACCCAGCACCCCTAGCAAAGTGCACCCAGCACCCTGAGTACTGAGAACCCAGCACCCTGAGTACGGAGCACCCAGCACCCTGAGCACTGAGCACCCAGCAGCCCGAGCACTGAGCACCCAGCATCCTGAGCACTGAGTACTGGGCACCCAGCACCCTGAGCACTGAGCACCCAGCACCCTGAGCACTGAGCACCCAGCACCCTGAGTACTGAGCACCCAGCACCCCAAGCACTGAGCACCGAGCACCCTGAGTACTGAGCACCCAGCACGCTGAGCACTGAGCACCCAGCACCCCGAGTACTGAGCACCCAGACCCTGAGTACTGAGCACCCAGCACCCTGAGTACTGAGCACCCAGCACCCCGAGCACTGAGCACCCAGCACCCTGAGCACTGAGCACCCAGCACCCTGAGTACTGAGCATCAAGCACGCTGAGCACTGAGCACCCAGCACCCTGAGTACTGAGCACCCAGCACCCCGAGCACTGAGCACCCAGCACCCTGAGCACTGAGCACCCAGCAACCTGAGTACTGAGCATCAAGCACGCTGAGCACTGAGCACCCAGCACCCTGAGTACTGAGCACCCAGCACCCTGAGTACTGAGCACCGAGCACCCCGAGCACTGAGCACCGAGCACCCTGAGTACTGAGCACTCAGCACCCTGAGTACTGAGCACTGAGCACTGAGCACCCTGAGCACTGAGCACCCAGCACCCTGAGCACTGAGCACCCAGCATCCTGAGCACTGTGTACTGAGCACCCAGCACACTGAGCACTGAGCAGCCAGCACGATGAGCACTGAGCACCCAGCACCCTGAGTACTGAGCACCCAGCACCCCAAACACTGAGCACCGAGCTCCCTGAGAACTGAGCACCGAGCACCCTGAGTACTGAGCACCCAGCACCATGAGTACTGAGCCCTGAGCACCCAGAGTACTGAGCAACCTGAGTACTGAGCACCCAGCACCCCGAGAATGAGCACCCAGCACCATGAGTACTGAGCACCGCGCACCCTGAGCACTGAGCACCCAGCACCCTGAGTACTGAGCACCAAGCACCCTGAGTACTGAGCACCCAGCACCCTGAGAACTGAGCACCCAGCACCCTGAATTCTGAGCACCCAGCACCCTGAGCACAGAGCACACTGAGTACTGAGCAACCAGCAACCTGAGCACTGAGCACCCAGCACCCCGAGCACTGAGCACCCAGCACCCCGAGCACTGAGCACTGAGCACCCTGAGCACTGAGGACACAGCATCCCGAGCACTGAGCACCCAGCACCCTGAGTACTGAGCACCCATCACCTTGAGCACAGAGGACCCAGCACCCCGAGCACTGAGCAACCAGCACGCTGAGTACTGAGCACTGAGCATCCAGCACCCTGAGTACTGAGCACCCAGCACCCCGAGTACTGAGCACCCAGCACCCTGAGCACTGAGCACGGAGCACCCCGAGGACTGAGCACCCAGCACCCTGAGTACTGAGCATCCAGCACCCTGAACACTGAGCACCCAGCACCTTGAGTACTGAGCACCGAGCACCCCGAGCACTGAGCACCCAGCACCCTGAGTACTGAGCACCCAGCAACCCGAGCACTGAGCACCCAGCACCCTGAGTACTGAGCATCCAGCACCCTGAAAACTGAGCACCCAGCACCCTGAGTACTGAGCACCGAGCACCCCGAGCACTGAGCACCCAGCACCCTGAGTACTGAGCACACAGCACCAAAAGTACTGAGCACCGAGCATCCTGAGCACTGAGCACCGAGCACCCCGAGCACTGAGCACCCAGCACCCTGAGTACTGAGCACCCAGCACCAAGAGTACTGAGCAGCGAGCACCCCGAGCACTGAGCACCCAGCACCCTGAGTAATGAGCACCCAGCACCCCGAGTACTGAGCACCCAGCACCGTGAGTACTGAGAACCGAGCACCCTGAGTACTGAGCACCCAGCACGCTGAGCACTGAGCAACCATCACCCCGAGTACTGAGCACCCAGCACCCCGAGAATGAGCACCCAGCACCCTGAGTACTGAGCACCCAGCACCCTGAGTACTGAGCACCCAGCACCCCGAGCACTGAGCACCCTGAATACTGAGCACCCAGCACCCTGAATACTGTGAACTAAGCACCCAGAGGGCTGAGAACCCAGGACCCCGAGCACTGAGTACTGAGCACCCAGCACCCTGAGTACTGAGCACCGAGCTCCCCGAGCACTGAGCACCCTGAGTACTGAGCACCCAGCACCCTGAGTACTGAGCACCGAGCTCCCCGAGCACTGAGCACCCAGCACCCTGAGCACTGAGCACCCAGCACCCCGAGCACTGAGCACCCAGCACCCTGAGTACTGAGCACTGAGCACCCTGCGTACTAAGCACCCAGCACCCTGAGTACTGAGCACCCAGGACCCTGAGCACTGAGCACCGAGCACCCCGAGCACTGAGCACCCAGCACCCTGAGCACTCAGCACCCATCACCCCGATCACTGAGCTCCCAGCACCCTGAGCACTGAGCACCCAGCACCCTGAGCACTGAGCACCCAGCAGCCAGAGCACTGAGCACCCAGCACCCTGAGCACTGAGCACCCAGAACCCTGAGTACTGAGCACCCAGCACCCTGAGTACTGAGCACCCAGACCCCGAGCACTGAGCACCCAGCACCCCTAGCACTGTGCACCCTGCACCCTGAGTACTGAGAACCCAGCACCCTGAGTACTGAGCACCCAGCACCCTGAGCACTGAGCACCCAGCAAACCGAGCACTGAGCACCCAGCATCCTGAGCACTGAGTACTGACCACCCAGCACCCTGTGCACTGAGCACCCAGCACCCTGAGCACTGAGCACCCAGCACCCTGAGTACTGAGCACCCAGCACCCCAAGCACTGAGCACCGAGCACCCTGAATACTGAGCACCCAGCACGCTGAGCACTGAGCACCCAGCACCCCGAGTACTGAGCACCCAGCACCCTGAGTACTGAGCACCCAGCACCCTGAGTACTGAGCACCCAGCACCCCGAGCACTGAGCACCCAGCACCCTGAGCACTGAGCACCCAGCACCCTGAGTACTGAGCATCAAGCACGCTGAGCACGGAGCACCCAGCATCCTGAGTACTGAGCACACAGCACACTGAGCACTGAGCACTCAGCACCCTGTGTATTGAGCACCGAGCACCCTGAGTACTGAGTACTGAGCACTGAGCACCCTGAGATCTGAGCACCCAGCACCCTGAGCACTGAGCACCCAGCTCCCCGAGCACTGAGCACCCTGAGTACTGAGCATCCAGCACCCTGAGTACTAAGCACCCAGCACCCTGAGCACTGAGCACCCAGCTCCCCGAGCACTGAGCACCCTGAGTACTGAGCACCCAGCACCCTGAGTACTGAGCACCGATCTCCCCGAGCACTGAGCACCCAGCACCCTGAGCACTGAGCACCCAGCACCCCGAGCACTGAGCACCCAGCACCCTGTGTACTGAGCACCCAGCACCCAGAGCACTGAGCACCCAGCACCCTGAGCACTGAGCACCCAGAACCCTGAGTACTGAGCACCCAGCACCCTGAGTACTGAGCACCCAGACCCCGAGCACTGAGCACCCAGCACCCCTAGCACTGTGCACCCAGCACCCTGAGTACTGAGAACCCAGCACCCTGAGTACGGAGCACCCAGCACCCTGAGCACTGAGCACCCAGCAGTCCGAGCACTGAGCACCCAGCATCCTGAGCACTGAGTACTGGGCACCCAGCACCCTGAGCACTGAGCACCCAGCACCCTGAGCACTGAGCACCCAGCACCCTGAGTACTGAGCACCCAGCACCCCAAGCACTGAGCACCGAGCACCCTGAGTACTGAGCACCCAGCACGCTGAGCACTGAGCACCCAGCACCCCGAGTACTGAGCACCCAGGACCCTGAGTACTGAGCACCCAGCACCCTGAGTACTGAGCACCCAGCACCCCGAGCACTGAGCACCCAGCACCCTGAGCACTGAGCACCCAGCACCCTGAGTACTGAGCATCAAGCACGCTGAGCACTGAGCACCCAGCACCCTGAGTACTGAGCACCCAGCACCCAGAGCACTGAGCACCCAGCACCCTGAGCACTGAGCACCCAGCAACCTGAGTACTGAGCATCAAGCACGCTGAGCACTGAGCACCCAGCACCCTGAGTACTGAGCACCCAGCACCCTGAGTACTGAGCACCGAGCACCCCGAGCACTGAGCACCGAGCACCCTGAGTACTGAGCACCCAGCACCCTGAGTACTGAGCACTGAGCACTGAGCACCCTGAGCACTGAGCACCCAGCACCCTGAGCACTGAGCACCCAGCATCCTGAGCACTGTGTACTGAGCACCCAGCACACTGAGCACTGAGCAGCCAGCACGATGAGCACTGAGCACCCAGCACCCTGAGTACTGAGCACCCAGCACCCCAAACACTGAGCACCGAGCTCCCTGAGAACTGAGCACCGAGCACCCTGAGTACTGAGCACCCAGCACCATGAGTACTGAGCCCTGAGCACCCAGAGTACTGAGCAACCTGAGTACTGAGCACCCAGCACCCCGAGAATGAGCACCCAGCACCATGAGTACTGAGCACCGCGCACCCTGAGCACTGAGCACCCAGCACCCTGAGTACTGAGCACCAAGCACCCTGAGTACTGAGCACCCAGCACCCTGAGAACTGAGCACCCAGCACCCTGAATTCTGAGCACCCAGCACCCTGAGCACTGAGCACACTGAGTACTGAGCAACCAGCAACCTGAGCACTGAGCACCCAGCACCCCGAGCACTGAGCACCCAGCACCCCGAGCACTGAGCACTGAGCACCCTGAGCACTGAGGACACAGCATCCCGAGCACTGAGCACCCAGCACCCTGAGTACTGAGCACCCATCACCTTGAGCACAGAGGACCCAGCACCCCGAGCACTGAGCAACCAGCACGCTGAGTACTGAGCACTGAGCATCCAGCACCCTGAGTACTGAGCACCCAGCACCCCGAGTACTGAGCACCCAGCACCCTGAGCACTGAGCACGGAGCACCCCGAGGACTGAGCACCCAGCACCCTGAGTACTGAGCATCCAGCACCCTGAACACTGAGCACCCAGCACCTTGAGTACTGAGCACCGAGCACCCCGAGCACTGAGCACCCAGCACCCTGAGTACTGAGCACCCAGCAACCCGAGCACTGAGCACCCAGCACCCTGAGTACTGAGCATCCAGCACCCTGAACACTGAGCACCCAGCACCCTGAGTACTGAGCACCGAGCACCCCGAGCACTGAGCACCCAGCACCCTGAGTACTGAGCACCCAGCACCAAAAGTACTGAGCACCGAGCATCCTGAGCACTGAGCACCGAGCACCCCGAGCACTGAGCACCCAGCACCCTGAGTACTGAGCACCCAGCAACAAGAGTACTGAGCAGCGAGCACCCCGAGCACTGAGCACCCAGCACCCTGAGTAATGAGCACCCAGCACCCCGAGTACTGAGCACCCAGCACCGTGAGTACTGAGAACCGAGCACCCTGAGTACTGAGCACCCAGCACGCTGAGCACTGAGCAACCATCACCCCGAGTACTGAGCACCCAGCACCCCGAGAATGAGCACCCAGCACCCTGAGTACTGAGCACCCAGCACCCTGAGTACTGAGCACCCAGCACCCCGAGCACTGAGCACCCTGAATACTGAGCACCCAGCACCCTGAATACTGTGAACTAAGCACCCAGAGGGCTGAGAACCCAGGACCCCGAGCACTGAGTACTGAGCACCCAGCACCCTGAGTACTGAGCACCGAGCTCCCCGAGCACTGAGCACCCTGAGTACTGAGCACCCAGCACCCTGAGTACTGAGCACCGAGCTCCCCGAGCACTGAGCAACCAGCACCCTGAGCACTGAGCACCCAGCACCCCGAGCACTGAGCACCCAGCACCCTGAGTACTGAGCACTGAGCACCCTGCGTACTAAGCACCCAGCACCCTGAGTACTGAGCACCCAGGACCCTGAGCACTGAGCACCGAGCACCCCGAGCACTGAGCACCCAGCACCCTGAGCACTCAGCACCCATCACCCCGATCACTGAGCTCCCAGCACCCTGAGCACTGAGCACCCAGCACCCTGAGCACTGAGCACCCAGCAGCCAGAGCACTGAGCACCCAGCACCCTGAGCACTGAGCACCCAGAACCCTGAGTACTGAGCACCCAGCACCCTGAGTACTGAGCACCCAGACCCCGAGCACTGAGCACCCAGCACCCCTAGCACTGTGCACCCAGCACCCTGAGTACTGAGAACCCAGCACCCTGAGTACTGAGCACCCAGCACCCTGAGCACTGAGCACCCAGCAAACCGAGCACTGAGCACCCAGCATCCTGAGCACTGAGTACTGACCACCCAGCACCCTGTGCACTGAGCACCCAGCACCCTGAGCACTGAGCACCCAGCACCCTGAGTACTGAGCACCCAGCACCCCAAGCACTGAGCACCGAGCACCCTGAATACTGAGCACCCAGCACGCTGAGCACTGAGCACCCAGCACCCCGAGTACTGAGCACCCAGCACCCTGAGTACTGAGCACCCAGCACCCTGAGTACTGAGCACCCAGCACCCCGAGCACTGAGCACCCAGCACCCTGAGCACTGAGCACCCAGCACCCTGAGTACTGAGCATCAAGCACGCTGAGCACGGAGCACCCAGCATCCTGAGTACTGAGCACACAGCACACTGAGCACTGAGCACTCAGCACCCTGTGTATTGAGAACCGAGCACCCTGAGTACTGAGTACTGAGCACTGAGCACCCTGAGATCTGAGCACCCAGCACCCTGAGCACTGAGCACCCAGCTCCCCGAGCACTGAGCACCCTGAGTACTGAGCATCCAGCACCCTGAGTACTAAGCACCCAGCACCCTGAGCACTGAGCACCCAGCACCCTGAGTACTGAGCACCCAGCACCCCGAGCACTGAGCACCCAGCACCCTGAGTACTGAGCACCCAGCACCCTGAGTACTGAGCACCGAGCACCCCGATCACTGAGCACCCAGCACCCTGAGCACTGAGCACCCTGAGGACTGAGCACCCAGCAACCAGAGCACTGAGCACCCAGCACCCTGAGTACTGAGCACCGATCAGCCTGAGCACTGAGCACCCAGAACCCCGAGCACTGAGCACCCAGCACCGTGAGTACTGAGCACCCAGCACCCCGAGCACTGAGCACCCAGCACCCTGAGTACTGAGCACCCTGAGTACTGAGCACCGATCACCCTGAGCACTGAGCTCCCAGCACCCTGAGTACTGAGCACCCAGCACCCTGAGCACTGAGCACCCAGCACCCTGAGTACTGAGCACCCAGCCCCCCGAGTACTGAGCACCCAGCACCCCGAGCACTGAGCACCCAGCACCCCGAGCACTGAGCACCCAGCACCCTGAGTACTGAGCACCCAGCACCCTGAGCACTGAGCACCCAGAACCCTGAGCACTGAGCACCCAGCAACCTGAGCACTGAGCACCCAGCACCCTGAGTACTGAGCACCCAGCACCCTGAGCACTGAGCACCCAGAACCCCGAGCACTGAGCACCCAGCACCCTGAGTACTGAGCACCCTGAGTACTGAGCAAAGATCACCCTGAGCACTGAGCTCCCAGCACCCTGAGTACTGAGCACCCAGCACCCTGAGCACTGAGCACCCAGCACCCTGAGCACTGAGCACCCAGCACCCTGAGCACTGAGCACCCAGCACCCTGAGTACTGAGCACCCAGCACCCTGAGCACTGAGCACCCAGCACCCTGAGTACTGAGCACCCAGCACCCCGAGCACGGAGCACCCAGCACCCCGAGAATGAGCACCCAGCACCCCGAGTACTGAGCACCGAGCACCCTGAGCACTGAGTACCAAGCACCCTGAGCACTGAGCACCCAGCACCCTGAGTACTGAGCACCCAGCACCCTGAGTACTGAGCACCAAGCACCCTGAGTACTGAGCACCCAGCACCCTGAGCACTGAGCACCGAGCACCCCGAGTACTGAGCACCCAGCCCCCTGAGCACTGAGCACCCAGCACCCTGAGTACTGAGCACCCAGCACCCTGGGTACTGAACACCCAGCACCCTGAGCACTGAGCACTGAGCACGCTGAGCACTGAGTACTGAGCACTGAGCACCCCGAGAACTGAGCACCCAGCACCCGGAGTACTGAGCACCCAGCACCCTGAGTACTGAGCACCCAGCACCACGAGCACTGAGCACCCAGCACCCTGAGCACTGAGCACCCAGCACCCTGAGTACTGAGCACTGAGCACCCAGCACCCCGAGCACTGAGCATCCAGCACCCTGAGTACTGAGTACTGAGCACCCAGCACCCCGAGCACTGAGCACCCAGCACCCTGAGTACTAAGCACCGAGCACCCTGAGTACTGAGCAACCAGCACCCTGAGCACTGAACACACAGCAACCTGAGTACTGAGCACCTCGAGCACTGAGCACCCAGCACCCTAAGTACTGAGCACCGAGCACCCCGAGCACTGAGCTCCCTGCACCCCGAGCACTGAGCACCCAGCACCCCGAGCACTGAGCACCCAGCACCCTGAGTACTGAGCACCCAGCACCAAAAGTACTGAGCACCGAGCATCCTGAGCACTGAGCACCGAGCACCCCGAGCACTGAGCACCCAGCACCCTGAGTACTGAGCACCCAGCACCAAGAGTACTGAGCAGCGAGCACCCCGAGCACTGAGCACCCAGCACCCTGAGTAATGAGCACCCAGCACCCGAGTACTGAGCACCCAGCACCGTGAGTACTGAGAACCGAGCACCCTGAGTACTGAGCACCCAGCACGCTGAGCACTGAGCAACCATCACCCCGAGTACTGAGCACCCAGCACCCCGAGAATGAGCACCCAGCACCCTGAGTACTGAGCACCCAGCACAGTGAGTACTGAGCACCCAGCACCCCGAGCACTGAGCACCCTGAATACTGAGCACCCAGCACCCTGAATACTGTGAACTAAGCACCCAGAGGGCTGAGAACCCAGGACCCCGAGCACTGAGTACTGAGCACCCAGCACCCTGAGTACTGAGCACCGAGCTCCCCGAGCACGGAGCACCCTGAGTACTGAGCACCCAGCACCCTGAGTACTGAGCACCGAGCTCCCCGAGCACTGAGCACCCAGCACCCTGAGCACTGAGCACCCAGCACACCGAGCACTGAGCACCCAGCACCCTGTGTACTGAGCACTGAACACCCTGCGTACTAAGCACCCAGCACCCTGAGTACTGAGCACCCAGGACCCTGAGCACTGAGCACCGAGCACCCCGAGCACTGAGCACCCAGCACCCTGAGCACTCAGCACCCATCACCCCGATCACTGAGCACCCAGCACCCTGAGCACTGAGCACCCAGCACCCTGAGCACTGAACACCCAGCAGCCAGAGCACGGAGCACCCAGCACCCTGAGCACTGAGCACCCAGAACCCTGAGTACTGAGCACCCAGCACCCTGAGTACTGAGCACCCAGACCCTGAGCACTGAGCACCCAGCACCCCTAGCACTGTGCACCCAGCACCATGAGTACTGAGAACCCAGCACCCTGAGTACTGAGCACCCAGCAACCTGAGCACTGAGCACCCAGCAGACCGAGCACTGAGCACCCAGCATCCTGAGCACTGAGTACTGAGCACCCAGCACCCTGAGCACTGAGCACCCAGCACCCTGAGCACTGAGCACCCAGCACCCTGAGTACTGAGCACCCAGCACCCCAAGCACTGAGCACCGAGCACCCTGAATACTGAGCACCCAGCACGCTGAGCACTGAGCACCCAGCACCCCGAGTACTGAGCACCCAGCACCCTGAGTACTGAGCACCCAGCACCCTGAGTACTGAGTACTGAGCACTGAGCACCCTGAGAACTGAGCACCCAGCACCCTGAGCACTGAGCACCCAGCTCCCCGAGCACTGAGCACCCTGAGTACTGAGCACCCAGCACCCTGAGTACTGAGCACCCAGCACCCTGAGCTCTGAGCACCCAGCACCCTGAGTACTGAGCACCCAGCACCCCGAGCACTGAGCACCCAGCACCCTGAGTACTGAACACCCAGCACCCTGAGTACTGAGCACCCAGCACCCCGAGCACGGAGCACCCAGCACCCCGAGAATGAGCACCCAGCACCCCGAGTACTGAGCACCGAGCACCCTGAGCACTGAGTACCCAGCACCCTGAGCACTGAGCACCCAGCACCCCGAGCACTGAGCACCCAGCACCCTGTGTACTGAGCACTGAACACCCTGCGTACTAAGCACCCAGCACCCTGAGTACTGAGCACCCAGGACCCTGAGCACTGAGCACCGAGCACCCCGAGCACTGAGCACCCAGCACCCTGAGCACTCAGCACCCATCACCCCGATCACTGAGCACCCAGCACCCTGAGCACTGAGCACCCAGCACCCTGAGCACTGAACACCCAGCAGCCAGAGCACGGAGCACCCAGCACCCTGAGCACTGAGCACCCAGAACCCTGAGTACTGAGCACCCAGCACCCTGAGTACTGAGCACCCAGACCCTGAGCACTGAGCACCCAGCACCCCTAGCACTGTGCACCCAGCACCATGAGTACTGAGAACCCAGCACCCTGAGTACTGAGCACCCAGCAACCTGAGCACTGAGCACCCAGCAGACCGAGCACTGAGCACCCAGCATCCTGAGCACTGAGTACTGAGCACCCAGCACCCTGAGCACTGAGCACCCAGCACCCTGAGCACTGAGCACCCAGCACCCTGAGTACTGAGCACCCAGCACCCCAAGCACTGAGCACCGAGCACCCTGAATACTGAGCACCCAGCACGCTGAGCACTGAGCACCCAGCACCCCGAGTACTGAGCACCCAGCACCCTGAGTACTGAGCACCCAGCACCCTTAGTACTGAGTACTGAGCACTGAGCACCCTGAGAACTGAGCACCCAGCACCCTGAGCACTGAGCACCCAGCTCCCCGAGCACTGAGCACCCTGAGTACTGAGCACCCAGCACCCTGAGTACTGAGCACCCAGCACCCTGAGCTCTGAGCACCCAGCACCCTGAGTACTGAGCACCCAGCACCCCGAGCACTGAGCACCCAGCACCCTGAGTACTGAACACCCAGCACCCTGAGTACTGAGCACCCAGCACCCCGAGCACGGAGCACCCAGCACCCCGAGAATGAGCACCCAGCACACCGAGTACTGAGCACCGAGCACCCTGAGCACTGAGTACCCAGCACCCTGAGCACTGAGCACCCAGCACCCTGAGTACTGAGCACCCAGCACCCTGAGTACTGAGCAACAAGCACCCTGAGTACTGAGCACCCAGTACCCTGAGCACTGAGCACCGAGCACCCCGAGTACTGAGCACCCAGCCCCCTGAGCACTGAGCACCCAGCACCCTGAGTACTGAGCACCCAGCACCCTGGGTACTGAACACCCAGCACCCTGAGCACTGAGCACTGAGCACCCTGAGCACTGAGTACTGAGCACTGAGCACCCCGAGAACTGAGCACCCAGCACCCGGAGTACTGAGCACCCAGCACCCTGAGTACTGAGCACCCAGCACCACGAGCACTGAGCACCCAGCACCCTGAGCACTGAGCACCCAGCACCCTGAGTACTGAGCACTGAGCACCCAGCACCCCGAGCACTGAGCATCCAGCACCCTGAGTACTGAGTACTGAGCACCCAGCACCCCGAGCACTGAGCACCCAGCACCCTGAGTACTAAGCACCGAGCACCCTGAGTACTGAGCAACCAGCACCCTGAGCACTGAACACACAGCAACCTGAGTACTGAGCACCTCGAGCACTGAGCACCCAGCACCCTAAGTACTGAGCACCGAGCACCCCGAGCACTGAGCTCCCTGCACCCCGAGCACTGAGCACCCAGCACCCCGAGCACTGAGCACCCAGCACCCTGAGTACTGAGCACCCAGCACCAAAAGTACTGAGCACCGAGCATCCTGAGCACTGAGCACCGAGCACCCCGAGCACTGAGCACCCAGCACCCTGAGTACTGAGCACCCAGCACCAAGAGTACTGAGCAGCGAGCACCCCGAGCACTGAGCACCCAGCACCCTGAGTAATGAGCACCCAGCACCCGAGTACTGAGCACCCAGCACCGTGAGTACTGAGAACCGAGCACCCTGAGTACTGAGCACCCAGCACGCTGAGCACTGAGCAACCATCACCCCGAGTACTGAGCACCCAGCACCCCGAGAATGAGCACCCAGCACCCTGAGTATTGAGCACCCAGCACCCTGAGTACTGAGCACCCAGCACCCCGAGCACTGAGCACCCTGAATACTGAGCACCCAGCACCCTGAATACTGTGAACTAAGCACCCAGAGGGCTGAGAACCCAGGACCCCGAGCACTGAGTACTGAGCACCCAGCACCCTGAGTACTGAGCACCGAGCTCCCCGAGCACTGAGCACCCTGAGTACTGAGCACCCAGCACCCTGAGTACTGAGCACCGAGCTCCCCGAGCACTGAGCACCCAGCACCCTGAGCACTGAGCACCCAGCACCCCGAGCACTGAGCACCCAGCACCCTGTGTACTGAGCACTGAACACCCTGCGTACTAAGCACCCAGCACCCTGAGTACTGAGCACCCAGGACCCTGAGCACTGAGCACCGAGCACCCCGAGCACTGAGCACCCAGCACCCTGAGCACTCAGCACCCAGAACCCTGAGTACTGAGCACCCAGCACCCTGAGTACTGAGCACCCAGACCCTGAGCACTGAGCACCCAGCACCCCTAGCACTGTGCACCCAGCACCATGAGTACTGAGAACCCAACACCCTGAGTACTGAGCACCCAGCACCCTGACCACTGAGCACCCAGCAGACCGAGCACTGAGCACCCAGCATCCTGAGCACTGAGTACTGAGCACCCAGCACCCTGAGCACTGAGCACCCAGCACCCTGAGCACTGAGCACCCAGCACCCTGAGTACTGAGCACCCAGCACCCCAATCACTGAGCACCGAGCACCCTAAATACTGAGCACCCAGCACGCTGAGCACTGAGCACCCAGCACCCCGAGTACTGAGCACCCAGCACCCTGAGTACTGAGCACCCAGCACCCTGAGTACTGAGCACCCAGCACCCCGAGCACTGAGAACCCAGCACCCTGAGCACTGAGCACCCAGCACCCTGAGTACTGAGCATCAAGCACGCTGAGCACTGAGCACCCAGCACCCTGAGTACTGAGCACACAGCACACTGAGCACTGAGCACTCAACACCCTGTGTACTGAGCACCGAGCACCCCGAGCACTGAGCACCGGGTACACCGAGCACTGAGCACCCAGCACCCTGAGTACTGAGCACCCAGCACCCTGAGTACTGAGTACTGAGCACTGAGCACCCTGAGAACTGAGCACCCAGCACCCTGAGCACTGAGCACCCAGCTCCCCGAGCACTGAGCACCCTGAGTACTGAGCACCCAGCACCCTGAGTACTGAGCACACAGAACCCTGAGCACTGAGCACCCAGCACCCTGAGTACTGAGCACCCAGCACACCGAGCACTGAGCACCCAGCACCCTGAGTACTGAACACCCAGCACCCTGAGTACTGAGCACCGAGCAACCCGATCACTGAGCACCCAGCACCCTGAGCACTGAGCACCCTGAGGACTGAGCACCCAGCACCCAGAGCACTGAGCACCCAGCACCCTGAGTACTGAGCACCGATCAGCCTGAGCACTGAGCACCCAGAACCCCGAGCACTGAGCACCCAGCACCGTGAGTACTGAGCACCCAGCACCCCGAGCACTGAGCAAACAGCACCCTGAGTACTGAGCACCCTGAGTACTGAGCACCGATCACCCTGAGCACTGAGCTCCCAGCACCCTGAGTACTGAGCACCCAGCACCCTGAGCACTGAGCACCCAGCACCCTGAGTACTGAGCACCCAGCACCCCGAGTACTGAGCACCCAGCACCCCGAGCACTGAGCACCCAGCACCCCGAGCACTGAGCACCCAGCACTCTGAGTACTGAGCACCCAGCACCCTGAGCACTGAGCACCCAGCACCCTGAGCACTGAGAACCCAGAACCCTGAGCACTGAGCACCCAGCACCCCGAGCACTGAGCACCCAGCACCCTGACTACTGAGCACCGATCACCCCGAGCACTGAGCACCCAGCAACCTGAGTACTGAGCACCCTGAGGACTGAGCACTCAGCAGCCTGAGTATTGAGCACCGAGCACCCCGAGCACTGAGCACCCAGCACCCTGAACACTGAGCACCCTGAGGACTGAGCACCCAGCACCCTGAGCACTGAGCACCCAGCAACCTGAGTACTGAGCACCCCGAGCACTGAGCACTCAGCAGCCTGAGTATTGAGCACCGAGCACCCCGAGCACTGAGCACCCAGCACCCTGAACACTGAGCACCCTGAGGACTGAGCACCCAGCACCCTGAGCACTGAGCACCCAGCAACCTGAGTACTGAGCACCGATCACCCTGAGCACTGAGCACCAAGAACCCCGAGCACTGAGCACCCAGCACCCTGAGTACTGAGCACCCTGAGTACTGAGCAAAGATCACCCTGAGCACTGAGCTCCCAGCACCCTGAGTACTGAGCACCCAGCACCCTGAGCACTGAGCACCCAGCACCCTGAGCACTGAGCACCCAGCACCCTGAGCACTGAGCACCCAGCACCCTTATTACTGAGCACCCAGCACCCTGAGCACTGAGCACCCAGCACCCTGAGTACTGAGCACCCAGCACCCCGAGCACGGAGCACTCAGCACCCCGAGGATGAGCACCCAGCACCCCGAGTACTGAGCACCGAGCACCATGAGCACTGAGTACCCAGCACCCTGAGCACTGAGCACCCAGCACCCTGAGTACTGAGCACCCAGCACCCTGAGTACTGAGCACCAAGCACCCTGAGTACTGAGCACCCAGCACCCTGAGCACTGAGCACCGAGCACCCCGAGTACTGAGCACCCAGCCCCCTGAGCACTGAGCACCCAGCACCCTGAGTACTGAGCACCCAGCACCCTGAGTACTGAACACCCAGCACCCTGAGCACTGAGCACTGAGAACCCTGAGCACTGAGTACTGAGCACTGAGCACCCCGAGTACTGAGCACCCAGCCCCCTGAGCACTGAGCACCCAGCACCCTGAGTACTGAGCAACCAGCACCCTGAGCACTGAACACACAGCAACCTGAGTACTGAGCACCTCGAGCACTGAGCACCCAGCACCCTAAGTACTGAGCACCGAGCACCCCGAGCACTGAGCTCCCTGCACCCCGAGCACTGAGCACCCAGCACCCTGAGCACTGAGCACCCAGCACCCTGAGCACTGAGTACCCAGCACCCTGAGCACTAAGCACCCAGCACCCTGAGCACTGAGCACCCAGCACCCTGAGCACTGAGCACCCAGCACCCTGAGTACTGAGCACCTAGCACCCTGAGTACTGAGCACCCAGCACCCTGAGTACTGAGCACCCAGCGTACTGAGCACCGAGCACCCTGAGTACTGAGCACCCAGCACCCTGAGTACTGAGCACCCAGCACCCCGAGCACTGAGCACCCAGTGTACTGAGCACGGAGCACCCAGCACCCTGAGTACTGAGCACCCCGCACCCTGAGCACTGAGCACCCAGCACCCTGAGTACTGAGCACTGAGCACCCCGAGTACTGAGCACGGGCACCCCGAGCACTAAGCACCCAGCACCCCGAGCACCGAGCACCCAGCACCCTGAGCACTGAGCACCCAGCACCCTGAGCACTGAGCACGCAGCACCCTGAGCACTGAGCACCCAGCACCATGAGCACTGAGCACCCAGCACCCTGAGTACTGAGCACCCAACGTACTGAGCACCGAGCACCCTGAGCGCTGAGCACCCAGCACCCTGAGTACTGAGCACCCAGCACCCTGAGCAATGAGCACCCTGAGTACTGAGCACCCAGCACCTTGAGCACTGAGCACCGAGCTCCCCGAGCACTGAGCACCCAGCACCCAGAGTACTGAGCACCCAGCACCCTGAGTACTAAGCACCGAGCACCCAGAGTACTGAGCACCCAGCACCCTGAGCACTGAACACACAGCACCCTGAGTACTGAGCACCTCGAGCACTGAGCACCCAGCACCCCGAGCACTGAGCACCCAGCACCGCGAGCACTGAGCACCCAGCACCGCGAGAACTGAGAACTCAGCACCCTGAGTACTGAGCACCAGCACCCTGAGTACTGAGCACCCAGCACCCTGAGCACTGAGTACCCAGCACCCTGAGCACTGAGCACCCAGCACCCTGAGCACTGAGCACACAGCACCCTGAGCACTGAGCACCCAGCACCCTGAGTACTGAGCACTCAGCACCCTGAGTACTGAGCACCGAGCACCCCGAGCACTGAGCACCCAGCACCCTGAGCACTGAGCACCCAGAACCCAAAGCACTGAGCACCTAGCACCCTGAGTACTGAGCACCCAGCACCCTGAGCACTGAGCACCCAGCACCCTGATCTCTGAGCACACAGCACCCTGAGTAGTGAGCACCCAACGTACTGAGCACCGAGCACCCAGAGCTCTGAGCACCCAGCACCCTGAGTACTGAGCACCGATCACCCCGAGCACTGAGCACCCAGCACCCTGAGTAGTGAGCACCCAACGTACTGAGCACCGAGCACCCCGAGCACTGAGCACCCAGCACCCTGAGTACTGAGCACCGATCACCCCGAGCATTGAGCACCCAGCACCCTGAGTACTGAGCTCCAAGCACCCCGAGCACTGAGCACCCAGCGCCCCGAGCACTGAGCACCCAGCACCCTAAGCACTTAGCACCCAACACCCTGAGCACTGAGCACCCAGAACCCCGAGCACTGAGCACCCAGCACCCTGAGCACTGAGCACCCAGCACCCTGAGCACTGATCACCCAGCACCCTGAGCACTGAGCACCCAGCACCCTGAGTACTGAGCACCCAGCACCCTGAGTACTGAGCACTCAGCACCCTGAGTACTGAGCACCGAGCACCCCGAGCACTGAGCACCCAGCACCCTGAGCACTGAGCACCCTGAGGACTGAGCACCCAGCACCCTGAGCACTGAGCACACAGCACCCTGAGTACTGTGCACCGATCACACTGAGCACTGAGCACCCAGAACCCCGAGCACTGAGCACCCAGCACCCTGAGTACTGAGCACCCAGCACCCCGAGCACTGAGCACCCAGCACCCTGAGTACTGAGCACCCTGAGTACTGAGCACCGATCACCCTGAGCACTGAGCTCCCAGCACCCTTAGTACTGAGCAACCAGCACCCTGAGCACTGAGCACCCAGCACCCTGAGTACTGAGCACCCAGCACCCCGAGCACTGAGCAGCCAGCACCCGAGTACTGAGCACCCAGCACCCTGAGTACTGAGCACCCAGCAACCTGTGTACTGAGCACCCAGCACCCCGAGTACTGAGCACCTAGCACACTGAGTACTGAGCACCCAGCACCCTGAGCACTGAGCACCCAGCACCCCGAGCACTGAGCACCCAGCACCCTGAGTACTGAGCACCCAGCACCCTGAGCACTGAGCAACCAGCACCCTTAGTAGTGAGCACCCAACGTACTGAGCACCGAGCACCCAGAGCACTGAGCACCCAGCACCCTGAGTACTGAGCAAAGAGCACCCCGAGCACTGAGCACCCAGCACCCTGGGTACTGAGCTCCGAGCACCTCGAGCACTGAGCACCCAGCGCCCCGAGCATCGAGCACTCTGAGCACTGAGCACCCAGCACCCTTAGTACTGAGCACCCAGCACCCTGAGCAATGAGCACCCTGAGTACTGAGCACCCAGCACCTTGAGCACTGAGCACCGAGCACCCCGAGCACTGAGCACCCAGCACCCGGAGTACTGAGCACCAAGCACCCCGAGGACTGAGCACCCAGCACCCTGAGCACTGAACACACAGCACCCTGATTACTAAGCACCAAGCACCCTGAGTACTGAGCACCCAGCACCCTGAGCACTGAACACACAGCACCCTGAGTACTGAGCACCTCGAGCACTGAGCACCCAGCACCCTGAGTACTGAGCACCGAGCACCCCGAGCACTGAGCACCCAGCACCGCGAGCACTGAGCACATAGCACCCCGAGCACTGAGCACCCAGCACCCTGAGTACTGAGCACTCAGCACCCTGAGTACTGAGCACCCAGTACCCTGAGCACTGAGTACCCAGCACCCTGAGCACTGAGCACCCAGCACCCTGAGCACTGAGCACACAGAACCCTGAGCACTGAGCACCCAGCACCCTGAGTACTGAGCACTGAGCACCCAGCAACCCGAGCACTGAGCACCCAGCACCCTGAGTACTGAGCACCGAGCACCCTGAGCACTGAGCACCCAGCACCCTGAGTACTGAGCAGCCAGCACCCTGAGCAACGAGCACCCTGAGTACTGAGCACCCAGCACCTTGAGCACTGAGCACTGAGCACCCCGAGCACTGAGCACCCAGCACCCTGAGTACTGAGCACCCAGCACCCTGAGCACTGAAGACACAGCACCCTGAGTACTGAGCACCTCGAGCACTGAGCACCCAGCACCCCGAGCACTGAGCACCCAGCACCGCGAGCACTGAGCACCCAGCACCCTGAGTACTGAGCACCCAGCACCCTGAGTACTGAGCACCCAGCACCCTGAGCACTGAGTACCCAGCACCCTGAGCACTGAGCACCCAGCACCCTGAGCACTGAGCACACAGCACACTGAGCACTGAGCACCCAGCACCCTGAGTACTGAGCACAAAACACCCTGAGTACTGAGCACTCAGCACCCTGAGTACTGAGCACCGAGCACCCCGAGCACTGAGCACCCAGCACCCTGAGCACTGAGCACCCTGAACCCAAAGCACTGAGCACCCAGCACCCTGAGTACTGAGCACCCAGCACCCTGAGCACTGAGCACCCAGGACCCTGATCTCTGAGCACCCAGCACCCTGAGTAGTGAGCACCCAACTTACTGAGCACCGAGCACCCAGAGCTCTGAGCACCCAGCACCCTGAGTACTGAGCACCGATCACCCTGAGCACTGAGCACCCAGCACCCTGAGTAGTGAGCACCCAACGTACTGAGCACCGAGCACCCCGAGCACTGAGCACCCAGCACCCTGAGTACTGAGCACCGATGACACCGAGCACTGAGCACCCAGCACCCTGAGTACTGAGCTCCGAGCACCCCGAGCACTGAGCACCCAGCGCCCCGAGCACTGAGCACCCAGCACCCTAAGCACTTAGCACCCAACACCCTGAGCACTGAGCACCCAGAACCCCGAGCACTGAGCACCCAGCACCCTATGTACTGAGCACTCAGCACCCTGTGTACTGAGCACCGAGCACCCCGAGCACTGAGCACCCAGCACCCTGAGTGCTGAGCACCCAGCACCCTGAGTACTGAGCACTCAGCAGCCTGAGTATTGAGCACCGAGCACCCCGAGCACTGAGCACCCAGCACCCTGAACACTGAGCACCCTGAGGACTGAGCACCCAGCACCCTGAGCACTGAGCACCCAGCAACCTGAGTACTGAGCACCGATCACCCTGAGCACTGAGCACCAAGAACCCCGAGCACTGAGCACCCAGCACCCTGAGTACTGAGCACCCTGAGTACTGAGCAAAGATCACCCTGAGCACTGAGCTCCCAGCACCCTGAGTACTGAGCACCCAGCACCCTGAGCACTGAGCACCCAGCACCCTGAGCACTGAGCACCCAGCACCCTGAGCACTGAGCACCCAGCACCCTTATTACTGAGCACCCAGCACCCTGAGCACTGAGCACCCAGCACCCTGAGTACTGAGCACCCAGCACCCCGAGCACGGAGCACTCAGCACCCCGAGGATGAGCACCCAGCACACCGAGTACTGAGCACCGAGCACCATGAGCACTGAGTACCCAGCACCCTGAGCACTGAGCACCCAGCACCCTGAGTACTGAGCACCCAGCACCCTGAGTACTGAGCACCAAGCACCCTGAGTACTGAGCACCCAGCACCCTGAGCACTGAGCACCGAGCACCCCGAGTACTGAGCACCCAGCCCCCTGAGCACTGAGCACCCAGCACCCTGAGTACTGAGCACCCAGCACCCTGAGTACTGAACACCCAGCACCCTGAGCACTGAGCACTGAGAACCCTGAGCACTGAGTACTGAGCACTGAGCACCCCGAGTACTGAGCACCCAGCCCCCTGAGCACTGAGCACCCAGCACCCTGAGTACTGAGCAACCAGCACCCTGAGCACTGAACACACAGCAACCTGAGTACTGAGCACCTCGAGCACTGAGCACCCAGCACCCTAAGTACTGAGCACCGAGCACCCCGAGCACTGAGCTCCCTGCACCCCGAGCACTGAGCACCCAGCACCCTGAGCACTGAGCACCCAGCACCCTGAGCACTGAGTACCCAGCACCCTGAGCACTAAGCACCCAGCACCCTGAGCACTGAGCACCCAGCACCCTGAGCACTGAGCACCCAGCACCCTGAGTACTGAGCACCTAGCACCCTGAGTACTGAGCACCCAGCACCCTGAGTACTGAGCACCCAGCGTACTGAGCACCGAGCACCCTGAGTACTGAGCACCCAGCACCCTGAGTACTGAGCACCCAGCACCCCGAGCACTGAGCACCCAGTGTACTGAGCACGGAGCACCCAGCACCCTGAGTACTGAGCACCCCGCACCCTGAGCACTGAGCACCCAGCACCCTGAGTACTGAGCACTGAGCACCCCGAGTACTGAGCACGGGCACCCCGAGCACTAAGCACCCAGCACCCCGAGCACCGAGCACCCAGCACCCTGAGCACTGAGCACCCAGCACCCTGAGCACTGAGCACGCAGCACCCTGAGCACTGAGCACCCAGCACCATGAGCACTGAGCACCCAGCACCCTGAGTACTGAGCACCCAACGTACTGAGCACCGAGCACCCTGAGCGCTGAGCACCCAGCACCCTGAGTACTGAGCACCCAGCACCCTGAGCAATGAGCACCCTGAGTACTGAGCACCCAGCACCTTGAGCACTGAGCACCGAGCTCCCCGAGCACTGAGCACCCAGCACCCAGAGTACTGAGCACCCAGCACCCTGAGTACTAAGCACCGAGCACCCAGAGTACTGAGCACCCAGCACCCTGAGCACTGAACACACAGCACCCTGAGTACTGAGCACCTCGAGCACTGAGCACCCAGCACCCCGAGCACTGAGCACCCAGCACCGCGAGCACTGAGCACCCAGCACCGCGAGAACTGAGAACTCAGCACCCTGAGTACTGAGCACCAGCACCCTGAGTACTGAGCACCCAGCACCCTGAGCACTGAGTACCCAGCACCCTGAGCACTGAGCACCCAGCACCCTGAGCACTGAGCACACAGCACCCTGAGCACTGAGCACCCAGCACCCTGAGTACTGAGCACTCAGCACCCTGAGTACTGAGCACCGAGCACCCCGAGCACTGAGCACCCAGCACCCTGAGCACTGAGCACCCAGAACCCAAAGCACTGAGCACCTAGCACCCTGAGTACTGAGCACCCAGCACCCTGAGCACTGAGCACCCAGCACCCTGATCTCTGAGCACACAGCACCCTGAGTAGTGAGCACCCAACGTACTGAGCACCGAGCACCCAGAGCTCTGAGCACCCAGCACCCTGAGTACTGAGCACCGATCACCCCGAGCACTGAGCACCCAGCACCCTGAGTAGTGAGCACCCAACGTACTGAGCACCGAGCACCCCGAGCACTGAGCACCCAGCACCCTGAGTACTGAGCACCGATCACCCCGAGCATTGAGCACCCAGCACCCTGAGTACTGAGCTCCAAGCACCCCGAGCACTGAGCACCCAGCGCCCCGAGCACTGAGCACCCAGCACCCTAAGCACTTAGCACCCAACACCCTGAGCACTGAGCACCCAGAACCCCGAGCACTGAGCACCCAGCACCCTGAGCACTGAGCACCCAGCACCCTGAGCACTGATCACCCAGCACCCTGAGCACTGAGCACCCAGCACCCTGAGTACTGAGCACCCAGCACCCTGAGTACTGAGCACTCAGCACCCTGAGTACTGAGCACCGAGCACCCCGAGCACTGAGCACCCAGCACCCTGAGCACTGAGCACCCTGAGGACTGAGCACCCAGCACCCTGAGCACTGAGCACACAGCACCCTGAGTACTGTGCACCGATCACACTGAGCACTGAGCACCCAGAACCCCGAGCACTGAGCACCCAGCACCCTGAGTACTGAGCACCCAGCACCCCGAGCACTGAGCACCCAGCACCCTGAGTACTGAGCACCCTGAGTACTGAGCACCGATCACCCTGAGCACTGAGCTCCCAGCACCCTTAGTACTGAGCAACCAGCACCCTGAGCACTGAGCACCCAGCACCCTGAGTACTGAGCACCCAGCACCCCGAGCACTGAGCAGCCAGCACCCGAGTACTGAGCACCCAGCACCCTGAGTACTGAGCACCCAGCAACCTGTGTACTGAGCACCCAGCACCCCGAGTACTGAGCACCTAGCACACTGAGTACTGAGCACCCAGCACCCTGAGCACTGAGTACCCAGCACCCCGAGCACTGAGCACCCAGCACCCTGAGTACTGAGCACCCAGCACCCTGAGCACTGAGCAACCAGAACCCTTAGTAGTGAGCACCCAACGTACTGAGCACCGAGCACCCAGAGCACTGAGCACCCAGCACCCTGAGTACTGAGCAAAGAGCACCCCGAGCACTGAGCACCCAGCACCCTGGGTACTGAGCTCCGAGCACCTCGAGCACTGAGCACCCAGCGCCCCGAGCATCGAGCACTCTGAGCACTGAGCACCCAGCACCCTTAGTACTGAGCACCCAGCACCCTGAGCAATGAGCACCCTGAGTACTGAGCACCCAGCACCTTGAGCACTGAGCACCGAGCACCCCGAGCACTGAGCACCCAGCACCCGGAGTACTGAGCACCAAGCACCCCGAGGACTGAGCACCCAGCACCCTGAGCACTGAACACACAGCACCCTGATTACTAAGCACCAAGCACCCTGAGTACTGAGCACCCAGCACCCTGAGCACTGAACACACAGCACCCTGAGTACTGAGCACCTCGAGCACTGAGCACCCAGCACCCTGAGTACTGAGCACCGAGCACCCCGAGCACTGAGCACCCAGCACCGCGAGCACTGAGCACATAGCACCCCGAGCACTGAGCACCCAGCACCCTGAGTACTGAGCACTCAGCACCCTGAGTACTGAGCACCCAGTACCCTGAGCACTGAGTACCCAGCACCCTGAGCACTGAGCACCCAGCACCCTGAGCACTGAGCACACAGAACCCTGAGCACTGAGCACCCAGCACCCTGAGTACTGAGCACTGAGCACCCAGCAACCCGAGCACTGAGCACCCAGCACCCTGAGTACTGAGCACCGAGCACCCTGAGCACTGAGCACCCAGCACCCTGAGTACTGAGCAGCCAGCACCCTGAGCAACGAGCACCCTGAGTACTGAGCACCCAGCACCTTGAGCACTGAGCACTGAGCACCCCGAGCACTGAGCACCCAGCACCCTGAGTACTGAGCACCCAGCACCCTGAGCACTGAAGACACAGCACCCTGAGTACTGAGCACCTCGAGCACTGAGCACCCAGCACCCCGAGCACTGAGCACCCAGCACCGCGAGCACTGAGCACCCAGCACCCTGAGTACTGAGCACCCAGCACCCTGAGTACTGAGCACCCAGCACCCTGAGCACTGAGTACCCAGCACCCTGAGCACTGAGCACCCAGCACCCTGAGCACTGAGCACACAGCACACTGAGCACTGAGCACCCAGCACCCTGAGTACTGAGCACAAAACACCCTGAGTACTGAGCACTCAGCACCCTGAGTACTGAGCACCGAGCACCCCGAGCACTGAGCACCCAGCACCCTGAGCACTGAGCACCCTGAACCCAAAGCACTGAGCACCCAGCACCCTGAGTACTGAGCACCCAGCACCCTGAGCACTGAGCACCCAGGACCCTGATCTCTGAGCACCCAGCACCCTGAGTAGTGAGCACCCAACTTACTGAGCACCGAGCACCCAGAGCTCTGAGCACCCAGCACCCTGAGTACTGAGCACCGATCACCCCGAGCACTGAGCACCCAGCACCCTGAGTAGTGAGCACCCAACGTACTGAGCACCGAGCACCCCGAGCACTGAGCACCCAGCACCCTGAGTACTGAGCACCGATGACACCGAGCACTGAGCACCCAGCACCCTGAGTACTGAGCTCCGAGCACCCCGAGCACTGAGCACCCAGCGCCCCGAGCACTGAGCACCCAGCACCCTAAGCACTTAGCACCCAACACCCTGAGCACTGAGCACCCAGAACCCCGAGCACTGAGCACCCAGCACCCTGAGCACTGAGCACCCAGCACCCTGAGCACTGATCACCCAGCACCCTGAGAACTGAGCACCCAGCACCCTGAGTACTGAGCACCCAGCACCCTATGTACTGAGCACTCAGCACCCTGTGTACTGAGCACCGAGCACCCCGAGCACTGAGCACCCAGCACCCTGAGTAGTGAGCACCCAACGTATTGAGCACCGAGCACCCTGAGCACTGAGCACCCAGCACCCTGACTACTGAGCACCGATCACCCCGAGCACTGAGCACACAGCACCCTGAGTACTGAGCTCCGAGCACCCCGAGTACTGAGAACCCAGCACCCTGAGCACTGAGCACCCAGCACCCTGAGCACTGAGCACCCAGCACCCTGAGTACTGAGCACCCAGCACCCCGAGCACTGAGCACCCAGCACCCTGAGCACTGAGCACCCAGCACCCTGAGTACTGAGGACTCAGCACCCTGAGTACTGAGCACCGAGCACCCTGAGCACTGAGCACCCAGCACCCTGAGCACTGAGCACACTGAGGACTGAGCACCCAGCACCCTGAGCACTGAACACCCAGCACCCTGAGTACTGAGCACCGATCACCCTGAGCACTGAGCACCCAGAATCCTGAGCACTGAGCACCCAGCACCATGAGTACTGAGCACCCAGCACCCCGAGCACTGAGCACCCAGCACCCTGAGTACTGAGCACCCTGAGTACTGAGCAAAGATCACCCTGAGCACTGAGCTCCCAGCACCCTGAGTACTGAGCACCCAGCACCCTGAGCACTGAGCACCCAGCACCCTGAGTACAGAGCACCCAGCACACTGAGCACTGAGCACCCAGCACCCTGAGTACTGAGCACCCAGCACCCTGAGCACTGAGCACCCAGCACCCTGACTACTGAGCACCCAGCACCCTGAGCACTGAGCACCCAGCACCCCGAGAATGAGCACCCATCACCCCGAGTACTGAGCACCGAGCACCCTGAGCACTGAGTACCCAACACCCTGAGCACTGAGCACCCAGCACCCTGAGTACTGAGCACCCAGCACCCTAAGTACTGAGCACCCAGCACCCTGAGCACTGAGCACCGAGCACCCCGAGTACTGAGCACCCAGCACCCTGAGTACTGAACACCCAGCACCCTGAGCACTGAGCACTGAGCACTGAGCACCCTGAGCACTGAGTACTGAGCACCGAGCACCCCGAGAACTGAGCACCCAGCACCCGGAGTACTGAGCACCCAGCACCCTGAGTACTGAGCATCCAGCACCCTGAGTACTGAGGACTCAGCACCCTGAGTACTGAGCACCGAGCACCCCGAGCACTGAGCACCCAGCACCCTGAGCACTGAGCACACTGAGGACTGAGCACCCAGCACCCTGAGCACTGAACACCCAGCACCATGAGTACTGAGCACCGATCACCCTGAGCACTGATCACCCAGCACCCTGAGCACTGAGCACCCAGCACCCTGAGTACTGAGCACCCAGCACCCTGAGTACTGAGGACTCAGCACCCTGAGTACTGAGCACCGAGCACCCCGAGCACTGAGCACCCAGCACCCTGAGCACTGAGCACACTGAGGACTGAGCACACAGCACCCTGAGCACTGAACACCCAGCACCCTGAGTACTGAGCACCGATCACCCTGAGCACTGAGCACCCAGAAGCCCGAGCACTGAGCACCCAGCACCGTGAGTACTGAGCAACCAGCACCCCGAGCACTGAGCACCCAGCACCCTGAGTACTGAGCACTCTGAGTACTGAGCAAAGATCACCCTGAGCACTGAGCTCCCAGCACCCTGAGTACTGAGCACCCAGCACCCTGAGCACTGAGCACCCAGCACACTGAGTACTGAGCACCCAGCACCCTGTGCATTGAGCACCCAGCACCCTGAGTACTGAGCACCCAGCACCCTGAGCACTGAGCACCCAGCACCCGGAGTACTGAGCACCCAGCACCCCGAGCACTGAGCACCCAGCACCCCGAGAATGAGCACCCATCACCCCGAGTACTGAGCACCGAGCACCCTGAGCACTGAGTACCCAGCACCCTGAGCACTGAGCACCCAGCACCCTGAGTACTGAGCACCCAGCACCCTAAGTACTGAGCACCCAGCACCCTGAGCACTGAGCACCGAGCACCCCGAGTACTGAGCACCCAGCACCCCGAGCACTGAGCACCCAGCACCCTGAGTACTGAGCACCCTGAGTACTGAGCAAAGATCACCCTGAGCACTGAGCTCCCAGCACCCTGAGTACTGAGCACCCAGCACCCTGAGCACTGAGCACCCAGCACCCTGAGTACTGAGCACCCAACACCCTGAGCACTGAGCACCCAGCACCCTAAGCACTGAGCACCCAGCACCCTGAGTACTGAGCACCCAGCACCCTAAGTACTGAGCACCCAGCACCCTGAGCACTGAGCACCGAGCACCCCGAGTACTGAGCACCCAGCACCCTGAGTACTGAACACCCAGCACCCTGAGCACTGAGCACTGAGCACCCTGAGCACTGAGTACTGAGCACCGAGCACCCCGAGAACTGAGCACCCAGCACCCGGAGTACTGAGCACCCAGCACCCTGAGTACTGAGCACCCAGCACCCTGAGTACTGAGGACTCAGCACCCTGAGTACTGAGCACCGAGCACCCCGAGAACTGAGCACCCAGCACCCTGAGCACTGAGCACACTGAGGACTGAGCACCCAGCACCCTGAGCACTGAACACCCAGCACCATGAGTACTGAGCACCGATCACCCTGAGCACTGATCACCCAGCACCCTGAGCACTGAGCACCCAGCACCCTGAGTACTGAGCACCCAGCACCCTGAGTACTGAGGACTCAGCACCCTGAGTACTGAGCACCGAGCACCCTGAGCACTGAGCACCCAGCACCCTGAGCACTGAGCACACTGAGGACTGAGCACCCAGCACCCTGAGCACTGAACACCCAGCACCCTGAGTACTGAGCACCGATCACCCTGAGCACTGAGCACCCAGAACCCCGAGCACTGAGCACCCAGCACCGTGAGTACTGAGCAACCAGCACCCCGAGCACTGAGCACCCAGCACCCTGAGTACTGAGCACCCTGAGTACTGAGCAAAGATCACCCTGAGCACTGAGCTCCCAGCACCCTGAGTACTGAGCACCCAGCACCCTGAGCACTGAGCACCCAGCACCCTGAGTACTGAGCACCCAGCACCCTGAGTACTGAGCACCCAGCACCCTAAGTACTGAGCACCCAGCACCCTGAGCACTGAGCACCCAGCACCCTGAGTACTGAGCACCCAGCACCCTAAGTACTGAGCACCCAGCACCCTGAGCACTGAGCACTGAGCACCCCGAGTACTGAGCACCCAGCACCCTGAGTACTGAACACCCAGCACCCTGAGCACTGAGCACCCTGAGCACTGAGTACTGAGCACCGAGCACCCCGAGAACTGAGCACCCAGCACCCGGAGTACTGAGGACCCAGCACCCTGAGCACTGAACACACAGCACCCTGAGCACTGAGTACCCAGCACCCTGAGCACTGAGCACCCAGCACCCTGAGCACTGAGCACCCAGCACCCTGAGTACTGAGCACCGAGCACCCCGAGAACTGAGCACCCAGAACCCCGAGCACTGAGCACCGAGCACCCCGAGCACTGAGCACCCAGCACCCTGAGTACTGAGCACCCAGCACCCTGAGTACTGAGCACCCAGCACCCTGAGCACTGAGTACCCAGCACCCTGAGCACTGAGCACCCAGCACCCTGAGAACTGAGCACCCAGCACCCTGAGCACTGAGCACCCAGCACCCTGAGTACTGAGCACTGAGCACCCAGCACCCCGAGCACTGAGCACCCAGCACCCTCTGTACTAAGCACCCAGCACCCTGAGTACTGAGCACCCAGCACCATGAGTACTGAGCACCCAGCGTACTGAGCACCGAGCATCCCGAGTACTGAGCACCCAGCACCCTGAGTACTGAGCACCCAGCACCCTGAGCACTGAGCACCCAGCACCCTGAGCACTGAGCACACAGCACCCTGAGCACTGAGCACCCAGCACCCTGAGTACTGAGCACTGAGCACCTAGCACCCCGAGCACTGACTACCCAGCACCCTTGAGTACTGAGCACTGAGCACCCAGCACCCTGACCACTGAGCACCCAGCACCCGAGTACTGAGCACCCAGCACCCTGAGTACTGAGCACCCAGCACCCTGAGCACTGAGCACCCAGCACCCTGAGCACTGTGCACCCAGCACGCTGAGCACTGAGCACCCAGCACCCTGAGTAGTGAGCACCCAACGTACTGAGCACCGAGCACCCCGAGCACTGAGCACCCAGCACCCTGAGTAGTGAGCACTGAGCACCGATCACCCCGAGCACTGAGCACCCAGCACCCTGAGTAGTGAGCACCCATGTACTGAGCACCGAGCACCCCGAGCACTGAGCACCCAGCACCCTGAGTACTGAGCACCGATCACCCCGAGCACTGAGCACCCAGCACCCTGATTACTGAGCTCCGAGCACCCCGAGCACTGAGCACCCAGCGCCCCGAGCACTGAGCACCCAGCACCCTGAGCACTTAGCACCCAGCACCCTGAGTACTGAGCACCCAGCACCCCGAGAACTGAGCACCCAGCACCCTGAGCACTGAGCACCCAGCACACAGAGCACTGATCACCCAGCACCCTGAGCACAGAGCACCCAGCACCCTGAGTACTGAGCACTCAGCACCCTGAGTACTGAGCACCGAGCACCCCGAGCACTGAGCACCCAGCACCCTGAGCACTGAGCACCCTGAGGACTGAGCACCCAGCACCCAGAGCACTGAGCACCCAGCACCCTGAGTACTGAGAACCGATCACCCTGAGCACTGAGCACCCAGAACCCCGAGCACTGAGCACCCAGCACCCTGAGTACTGAGCACCCAGCACCCCGAGCACTGAGCACCCAGAACCCTGAGTACTGAGCACCCTGAGTACTGAGCACCGATCACCCTGAGCACTGAGCTCCCAGCACCCTGAGTACTGAGCACCCAGCATCCTGAGTACTGAGCACCCAGCACCCCGAGTACTGAGCACCCAGCACCCCGAGCACTGAGCAGCCAGCACCCCGAGCACTGAGCACCCAGCACCCTGATTCCTGAGCACCCAGCACCCCGAGCACTGAGCACCCAGCACCCTGAGCACTGAGCACCCAGCACACTGAGCACTGATCACCCAGCACCCTGAGCACTGAGCACCCAGCACCCTGAGTACTGAGCACTCAGCAGCCTGAGTACTGAGCACCGAGCAGCCCTAGCACTGAGCACCCAGCACCCTGAGCACTGAGCACCCTGAGGACTGAGCACCCAGCACCCTGAGCACTGAGCACCCAGCAACCTGAGTACTGAGAACCGATCACCCAGAGCACTGAGCACCCAGAACCCCGAGCACTGAGCACCCAGCACCCTGAGTACTGAGCACCCAGCACCCCGAGCACTGAGCACCCAGCAACCTGAGTACTGAGCACCCTGAGTACTGAGCAAAGATCACACTGAGCACTGAGCTCCGAGCTCCCTGAGTACTGAGCACCCAGCACCCTGATCACTGAGCACCCAGCACCCTGAGCACTGAGCACCCAGCACCCTGAGTACTGAGCACCCAGCACCCTGAGCACTGAGCACCCAGCACCCTGAGTACTGAGCACCCAGCACCCCGAGCACTGAGCACCCAGCACCCCGAGAATAAGCACCCAGCACCCCGAGTACTGAGCACCGAGCACCCTGAGCACTGAGTACCCAGCACCCTGAGCACTGAGCACCCAGCACCCTGAGTACTGAGCACCCAGCACCCTGAGTACTGAGCACCAAGCACCTTGAGTACTGAGCACCCAGCACCCTGAGCACTGAGCACCGAGCACCCCGAGTACTGAGCACCCAGCACCCTGAGCACTGAGCACCCAGCACCCTGAGTACTGAGCACCCAGCACCCTGAGTACTGAACACCCAGCACCCTGAGCACTTAGCACTGAGCACCCTGAGCACTGAGTACTGAGCACTGAGCACCCCGAGAACTGAGCACCCAGCACCCGGAGTACTGAGCACCCAGCACCCTGAGTACTGAGCACCCAGCACCCCGAGCACTGAGCACCCAGCACCCTGAGCACTGAGCACCCAGCACCCTGAGTACTGAGCACTGAGCACCCAGCACCCCGAGCACTGAGCACCCAGCACCCTGAGTACTCAGCACAGAGCACCCAGCACCCTGAGCACTGAGCACCCAGCACCCTGAGTAGTAAGCACCGAGCACCCTGAGTACTGAGCAACCAGCACCCTGAGCACTGAACACACAGCACCCTGAGTACTGAGCACCTCGAGCACTGAGCACCCAGCACCCTGAGTACTGAGCACCGAGCACCCAGAGCACTGAGCACCCTGCACCCCGAGCACTGAGCAACCAGCACCCTGAGTACTGAGCACCCAGAACCCTGAGCACTGAGTACCCTGCACCCTGAGCACTGAGCACCCAGCACCCTGAGTACTGAGCACTGAGCACCCAGCACCCCGAGCACTGAGCACCCAGCACCCTGAGTACTAAGCACCCAGCACCCTGAGTACTGAGCACCCAGCACCCTGAGTACTGAGCAAACAGCGTACGGAGCACCGAGCACCCCGAGTACTGAGCACCCAGCACCCTGAGTACTGAGCACCCAGCACCCCGAGCACTGAGCACCCAGCACCCTGAGTACTGAGCACCGAGCACCCTGAGTACTGAGCACCCAGCACCCTGAGTACTGAGCACCCAGCGTACTGAGCACAGAGCACCCAGCACCCTGAGTACTGAGCACCCAGCAACCTGAGCACTGAGCACCCAGCATACTGAGTACTGAGCACTGAGCACCCCGAGTACTGAGCACCGGGCACCCCGAGCACTGAGCACCCAGCACCCTGAGTACTGAGCTCCGAGCACCCCGAGCACTGAGCACCCAGCGCCCCGAGCACTGAGCACCCAGCACCCTGAGCACTTAGCACCCAGCACCCTGAGTACTGAGCACCCAGCACCCCGAGAACTGAGCACCCAGCACCCTGAGCACTGAGCACCCAGCACCCTGAGCACTGATCACCCAGCACCCTGAGCACTGAGCACCCAGCACCCTGAGTACTGAGCACTCAGCACCCTGAGTACTGAGCACCGAGCACCCCGATCACTGAGCACCCAGCACCCTGAGCACTGAGCACCCTGAGGACTGAGTACCCAGCACCCAGAGCACTGAGCACCCAGCACCCTGAGTACTGAGCACCGATCAGCCTGAGCACTGAGCACCCAGAACCCCGAGCACTGAGCACCCAGCACCGTGAGTATTGAGCACCCAGCACCCCGAGCACTGAGCACCCAGCACAGTGAGTACTGAGCACACTGAGTACTGAGCACCGATCACCCTGAGCACTGAGCTCCCAGCACCCTGAGTACTGAGCACCCAGCACCCTGAGCACTGAGCACCCAGCACCCTGAGTACTGAGCACCCAGCACCCCGAGTACTGAGCACCCAGCACCCCGAGCACTGAGCACCCAGCACCCCGAGCACTGAGCACCCAACACCCTGAGTACTGAGCACCCAGCACCCTGAGCACTGAGCACCCAGAACCCTGAGCACTGAGCACCCAGCACCCTGAGCACTGAGCACCCAGCACCCTGAGTAGTGAGCACCCAATGTACTGAGCACCGAGCACCCCGAGCACTGAGCACCCAGTACCCTGACTACTGAGCACCGATCACCCCGAGCACTGAGCACCCAGCACCCTGAGTACTGAGCACCCAGCGCCCCGAGCACTGAGCACCCAGCACCCTGAGCACTGAGCACCCAGCACCCTGAGTACTGAGCACCCAGCACCCCGAGCACTGAGCACCCAGCACCCTGAGCACTGAGCACCCAGCACACTGAGCACTGATCACCCAGCACCCTGAGCACTGATCACCCAGCACCCTGAGTACTGAGCACCCAGCACCATGAGTACTGAGCACTCCGCAGCCTGAGTATTGAGCACCGAGCACCCCGAGCACTGAGCACCCAGCACCCTGAGCACTGAGCTCCCTGAGGACTGAGCACCCAGCACCCTGAGTACTGAGCACCAAGCACCCTGAGTACTGAGCACCCAGCACCCTGAGCACTGAGCACCGAGCACCCCGAGTACTGAGCACCCAGCCCCCTGAGCACTGAGCACCCAGCACCCTGAGTACTGAGCACCCAGCACCACCAGCACTGAGCACCCAGCACCCTGAGCACTGAGCACCCAGCACCCTGAGTACTGAGCACTGAGCACCCAGCACCCCGAGCACTGGGCATCCAGCACCCTGAGTACTGAGTACTGAGCACCCAGCACCCCGAGCACTGAGCACCCAGCACCCTGAGTACTAAGCACCGAGCACCCTGAGTACTGAGCAACCAGCACCCTGAGCACTGAACACACAGCACCCTGAGTACTGAGCACCTCGAGCACTGAGCACCCAGCACCCTAAGTACTGAGCACCGAGCACCCCGAGCACTGAGCACCCTGCACCCCGAGCACTGAGCACCCAGCACCCTGAGTACTGAGCACCCACCACCCTGAGTACTGAGCACCCAGCACCCTGAGCACTGAGTACCCAGCACCCTGAGCACTGAGCACCCAGCACCGTGAGCACTGAGCACCCAGCACCCTGAGCACTGAGCACCCAGCACCCTGAGTACTGAGCACCTAGCACCCTGAGTACTGAGCACCCAGGACCCTGAGTACTGAGCACCCAGCGTACTGAGCACCGAGCACCCCGAGTACTGAGCACCCAGCACCCTGAGTACTGAGCACGCAGCACCCCGAGCACTGAGCACCCAGCACGCTGAGTACTGCGCACCCAGTGTACTGAGCACGGAGCACCCAGCACCCTGAGTACTGAGCACCCAGCACCCTGAGCACTGAGCACCCAGCACCCTGAGTACTGAGCACTGAGCACCCCGAGTACTGAGCACCGGGCACCCCGAGCACTAAGCACCCAGCACCCCGAGCACCGAGCACCCAGCACCCTGAGCACTGAGCACCCAGCACCCTGAGCACTGAGCACCCAGCACCCTGAGCACTGAGCACCCAGCACCCTGAGTACTGAGCACCCAACGTACTGAGCACCGAGCACCCTGAGAACTGAGCACCCAGCACCCTGAGTACTGAGCACCCAGCACCCTGAGCAATGAGCACCCTGAGTACTGAGAACCCAGCACCTTGAGCACTGAGCACCGAGCTCCCCGAGCACTGAGCACCCAGCACCCAGAGTACTGAGAACCCAGCACCCTGAGTACTAAGCACCGAGCACCCAGAGTACTGAGCACCCAGCACCCTGAGCACTGAGCACCCAGCACCCTGAGCACTGAGCACTCAGCACCCTGAGTACTGAGCACCCAGCACCCTGAGTACTGAGCACCCAGCACCCTGAGTACTGAGCACCCAGCACCCCGAGCACTGAGCACCCAGCACCCCGAGAATGAGCACCCAGCACCCCGAGTACTGAGCACCGAGCACCCTGAGCACTGAGTACCCAGCACCCTGAACACTGAGCACCCAGCACCCTGAGTACTGAGCACCCAGTACCCTGAGTCCTGAGCACCCAGCACCCTGAGCACTGAGCACCGAGCACCCCGAGTACTGAGCACCCAGCACCCTGAGCACTGAGCACCCAGCACCCTGAGCACTGAGCACCCAGCACCCTGAGCACTGAGCACCCAGCACCTTGAGTACTGAGCACCGAGCACCCCGAGCACTGAGCACCCAGCACCCTGAGTACTGAGAACCCTGCACCCTGAGCACTGAGCACCCAGCACCCTGAGAACTGAGCACCCAGCACCCGGAGCACTGATCAGCCAGCAACCTGAGTACTGAGCACCAAGCACCCTGAGCACTGAGCACCCAGCACCCTGAGTACTGAGCACCCAGCACCCTGAGTACTGAGCAACCAGCACCCTGAGCACTGAGCACTGAGAACCCAGCACCCTGAACACTGAGCACTGAGCACCCAGCACCCCGAGCACTGAGCACCCAGCACCCTGAGCACTGAGCACCCTGAGGACTGAGCACCCAGCAGCCTGAGCACTGAGCACCCAGCACCCTGAGTACTGAGCACCGATCACCCTGAGCACTGACCACCCAGCACCCCGAGCACTGAGCACCCAGCACCCTGAGCACTGAGCACCCAGCAGCCCAAGAATGAGCACCCAGCACCAAGAGTACTGAGCACTGAGCACCCTGAGCACTGAGTACCCAGCACCCTGAGCACTGAGCACCCAGCACCCTGAGTACTGAGCACCCAGCACCCTGAGTACTGAGCACCCAGCACCCTGATCACTGAGCACCGAGCACCCCGAGTACTGAGCACCCAGCACCCTGAGCACTGAGCACCCAGCACCCTGAGTACTGAGCACCGATCACCAGAAGCACTGAGCACCCAGCACCCTGAGTAGTGAGCACCCAACGTACTGAGCACCGAGCACCACGAGCACTGAGCACCCAGCACCCTGAGTACTGAGCACCGATTACCCCGAGCACTGAGCACCCAGCACCCTGAGTACAGAGCTCCGAGCACCCCGAGCACTGAGCACCCAGCGCCCCGAGCACTGAGCACCCAGCACCCTGAGCACTTAGCACCCAGCACCCTGAGTACTGGGCACCCAGCACCCCGAGCACTGAGCACCCAGCACCCTGAGCACTGAGCACCCAGCACCCTGGGCACAGATCACCCTGCACACTGAGCGCTGAGCACCCAGCACAATGAGTACTGAGCACCCAGCACCCAGAGTACTGAGCACTCAGCACACAGAGTACTGAGCACCGAGCACCCCGAGCACTGAGCACCCAGCACCCTGAGCACTGAGCACCCTGAGGACTGGGCACCCAGCACCCTGAGCACTGAGCACCGAGCAACCTGAGTACTGAGCACCGATCACCCTGAGCACTGAGCAGCCAGAACCCCGAGCACTGAGCACCCAGCACCCTGAGTACTGAGCACCCAGCACTCCGAGCACTGAGCACCCAGCACCCTGAGTACTGAGCACCGTGAGTACTGAGCACCGATCACCCTGAGCACTGAGCTCCCAGCACCCTGAGTACTGAGCACCCAGCACCCTGAGCACTGAGCACCCAGCACCCTGAGCACTGAGCACCGAGCACCCCGAGCACTGAGCACCCAGCACCCTGACTACTGAGCACCGATCACCCTGAGCACTGAGCAACCAGCACCCTGAGTACTGAGCTCCGAGCACCCCGAGCACTGAGCACCCAGCGCCCCGTGCACTGAGCACCCAGCACCCTGAGCACTGAGCACCCAGCACCCTGAGTACTGAAAACCCAGCACCCTGAGCACTGAGCACCCAGCACCCTGAGCACTGAGCACCCAGCACACTGAGCACTGATCACCCAGCACCCTGAGCACTGAGCACGCAGCACCCTGAGTACTGAGCACCCAGCACCCTGAGTACTGAGCACTCAGCACCCTGAGTACTGAGCACCGAGCACCCCGAGCACTGAGCTCTCAGCACCCTGAGCACTGAGCACCCTGAGGACTGAGCTCCCAGCACCCTGAGCACTGTGCACCCAGCACCCCGAGCACTGAGCACCCAGCACCCTGAGTACTGAGCACCCAGCACCCCGAGCACTGAGCACCCAGCACCCCGAGCACTGAGCACCCAGCACCCTGAGTACTGAGCACCCAGCACCCCGAGCACTGAGCACCGTGAGTACTGAGCACCGATCACCCTGAGCACTGAGCTCCCAGCACCCCGAGCACTGAGCACCCAGCACCCTGAGCACTGAGCACCCAGCACCCTGAGTACTGAGCACCGATCACCCTGAGCACTGAGCACCCAGAACCCCGAGCACTGAGCACCCAGCACCCTGAGTACTGAGCACCCAGCACCCTGAGTACTGAGCACCCTGAGTACTGAGCACCCAGCACCCTGAGTACTGAGCACCCAGCACCCTGAGCACTGAGCACCCAGCACCCTGAGTACTGAGCACCCAGCACCCTGAGCACTGAGCACCCAGCACCCTGAGCACTGAGCACCCAGCACCCTGAGCACTGAGCACCCAGCACCCTGAGCACTGAGCACCCAGCACCCTGAGCACTGAGCACCCAGCACCCTGATCTCTGAGCACCCAGCACCCTGAGTAGTGAGCACCCAACATACTGAGCACCGAGCACCCCGAGCACTGAGCACCCAGCACCCTGAGTACTGAGCACCGATCACCCCGAGCACTGAGCACCCAGCACCCTGAGTAGTGAGCACCCAACGTACTGAACACCGAGCACCCCGAGCACTGAGCACCCAGCACCCTGAGTACTGAGCTCCGAGCACCCCGAGCACTGAGCACCCAGCGCCCCGAGCACTGAGCACCCAGAAGCCTGAGCACTTAGCACCCAGCACCCCGAGTACTGAGCACCCAGCACCCCGAGCACTGAGCACCCAGCACCCTGAGCACTGAGCACCCAGCACCCTGAGCACTGAGCACCCAGCACCCTGAGCACTGAGCACCCAGCACCCTGAGTACTGAGCACCCAGCACCCTGAGTACTGAGCACTAAGCACCCTGAGTATTGAGCACCGAGCACCCCGAGCACTGAGCACCCAGCACCCTGAGAACTGAGCACCCAGCACCCCGAGCACTGATCACCCAGCACCCCGAGAATGAGCACCCAGCACACCGAGTACTGAGCACTGAGCACCCTGAGCACTGAGTACCCAGCACCCTGAGCACTGAGCACCCAGCACCCTGAGTACTGAGCACCCAGCACCCTGAGTACTGAGCACCCAGCACCCTGAGCACTGAGCACCGAGCACCCCGAATACTGAGCACCCAGCACCCTGAGCACTGATCACCCAGCACCCTGCGTACTGAGCACCCAGCACCCGAGTACTGAGCACCCAGCACCCTGAGTACTGAGCACCCAGCACCCTGAGTACTGAGCACCCAGAACCCCGAGTACTGAGCACCCAGCACCCTGAGTACTGAGCACCCAGCACCCTGAGTACTGAGCACTGAGCACGCAGCACCCCGAGCACTGAGCACCCAGCACCCTGAGTACTGAGCACTGAGCACCCAGCACCCCGAGCACTGAGCACCCAGCACCCTGAGTACTGAGCACAAAGCACCCTGAGCACTGAGCACCCAGCACCCTGAGCACTGAGCACCCAGCACCCTGAGCACTGAGCACCCAGCACCCTGAGTACTGAGCACCCAGCACCCTGAGCACTGAGCACCCAGCACCCTGAGCACTGAGCACCCAGCACCCTGAGTACTGAGCACCGAGCACCCCGAGCACTGAGCACCCAGCACCCTGAGTACTGAGAACCGAGCACCCCGAGCACTGAGCACCCAGCACCCTGAGTACTGAGCTCCGAGCACCCCGAGCACTGAGCACCCAGCGCCCCGAGCACCGAGTACCCTGAGCACTGAGCACCCAGCACCCTGAGTACTGAGCACCCTGCACCCTGAGCAATGAGCATCCTGAGTACAGTGCACCCAGCACGTTGAGCACTGAGCACCGAGCACCCCGAGCACTGAGCACCCAGCACCCGGAGTACTGAGCACCCAGCACCCTGAGTACTAAGCACTGAGCACCCTGAGTACTGAGCAGCCAGCACCCTGAGCACTGAACACACAGCACCCTGAGTACTGAGCACCTCGAACACTGAGCAGCCAGCACCCTGAGTACTGGGCACCGAGCACCCCGAGCACTGAGCAGGCAGCATCATGAGCACTGAGCACCCAGCACCCCGGGTACTGAGCACCCAGCACCCTGAGTACTGAGCACACAGCACCCTGAGTACTGAGCACCCAGCACCCTGAGCACTGAGTACCCAGCACCCTGAGCACTGAGCACCCAGCACCCTGATCACTGAGCACACTGCACCCTGAGCACTGAGCACCCAGCACCCTGAGTACTGAGCACTGAGCACCCAGCACCCCGAGCACTGAGCACCCAGCACCCTGAGTACTGAGCACTGTGCACCCAGCACCCCGAGCACTGAGCACCCAGCACCCTGAGCACTGAGCACCCAGCACCCGAGTACTGAGCACCCAGCACCCTGAGTACTGAGCACCCAGCACCCTGAGTACTGAGCACCCAGCACCCCGAGTACTGAGCACCCAGCACCCTGAGCACTGAGCACCCAGCACCCTGAGCACTGAGCACCCAGCACCCTGAGCACTGAGCAACCAGCACCCTGAGCACTGAGCACCCAGCACCCTGAGCACTGAGCACCCAGCACCCTGAGCACTGAGCACCCAGCACCCTGATCTCTGAGCACCCAGCACCCTGAGTAGTGAGCACCCAAAGTACTGAGCACCGAGCACCCCGAGCACTGAGCACCCAGCACCCTGAGTACTGAGCACCGATCACCCCGAGCACTGAGCACCCAGCACCCTGAGTAGTGAGCACCCTACGTACTGAGCACCGAGCACCCCGAGCACTGAGCACCCAGCACCCTGAGTACTGAGCTCCGAGCACCCCGAGCACTGAGCACCCAGCGCCCCGAGCACTGAGCACCCAGCACCCTGAGCACTTAGCACCCAGCACCCCGAGTACTGAGCAACCAGCACCCCGAGCACTGAGCACCCAGCACCCTGAGCACTGAGCACCCAGCACCCTGAGCACTGAGCACCCAGCACCCTGAGCACTGAGCACCCAGCACCCTTAGTACTGAGCACCCAGCACCCCGAGCACTGAGCACCCAGCACCCTGAGTACTGAGCACCCAGCACCCCGAGCACTGAGCACCGTGAGTACTGAGCACCGATCACCCTGAGCACTGAGCTCCCAGCACCCCGAGCACTGAGCACCCAGCACCCTGAGCACTGAGCACCCAGCACCCTGAGTACTGAGCACCGATCACCCTGAGCACTGAGCACCCAGAACCCCGAGCACTGAGCACCCAGCACCCTGAGTACTGAGCACCCAGCACCCTGAGTACTGAGCACCCTGAGTACTGAGCACCCAGCACCCTGAGTACTGAGCACCCAGCACCCTGAGCACTGAGCACCCAGCACCCTGAGTACTGAGCACCCAGCACCCTGAGCACTGAGCACCCAGCACCCTGAGCACTGAGCACCCAGCACCCTGAGCACTGAGCACCCAGCACCCTGAGTACTGAGCACCCAGCACCCTGAGCACTGAGCACCCAGCACCCTGAGCACTGAGCACCCAGCACCCTGAGCAATGAGCACCCTGAGTACAGAGCACCCAGCACATTGAGCACTGAGCACCGAGCACCCTGAGCACTGAGCACCCAGCACCCGGAGTACTGAGCACCCAGCACCCTGAGTACTGAGCACTGAGCACCCTGAGTACTGAGCACCCAGCACCCTGAGCACTGAACACACAGCACCCTGAGTACTGAGCACCTCTAACACTGAGCACCCAGGACCCCGAGCACTGAGCACCCAGCACCCTGAGTACTGAGCACTGTGCACCCAGCACCCCGAGCACTGAGCACCCAGCAACCTGAGCACTGAGCACCCAGCACCCCGAGTACTGAGCACCCAGCACCCCGAGCACTGAGCACCCAGCACCCTGAGCACTGAGCACCCAGCACCCTGAGCACTGAGCACCCAGCACCCTGAGCACTGAGCACCCAGCACCCTGAGTACTGAGCACCCAGCACCCTGAGTACTGAGCACTAAGCACCCTGAGTATTGAGCACCGAGCAACCCGAGCACTGAGCACCCAGCACCCTGAGAACTGAGCACCCAGCACCCCGAGCACTGATCACACAGAACCCCGAGAATGAGCACCCAGCACACCGAGTACTGAGCACTGAGCACCCTGAGCACTGAGTACCCAGCACCCTGAGCACTGAGCACCCAGCACCCTGAGTACTGAGCACCCAGCACCCTGAGTACTGAGCACCCAGCACCCTGAGCACTGAGCACCGAGCACCCCGAATACTGAGCACCCAGCACCCTGAGCACTGAGCACCCAGCACCCTGAGTACTGAGCACCCAGCACCCGAGTACTGAGCACCCAGCACCCTGAGTACTGAGCACCCAGCACCCTGAGTACTGAGCACCCAGAACCCCGAGTACTGAGCACCCAGCACCCTGAGTACTGAGCACCCAGCACCCTGAGTACTGAGCACTGAGCACGCAGCACCCCGAGCACTTAGCACCCAGCACCCTGAGTACTGAGCACTGAGCACCCAGCACCCCGAGCACTGAGCACCCAGCACCCTGAGTACTGAGCACCCAGCACCCTGAGCACTGAGCACCCAGCACCCTGAGCACTGAGCACCCAGCACCCTGAGCACTGAGCACCCAGCACCCTGAGTACTGAGCACCCAGCACCCTGAGCACTGAGCACGCAGCACCCTGAGCACTGAGCACCCAGCACCCTGAGTACTGAGCACCGAGCACCCCGAGCACTGAGCACCCAGCACCCTGAGTACTGAGAACCGAGCACCCCGAGCACTGAGCACCCAGCACCCTGAGTACTGAGCTCCGAGCACCCCGAGCACTGAGCACCCAGCGCCCCGAGCACCGAGTACCCTGAGCACTGAGCACCCAGCACCCTGAGTACTGAGCACCCTGCACCCTGAGCAATGAGCATCCTGAGTACAGAGCACCCAGCACGTTGAGCACTGAGCACCGAGCACCCCGAGCACTGAGCACCCAGCACCCGGAGTACTGAGCACCCAGCACCCTGAGTACTAAGCACTGAGCACCCTGAGTACTGAGCACCCAGCACCCTGAGCACTGAACACACAGCACCCTGAGTACTGAGCACCTCGAACACTGAGCAGCCAGCACCCTGAGTACTGGGCACCGAGCACCCCGAGCACTGAGCAGGCAGCATCATGAGCACTGAGCACCCAGCACCCCGGGTACTGAGCACCCAGCACCCTGAGTACTGAGCACCCAGCACCCTGAGTACTGAGCACCCAGCACCCTGAGCACTGAGTACCCAGCACCCTGAGCACTGAGCACCCAGCACCCTGATCACTGAGCACACTGCACCCTGAGCACTGAGCACCCAGCACCCTGAGTACTGAGCACTGAGCACCCAGCACCCCGAGCACTGAGCACCCAGCACCCTGAGTACTGAGCACTGTGCACCCAGCACCCCGAGCACTGAGCACCCAGCACCCTGAGCACTGAGCACCCAGCACCCGAGTACTGAGCACCCAGCACCCTGAGTACTGAGCACCCAGCACCCTGAGTACTGAGCACCCAGCACCCCGAGTACTGAGCACCCAGCACCCTGAGCACTGAGCACCCAGCACCCTGAGCACTGAGCACCCAGCACCCTGAGCACTGAGCAACCAGCACCCTGAGCACTGAGCACCCAGCACCCTGAGCACTGAGCACCCAGCACCCTGAGCACTGAGCACCCAGCACCCTGATCTCTGAGCACCCAGCACCCTGAGTAGTGAGCACCCAAAGTACTGAGCACCGAGCACCCCGAGCACTGAGCACCCAGCACCCTGAGTACTGAGCACCGATCACCCCGAGCACTGAGCACCCAGCACCCTGAGTAGTGAGCACCCAACGTACTGAGCACCGAGCACCCCGAGCACTGAGCATCCAGCACCCTGAGTACTGAGCTCCGAGCACCCCGAGCACTGAGCACCCAGCGCCCCGAGCACTGAGCACCCAGCACCCTGAGCACTTAGCACCCAGCACCCCGAGTACTGAGCAACCAGCACCCCGAGCACTGAGCACCCAGCACCCTGAGCACTGAGCACCCAGCACCCTGAGCACTGAGCACCCAGCACCCTGAGCACTGAGCACCCAGCACCCTTAGTACTGAGCACCCAGCACCCCGAGCACTGAGCACCCAGCACCCTGATTACTGAGCACCCAGCACCCCGAGCACTGAGCACCGTGAGTACTGAGCACCGATCACCCTGAGCACTGAGCTCCCAGCACCCCGAGCACTGAGCACCCAGCACCCTGAGCACTGAGCACCCAGCACCCTGAGTACTGAGCACCGATCACCCTGAGCACTGAGCACCCAGAACCCCGAGCACTGAGCACCCAGCACCCTGAGTACTGAGCACCCAGCACCCTGAGTACTGAGCACCCTGAGTACTGAGCACCCAGCACCCTGAGTACTGAGCACCCAGCACCCTGAGCACTGAGCACCCAGCACCCTGAGTACTGAGCACCCAGCACCCTGAGCACTGAGCACCCAGCACCCTGAGCACTGAGCACCCAGCACCCTGAGCACTGAGCACCCAGCACCCTGAGTACTGAGCACCCAGCACCCTGAGCACTGAGCACCCAGCACCCTGAGCACTGAGCACCCAGCACCCTGAGCAATGAGCACCCTGAGTACAGAGCACCCAGCACCTTGAGCACTGAGCACCGAGCACCCTGAGCACTGAGCACCCAACACCCGGAGTACTGAGCACCCAGCACCCTGAGTACTGAGCACTGAGCACCCTGAGTACTGAGCACCCAGCACCCTGAGCACTGAACACACAGCACCCTGAGTACTGAGCACCTCTAACACTGAGCACCCAGGACCCCGAGCACTGAGCACCCAGCACCCTGAGTACTGAGCACTGTGCACCCAGCACCCCGAGCACTGAGCACCCAGCACCCTGAGCACTGAGCACCCAGCACCCGAGTACTGAGCACCCAGCACCCTGAGTACTGAGCACCCAGCACCCTGAGTACTGAGCACCCAGCACCGGAGTACTGAGCACCCAGCACCCTGAGTACTGAGCACCCAGCACCCTGAGCACTGAGCACCCAGCACCCTGAGCACTGAGCACCCAGCACCCTGAGCACTGAGCACCCAGCACCCTGAGCACTGAGCACCCAGCACCCTGAGCACTGAGCACACAGCACCCTGATCTCTGAGCACCCAGCACCCTGAGTAGTGAGCACCCAAAATACTGAGCACCGAGCACCCCGAGCACTGAGCACCCAGCACCCTGAGTACTGAGCACCGATCACCCCGAGCACTGAGCACCCAGCACCCTGAGTAGTGAGCACCCAACGTACTGAGCACCGAGCACCCTGAGCACTGAGCACCCAGCACCCTGAGTACTGAGCTCCGAGCACCCCGAGCACTGAGCACCCAGCGCCCCGAGCACTGAGCACCCAGCAGCCTGAGCACTTAGCACCCAGCACCCCGAGTACTGAGCACCCAGCACCCCGAGCACTGAGCACCCAGCACCCTGAGCACTGAGCACCCAGCACCCTGAGCACTGAGCACCCAGCACCCTGAGCACTGAGCACCCAGCAACCTGAGTACTGAGCACCCAGCACCCTGAGTACTGAGCACTAAGCACCCTGAGTATTGAGCACCGAGCACCCCGAGCACTGAGCACCCAGCACCCCGAGCACTGAGCACCCAGCACCCCGAGAATGAGCACCCAGCACACCGAGTACTGAGCACCGAGCACCCTGAGCACTGAGTACCCAGCACCCTGAGCACTGAGCACCCAGCACCCTGAGTACTGAGCACCCAGCACCCTGAGTACTGAGCACACAGCACCCTGAGCACTGAGCACCGAGCACCCCGAATACTGAGCACCCAGCACCCTGAGCACTGAGCACCCAGCACCCTGAGTACTGAGCACCCAGCACCCGAGTACTGAGCACCCAGTACCCTGAGTACTGAGCACCCAGCACCCTGAGTACTGAGCACCCAGAACCCCGAGTACTGAGCACCCAGCACCCTGAGTACTGAGCACCCAGCACCCTGAGTACTGAGCACTGAGCACCCAGCACCCCGAGCACTGAGCACCCAGCACCCTGAGTACTGAGCACTGAGCACCCAGCACCCCGAGCACTGAGCACCCAGCACCCTGAGTACTGAGCACCCAGCACCCTGAGCACTGAGCACCCAGCACCCTGAGCACTGAGCACCCAGCACCCTGAGCACTGAGCAGCCAGCACCCTGAGTACTGAGCACCCAGCACCCTGAGCACTGAGCACCCAGCACCCTGAGCACTGAGCACCCAGCACCCTGAGTACTGAGCACCGAGCACCCCGAGCACTGAGCACCCAGCACCCTGAGTACTGAGAACCGAGCACCCCGAGCACTGAGCACCCAGCACCCTGAGTACTGAGCTCCGAGCACCCCGATCACTGAGCACCCAGCGCCCCGAGCACCGAGTACCCTGAGCACTGAGCACCCAGCACCCTGAGTACTGAGCACCCAGCACCCTGAGCAATGAGCACCCTGAGTACAGAGCACCCAGCACCTTGAGCACTGAGCACCGAGCACCCCGAGCACTGAGCACCCAGCACCCGGAGTACTGAGCACCCAGCACCCTGAGTACTAAGCACTGAGCACCCTGAGTACTGGGCACCCAGCACCCTGAGCACTGAACACACAGCACCCTGAGTACTGAGCACCTCGAACACTGAGCAGCCAGCACCCTGAGTACTGGGCACCGAGCACCCTGAGCACTGAGCAGGCAGCATCATGAGCACTGAGCACCCAGCACCCCGAGCACTGAGCACCCAGCACCCTGAGTACTGAGCACCCAGCACCCTGAGTACTGAGCACCCAGCACCCTGAGCACTGAGTACCCAGCACCCTGAGCACTGAGCACCCAGCACCCTGATCACTGAGCACACTGCACCCTGAGCACTGAGCACCCAGCACCCAGAGTACTGAGCACTGAGCAGCCAGCACCCCGAGCACTGACCACCCAGCACCCTGAGTACTGAGCACTGTGCACCCAGCACCCCGAGCACTGAGCACCCAGCACCCTGAGCACTGAGCACCCAGCACCCGAGTACTGAGCACCCAGCACCCTGAGTACTGAGCACCCAGCACCCTGAGTACTGAGCACCCAGCACCCCGAGTACTGAGCAGCCAGCACCCTGAGCACTGAGCACCCAGCACCCTGAGCACTGAGCACCCAGCACCCTGAGTACTGAGCACCCAGCACCCCGAGCACTGAGCACCCAGCACCCTGAGTACTGAGCACCGATCACCCTGAGCACTGAGCACCCAGAACCCCGAGCACTGAGCACCCAGCACCCTGAGTACTGAGCACCCAGCACCCTGAGCACTGAGCACCCAGCACCCTGAGTACTGAGCACCGATCACCCTGAGCACTGAGCACCCAGAACCCCGAGCACTGAGCACCCAGCACCCTGAGTACTGAGCACCCAGCACCCTGAGTACTGAGCACCCTGAGTACTGAGCACCCAGCACCCTGAGTACTGAGCACCCAGCACCCTGAGTACTGAGCACCCAGCACCCTGAGTACTGAGCACCCAGCACCCTGAGCACTGAGCACCCAGCACCCTGAGCACTGAGCACCCAGCACCCTGAGCACTGAGCACCCAGCACCCTGAGTACTGAGCACCCAGCACCCTGAGCACTGAGCACCCAGCACCCTGAGCACTGAGCACCCAGCACCCTGAGCAATGAGCACCCTGAGTACAGAGCACCCAGCACCTTGAGCACTGAGCACCGAGCACCCTGAGCACTGAGCACCCAGCACCCGGAGTACTGAGCACCCAGCACCCTGAGTACTGAGCACTGAGCACCCCGAGTACTGAGCACCCAGCACCCTGAGCACTGAGCACCCAGCACCCTGAGCACTGAGCACCCAGCACCCTTAGTACTGAGCACCCAGCACCCCGAGCACTGAGCACCCAGCACCCTGAGTACTGAGCACCCAGCACCCCGAGCACTGAGCACCGTGAGTACTGAGCACCGATCACCCTGAGCACTGAGCTCCCAGCACCCCGAGCACTGAGCACCCAGCACCCTGAGCACTGAGCACCCAGCACCCTGAGTACTGAGCACCGATCACCCTGAGCACTGAGCACCCAGAACCCCGAGCACTGAGCACCCAGCACCCTGAGTACTGAGCACCCAGCACCCTGAGTACTGAGCACCCTGAGTACTGAGCACCCAGCACCCTGAGTACTGAGCACCCAGCACCCTGAGCACTGAGCACCCAGCACCCTGAGTACTGAGCACCCAGCACCCTGAGCACTGAGCATCCAGCACCCTGAGCACTGAGCACCCAGCACCCTGAGCACTGAGCACCCAGCACCCTGAGTACTGAGCACCCAGCACCCTGAGCACTGAGCACCCAGCACCCTGAGCACTGAGCACCCAGCACCCTGAGCAATGAGCACCCTGAGTACAGAGCACCCAGCACCTTGAGCACTGAGCACCGAGCACCCTGAGCACTGAGCACCCAGCACCCGGAGTACTGAGCACCCAGCACCCTGAGTACTGAGCACTGAGCACCCTGAGTACTGAGCACCCAGCACCCTGAGCACTGAACACACAGCACCCTGAGTACTGAGCACCTCTAACACTGAGCACCCAGGACCCCGAGCACTGAGCACCCAGCACCCTGAGTACTGAGCACTGTGCACCCAGCACCCCGAGCACTGAGCACCCAGCACCCTGAGCACTGAGCACCCAGCACCCGACTACTGAGCACCCAGCACCCTGAGTACTGAGCACCCAGCACCCTGAGTACTGAGCACCCAGCACCGGAGTACTGAGCACCCAGCACCCTGAGTACTGAGCACCCAGCACCCTGAGCACTGAGCACCCAGCACCCTGAGCACTGAGCACCCAGCACCCTGAGCACTGAGCACCCAGCACCCTGAGCACTGAGCACCCAGCACCCTGAGCACTGAGCACACAGCACCCTGATCTCTGAGCACCCAGCACCCTGAGTAGTGAGCACCCAAAATACTGAGCACCGAGCACCCCGAGCACTGAGCACCCAGCACCCTGAGTACTGAGCACCGATCACCCCGAGCACTGAGCACCCAGCACCCTGAGTAGTGAGCACCCAACGTACTGAGCACCGAGCACCCTGAGCACTGAGCACCCAGCACCCTGAGTACTGAGCTCCGAGCACCCCGAGCACTGAGCACCCAGCGCCCCGAGCACTGAGCACCCAACAGCCTGAGCACTTAGCACCCAGCACCCCGAGTACTGAGCACCCAGCACCCCGAGCACTGAGCACCCAGCACCCTGAGCACTGAGCACCCAGCACCCTGAGCACTGAGCACCCAGCACCCTGAGCACTGAGCACCCAGCAACCTGAGTACTGAGCACCCAGCACCCTGAGTACTGAGCACTAAGCACCCTGAGTATTGAGAACCGAGCACCCCGAGCACTGAGCACCCAGCACCCTGAGTACTGAGCACCCAGCACCCCGAGCACTGAGCACCCAGCACCCCGAGAATGAGCACCCAGCACACCGAGTACTGAGCACCGAGCACCCTGAGCACTGAGTACCCAGCACCCTGAGCACTGAGCACCCAGCACCCTGAGTACTGAGCACCCAGCACCCTGAGTACTGAGCACCCAGCACCCTGAGCACTGAGCACCGAGCACCCCGAATACTGAGCACCCAGCACCCTGAGCCCTGAGCACCCAGCACCCTGAGTACTGAGCACCCAGCACCCGAGTACTGAGCACCCAGTACCCTGAGTACTGAGCACCAAGCACCCTGAGTACTGAGCACCCAGAACCCCGAGTACTGAGCACCCAGCACCCTGAGTACTGAGCACCCAGCACCCTGAGTACTGAGCACTGAGCATCCAGCACCCCGAGCACTGAGCACCCAGCACCCTGAGTACTGAGCACTGAGCACCCAGCACCCCGAGCACTGAGCACCCAGCACCCTGAGTACTGAGCACCCAGCACCCTGAGCACTGAGCACCCAGCACCCTGAGCACTGAGCACCCAGCACCCTGAGCACTGAGCACCCAGCACCCTGAGTACTGAGCACCCAGCACCCTGAGCACTGAGCACCCAGCACCCTGAGCACTGAGCACCCAGCACCCTGAGTACTGAGCACCGAGCACCCCGAGCACTGAGCACCCAGCACCCTGAGTACTGAGAACCGAGCACCCCGAGCACTGAGCACCCAGCACCCTGAGTACTGTGCTCCGAGCACCCCGAGCACTGAGCACCCAGCGCCCCGAGCACCGAGTACCCTGAGCACTGAGCACCCAGCACCCTGAGTACTGAGCACCCAGCACCCTGAGCAATGAGCACCCTGAGTACAGAGCACCCAGCACCTTGAGCACTGAGCACCGAGCACCCCGAGCACTGAGCACCCAGCACCCGGAGTACTGAGCACCCAGCACCCTGAGTACTAAGCACTGAGCACCCTGAGTACTGGGCACCCAGCACCCTGAGCACTGAACACACAGCACCCTGAGTACTGAGCACCTCGAACACTGAGCAGCCAGCACCCTGAGTACTGGGCACCGAGCACCCTGAGCACTGAGCAGGCAGCATCATGAGCACTGAGCACCCAGCACCCCGAGCACTGAGCACCCAGCACCCTGAGTACTGAGCACCCAGCACCCTGAGTACTGAGCACCCAGCACCCTGAGCACTGAGTACCCAGCACCCTGAGCACTGAGCACCCAGCACCCTGATCACTGAGCACACTGCACCCTGAGCACTGAGCACCCAGCACCCAGAGTACTGAGCACTGAGCAGCCCGCACCCCGAGCACTGACCACCCAGCACCCTGAGTACTGAGCACTGTGCACCCAGCACCCCGAGCACTGAGCACCCAGCACCCTGAGCACTGAGCACCCAGCACCCGAGTACTGAGCACGCAGCACCCTGAGTACTGAGCACCCAGCACCCTGAGTACTGAGCACCCAGCACCCCGAGTACTGAGCACCCAGCACCCTGAGCACTGAGCACCCAGCACCCTGAGCACTGAGCACCCAGCACCCTGAGCACTGAGCACCCAGCACCCTGAGCACTGAGCACCCAGCACCCTGAGTACTGAGCACCGATCACCCTGAGCACTGAGCACCCAGAACCCCGAGCACTGAGCACCCAGCACCCTGAGTACTGAGCACCCAGCACCCTGAGCACTGAGCACCCTGAGTACTGAGCACCCAGCACCCTGAGTACTGAGCACCCAGTACCCTGAGCACTGAGCACCCAGCACCCTGAGTACTGAGCACCCAGCACCCTGAGCACTGAGCACCCAGCACCCTGAGCACTGAGCACCCAGCACCCTGAGCACTGAGCACCCAGCACCCTGAGTACTGAGCACCCAGCACCCTGAGCACTGAGCACCCAGCACCCTGAGCACTGAGCACCCAGCACCCTGAGCAATGAGCACCCTGAGTACAGAGCACCCAGCACCTTGAGCACTGAGCACCGAGCACCCTGAGCACTGAGCACCCAGCACCCGGAGTACTGAGCACCCAGCACCCTGAGTACTGAGCACTGAGCACCCTGAGTACTGAGCACCCAGCACCCTGAGCACAGAACACACAGCACCCTGAGTACTGAGCACCTCTAACACTGAGCACCCAGCACCCCGAGCACTGAGCACCCAGCACCCTGAGTACTGAGCACTGTACACCCAGCACCCCGAGCACTGAGCACCCAGCACCCTGAGCACTGAGCACCCAGCACCCGAGTACTGAGCACCCAGTACCCTGAGTACTGAGCACCCAGCACCCTGAGTACTGAGCACCCAGCACCGGAGTACTGAGCACCCAGCACCCTGAGTACTGAGCACCCAGCACCCTGAGCACTGAGCACCCAGCACCCTGAGCACTGAGCACCCAGCACCCTGAGCACTGAGCACCCAGCACCCTGAGCACTGAGCACCCAGCACCCTGAGCACTGAGCACCCAGCACCCTGAGCACTGAGCACACAGCACCCTGATCTCTGAGCACCCAGCACCCTGAGTAGTGAGCACCCAACATACTGAGCACCGAGCACCCCGAGCACTGAGCACCCAGCACCCTGAGTACTGAGCACCGATCACCCCGAGCACTGAGCACCCAGCACCCTGAGTAGTGAGCACCCAACGTACTGAGCACCGAGCACCCTGAGCACTGAGCACCCAGCACCCTGAGTACTGAGCTCCGAGCACAACGAGCACTGAGCACCCAGCGCCCCGAGCACTGAGCACCCAGCAGCCTGAGCACTTAGCACCCAGCACCCCGAGTACTGAGCACCCAGCACCCCGAGCACTGAGCACCCAGCACCCTGAGCACTGAGCACCCAGCACCCTGAGCACTGAGCACCCAGCACCCTGAGCACTGAGCACCCAGCACCCTGAGTACTGAGCACCCAGCACCCTGAGTACTGAGCACTAAGCACCCTGAGTATTGAGCACCGAGCACCCCGAGCACTGAGCACCCAGCACCCTGAGTACTGAGCACCCAGCACCCCGAGCACTGAGCACCCAGCACCCCGAGAATGAGCACCCAGCACACCGAGTACTGAGCACCGAGCACCCTGAGCACTGAGTACCCAGCACCCTGAGCACTGAGCACCCAGCACCCTGAGTACTGAGCACCCAGCACCCTGAGTACTGAGCACCCAGCACCCTGAGCACTGAGCACCGAGCACCCCGAATACTGAGCACCCAGCACCCTGAGCACTGAGCACCCAGCACCCTGAGTACTGAGCCCCCAGCACCCGAGTACTGAGCACCCAGCACCCTGAGTACTGAGCACCCAGCACCCTGAGTACTGAGCACCCAGAATCCCGAGTACTGAGCACCCAGCACCCTGAGTACTGAGCACCCAGCACCCTGAGTACTGAGCACTGAGCACCCAGCACCCTGAGCACTGAGCACCCAGCACCCTGAGTACTGAGCACTGAGCACCCAGCACCCCGAGCACTGAGCACCCAGCACCCTGAGTACTGAGCACCCAGCACCCTGAGCACTGAGCACCCAGCACCCTGAGCACTGAGCACCCAGCACCCTGAGCACTGAGCACCCAGCACCCTGAGTACTGAGCACCCAGCACCCTCAGCACTGAGCACCCAGCACCCTGAGCACTGAGCACCCAGCACCCTGAGTACTGAGCACCGAGCACCCCGAGCACTGAGCACCCAGCACCCTGAGTACTGAGAACCGAGCACCCCGAGCACTGAGCACCCAGCACCCTGAGTACTGAGCTCCGAGCACCCCGAGCACTGAGCACCCAGCGCCCCGAGCACCGAGTACCCTGAGCACTGAGCACCCAGCACCCTGAGTACTGAGCACCCAGCACCCTGAGCAATGAGCACCCTGAGTACAGAGCACCCAGCACCTTGTGCACTGAGCACCGAGCACCCCGAGCACTGAGCACCCAGCACCCGGAGTACTGAGCACCCAGCACCCTGAGTACTAAGCACTGAGCACCCTGAGTACTGAGCACCCAGCACCCTGAGCACTGAACACACAGCACCCTGAGTACTGAGCACCTCGAACACTGAGCAGCCAGCACCCTGAGTACTGGGCACCGAGCACCCTGAGCACTGAGCAGGCAGCATCATGAGCACTGAGCACCCAACACCCCGAGCACTGAGCACCCAGCACCCTGAGTACTGAGCACCCAGCACCCTGAGTACTGAGCACCCAGCACCCTGAGCACTGAGTACCCAGCACCCTGAGCACTGAGCACCCAGCACCCTGATCACTGAGCACACTGCACCCTGAGCACTGAGCACCCAGCACCCGAGTACTGAGCACCCAGCACCCTGAGTACTGAGCACCCAGCACCCTGAGTACTGAGCACCCAGCACCCCGAGTACTGAGCACCCAGCACCCTGAGTACTGAGCACCCAGCACCCCGAGTACTGAACACCCAACACCCTGAGTACTGAGCACCCAGCACCCTGAGCACTGAGCACCGAGCACCCTGAGCACTGAGCACCCAGCACCCTGAGCACTGAGCACCCAGCACCCTGAGTAGTGAGCACCCAACGTACTGAGCACCGAGCACCCCGAGCACTGAGCACCTAGCACCCTGAGTACTGAGCACCGAGCACCCCGAGCACTGAGCACCCAGCACCCTGAGTACTGAGCCCCGAGCACCCCGAGCACTGAGCACCCAGCGCCCCGAGCACCGAGCACCCTGACCACTGAGCACCCAGCACCCTGAGTACTGAGCACCCAGCACCCTGTGCAATGAGCACCCTCAGTACTGAGCACCCAGCACCTTGAGCACTGAGCACCCAGCACCCCGAGCACTGAGCACCCAGCACCCTGAGTACTGAGCACCCAGCACCCCGAGCACTGAGCACCCAGCGCCCCGAGCACTGAGCACCCAGCACCCTGAGCACTGAGCACCCAGCACCCTGAGTACTGAGCACCCAGCACCCTGAGTACTGAACACCCAGCACCCTGAGCACTGAGCACTGAGCACCCTGAGCACTGAGTACTGAGCACTGAGCACCCTGAGCACTGAGCACCCAGCACCCCGAGTACTGAGCACACAGCACCCTGAGCACTGAGCACCCAGCGCCCTGAGCACTGAGCACCCAGCACCCCGAGCACTGAGCATTGAGCACCCTGAACACTGAGCACCCAGCACCCCGAGTACTGAGCACTGAGCACCCTGAGCACTGAGCACCCAGCACCCCGAGTACTGAGCACTGAGCACCCTGAGTACTGAGCACCCAGAACCATGAGCACTGAGTACCCAGCACACTGAGCACTGAGCACCCAGGACCCCGAGCACTGAGCACCAAGCACCCTGAGTACTGAGCACTGAGCACCCAGCACCCCGAGCACTGAGCACCCAGCACCCTGAGCACTGAGCACCCAGCACCCGAGTACTGAGCACCCAGCACCCTGAGTACTGAGCATCCAGCACCCTGAGTACTGAGCACCCAGCACCCCGAGTACAGAGCACCCAGCACCCTGAGTACTGAGCACCCAGCACCCTGAGCACTGAGCACCCAGCACCCTGAGCACTGAGCACCCAGCACCCTGAGTAGTGTGCACCCAACGTACTGAGCACCGAGCATCCCGAGCACTGAGCACCCAGCACCCTGAGTACTGAGCACCGAGCACCCCGAGCACTGAGCACCCAGCACCCTGAGTACTGAGCTCCGAGCACCCTGAGCACTGAGCACCCAGAGCCCCGAGCACCGAGCACCCTGAGCACTGAGCACCCAGCACCCTGAGTACTGAGCACCCAGCACCCTGAGCAATGAGCACCCTGAGTAATGAGCACCCAGTACCTTTAGCACAGAGCACCGAGCACCCCGAGCACAGAGCACCCAGCACCCGGAGTACTGAGCACCCAGCACCCTGAGTACTAAGCACCGAGCACCCTGAGTACTGAGCACCCAGCACCCTGAGCACTGAACACACAGCACCCTGAGTACTGAGCACCTCGAGCACTGAGCACCCAGCACCCTGAGTACTGAGCACCGAGCACCCCGAGCATTGGGCACCCAGCACCGCGAGCACTGAGCACATAGCACCCCGAGCACTGAGCACCCAGCACCCTGAGTACTGAGCACCCAGCACCCTGAGTACTGAGCACCCAGCACCCAGCACACCGAGCACTGAGCACCCAGCACCCTGAGTACTGAGCACTGAGCACCCAGCAGCCCGAGCACTGAGCACCCAGCACCCTGAGCACTGAGCACCCAGGACCCGAGTACTGAGCACCCAGCACCCTGAGGACTGAGCACCCAGCACCCTGAGTACTGAGCACCCAGCACCCCGAGTACTAAGCACCCAGCACCCTGAGTACTCAGCACCCAGCACCCTGAGTACTGAGCAACCAGCACCCCGAGCACTGAGCACCCAGCACCCTGAGTACTGAACACCCAGCACCCTGAGCACTGAGTACTGAGCACTGAGCACCCTGAGCACTGAGCACCCAGCACCCCGAGTACTGAGCACTGAGCACCGTGAGTACTGAGAACCCAGCACCCTGAGCACTGAGTACCCAGCACCCTGAGCACTGAGCACCCAGCACCCTGAGCACTGAGCACCCAGCACCCTGAGCACTGAGCACCCAGCACCCTGAGTACTGAGCACTGAGCACCCAGCACCCCGAGCACTGAGCACCCAGCACCCTGACTACTGAGCACTGAGCACCCAGCACCCCGAGCACTGAGCACCCAGCACCCTGAGTACTGAGCACCCAGCACCCTGTGTACTGAGCACCCAGCACCCCGAGTACTGAGCACCCAGCACCCTGAGTACTGAGCACCCAGCACCCTGAGCACTGAGCACCCAGCACCCTGAGCACTGAGCACCCAGCACCCTGAGTACTGAGCACCCAGCACCCTGAGCACTGAGCACCCAGCACCCTGAGCACTGAGCACCCAGCACCCTGAGCACTGAGCACCCAGCACCCTTAGTAGTGAGCACCCAACGTACTGAGCACCGAGCACCCAGAGCACTGAGCACCCAGCACCCTGAGTACTGAGCACCGAGCACCCCGAGCACTGAGCACCCAGCACCCTGGGTACTGAGCTCCGAGCACCCCGAGCACTGAGCACCCTGCGCCCCGAGCACCGAGCACCCTGAGCACTGAGCACCCAGCACCCTGAATACTGAGCACCCAGCACCCTGAGCAATGAGCACCCTGAGTACTGAGCACCCAGCACCTTGAGCACTGAGCACCGAGCACCCCGAGCACTGAGCACCCAGCACCCGGAGTACTGAGCACCCAGCACCCTTAGTACTAAGCACCAAGCACCCTGAGTACTGAGCACCCAGCACCCTGAGCACTGAGTACCCAGCACCCTGAGCACTGAGCACCCAGCACCCTGAGCACTGAGCACACAGCACCCTGAGCACTAAGCACCCAGCACCCTGAGCACTGAGCACCCAGCACCCTGAGTACTGATCTCCGAGCACCCAGAGCACTGAGCACCGAGCACCCCGAGCACTGAGCACCCAGCACCCTGAGTACTGATCTCCGAGCACCCAGAGCACTGAGCAACCAGCGCCCCGAGCACCGAGCACCCTGAGCGCTGAGCACCCAGCACTCTGAGTACTGAGCAGCCAGCACCCTGAGCAATGAGCACCCTGAGTACTGAGCACCCAGCACCTTGAGCACTGAGCACCGAGCACCCCGAGCTCTGAGCACCCAGCACCCTGAGTTCTGAGTACCCAGCACCCTGAGCACTGAACACACAGCACCCTGAGTACTGAGCACCACGAGCACTGAGCACCCAGCGCCCCGAGCACCGAGCACCCTGAGCGCTGAGCACCCAGCACTCTGAGTACTGAGCAGGCAGCACCTTGAGCACTGAGCACCGAGCACCCCGAGCACTGAGCACCCAGCACCCTGAGTACTGAGCACCCAGCACCCTGAGCACTGAATACCCAGCACACTGAGCAATGAGCACACAGCACCGTGAGCACTGAGCACCCAGCAAACTGAGTACTGAGCACCCAGCACCCTGAGCACTGAGTACCCAGCACCCTGAGCAATGAGCACCCAGCACCCTGAGCACTGAGCACACAGCACCTTGAGCACTGAGCACCCAGCACCCTGAGTACTGAGCACTGAGCACCCAGCACCCCGAGCACTGAGCACCCAGCACCCTGAGTACTGAGCACTGAGCACCCAGCACCCCGAGCACTGAGCACCCAGCACCCTGAGTACTGAGCACTGAGCACCCAGCACCCCGAGTACTGAGCACCCAGCACCCTGAGCACTGAGCACCCAGCACCCGAGTACTGAGCACCCAGCACCCTGAGTACTGAGCACCCAGCAACCTGAGCACTGAGCACCCAGCACCCCGAGCACTGAGCACCCAGCACCCGAGTCCTGAGCACCCAGCACCCTGAGTACTGAGCACCCAGCACCCTGAGCACTGAGCACCCAGCACCCTGAGCACTGAGCACCCAGCACCCCGAGCACTGAGCACCCAGCACCCTGAGTACTGAGCACACAGCACCCTGAGCACTGAGCACCCAGCACCCCGAGCACTGAGCACCCAGCACCCTGAGTACTGAGCACCCAGCACCCCGAGCACTGAGCACCCAGCACCCTGAGCACTGAGCACCCAGCACCCGATTACTGAGCACCCAGCCCCCTGAGTACTGAGCACCCAGCACCCTGAGCACTGAGCACCCAGCACCCTGAGCACTGAGCACCCAGCACCCTGAGTACTGAGCACCCAGCACCCTGAGCACTGAGCACCCAGCACCCTGAGCACTGAGCACCCAGCACCCTGAGCACTGAGCACCCAGCACCTTTAGTAGTGAGCACCCAACGTACTGAGCACCGAGCACCCAGAGCACTGAGCACCCAGCACCCTGAGTACTGAGCACCGAGCACCCCGAGCACTGAGCACCCAGCACCCTGGGTACTGAGCTCCGAGCACCCAGAGCACTGAGCACCCAGCGCCCCGAGCACCGAGCACCATGAGCACTGAGCACCCAGCACCCTGAATACTGAGCACCCAGCACCCTGAGCAATGAGCACCCTGAGTACTGAGCACCCAGCACCTTGAGCACTGAGCACCGAGCACCCCGAGCACTGAGCACCCAGCACCCGGAGTACTGAGCACCCAGCACCCTGAGTACTAAGCACCAAGCACCCTGAGTACTGAGCACCCAGCACCCTGAGCACTGAGCACCCAGCACCCCGAGCACTGAGCACCCAGCACCCTGAGTACTGAGCACCCAGCACCCAGAGCACTGAGCACCCAGCACCCTGAGCACTGAGCACCCAGCACCCTGAGCACTGAGCACCCAGCACCCTTAGTAGTGAGCACCCAACGTACTGAGCACCGAGCACCCAGAGCACTGAGCACCCAGCACCCTGAGTACTGAGCACCGAGCACCCCGAGCACTGAGCACCCAGCACCCTGGGTACTGAGCTCCGAGCACCCAGAGCACTGAGCACCCAGCGCCCCGAGCACCGAGCACCCTGAGCACTGAGCACACAGCACCCTGAATACTGAGCACCCAGAACCCTGAGCAATGAGCACCCTGAGTACTGAGCACACAGCACATTGAGCACTGAGCACCGAGCACCCCGAGCACTGAGCACCCAGCACCCGGAGTACTGAGCACCCAGCACCCTGAGTACTAAGCACCAAGCACCCTGAGTACTGAGCACCCAACACCCTGAGCACTGAACACACAGCACCCTGAGTACTGAGCACCTCGAGCACTGAGCACCCAGCACCCTGAGTACTGAGCACCGAGCACCCCGAGCACTGAGCACCCAGCACCCTGAGTACTGAGCACCCAGCACCCTGAGTACTGAGCACCCAGCACCCTGAGCACTGAGTACCCAGCACCCTGAGCACTGAGCACCCAGCACCCTGAGCACTGAGCACACAGCACCCAGAGCACTGAGCACCCAGCACCCTGAGTACTGAGCACTGAGCACCCAGCACCCCGAGCACTGAGCACCCAGCACCCTGAGTACTGAGCACCGAGCACCCCGAGCACTGAGCAACCAGCACCCTGAGTACTGATCTCCGAGCACCCAGAGCACTGAGCAACCAGCGCCCCAAGCACCGAGCACCCTGAGCGCTGAGCCCCCAGCACTCTGAGTACTGAGCAGCCAGCACCCTGAGCAATGAGCACCCTGAGTACTGAGCACCCAGCACCTTGAGCACTGAGCACCGAGCACCCCGAGCACTGAGCACCCAGCACCCTGAGTCCTGAGCACCCAGCACCCTGAGCACTGAACTCACAGCACCCTGAGTACTGAGAACCACGAGCACTGAGCACCCAGCACCCCGAGCACTGAGCACCCAGCACGGCGAGCACTGAGCACCCAGCACCCCGAGCACTGAGAACCCAGCACCCTGAGTACTGAGCACCCAGCACCCTGAGTACTGAGCACCCAGCACACTGAGCACTGAGTACCCAGCACCCTGAGCAATGAGCACCCAGCACCCTGAGCACTGAGCACACAGCACCGTGAGCACTGAGCACCCAGCACCCTGAGTACTGAGCACTGAGCACCCAGCACCCCGAGCACTGAGCACCCAGCACCCTGAGTACTGAGCACTGAGCACCCCGCACCCAGAGCACTGAGCACCCAGCACCCTGAGCACTGAGCACCCAGCACCCGAGTACTGAGCACCCAGCACCCTGAGTACTGAGCACCCAGCACCCTGAGTACTGAGCACCCAGCACCCTGAGCACTGAGCACCAAGCACCCCGAGCACTGAGCACACAGCACATTGAGTACTGAGCACCCAGCACCCTGAGCACTGAGCACACAGCACCCTGAGCACTGAGCACCCAGCGCCCTGAGCACTGAGCACCCAGCACCCTGAGTAGTGAGCACCCAACATACTGAGCACCGAGCACCCCGAGCACTGAGCACCCAGCACCCTGAGTACTGAGCTCCGAGCACCCCGAGCACTGAGCACCCAGCGCCCCAAGCACTGAGCACCGAGCACCCTGAGCACTGAGCACCCAGCACCCTGAGTACTGCGCACCCAGCACCCTGAGTACTGAACACCCAGCACCCTGAGCACTGAGCACTGAGCACCCTGAGCACTGAGTACTGAGCACTGAGCACACTGAGCACTGAGCAACCAGCACCCCGAGTACTGAGCACCCAGCACCCAGAGCACTGAGCAACCAGCGCCCCGAGCACTGAGCACCCAGGACCCCGAGCACTGAGCACTGAGCACCCTGAGCACTGAGCACCGAGCACCCCAAGTACTGAGCACTGAGCACCCTGAGTACTGAGCACTGAGCACCCTGAGTACTGAGCACCCAGCACCCTGAGCACTGAGTACCCAGCACCCTGAGCACTGAGCACCCTGCACCCTGAGCACTGAGCACCGAGCACCCTGAGCACTGAGCACCCAGCACCCTGTGTACTGAGCACTGAGCACCCAGCACCCCGAGCACTGAGCACCCAGCACCCTGAGTACTGAGCACTAAGCACCCAGCACCCCGAGCACTGAGCACCCAGCACCCTGAGCACTGAGCACCCAGCACCCTGAGTACTGAACACCCAGCACCCTGAGCACTGAGCACTGAGCACCCTGAGCACTGAGTACTGAGCACCGAGCACCCCGAGAACTGAGCACCCAGCACCCGGAGTACTGAGCACCCAGCACCCTGAGTACTGAGCACCCAGCACCCTGAGTACTGAGCACCCAGCACCCTGAGGAATGAGCACGCAGCACCCCGAGCACTGAGCACCCAGCACCCTGAGCACTGAGCACCCTGAGTACTGAGCACCCAGCACCCTGAGCACTGAGCACGGAGCACCCTGAGCACTGAGCACCCAGCACCCTGAGTACTGAGCACCGATCACCCTGAGCACTGAGCACACAGAACCCCGAGCACTGAGCACCCAGCACCCTGAGTACTGAGCACCCAGCACCCCGAGCACTGAGCACCCAGCACCCTGAGTAATGAGCACCCTGAGTACTGAGCAACGATCACCCTGAGCACTGAGCTCCCAGCACCCTGAGTACTGAGCACCCAGCACGCTGAGCACTGAGCACCCAGCACCCTGAGTACTGAGCACCCAGCACCCTGAGCACTGAGCACCCAGCACCCTGAGTACTGAGCACCCAGCCCCCTGAGCACTGAGCACCCAGCACCCTGAGTACTGAGCACCCAGCACCCCGAGCACTGAGCACCCAGCACCCCGAGAATGAGCACCCAGCACCCCGAGTACTGAGCACCGAGCACCCTGAGCACTGAGCACCCAGCACCCTGAGTACTGAGCACCCAGCACCCTGAGCACTGAGCACCGAGCACACCGAGTACTGAGCACCCAGCACCCTGAGCACTGAGCACCCAGCACCCTGAGTACTGAGCACCCAGCACCCTGAGTACTGAACACCCAGCACCCTGAGCACTGAGCACTGAGCACCCTGAGCACTGAGTACTGAGCACCGAGCACCCCGAGAACTGAGCACCCAGCACCCGGAGTACTGAGCACCCAGCACCCTGAGTACTGAGCACCCAGCACCCCGAGCACTGAGCACCCAGCACCCTGAGCACTGAGCACCCAGCACCCTGAGTACTGAGTACTGAGCACTGAGCACCCTGAGCACTGAGCACCCACCACCCTGAGTACTGCCCACTGAGCACCCAGCACCCCGAGCACTGAGCACCCAGCACCCTGAGCACTGAGCACCCTGCACCCCGAGCACTGAGCACCCAGCACCCTGAGTACTGAGCACTGAGCACCCAGCACCCTGAGCACTGAGCACCCAGCACCCTGAGTACTGAGCACTGAGCACCCAGCACCCCGAGCACTGACCACCCAGCTCCCTGAGCACTGAGCACACAGCACCCGAGTACTGAGCACCCAGCACCCTGAGCACTGAGCACCCAGCACCCTGAGTACTGAGCACCCAGCACCCCGAGTACTGAGCACCCAGCACCCTGAGTACTGAACACCCAGCACCCTGAGTACTGAGCACCCAGCACCCTGAGTACTGAGCACCCAACACCCCAAGCACAGAGCACCCTGAGTACTGAGCACCCAGCACCCCAAGCACTGAGCACCCTGAGTACTGAGCACCCAGCACCCTGAGTACTGAGCACCCAGCACCCTGAGAACTGAGCACCCAGCACCCCGAGCACTGAGCACCCAGCACCCTGAGCACTGAGCACCCTGAGTACTGAGCACCCAGCACCCTGAGCACTGAGCACCGAGCACCCTGAGCACTCAGCACCCAGCACCCTGAGCACTGAGCACCCAGCACCCTGAGTACTGAACACCCAGCACCCTGAGCACTAAGCACTGAGCACCCTGAGCACTGAGTACTGAGCACCGAGCACCCCGAGAACTGAGCACCCAGCACCCGGAGTACTGAGCACCCAGTACCCTGAGTACTGAGCACCCAGCACCCTGAGTACTGAGCACCCAGCACCCTGAGTACTGAACTCCCAGCACCCTGAGCACTGAGCACTGAGCACCCTGAGCACTGAGTACTGAGCACCGAGCACCCCGAGAACTGAGCACCCAGCACCCGGAGTACTGAGCACCCAGCACCCTGAGTACTTAGCACCCAGCACCCCGAGCACTGAGCACCCAGCACCCTGAGCACTGAGCACCCAGCACCCTGAGTACTGAGTACTGAGCACTGAGCACCCTGAGCACTGAGCACCCAGCACCCTGAGTACTGAGCACTGAGCACCCAGCACCCCGAGCACTGACCACCCAGCACCCTGAGCACTGAGCACCCAGCACCCGAGTACTGAGCACCCAGCACCCTGAGCACTGAGCACCCAGCACCCTGAGTACTGAGCACCCAGCACCCCGAGTACTGAGCACCCAGCACCCTGAGTACTGAACACACAGCACCCTGAGTACTGAGCATCCAGCACCCTGAGTACTGAGCACCCAACACCCCAAGCACAGAGCACCCTGAGTACTGAGCACCCAGCACCCCAAGCACTGAGCACCCTGAGTACTGAGCACCCAGTACCCTGAGTACTGAGCACCGAGCACCCTGAGAACTGAGCACCCAGCACCCCGAGCACTGAGCACCCAGCACCCTGAGCACTGAGCACCCTGAGTACTGAGCAACCAGCACCCTGAGCACTGAGCACCGAGCAACCTGAGCACTGAGCACCCAGCACCCTGAGCACTGAGCACCGAGCACCCTGAGTAGTGAGCACCCAACTTACTGAGCACCGAGCACCCCGAGCACTGAGCACCCAGCACCCTGAGTAATGAGCACCGATCACCCCGAGCACTGAGCACCCAGCACCCTGAGTAGTGAGCACCCAACATACTGAGCACCGAGCACCCCGAGCACTGAGCACCCAGCACCCTGAGTACTGAGCACCGATCACCCCCAGCACTGAGCACCCAGCACCCTGAGTACTGAGCTCCGAGCACCCCAAGCACTGAGCACCCAGCGCCGCGAGCACTGAGCACCCAGCACCATGAGCACTTAGCACCCAGCACCCTGAGTACTGAGCACCCAGCACCCCGAGCACTGAGCACCCAGCACCCTGAGCACTAAGCACCCAGCACCCTGAGCACTGATCACCCAGCACCCTTAGCACTGAGCACCCAGCACCCTGAGTACTGAGTACCCAGCACCCTGAGTACTGAGGACTCAGCACCCTGAGTACTGAGCACCGAGCACCCCGAGCACTGAGCACCCAGCACCCTGAGCACTGAGCACCCTGAGGTCTGAGCACCCAGCACCCTGAGCACTGAGCACCCAGCACCCTGAGTACTGAGCACCGATCACCCTGAGCACTGAGCACCCAGCACCCTGAGTAATGAGCACCCTGAGTACTGAGCACTGATCACCCTGAGCACTGAGCTCCCAGCACCCTGAGTACTGAGCACCCAGCACCCTGAGCAGTGAGCACCCAGCACCCTGAGTACTGAGCACCCAGCACCCTGAGCACTGAACACCCAGCACCCTGAGTACTGAGCACCCAGCACCCTGAGCACTGAGCACCCAGCACCCTGAGTACTGAGCACCCAGCACCAAGAGCACTGAGCACCCAGCACCCCGAGAATGAGCACCCAGCACCCCGAGTACTGAGCACCGAGCACCCTGAGCACTGAGCACCCAGCACCCTGAGTACTGTTCACCCAGCACCCTGAGCACTGAGCACCGAGCACCCCGAGTACTGAGCACCCAGCAGCCTGAGCACTGAGCACCCAGCACCCTGAGCACTGAGCACTGAGCACCCTGAGCACTGAGTACTGAGCACCGAGCACCCCGAGAACTGAGCACCCAGCACCCGGAGTACTGAGCACCCAGCACCCTGAGTACTGAGCACCCAGCACCCTGAGTACTGAGCACCCAGCACCCTGAGGAATGAGCACCCAGCACCCCGAGCACTGAGCACCCAGCACCCTGAGCACTGAGCACCCTGAGTACTGAGCACCCAGCACCCTGAGCACTGAGCACCGAGCACCCTGAGCACTGAGCACCCAGCACCCTGAGTACTGAGCACCGATCACCCTGAGCACTGAGCACCCAGAACCCCGAGCACTGAGCACCCAGCACCCTGAGTACTGAGCACCCAGCACCCCGAGCACTGAGCACCCAGCACCCTGAGTAATGAGCACCCTGAGTACTGAGCACCGATCACCCTGAGCACTGAGCTCCCAGCACCCTGAGTACTGAGCACCCAGCACGCTGAGCACTGAGCACCCAGCACCCTGAGTACTGAGCACCCAGCACCCTGAGCACTGAGCACCCAGCACCCTGAGTACTGAGCACCCAGCACCCTGAGCACTGAGCACCCAGCACCCTGAGTACTGAGCACCCAGCACCCCGAGCACTGAGCACCCAGCACCCCGAGAATGAGCACCCAGCACCCCGAGTACTTAGCACCGAGCACCCTGAGCACCGAGCACCCTGAGCACTGAGCACCCAGCACCCTGAGTACTGAGCACCCAGCACCCTGAGCACTGAGCACCGAGCACCCCGAGTACTGAGCACCCAGCACCCTGAGCACTGAGCACCCAGCACCCTGAGTACTGAGCACCCAGCACCCTGAGTACTGAACAACCAGCACCCTGAGCACTGAGCACTGAGCACCCTGAGCACTGAGTACTGAGCACCGAGCACCCCGAGAACTGAGCACCCAGCACCCGGAGTACTGAGCACCCAGCACCCTGAGTACTGAGCACCCAGCACCACGAGCACTGAGCACCCAGCACCCTGAGCACTGAGCACCCAGCACCCTGAGTACTGAGTACTGAGCACTGAGCACCCTGAGCACTGAGCACCCACCACCCTGAGTACTGACCACTGAGCACCCAGCACCCCGAGCACTGAGCACCCAGCACCCTGAGCACTGAGCACCCTGCACCCCGAGCACTGAGCACCCAGCACCCTGAGTACTGAGCACTGAGCACCCAGCACCCTGAGCACTGAGCACCCAGCACCCTGAGTACTGAGCACTGAGCACCCAGCACCCCGAGCACTGACCACCCAGCTCCCTGAGCACTGAGCACCCAGCACCCGAGTACTGAGCACCCAGCACCCTGAGCACTGAGCACCCAGCACCCTGAGTACTGAGCACCCAGCACCCCGAGTACTGAGCACCCAGCACCCTGAGTACTGAACACCCAGCACCCTGAGTACTGAGCACCCAGCACCCTGAGTACTGAGCACCCAACACCCCAAGCACAGAGCACCCTGAGTACTGAGCACCCAGCACCCCAAGCACTGAGCACCCTGAGGACTGAGCACCCAGCACCCTGAGTACTGAGCACCCAGCACCATGAGAACTGAGCACCCAGCACCCCGAGCACTGAGCACCCAGCACCCTGAGCACTGAGCACCCTGAGTACTGAGCACCCAGCACCCTGAGCACTGAGCACCGAGCACCCTGAGCACTCAGCACCCAGCACCCTGAGCACTGAGCACCCAGCACCCTGAATACTGAACACCCAGCACCCTGAGCACTAAGCACTGAGCACCCTGAGCACTGAGTACTGAGCACCGAGCACCCCGAGAACTGAGCACCCAGCACCCGGAGTACTGAGCACCCAGCACCCTGAGTACTGAGCACCCAGCACCCTGAGTACTGAGCACCTAGCACCCTGAGGAATGAGCACCCAGCACCCTGAGCACTGAGCACCCAGCACCCTGAGCACTGAGCACCCTGAGTACTGAGCACCCAGCACCCTGAGCACTGAGCACGGAGCAACCTGAGCACTGAGCACCCAGCACCCTGAGTAGTGAGCACCGATCACCCTGAGCACTGAGCACCCAGAACCACGAGCACTGAGCACCCAGCACCCTGAGTACTGAGCACCCAGCACCCCGAGCACTGAGCACCCAGCACCCTGAGTAATGAGCACCCTGAGTACTGAGCACCGATCACCCTGAGCACTGAGCTCCCAGCACCCTGAGTACTGAGCACCCAGTACGCTGAGCACTGAGCACCCAGCACCCTGAGTACTGAGCACCCAGCACCCTGAGCACTGAGCACCCAGCACCCTGAGTACTGAGCACCCAGCACCCTGAGCACTGAGCACCGAGCACACCGAGTACTGAGCACCTAGCACCCTGAGCACTGAGCACACAGCACCCTGAGTACTGAGCACCCAGCACCCTGAGTACTGAACTCCCAGCACCCTGAGCACTGAGCACTGAGCACCCTGAGCACTGAGTACTGAGCACCGAGCACCCCGAGAACTGAGCACCCAGCACCCGGAGTACTGAGCACCCAGCACCCTGAGTACTTAGCACCCAGCACCCCGAGCACTGAGCAATCAGCACCCTGAGCACTGAGCACCCAGCACCCTGAGTACTGAGTACTGAGCACTGAGCACCCTGAGCACTGAGCACCCAGCACCCTGAGTACTGAGCACTGAGCACCCAGCACATCGAGCACTGAGCACCCAGCACCCTGAGCACTGAGCACCCTGCACCCCGAGCACTGAGCACCCAGCACCCTGAGTACTGAGCACTGAGCACCCAGCACCCTGAGCACTGAGCACCCAGCACCCTGAGTACTGAGCACTGAGCACCCAGCACCCCGAGCACTGACCACCCAGCACCCTGAGCACTGAGCACCCAGCACCCGAGTACTGAGCACCCAGCACCCTGAGCACTGAGCACCCAGCACCCTGAGTACTGAGCACCCAGCACCCCGAGTACTGAGCACCCAGCACCCTGAGTACTGAACACACAGCACCCTGAGTACTGAGCACCCAGCACCCTGAGTACTGAGCACCCAACACCCCAAGCACAGAGCACCCTGAGTACTGAGCACCCAGCACCCCAAGCACTGAGCACCCTGAGTACTGAGCACCCAGTACCCTGAGTACTGAGCACCGAGCACCCTGAGAACTGAGCACCCAGCACCCCGAGCACTGAGCACCCAGCACCCTGAGCACTGAGCACCCTGAGCACTGAGCACCGAGCAACCTGAGCACTGAGCACCCAGCACCCTGAGCACTGAGCACCGAGCACCCTGAGTAGTGAGCACCCAACGTAATGAGCACCGAGCACCCCGAGCACTGAGCACCCAGCACCCTGAGTAATGAGCACCGATCACCCCGAGCACTGAGCACCCAGCACCCTGAGTAGTGAGCACCCAACATACTGAGCACCGAGCACCCCGAGCACTGAGCACCCAACACCCTGAGTACTGAGCACCGATCACCCCCAGCACTGAGCACCCAGCACCCTGAGTACTGAGCTCCGAGCACCCCAAGCACTGAGCACCCAGCGCCGCGAGCACTGAGCACCCAGCACCCTGAGCACTTAGCACCCAGCACCCTGAGTACTGAGCACCCAGCACCCCGAGCACTGAGCACCCAGCACCCTGAGCACTAAGCACCCAGCACCCTGAGCACTGATCACCCAGCACCCTTAGCACTGAGCACCCAGCACCCTGAGTACTGAGCACCCAGCACCCTGAGTACTGAGGACTCAGCACCCTGAGTACTGAGCACCGAGCACCCCGAGCACTGAGCACCCAGCACCCTGAGCACTGAGCACCCTGAGGACTGAGCACCCAGCACCCTGAGCACTGAGCACCCAGCACCCTGAATACTGAGCACCGATCACCCTGAGCACTGAGCACCCAGCACCCTGAGTAATGAGCACCCTGAGTACTGAGCACTGATCACCCTGAGCACTGAGCTCCCAGCACCCTGAGTACTGAGCACCCAGCATGCTGAGCAGTGAGCACCCAGCACCCTGAGTACTGAGCACCCAGCACCCTGAGCACTGAGCACCGAGCACCCCGAGTACTGAGCACCCAGCAGCCTGAGCACTGAGCACCCAGCACCCTGAGCACTGAGCACTGAGCACCCTGAGCACTGAGTACTGAGCACCGAGCACCCCGAGCACTGAGCACCCAGCACCCTGAGCACTGAGCACCCTGAGTACTGAGCACCCAGCACCCTGAGCACTGAGCACCGAGCACCCTGAGCACTGAGCACCCAGCACCCTGAGTACTGAGCACCGATCACCCTGAGCACTGAGCACCCAGAACCCCGAGCACTGAGCACCCAGCACCCTGAGTACTGAGCACCCAGCACCCCGAGCACTGAGCACCCAGCACCCTGAGTAATGAGCACCCTGAGTACTGAGCACCGATCACCCTGAGCACTGAGCTCCCAGCACCCTGAGTACTGAGCACCCAGCACGCTGAGCACTGAGCACCCAGCACCCTGAGTACTGAGCACCCAGCACCCTGAGCACTGAGCACCCAGCACCCTGAGTACTGAGCACCCAGCACCCTGAGCACTGAGCACCCAGCACCCTGAGTACTGAGCACCCAGCACCCCGAGCACTGAGCACCCAGCACCCCGAGAATGAGCACCCAGCACCCCGAGTACTTAGCACCGAGCACCCTGAGCACCGAGCACCCTGAGCACTGAGCACCCAGCACCCTGAGTACTCAGCACCCAGCACCCTGAGCACTGAGCACCGAGCACCCCGAGTACTGAGCACCCAGCACCCTGAGCACTGAGCACCCAGCACCCTGAGTACTGAGCACCCAGCACCCTGAGTACTGAACAACCAGCACCCTGAGCACTGAGCACTGAGCACCCTGAGCACTGAGTACTGAGCACCGAGCACCCCGAGAACTGAGCACCCAGCACCCGGAGTACTGAGCACCCAGCACCCTGAGTACTGAGCACCCAGCACCCCGAGCACTGAGCACCCAGCACCCTGAGCACTGAGCACCCAGCACCCTGAGTACTGAGTACTGAGCACTGAGCACCCTGAGCACTGAGCACCCAGCACCCTGAGTACTGAGCACTGAGCACCCAGCACCCCGAGCACTGAGCACCCAGCACCCTGAGCACTGAGCACCCTGCAACCCGAGCACTGAGCACCCAGCACCCTGAGTACTGTGCACTGAGCACCCAGCACCGTGAGCACTGAGCACCCAGCACCCTGAGTACTGAGCACTGAGCACCCAGCACCCCGAGCACTGACCACCCAGCACCCTGAGCACTGAGCACCGAGCACCCGAGTACTGAGCACCCAGCACCCTGAGCACTGAGCACCCAGCACCCTGAGTACTGAGCACCCAGCACCCCGAGTACTGAACACCCAGCACCCTGAGTACTGAACACCCAGCACCCTGAGTACTGAGCACCCAGCACCCTGAGTACTGAGCACCCAACACCCCAAGCACAGAGCACCCTGAGTACTGAGCACCCAGCACCCCAAGCACTGAGCACCCTGAGTACTGAGCACCCAGCACCCTGAGTACTGAGCACCCAGCACCCTGAGAACTGAGCACCCAGCACCCCGAGCACTGAGCACCCAGCACCCTGAGCACTGAGCACCCTGAGTACTGAGCACCCAGCACCCTGAGCACTGAGCACCGAGCACCCTGAGCACTGAGCACCCAGCACCCTGAGCACTGAGCACCCAGCACCCTGAGTAGTGAGCACCGATCACCCCCAGCACTGAGCACCCAGCACCCTGAGTACTGAGCTCTGAGCGCCCCGAGCACTGAACACCCAGCGCCGCGAGCACTGAGCACCCAGCACCCTGAGCACTTAGCACCCAGCACCTTGAGTACTGAGCACCCAGCACCCCGAGCACTGAGCACCCAGCACCCTGAGCACTGAGCACCCAGCACCCTGAGCACTGATCACCCAGCACCCTGAGCACTGAGCACCCAGCACCCTGAGTACTGAGCACCCAGCACCCCGAGTACTGTGCACCCAGCACCCTGAGTACTGAGCACCGAGCACCCTGAGCACTGAGCACCCAGCACCCTGAGCACTGAGCACCCTGAGGACTGAGCACCCAGCACCCTGAGCACTGAGCACCCAGCACCCTGAGCACTGATCACCCAGCACCCTGAGTACTGAGCACCCAGCACCCCGAGCACTGAGCACCCAGCACCCTGAGCACTGAGCACCCAGCACCCTGAGCACTGATCACCCAGCACCCTGAGCACTGAGCACCCAGCACCCTGAGTACTGAGCACCCAGCACCCCGAGTACTGAGCACCCAGCACCCTGAGTACTGAGCACCGAGCACCCTGAGCACTGAGCACCCAGCACCCTGAGCACTGAGCACCCTGAGGACTGAGCACCCAGCACCCTGAGCACTGAGCACCCAGCACCCTGAGCACTGATCACCCAGCACCCTGAGCACTGAGCACCCAGCACCCTGAGTACTGAGCACCCAGCACCCCGAGTACTGAGCACTCAGCACCCTGAGTACTGAGCACCGAGCACCCCGAGCACTGAGCACCCAGCACCCTGAGCACTGAGCACCCTGAGGACTGAGCACCCAGCACCCTGAGCACTGAGCACGGAGCACCCTGAGTACTGAGCACCGATCACCCTGAGGACTGAGAATCCAGAACCCCGAGCACTGAGCACCCAGCACCCTGAGTACTGAGCACCCAGCACCCCGAGCACTGAGCACCCAGCACCCTGAGTAATGAGCACCCTGAGTACTGAGCACCGATCACCCTGAGCACTGAGCTCCCAGCACCCTGAGTACTGAGCACCCAGCACGCTGAGCACTGAGCACCCAGCACCCTGAGTACTGAGCACCCAGCACCCTGAGTACTGAGCACCGAGCACCCTGAGCACTGAGCACCCAGCACCCTGAGTAATGAGCACCCTGACTACTGAGCACCCAGCACCCTGAGCACTGAGCACCCAGCACCCTGAGTACTGAGCACCCAGCACCAAGAGCACTGAGCACCCAGCACCCCGAGAATGAGCACCCAGCACCCCGAGTACTGAGCACCCAGCACCCTGAGCACTGAGCACCCAGCACCCTGAGTACTGAGCACCCAGCACCCTGAGTACTGAACACCCAGCACCCTGAGCACTGAGCACTGAGCACCCTGAGCACTGAGTACTGAGCACCGAGCACCCCGAGAACTGAGAACCCAGCACCCGGAGTACTGAGCACCCAGCACCCTGAGTACTGAGCACCCAGCACCCCGAGCACTGAGCACCCAGCACCCCGAGCACTGAGCACCCAGCACCCTGAGAATTGAGCACCCTGAGTACTGAGCACCCAGCACCCTGAGCACTGAGCACCCAGCACACTGAGCACTGAGCACCCAGCACCCTGAGTACTGAGCACCGATCACCCTGAGCACTGAGCACCCAGAACCCCGAGCACTGAGCACCCAGCACCCTGAGTACTGAGCACCCAGCACCCCGAGCACAGAGCACCCAGCACCCTGAGTTATGAGCACCCTGAGTACTGAGCACCGATCACCCTGAGCACTGAGCACCGAGCACCCTGAGCACTGAGCACCCAGCACCCTGAGTACTGAGCACCCAGCACCCGGAGTACTGAGCACCCAGCACCCTGAGTACTGAGCACCCAGCACCCCAAGCACTGAGCACCCTGAGTACTGAGCACCCAGCACCCTGAGTACTGAGCACCCAGCACCCTGAGCACTGCGCACCGAGCACCCTGAGCACTGAGCACCCAGCACCCTGAGCACTGAGCACCCAGCACCCTGAGTAGTGAGCACCCAACGTACTGAGCACCGAGCACCCCGAGCACTGAGCACCCAGCACCCTGAGTACTGAGCACCGATCACCCGGAGTACTGAGCACCCAGCACCCCGAGCACTGAGCACCCAGCACCCTGAGCACTGAGCACCCAGCACCCTGAGTACTGAGCACTGAGCACCCAGCACCCCGAGCACTGAGCACCCAGCACCCTGAGCACTGAGCACTGAGCACCCAGCACCCCGAGCACTGAGCACCCAGCACCCTGAGCACTGAGCACCCTGCACCCCGAGCGCTGAGCACCCAGCACCCTGAGTACTGAGCACTGAGCACCCAGCACCCCGAGCACTGAGCACCCAGCACCCTGAGTACTGAGCACTGAGCACCCAGCACCCCGAGCACTGAGGACCCAGCACCCTGAGCACTGAGCACCCAGCACCCGAGTACTGAGCACCCAGCACCCTGAGTACTGAGCACCCAGCACACAGAGTACTGAGCACCCAGCACCCCGAGTACTGAGCACCCAGCACCCTGAGTACTGAACACCCAGCACCCTGAGCACTGAGCACTGAGCACCCTGAGCACTGAGTACTGAGCACCGAGCACCCCGAGAACTGAGCACCCAGCACCGTGAGCACTGAGCACCCAGCTCCCTGAGTACTGAACACCCAGCACGCTGAGTACTGAGCACCCAGCACCCCGAGCACTGAGAACCCAGCACCCTGAGTTCTGAGCACTGAGCACCCAGCATCCCGAGCACTGAGCACCCAGCACCCTGAGTACTGAGCACTGAGCACACAGCACCCCGAGCACTGAGCACCCAGCACCCTGAGCACTGAGCACCCAGCAGCCGAGTACTGAGCACCCAGCACCCTGAGTACTCCGCACCCAGCACCCTGAGTACTGAGCATCCAGCACCCTGAGCACTGAACACGCAGCACCCTGAGTACTCCGCACCCAGCACCCTGAGTACTGAGCACCCAGCACCCTGAGTACTGAGCACTGAGCACCCAGCACCCCGAGCACTGAGCACCCAGCACCCTGAGCACTGAGCACCCTGCACCCCGAGCACTGAGCACCCAGCACCCTGAGTACTGTGCACTGAGCACCCAGCACCCTGAGCACTGAGCACCCAGCACCCTGAGTACTGAGCACTGAGCAACCAGCACCCCGAGCACTGACCACCCAGCACCCTGAGCACTGAGCACCCAGCACCCGAGTACTGAGCACCCATCACCCTGAGCACTGAGCACCCAGCACCCTGAGTACTGAGCACCCAGCACCCCGAGTACTGAACACCCAGCACCCTGAGTACTGAACACCCAGCACCCTGAGTACTGAGCACCCAGCACCCTGAGTACTGAGCACCCAACACCCCAAGCACAGAGCACCCTGAGTACTGAGCACCCAGCACCCCAAGCACTGAGCACCCTGAGTACTGAGCACCCAGCACATTGAGTACTGAGCACCCAGCACCCTGAGAACTGAGCACCCAGCACCCCGAGCACTGAGCTCCCAGCACCCTGAGCACTGAGCACCCTGAGTACTGAGCACCCAGCACCCTGAGCACTGAGCACTGAGCACCCTGAGTAGTGAGCACCCAACGTACTGAGCACCGAGCACCCCGAGCACTGAGCACCCAGCACCCTGAGTACTGAGCACCGATCACCCCGAACACTGAGCACCCAGCACCCTGAGTAGTGAGCACCCAACATACTGAGCACCGAGCACCCCGAGCACTGAGCACCCAGCACCCTGAGTACTGAGCACCGATCACCCCCAGCACTGAGCACCCAGCACCCTGAGTACTGAGCTCCGAGCACCCCGAGCACTGAGCACCCAGCGCCGCGAGCACTGAGCACCCAGCACCCTGAGCACTTAGCACCCAGCACCCTGAGTACTGAGCACCCAGCACCCCGAGCACTGAGCACCCAGCACCCTGAGCACTGAGCACCCAGCACCCTGAGCACTGATCACCCAGCACCCTGAGCACTGAGCACCCAGCACCCTGAGTACTGAGCACCCAGCACCCTGAGTACTGAGGACTCAGCACCCTGAGTACTGAGCACCGAGCACCCCGAGCACTGAGCACCCAGCACCCTGAGCACTGAGCACCCTGAGGACTGAGCACCCAGCACCCTGAGCACTGAGCACCCAGCACCCTGAGTACTGAGCACCGATCACCCTGAGCACTGAGAACCCAGAACCCCGAGCACTGAGCACCCAGCACCCTGATTACTGAGCACCCAGCACCCCGAGCACTGAGCACCCAGCACCCTGAGTAATGAGCACCCTGAGTACTGAGCACCGATCACCCTGAGCACTGAGCTCCCAGCACCCTGAGTACTGAGCACCCAGCACGCTGAGCACTGAGCACCCAGCACCCTGAGTACTGAGCACCCAGCACCCTGAGCACTGAACACCCAGCACCCTGAGTACTGAGCACCCAGCACCCTGAGCACTGAGAACCCAGCACCCTGAGTACTAAGCACCCAGCACCAAGAGCACTGAGCACCCAGCACCCCGAGAATGAGCACCCAGCACCCCGAGTACTGAGCACCGAGCACCCTGAGCACTGAGCACCCAGCACCCTGAGTACTGTTCACCCAGCACCCTGTGCACTGAGCACCGAGCACCCCGAGTACTGAGCACCCAGCACCCTGAGTACTGAGCACCCAGCACCCTGAGTACTGAGCACCGATCACCCTGAGCACTGAGCTCCCAGCACCCTGAGTACTGAGCACCCAGCACGCTGAGCACTGAGCACCCAGCTCCCTGAGTACTGAGCACCCAGCACCCTGAGCACTGAACACCCAGCACCCTGAGTACTGAGCACCCAGCACCCTGAGCACTGAGAACCCAGCACCCTGAGTACTAAGCACCCAGCACCAAGAGCACTGAGCACCCAGCACCCCGAGAATGAGCACCCAGCACCCCGAGTACTGAGCACCGAGCACCCTGAGCACTGAGCACCCAGCACCCTGAGTACTGTTCACCCAGCACCCTGTGCACTGAGCACCGAGCACCCCGAGTACTGAGCACCCAGCACCCTGAGTACTGAGCACCCAGCACCCTGAGTACTGAACACCCAGCACCCTGAGCACTGAGCACTGAGCACACTGAGCACTGAGTAATGAGCACCGAGCACCCCGAGAACTGAGCACCCAGCACCCGGAGTACTGAGCACCCAGCACCCTGAGTACTGAGCACCCAGCACCCCGAGCACTGAGCACCCAGCACCCCGAGCACTGAGCACCCAGCACCCTGAGAATTGAGCACCCAGCACCCTGAGTACTGAGCACTCAGCACCCTGAGCACTGAGCACCCAGCACCCTGAGTACTGAGCACTGAGCACCCAGCACCCCGAGCACTGAGGACCCAGCACCCTGAGCACTGAGCACCCAGCACCCGAGTACTGAGCACCCAGCACCCTGAGTACTGAGCACCCAGCACACAGAGTACTGAGCACCCAGCACCCCGAGTACTGAGCACCCAGCACCCTGAGTACTGAACACCCAGCACCCTGAGCACTGAGCACTGAGCACCCTGAGCACTGAGTACTGAGCACCGAGCACCCCGAGAACTGAGCACCCAGCACCCCGAGCACTGAGCACCCAGCACCCTGAGTACTGAGCACTGAGCACCCAGCACCCCGAGCACTGAGCACCCAGCACCCTGAGCACTGAGCACCCTGCACCCCGAGCGCTGAGCACCCAGCACCCTGAGTACTGAGCACTGAGCACCCAGCACCCCGAGCACTGAGCACCCAGCACCCTGAGTACTGAGCACTGAGCACCCAGCACCCCGAGCACTGAGGACCCAGCACCCTGAGCACTGAGCACCCAGCACCCGAGTACTGAGCACCCAGCACCCTGAGTACTGAGCACCCAGCACACAGAGTACTGAGCACCCAGCACCCCGAGTACTGAGCACCCAGCACCCTGAGTACTGAACACCCAGCACCCTGAGCACTGAGCACTGAGCACCCTGAGCACTGAGTACTGAGCACCGAGCACCCCGAGAACTGAGCACCCAGCACCCTGAGCACTGAGCACCCAGCTCCCTGAGTACTGAACACACAGCACGCTGAATACTGAGCACCCAGCACGCCGAGCACTGAGAACCCAGCACCCTGAGTTCTGAGCACTGAGCACCCAGCATCCCGAGCACTGAGCACCCAGCACCCTGAGTACTGAGCACTGAGCACCCAGCACCCCGAGCACTGAGCACCCAGCACCCTGAGCACTGAGCACCCAGCAGCCGAGTACTGAGCACCCAGCACCCTGAGTACTCCGCACCCAGCACCCTGAGTACTGAGCATCCAGCACCCTGAGCACTGAACACGCAGCACCCTGAGTACTGAGCACCTCGAGCACTGAGCACCCCGCACCCCGAGCACTGAGCACCCAGCACCCCGAGCACTGAGCACCCAGCACCCCGAGCACTGAGCACCCAGCAACCTGAGTACTGAGCACCCAGCACCCTGAGTACTGAGCACCCAGCACCCTGAGCACTGAGCACCCAGCACCCTGAGTACTGAGCACCCAACACCCCAAGCACAGAGCACCCTGAGTACTGAGCACCCAGCACCCCAAGCACTGAGCACCCTGAGTACTGAGCACCCAGCACCCTGAGTACTGAGCACCCAGCACCCTGAGGACTGAGCACCCAACACCCCAAGCACTGAGCACCCTGAGTACTGAGCACCCAGCACCCCAAGAACTGAGCACCCTGAGTACTGTGCACCCAGCACCCTGAGGACTGAGCACCCAGCACCCTGAGGACTGAGCACCCAGCACCCCGAGCACAGAGCACCCTGAGTACTGAGCACCCAGCACCCCAAGCACTGAGCACCCTGAGTACTGAGCACCCAGCACCCTGAGTACTGAGCACCCAGCACCCTGAGAACTGAGCACCCAGCACCCCGAGCACTGAGCACCCAGCACCCTGAGCACTGAGCACCCTGAGTACTGAGCACCCAGCACCCTGAGCACTGAGCACCGAGCACCCCGAGCACTGAGCACCCAGCACCCTGAGTAATGAGCACCCTGAGTACTGAGCACCGATCACCCTGAGCACTGAGCTCCCAGCACCCTGAGTACTGAGCATCCAGCACCCTGAGCACTGAACACGCAGCACCCTGAGTACTCCGCACCCAGCACCCTGAGTACTGAGCACCCAGCACCCTGAGTACTGAGCACTGAGCACCCAGCACCCCGAGCACTGAGCACCCAGCACCCTGAGCACTGAGCACCCTGCACCCCGAGCACTGAGCACCCAGCACCCTGAGTACTGTGCACTGAGCACCCAGCACCCTGAGCACTGAGCACCCAGCACCCTGAGTACTGAGCACTGAGCAACCAGCACCCCGAGCACTGACCACCCAGCACCCTGAGCACTGAGCACCCAGCACCCGAGTACTGAGCACCCATCACCCTGAGCACTGAGCACCCAGCACCCTGAGTACTGAGCACCCAGCACCCCGAGTACTGAACACCCAGCACCCTGAGTACTGAACACCCAGCACCCTGAGTACTGAGCACCCAGCACCCTGAGTACTGAGCACCCAACACCCCAAGCACAGAGCACCCTGAGTACTGAGCACCCAGCACCCCAAGCACTGAGCACCCTGAGTACTGAGCACCCAGCACATTGAGTACTGAGCACCCAGCACCCTGAGAACTGAGCACCCAGCACCCCGAGCACTGAGCTCCCAGCACCCTGAGCACTGAGCACCCTGAGTACTGAGCACCCAGCACCCTGAGCACTGAGCACTGAGCACCCTGAGTAGTGAGCACCCAACGTACTGAGCACCGAGCACCCCGAGCACTGAGCACCCAGCACCCTGAGTACTGAGCACCGATCACCCCGAACACTGAGCACCCAGCACCCTGAGTAGTGAGCACCCAACATACTGAGCACCGAGCACCCCGAGCACTGAGCACCCAGCACCCTGAGTACTGAGCACCGATCACCCCCAGCACTGAGCACCCAGCACCCTGAGTACTGAGCTCCGAGCACCCCGAGCACTGAGCACCCAGCGCCGCGAGCACTGAGCACCCAGCACCCTGAGCACTTAGCACCCAGCACCCTGAGTACTGAGCACCCAGCACCCCGAGCACTGAGCACCCAGCACCCTGAGCACTGAGCACCCAGCACCCTGAGCACTGATCACCCAGCACCCTGAGCACTGAGCACCCAGCACCCTGAGTACTGAGCACCCAGCACCCTGAGTACTGAGGACTCAGCACCCTGAGTACTGAGCACCGAGCACCCCGAGCACTGAGCACCCAGCACCCTGAGCACTGAGCACCCTGAGGACTGAGCACCCAGCACCCTGAGCACTGAGCACCCAGCACCCTGAGTACTGAGCACCGATCACCCTGAGCACTGAGAACCCAGAACCCCGAGCACTGAGCACCCAGCACCCTGATTACTGAGCACCCAGCACCCCGAGCACTGAGCACCCAGCACCCTGAGTAATGAGCACCCTGAGTACTGAGCACCGATCACCCTGAGCACTGAGCTCCCAGCACCCTGAGTACTGAGCACCCAGCACGCTGAGCACTGAGCACCCAGCACCCTGAGTACTGAGCACCCAGCACCCTGAGCACTGAACACCCAGCACCCTGAGTACTGAGCACCCAGCACCCTGAGCACTGAGAACCCAGCACCCTGAGTACTAAGCACCCAGCACCAAGAGCACTGAGCACCCAGCACCCCGAGAATGAGCACCCAGCACCCCGAGTACTGAGCACCGAGCACCCTGAGCACTGAGCACCCAGCACCCTGAGTACTGTTCACCCAGCACCCTGTGCACTGAGCACCGAGCACCCCGAGTACTGAGCACCCAGCACCCTGAGTACTGAGCACCCAGCACCCTGAGTACTGAGCACCGATCACCCTGAGCACTGAGCTCCCAGCACCCTGAGTACTGAGCACCCAGCACGCTGAGCACTGAGCACCCAGCTCCCTGAGTACTGAGCACCCAGCACCCTGAGCACTGAACACCCAGCACCCTGAGTACTGAGCACCCAGCACCCTGAGCACTGAGAACCCAGCACCCTGAGTACTAAGCACCCAGCACCAAGAGCACGGAGCACCCAGCACCCCGAGAATGAGCACCCAGCACCCCGAGTACTGAGCACCGAGCACCCTGAGCACTGAGCACCCAGCACCCTGAGTACTGTTCACCCAGCACCCTGTGCACTGAGCACCGAGCACCCCGAGTACTGAGCACCCAGCACCCTGAGTACTGAGCACCCAGCACCCTGAGTACTGAACACCCAGCACCCTGAGCACTGAGCACTGAGCACACTGAGCACTGAGTAATGAGCACCGAGCACCCCGAGAACTGAGCACCCAGCACCCGGAGTACTGAGCACCCAGCACCCTGAGTACTGAGCACCCAGCACCCCGAGCACTGAGCACCCAGCACCCCGAGCACTGAGCACCCAGCACCCTGAGAATTGAGCACCCTGAGTACTGAGCACCCAGCACCCTGAGCACTGAGCACCCAGCACCCTGAGCACTGAGCACCCAGCACCCTGAGTACTGAGCACCGATCACCCTGAGCACTGAGCACCCAGAACCCCGAGCACTGAGCACCCAGCACCCTGAGTACTGAGCACCCAGCACCCCGAGCACAGAGCACCCAGCACCCTGAGTAATGAGCACCCTGAGTACTGAGCACCGATCACCCTGAGCACTGAGCAACGAGCACCCTGAGCACTGAGCACCCAGCAACCTGAGTACTGAGCACCCAGCACCCGGAGTACTGAGCACCCAGCACCCTGAGTACTGAGCACCCAGCACCCCAAGCACTGAGCACCCTGAGTACTGAGCACCCAGCACCCTGAGTACTGAGCACCCAGCACCCTGAGCACTGAACACCGAACACCCTGAGCACTGAGCACCCAGCACCCTGAGCACTGAGCACCCAGCACCCTGAGTAGTGAGCACCCAACGTACTGAGCACCGAGCAACCCGAGCACTGAGCACCCAGCACCCTGAGTACTGAGCACCGATCACCCCGAGCACTGAGCACCCAGCACCCTGAGTAGTGAGCACCCAACGTACTGAGCACCGAGCACCCCGAGCACTGAGCACCCAGCACCCTGAGTACTGAGCACCGATCAACCCCAGCACTGAGCACCCAGCACCCTGAGTACTGAGCTCCGAGCACCCCGAGCCCTGAGCACCCAGCTCCCTGAGCACTGAGCACCCAGCACCCTGAGCACTTAGCACCCAGCACCCTGAGTACTGAGCACCCAGCACCCCGAGCACTGAGCACCCAGCACCCTGAGCACTGAGCACCCAGCACCCTGAGCACTGATCACCCAGCACCCTGAGCACTGAGCACCCAGCACCCTGAGTACTGAGCACCCAGCACCCTGAGTACTGAGCACTCAGCACCCTGAGTACTGAGCACCGAGCACCCCGAGAACTGAGCACCCAGCACCCTGAGCACTGAGCACCCTGAGGACTGAGCACCCAGCACCCTGAGCACTGAGCACCCAGAACCCCGAGCACTGAGCACCCAGCACCCTGAGTACTGAGCACCCAGCACCCCGAGCACTGAGCACACAGCACCCTGAGTAATGAGCACCCTGAGTACTGAGCACCGATCACCCTGAGCACTGAGCACCCAGCACCTTGAGTACTGAGCACCCAGCACGCTGAGCACTGAGCACCCAGCACCCTGAGTACTGAGCACCCAGCACCCTGAGCACTGAACACCCAGCACCCTGAGTACTGAGCACCCAGCACCCTGAGCACTGAGCACACAGCACCCTGAGTACTGAGCACCCAGCACCAAGAGCACTGAGCACCCAGCACCCCGAGAATGAGCACCCAGCACCCCGAGTACTGAGCACCGAGCACCCTGAGCACTGAGCACCCAGCACCCTGAGTACTGTTCACCGAGCACCCTGAGCACTGAGCACCGAGCACCCCGAGTACTGAGCACACAGCACCCTGAGCACTGAGCACCCAGCACCCTGAGTACTGAGCACCCAGCACCCTGAGTACTGAACACCCAGCACCCTGAGCACTGAGCACTGAGCACCCTGAGCACTGAGTAATGAGCACCGATCACCCCGAGAACTGAGCACCCAGCACCCGGAGTACTGAGCACCCAGCACCCTGAGTACTGAGCACCCAGCACCCCGAGCACTGAGCACCCAGCACCCCGAGCACTGAGCACCCAGCACCCTGAGTACTGAGCACTGAGCACCCAGCACCCCGAGCACTGAGCACCCAGCACCCTGAGTACTGAGCACTGAGCACCCAGCACCCCGAGCACTGAGGACCCAGCACCCTGAGCACTGAGCACCCAGCACCCGAGTACTGAGCACCCAGCACCCTGAGTACTGAGCACCCAGCACACAGAGTACTGAGCACCCAGCACCCCGAGTACTGAGCACCCAGCACCCTGAGTACTGAACACTCAGCACCCTGAGCACTGAGCACTGAGCACCCTGAGCACTGAGTACTGAGCACCGAGCACCCCGAGAACTGAGCACCCAGCACCCCGAGCACTGAGCACCCAGCACCCTGAGTACTGAGCACTGAGCACCCAGCACCCCGAGCACTGAGCACCCAGCACCCTGAGCACTGAGCACCCTGCACCCCGAGCGCTGAGCACCCAGCACCCTGAGTACTGAGCACTGAGCACCCAGCACCCCGAGCACTGAGCACCCAGCACCCTGAGTACTGAGCACTGAGCACCCAGCACCCCGAGCACTGAGGACCCAGCACCCTGAGCACTGAGCACCCAGCACCCGAGTACTGAGCACCCAGCACCCTGAGTACTGAGCACCCAGCACACAGAGTACTGAGCACCCAGCACCCCGAGTACTGAGCACCCAGCACCCTGAGTACTGAACACCCAGCACCCTGAGCACTGAGCACTGAGCACCCTGAGCACTGAGTACTGAGCACCGAGCACCCCGAGAACTGAGCACCCAGCACCCTGAGCACTGAGCACCCAGCTCCCTGAGTACTGAACACACAGCACGCTGAATACTGAGCACCCAGCACCCCGAGCACTGAGAACCCAGCACCCTGAGTTCTGAGCACTGAGCACCCAGCATCCCGAGCACTGAGCACCCAGCACCCTGAGTACTGAGCACTGAGCACCCAGCACCCCGAGCACTGAGCACCCAGCACCCTGAGCACTGAGCACCCAGCAGCCGAGTACTGAGCACCCAGCACCCTGAGTACTCCGCACCCAGCACCCTGAGTACTGAGCATCCAGCACCCTGAGCACTGAACACGCAGCACCCTGAGTACTGAGCACCTCGAGCACTGAGCACCCCGCACCCCGAGCACTGAGCACCCAGCACCCCGAGCACTGAGCACCCAGCACCCCGAGCACTGAGCACCCAGCAACCTGAGTACTGAGCACCCAGCACCCTGAGTACTGAGCACCCAGCACCCTGAGCACTGAGCACCCAGCACCCTGAGTACTGAGCACCCAACACCCCAAGCAGAGAGCACCCTGAGTACTGAGCACCCAGCACCCCAAGCACTGAGCACCCTGAGTACTGAGCACCCAGCACCCTGAGTACTGAGCACCCAGCACCCTGAGGACTGAGCACCCAACACCCCAAGCACTGAGCACCCTGAGTACTGAGCACCCAGCACCCCAAGAACTGAGCACCCTGAGTACTGTGCACCCAGCACCCTGAGGACTGAGCACCCAGCACCCTGAGGACTGAGCACCCAGCACCCCGAGCACAGAGCACCCAGCACCCTGAGCACTGAGCCCCCTGAGTACTGAGCACCCAGCACCCTGAGCACTGAGCACCGAGCACCCTGAGCACTGAGCACTGAGCACCAAGCACCCTGAGTACTGAGCAACGATCACCCTGAGCACTGAGCACCCAGAACCCCGAGCACTGAGCACCCAGCACCCTGAGTACTGAGCACCCAGCACCCCGAGCACTGAGCACCCAGCACCCTGAGTAATGAGCACCCTGAGTACTGAGCACCGATCACCCTGAGCACTGAGCTCCCAGCACCCTGATTACTGAGCACCCAGCACGCTGAGCACTGAGCACCCAGCACCCTGAGTACTGAGCACCCAGCACCCTGAGCACTGAGCACCCAGCACCCTGAGTACTGAGCACCCAGCACCCTGAGCACTGAGCACCCAGCACCCTGAGTACTGAGCACACAGCACCCCGAGCACTGAGCACCCAGCACCCCGAGAATGAGCACCCAGCACCCCGAGTACTGAGCACCGAGCACCCTGCGCACTGAGCACCCAGCACCCTGAGTACTGAGCACCCAGTACCCTGAGCACTGAGCACCGAGCACCCCGAGTACTGAGCACCCAGCACCCTGAGCACTGAGCACCCAGCACCCTGAGTACTGAGCACACAGCACCCTGAGTACTGAACACCCAGCACCCTGAGCACTGAGCACTGAGCACCCTGAGCACTGAGTACTGAGCACCGAGCACCCCGAGCACTGAGCACCCAGCACCCGGAGTACTGAGCACCCAGCACCCTGAGTACTGAGCACCCAGCACCCTGAGCACTGAGCACCCAGCACCCCGAGCACTGAGCACCCAGCACCCTGAGTACTGAGCACTGAGCACCCAGCACCCCGAGCACTGAGCACCCAGCACCCTGAGTACTGAGCACTGAGCACCCAGCACCCCGAGCACTGAGCACCCAGCACCCTGAGCACAGAGCACCCTGCACCCCGAGCACTGAGCACCCAGCACCCTGAGTACTGAGCACTGAGCACCCAGCACCCCGAGCACTGAGCACCCAGCACCCTGAGCACTGAGCACCCAGCACCCGAGTACTGAGCACCCAGCACCCTGAGCACTGAGGACCCAGCACCCTGAGTACTGAACACCCAGCACCCCGAGTACTGAGCACTCAGCACCCTGAGTACTGAACACCCAGCACCCTGAGTACTGAGCACCCAACACCCCAAGCACAGAGCACCCTGAGTCCTGAGCACCCAGCACCCCAAGCACTGAGCACCCTGAGTACTGAGCACCCAGCACCCCAAGCACTGAGCACCCTGAGTACTGAGCACCCAGCACCCTGAGTACTGAGCACCCAGCACCCTGAGAACTGAGCACCCAGCACCCTGAGCACTGAGCACCCTGAGTACTGAGCACCCAGCACCCTGAGCACTGAGCACCGAGCACCCTGAGCACTGAGCACCCAGCACCCTGAGCACTGAGCACCCAGCACCCTGAGTAGTGAGCACCCAACGTACTGAGCACCGAGCACCCCGAGCACTGAGCACCCAGCACCCTGAGTACTGAGCACCGATCACCCCGAGCACTGAGCACCCAGCACCCTGAGTACTGAGCTCCGAGCACCCCGAGCACTGAGCAACCAGCACCCTGAGCACTGAGCACCCTGAGGACTGAGCACCCAGCACCCTGAGCACTGAGCACCCAGCACCCTGAGTACTGAGCCCCGATCACCCTGAGCACTGAGCACCCAGAACCCCGAGCACTGAGCACCCAGCACCCTGAGTACTGAGCACCCAGCACCCCGAGCACTGAGCACCCAGCACCCTGAGTTATGAGCACCCTGAGTACTGAGCTCCCAGCACCCTGAGTACTGAGCACCCAGCACGCTGAGCACTGAGCACCCAGCACCCTGAGTACTGAGCACCCAGCACCCTGAGCACTGAACACCCAGCACCCTGAGTACTGAGCACCCAGCACCCTGAGCACTGAGCACTGAGCACCCTGAGCACTGAGTACTGAGCACCGAGCACCCCGAGAACTGAGCACCCAGCACCCGGAGTACTGAGCACCCAGCACCCTGAGTACAGAGCACCCAGCACCCCGAGCACTGAGCAATCAGCACCCCGAGCACTGAGCACCCAGCACCCTGAGCACTGAGCACCCTTAGTACTGAGCACCCAGCACCCTGAGCACTGAGCACCGAGCACCCTGAGCACTGAGCACCCAGCACCCTGAGTACTGAGCACCGATCACCCTGAGCACTGAGCACCCAGAACCCCGAGCACTGAGCACCCAGCACCCTGAGTACTGAGCACCCAGCACCCCGAGCACTGAGCACCCATCACCCTGAGTAATGAGCACCCTGAGTACTGAGCAACGATCACCCTGAGCACTGACCTCCCAGCTCCCTGAGTACTGAGCACCCAGCACGCTGAGCACTGAGCACCCAGCACCCTGAGTACTGAGCACCCAGCACCCTGAGTACTGAACACCCAGCACCCTGAGCACTGAGCACTGAGCACCCTGAGCACTGAGTACTGAGCACCGAGCACCCCGAGAACTGAGCACCCAGCACCCGGAGTACTGAGCACCCAGCACCCTGAGTACTGAGCACCCAGCACCCCGAGCACTGAGCACCCAGCACCCTGAGCACTGAGCACCCAGCACCCTGAGTACTGAGCACTGAGCACCCAGCACCCCGAGCACTGAGCACCCAGCACCCTGAGTACTGAGCACTGAGCACCCAGCACCCCGAGCACTGAGCACCCAGCACCCTGAGCACTGAGCCCCTGCACCCCGAGCACTGAGCACCCAGCAACCTGAGTACTGAGCACTGAGCACCCAGCACCCTGAGCACTGAGAACCCAGCACCCTGAGTACTAAGCACCCAGCACCAAGAGCACTGAGCACCCAGCACCCTGAGTACTGAGCACCCAGCACCCTGAGCACTGAGCACCCAGCACCCGGAGTACTGAGCACCCAACACCCCAAGCACAGAGCACCCTGAGTACTGAGCACCCAGCACCCCAAGCACTGAGCACCGAGCACCCTGAGCACTGAGCACTGAGCACCAAGCACCCTGAGTACTGAGCAACGATCACCCTGAGCACTGAGCACCCAGAACCCCGAGCACTGAGCACCCAGCACCCTGAGTACTGAGCACCCAGCACCCCGAGCACTGAGCACCCAGCACCCTGAGTAATGAGCACCCTGAGTACTGAGCACCGATCACCCTGAGCACTGAGCTCCCAGCACCCTGAGTACTGAGCACCCAGCACGCTGAGCACTGAGCACCCAGCACCCTGAGTACTGAGCACCCAGCACCCTGAGCACTGAGCACCCAGCACCCTGAGTACTGAGCACCCAGCACCCTGAGCACTGAGCACCCAGCACCCTGAGTACTGAGCACCCAGCACCCCGAGCACTGAGCACACAGCACCCCGAGAATGAGCACCCAGCACCCCGAGTACTGAGCACCGAGCACCCTGCGCACTGAGAACCCAGCACCCTGAGTACTGAGCACCCAGCACCCTGAGTACTGAGTACCCAGCACCCTGAGAACTGAGCACCCAGCACCCTGAGCACTGAGCACCCTGAGTACTGAGCACCCAGCACCCTGAGCACTGAGCACCGAGCACCCTGAGCACTGAGCACCCAGCACCCTGAGCACTGAGCACCCAGCACCCTGAGTAGTGAGCACCCAACGTACTGAGCAGCGAGCACCCCGAGCACTGAGCACCCAGCACCCTGAGTACTGAGCACCGATCACCCCGAGCACTGAGCACCCAGCACCCTGAGTACTGAGCTCCGAGCACCCCGAGCACTGAGCACCCAGCACCCTGAGCACTGAGCACCCTGAGGACTGAGCACCCAGCACCCTGAGCACTGAGCACCCAGCACCCTGAGTACTGAGCACCGATCACCCTGAGCACTGAGCACCCAGAACCCCGAGCACTGAGCACCCAGCACCCTGAGTACTGAGCACCCAGCACCCCGAGCACTGAGCACCCAGCACCCTGAGTAATGAGCACCCTGAGTACTGAGCACCGATCACCCTGAGCACTGAGCTCCCCGCACCCTGAGTACTGAGCACCCAGCACGCTGAGCACTGAGCACCCAGCACCCTTAGTACTGAGCACCCAGCACCCTGAGCACTGAACACCCAGCACCCTGAGTACTGAGCACCCAGCACCCTGAGCACTGAGCACTGAACACCCTGAGCACTGAGTACTGAGCACCGAGCACCCCGAGAACTGAGCACCCAGCACCCGGAGTACTGAGCACCCAGCACCCCGAGCACTGAGCACCCAGCACCCCGAGCACTGAGCACCCAGCACCCTGAGCACTGAGCACCGAGCACCCTGAGCACTGAGCACCCAGCACCTGAGTACTGAGCACCGATCACCCTGAGCACTGAGCACCCAGAACCCCGAGCACTGAGCACCCAGCACCCTGAGTACTGAGCACCCAGCACCCCGAGCACTGAGCACCCATCAACCTGAGTAATGAGCACCCTGAGTACTGAGCACCGATCACCCTGAGCACTGACCTCCCAGCACCCTGAGTACTGAGCACCCAGCACGCTGAGCACTGAGCACCCAGCACCCTGAGTACTGAGCACCCAGCACCCTGAGTACTGAACACCCAGCACCCTGAGCACTGAGCACTGAGCACCCTGAGCATTGAGTACTGAGCACCGAGCACCCCGAGAAATGAGCACCCAGCACCCGGAGTACTGAGCACCCAGCACCCTGAGTACTGAGCACCCAGCACCCCGAGCACTGAGCACCCAGCACCCTGAGCACTGAGCACCCAGCACCCTGAGTACTGAGCACTGAGCACCCAGCACCCCGAGCACTGAGCACCCAGCACCCTGAGTACTGAGCACTGAGCACCCAGCACCCCGAGCACTGAGCACCCAGCACCCTGAGCACTGAGCCCCTGCACCCCGAGCACTGAGCACCCAGCACCCTGAGCACTGAACACCCAGCACCCTGAGTACTGAGCACTGAGCACCCAGCACCCCGAGCACTGAGCACCCAGCTCCCCCAGAATGAGCACCCAGCACCAAGAGTACTGAGCACCGAGCACCCTGAGCACTGAGCACCCAGCACCCTGAGTACTGAGCACCCCGCACCCTGAGCACTGAGCACCGAGCACCCCGAGTACTGAGCACCCAGCACCCTGAGCACTGAGCACCCAGCACCCTGAGTACTGAGCACCCAGCACCCTGAGTACTGAACACCCAGCACCCTGAGCACTGAGCACTGAGCACCCTGAGCACTGAGTACTGAGCACCGAGCACCCCGAGAACTGAGCACCCAGCACCCGGAGTACTGAGCACCCAGCACCCTGAGTACTGAGCACCCAGCACCCCGAGCACTGAGCACCCAGCACCCTGAGAACTGAGCACCCAGCACCCTGAGTACTGAGCACTGAGCACCCAGCACCCCGAGCACTGAGCACCCAGCACCCTGACTACTGAGCACTGAGCACCCAGCACCCCGAGCACTGAGCACCCAGCACCCTGAGCACTGAGCACCCTGCACCCCGAGAACTGAGCACCCAGCACCCTGAGTACTGAGCACTGAGCACCCAGCACCCCGAGCACTGAGCACCCAGCACCCTGAGTAATGAGCACTGAGCACCCAGCACCCCGAGCACTGAGCACCCAGCACCCTGAGCACTGAGCACCCAGCACCCAGAGTACTGAACACCCAGCACCCCGAGTACTGAGCACCCAGCACCCTGAGTACTGAACACCCAGCACCCTGAGTACTGAGCACCCAGCACCCTGAGTACTGAGCACCCAGCACCCTGAGCACTGAGCAACCAGCACCCTGAGTACTGAGCACCCAAAACCCCAAGCACAGAGCACCCTGAGTACTGAGCACCCAGCACCCCAAGCACTGAGCACCGAGCACCCTGAGCACTGAGCACTGAGCACCAAGCACCCTGAGTACTGAGCAACGATCACCCTGAGCACTGAGCACCCAGAACCCCGAGCACTGAGCACCCAGCACCCTGAGTACTGAGCACCCAGCACGCCGAGCACTGAGCACCCAGCACCCTGAGTAATGAGCACCCTGAGTACTGAGCACCGATCACCCTGAGCACTGAGCTCCCAGCACCCTGAGTACTGAGCACCCAGCACGCTGAGCACTGAGCACCCAGCACCCTGAGTACTGAGCACCTAGCACCCTGAGCACTGAGCACCCAGCACCCTGAGTACTGAGCACCCAGCACCCTGAGCACTGAGCACCCAGCACCCTGAGTACTGAGCACCCAGCACCCCGAGCACTGAGCACCCAGCACCCCGAGAATGAGCACCCAGCACCCCGAGTACTGAGCACCGAGCACCCTGCGCACTGAGCACCCAGCACCCTGAGTACTGAGCACCCAGTACCCTGAGCACTGAGCACCGAGCACCCCGAGTACTGAGCACCCAGCACCCTGAGCACTGAGCACCCAGCACCCTGAGTACTGAGCACACAGCACCCTGAGTACTGAACACCCAGCACCCTGAGCACTGAGCACTGAGCACCCTGAGCACTGAGTACTGAGCACCGAGCACCCCGAGAACTGAGCACCCAGCACCCGGAGTACTGAGCACCCAGCACCCTGAGTACTGAGCACCCAGCACCCCGAGCACTGAGCACCCAGCACCCTGAGCACTGAGCACCCAGCACCCTGAGTACTGAGCACTGAGCACCCAGCACCCCGAGCACTGAGCACCCAGCACCCTGAGTACTGAGCACTGAGCACCCAGCACCCCGAGCACTGAGCACCTAGCACCCTGAGCACTGAGCACCCTGCACCCCGAGCACTGAGCACCCAGCACCCTGAGTACTGAGCACTGAGCACCCAGCACCCCGAGCACTGAGCACAGAGCACCCTGAGCACTGAGCACCCAGCACCCGAGTACTGAGCAACCAGCACCCTGAGCACTGAGCACTCAGCACCCTGAGTACTGAACACCCAGCACCCTGAGTACTGAGCACCCAACACCCCAAGCACAGGGCACCCTGAGTCCTGAGCACCCAGCACCCCAAGCACTGAGCACCCTGAGTACTGAGCACCCAGCACCCCAAGCACTGAGCACCCTGAGTACTGAGCACCCAGCACCCTGAGTACTGAGCACCCAGCACCCTGAGAACTGAGCACCCAGCACCCTGAGCACTGAGCACCCTGAGTACTGAGCACCCAGCACCCTGAGCACTGAGCACCGAGCACCCTGAGCACTGAGCACCCAGCACCCTGAGCACTGAGCACCCAGCACCCTGAGTAATGAGCACCCAACGTACTGAGCACCGAGCACCCCGAGCACTGAGCACCCTACACCCTGAGTACTGAGCACCGATCACCCCGAGCACTGAGCACCCAGCACCCTGAGTACTGAGCTCCGAGCACCCCGAGCACTGAGCACCCAGCACCCTGAGCACTGAGCACCCTGAGGACTGAGCACCCAGCACCCTGAGCACTGAGCACCCAGCACCCTGAGTACTGAGCACCGATCACCCTGAGCACTGAGCACCCAGAACCCCGAGCACTGAGCACCCAGCACCCTGAGTACTGAGCACCCAGCACCCCGAGCACTGAGCACCCAGCACCCTGAGTAATGAGCACCCTGAGTACTGAGCACCGATCACCCTGAGCACTGAGCTCCCAGCACCCTGAGTACTGAGCACCCAGCACGCTGAGCACTGAGCACCCAGCACCCTGAGTACTGAGCACCCAGCACCCTGAGCACTGAACACCCAGCACCCTGAGTACTGAGCACCAAGCACCCTGAGCACTGAGCACCCAGCACCCTGAGTACTGAGCACCCAGCACCAAGAGCACTGAGCACCCAGCACCCCGAGAATGAGCACCCAGCACCCCGAGTACTGAGCACCGAGCACCCTGAGCACTGAGCACCCAGCACCCTGAGTACTGTTCACCCAGCACCCTGAGCACTGAGCACCGAGCACCCCGAGTAGTGAGCACCCAGCACCCTGAGCACTGAGCACCCAGCATCCTGAGTACTGAGCACCCAGCACCCTGAGTACTGAACACCCAGCACCCTGAGCACTGAGCACTGAGCACCCTGAGCACTGAGTACTGAGCACCGAGCACCCCGAGAACTGAGCACCCAGCACCCGGAGTACTGAGCACCCAGCACCCTGAGTACAGAGCACCCAGCACCCCGAGCACTGAGCACCCAGCACCCCGAGCACTGAGCACCCAGCACCCTGAGCACTGAGCACCCTGAGTACTGAGCACCCAGCACCCTGAGCACTGAGCACCGAGCACCCTGAGCACTGAGCACCCAGCACCCTGAGTACTGAGCACCGATCACCCTGAGCACTGAGCACCCAGAACCCCGAGCACTGAGCACCCAGCACCCTGAGTACTGAGCACCCAGCACCCCGAGCACTGAGCACCCAGCACCCTGAGTAATGAGCACCCTGAGTACTGAGCACCGATCACCCTGAGCACTGAGCTCCCAGCACCCTGAGTACTGAGCACCCAGCACGCTGAGCACTGAGCACCCAGCACCCTGAGTACTGAGCACCCAGCACCCTGAGTACTGAACACCCAGCACCCTGAGCACTGAGCACTGAGCACCCTGAGCACTGAGTACTGAGCACCAAGCACCCCGAGAACTGAGCACCCAGCACCCCGAGCACTGAGCACCCAGCACCCTGAGTACTGAGCCCTGAGCAACCAGCACCCCGAGCACTGAGCACCCAGCACCCTGAGCACTGAGCCCCTGCACCCAGAGCACTGAGCACCCAGCAACCTGAGTACTGAGCACTGAGCACACAGCACCCTGAGCACTGAACACCCAGCACCCTGAGTACTGAGCACTGAGCACCCAGCACCCCGAGCACTGAGCACCCAGCTCCCCCAGAATGAGCACCCAGCACCCCGAGTACTGAGCACCGAGCACCCTGAGCACTGAGCACCCAGCACCCTGAGTACTGAGCACCCCGCACCCTGAGCACTGAGCACCGAGCACCCCGAGTACTGAGCACCCAGCACCCTGAGCACTGAGCACCCAGCACCCTGAGTACTGAGCACCCAGCACCCTGAGTACTGAACACCCAGCACCCTGAGCACTGAGCACTGAGCACCCTGAGCACTGAGTACTGAGCACCGAGCACCCCGAGAACTGAGCACCCAGCACCCTGAGCACTGAGCACCCTGCACCCCGAGCACTGAGCACCCAGCACCCTGAGTACTGAGCACTGAGCACCCAGCACCCCGAGCACTGAGCACTAGGTACCCCGAGCACTGAGCACCCAGCATCCTGAGCACTGAGCACCCAGCACCCAGAGCACTGAGCACCCAGCACCCTGAGTACTGAGCACCCAACACCCCAAGCACAGAGCACCCTGAGTACTGAGCACCCAGCACCCCAAGCACTGAGCACCGAGCACCCTGAGCACTGAGCACTGAGCACCAAGCACCCTGAGTACTGAGCAAAGATCACCCTGAGCACTGAGCACCCAGAACCCCGAGCACTGAGCACCCAGCACCCTGAGTACTGAGCACCCAGCACCCCGAGCACTGAGCACCCAGCACCCTGAGTAATGAGCACCCTGAGTACTGAGCACCGATCACCCTGAGCACTGAGCTCCCAGCACCCTGAGTACTGAGCACCCAGCACGCTGAGCACTGAGCACCCAGCACCCTGAGTACTGAGCACCCAGCACCCTGAGCACTGAGCACCCAGCACCCTGAGTACTGAGCACCCAGCACCCTGAGCACTGAGCACCCAGCACCCTGAGTACTGAGCACCCAGCACCCCGAGCACTGAGCACCCAGCACCCCGAGAATGAGCACCCAGCACCCCGAGTACTGAGCACCGAGCACCCTGCGCACTGAGCACCCAGCACCCTGAGTACTGAGCACCCAGTACCCTGAGCACTGAGCACCGAGCACCCCGAGTACTGAGCACCCAGCACCCTGAGCACTGAGCACCCAGCACCCTGAGTACTGAGCACACAGCACCCTGAGTACTGAACACCCAGCACCCTGAGCACTGAGCACTGAGCACCCTGAGCACTGAGTACTGAGCACTGAGCACCCAGCACCCCGAGCACTGAGCACCCAGCACCCTGAGTACTGAGCACTGAGCACCCAGCACCCGGAGCACTGAGCACCTAGCACCCTGAGCACTGAGCACCCTGCACCCCGAGCACTGAGCACCCAGCACCCTGAGTACTGAGCACTGAGCACCCAGCACCCCGAGCACTGAGCACAGAGCACCCTGAGCACTGAGCACCCAGCACCCGAGTACTGAGCAACCAGCACCCTGAGCACTGAGCACTCAGCACCCTGAGTACTGAACACCCAGCACCCTGAGTACTGAGCACCCAACACCCCAAGCACAGAGCACCCTGAGTCCTGAGCACCCAGCACCCCAAGCACTGAGCACCCTGAGTACTGAGCACCCAGCACCCCAAGCACTGAGCACCCTGAGTACTGAGCACCCAGCACCCTGAGTACTGAGCACCCAGCACCCTGAGAACTGAGCACCCAGCACCCTGAGCACTGAGCACCCTGAGTACTGAGCACCCAGCACCCTGAGCACTGAGCACCCTGAGGACTGAGCACCCAGCACCCTGAGCACTGAGCACCCAGCACCCTGAGTACTGAGCACCGATCACCCTGAGCACTGAGCACCCAGAACCCCGAGCACTGAGCACCCAGCACCCTGAGTACTGAGCACCCAGCACCCCGAGCACTGAGCACCCAGCACCCTGAGTAATGAGCACCCTGAGTACTGAGCACCGATCACCCTGAGCACTGAGCTCCCAGCACCCTGAGTACTGAGCACCCAGCACGCTGAGCACTGAGCACCCAGCACCCTGAGTACTGAGCACCCAGCACCCTGAGCACTGAACACCCAGCACCCTGAGTACTGAGCACCAAGAACCCTGAGCACTGAGCACCCAGCACCCTGAGTACTGAGCACCCAGCACCAAGAGCACTGAGCACCCAGCACCCCGAGAATGAGCACCCAGCACCCCGAGTACTGAGCACCGAGCACCCTGAACACTGAGCACCCAGCACCCTGAGTACTGTTCACCCAGCACCCTGAGCACTGAGCACCGAGCACCCCGAGTAGTGAGCACCCAGCACCCTGAGCACTGAGCACCCAGCATCCTGAGTACTGAGCACCCAGCACCCTGAGTACTGAACACCCAGCACCCTGAGCACTGAGCACTGAGCACCCTGAGCACTGAGTACTGAGCACCGAGCACCCCGAGAACTGAGCACCCAGCACCCGGAGTACTGAGCACCCAGCACCCTGAGTACAGAGCACCCAGCACCCCGAGCACTGAGCACCCAGCACCCCGAGCACTGAGCACCCAGCACCCTGAGCACTGAGCACCCTGAGTACTGAGCACCCAGCACCCTGAGCACTGAGCACCGAGCACCCTGAGCACTGAGCACCCAGCACCCTGAGTACTGAGCACCGATCACCCTGAGCACTGAGCACCCAGAACCCCGAGCACTGAGCACCCAGCACCCTGAGTACTGAGCACCCAGCACCCCGAGCACTGAGCACCCAGCACCCTGAGTAATGAGCACCCTGAGTACTGAGCACCGATCACCCTGAGCACTGAGCTCCCAGCACCCTGAGTACTGAGCACCCAGCACGCTGAGCACTGAGCACCCAGCACCCTGAGTACTGAGCACCCAGCACCCTGAGTACTGAACACCCAGCACCCTGAGCACTGAGCACTGAGCACCCTGAGCACTGAGTACTGAGCACCAAGCACCCCGAGAACTGAGCACCCAGCACCCCGAGCACTGAGCACCCAGCACCCTGAGTACTGAGCCCTGAGCAACCAGCACCCCGAGCACTGAGCACCCAGCACCCTGAGCACTGAGCCCCTGCACCCAGAGCACTGAGCACCCAGCAACCTGAGTACTGAGCACTGAGCACACAGCACCCTGAGCACTGAACACCCAGCACCCTGAGTACTGAGCACTGAGCACCCAGCACCCCGAGCACTGAGCACCCAGCTCCCCCAGAATGAGCACCCAGCACCCCGAGTACTGAGCACCGAGCACCCTGAGCACTGAGCACCCAGCACCCTGAGTACTGAGCACCCCGCACCCTGAGCACTGAGCACCGAGCACCCCGAGTACTGAGCACCCAGCACCCTGAGCACTGAGCACCCAGCACCCTGAGTACTGAGCACCCAGCACCCTGAGTACTGAACACCCAGCACCCTGAGCACTGAGCACTGAGCACCCTGAGCACTGAGTACTGAGCACCGAGCACCCCGAAAACTGAGCACCCAGAACCCTGAGCACTGAGCACCCTGCACCCCGAGCACTGAGCACCCAGCACCCTGAGTACTGAGCACTGAGCACCCAGCACCCCGAGCACTGAGCACTAGGTACCCCGAGCACTGAGCACCCAGCATCCTGAGCACTGAGCACCCAGCACCCTGAGCACTGAGCACCCAGCACCCTGAGTACTGAGCACCCAACACCCCAAGCACAGAGCACCCTGAGTACTGAGCACCCAGCACCCCAAGCACTGAGCACCGAGCACCCTGAGCACTGAGCACTGAGCACCAAGCACCCTGAGTACTGAGCAACGATCACCCTGAGCACTGAGCACCCAGAACCCCGAGCACTGAGCACCCAGCACCCTGAGTACTGAGCACCCAGCACCCCGAGCACTGAGCACCGAGCACCCTGAGCACTGAGCACTGAGCACCCAGCACCCTGAGTACTGAGCACCCCGCACCCTGAGCACTGAGCACCGAGCACCCCGAGTACTGAGCACCCAGAACCCCGAGCACTGAGCACCCAGCACCCTGAGTACTGAGCACCCAGCACCCCGAGCACTGAGCACCCAGCACCCTGAGTAATGAGCACCCTGAGTACTGAGCACCGATCACCCTGAGCACTGAGCTCCCAGCACCCTGAGTACTGAGCACCCAGCACGCTGAGCACTGAGCACCGAGCACCCCGAGTACTGAGCACCCAGCACCCTGAGCACTGAGCACCCAGCACCCTGAGTACTGAGCACACAGCACCCTGAGTACTGAACACCCAGCACCCTGAGCACTGAGCACTGAGCACCCTGAGCACTGAGTACTGAGCACCGAGCACCCCGAGAACTGAGCACCCAGCACCCGGAGTACTGAGCACCCAGCACCCTGAGTACTGAGCACCCAGCACCCCGAGCACTGAGCACCCAGCACCCTGAGCACTGAGCACCCAGCACCCTGAGTACTGAGCACTGAGCACCCAGCACCCCGAGCACTGAGCACCCAGCACCCTGAGTACTGAGCACTGAGCACCCAGCACCCCGAGCACTGAGCACCTAGCACCCTGAGCACTGAGCACCCTGCACCCCGAGCACTGAGCACCCAGCACCCTGAGTACTGAGCACTGAGCACCCAGCACCCCGAGCACTGAGCACAGAGCACCCTGAGCACTGAGCACCCAGCACCCGAGTACTGAGCAACCAGCACCCTGAGCACTGAGCACTCAGCACCCTGAGTACTGAACACCCAGCACCCTGAGTACTGAGCACCCAACACCCCAAGCACAGAGCACCCTGAGTCCTGAGCACCCAGCACCCCAAGCACTGAGCACCCTGAGTACTGAGCACCCAGCACCCCAAGCACTGAGCACCCTGAGTACTGAGCACCCAGCACCCTGAGTACTGAGCACCCAGCACCCTGAGAACTGAGCACCCAGCACCCTGAGCACTGAGCACCCTGAGTACTGAGCACCCAGCACCCTGAGCACTGAGCACCGAGCACCCTGAGCACTGAGCACCCAGCACCCTGAGCACTGAGCACCCAGCACCCTGAGTAATGAGCACCCAACGTACTGAGCACCGAGCACCCCGAGCACTGAGCACCCTACACCCTGAGTACTGAGCACCGATCACCCCGAGCACTGAGCACCCAGCACCCTGAGTACTGAGCTCCGAGCACCCCGAGCACTGAGCACCCAGCACCCTGAGCACTGAGCACCCTGAGGACTGAGCACCCAGCACCCTGAGCACTGAGCACCCAGCACCCTGAGTACTGAGCACCGATCACCCTGAGCACTGAGCACCCAGAACCCCGAGCACTGAGCACCCAGCACCCTGAGTACTGAGCACCCAGCACCCCGAGCACTGAGCACCCAGCACCCTGAGTAATGAGCACCCTGAGTACTGAGCACCGATCACCCTGAGCACTGAGCTCCCAGCACCCTGAGTACTGAGCACCCAGCACGCTGAGCACTGAGCACCCAGCACCCTGAGTACTGAGCACCCAGCACCCTGAGCACTGAACACCCAGCACCCTGAGTACTGAGCACCCAGCACCCTGAGCACTGAGCACCCAGCACCCTGAGTACTGAGCACCCAGCACCAAGAGCACTGAGCACCCAGCACCCCGAGAATGAGCACCCAGCACCCCGAGTACTGAGCACCGAGCACCCTGAGCACTGAGCACCCAGCACCCTGAGTACTGTTCACCCAGCACCCTGAGCACTGAGCACCGAGCACCCCGAGTAGTGAGCACCCAGCACCCTGAGCACTGAGCACCCAGCATCCTGAGTACTGAGCACCCAGCACCCTGAGTACTGAACACCCAGCACCCTGAGCACTGAGCACTGAGCACCCTGAGCACTGAGTACTGAGCACCGAGCACCCCGAGAACTGAGCACCCAGCACCCGGAGTACTGAGCACCCAGCACCCTGAGTACAGAGCACCCAGCACCCCGAGCACTGAGCACCCAGCACCCCGAGCACTGAGCACCCAGCACCCTGAGCACTGAACACCCTGAGTACTGAGCACCCAGCACCCTGAGCACTGAGCACCGAGCACCCTGAGCACTGAGCACCCAGCACCCTGAGTACTGAGCACCGATCACCCTGAGCACTGAGCACCCAGAACCCCGAGCACTGAGCACCCAGCACCCTGAGTACTGAGCACCCAGCACCCCGAGCACTGAGCACCCAGCACCCTGAGTAATGAGCACCCTGAGTACTGAGCACCGATCACCCTGAGCACTGAGCTCCCAGCACCCTGAGTACTGAGCACCCAGCACGCTGAGCACTGAGCACCCAGCACCCTGAGTACTGAGCACCCAGCACCCTGAGAACTGAACACCCAGCACCCTGAGCACTGAGCACTGAGCACCCTGAGCACTGAGTACTGAGCACCAAGCACCCCGAGAACTGAGCACCCAGCACCCGGAGTACTGAGCACCCAGCACCCTGAGTACTGAGCACCCAGCACCCCGAGCACTGAGCACCCAGCACCCTGAGCACTGAGCACCCAGCACCCTGAGTACTGAGCACTGAGCACCCAGCACCCCGAGCACTGAGCACCCAGCACCCTGAGTACTGAGCACTGAGCACCCAGCACCCCGAGCACTGAGCACCCAGCACCCGGAGCACTGAGCCCCTGCACCCAGAGCACTGAGCACCCAGAAACCTGAGTACTGAGCACTGAGCACACAGCACCCTGAGCACTGAACACCCAGCACCCTGAGTACTGAGCACTGAGCACCCAGCACCCCGAGCACTGAGCACCCAGCTCCCCCAGAATGAGCACCCAGCACCCCGAGTACTGAGCACCGAGCACCCTGAGCACTGAGCACCCAGCACCCTGAGTACTGAGCACCTCGCACCCTGAGCACTGAGCACCGAGCACCCCGAGTACTGAGCACCCAGCACCCTGAGCACTGAGCACCCAGCACCCTGAGTACTGAGCACCCAGCACCCTGAGTACTGAACACCCAGCACCCTGAGCACTGAGCACTGAGCACCCTGAGCACTGAGTACTGAGCACCGAGCACCCCGAGAACTGAGCACCCAGCACCCTGAGCACTGAGCAGGCTGCACCCCGAGCACTGAGCACCCAGCACCCTGAGTACTGAGCACTGAGCACCCAGCACCCCGAGCACTGAGCACCCAGCACCCTGAGTAATGAGCACTGAGCACCCAGCACCCCGAGCACTGAGCACCCAGCACCCTGAGCACTGAGCACCCAGCACCCAGAGTACTGAACACCCAGCACCCCGAGTACTGAGCACCCAGCACCCTGAGTACTGAACACCCAGCACCCTGAGTACTGAGCACCCAGCACCCTGAGTACTGAGCACCCAGCACCCTGAGCACTGAGCACCCAGCACCCTGAGTAATGAGCACCCAACACATCAAGCACAGAGCACCCTGAGTACTGAGCACCCAGCACCCCAAGCACTGAGCACCCTGAGTACTGAGCACCCAGCACCCTGAGTACTGAACACCCAGCACCCTGAGCACTGAGCACTGAGCACCCTGAGCACTGAGTACTGAGCACCAAGCACCCCGAGAACTGAGCACCCAGCACCCGGAGTACTGAGCACCCAGCACCCTGAGTACTGAGCACCCAGCACCCCGAGCACTGAGCACCCAGCACCCTGAGCACTGAGCACCCAGCACCCTGAGTACTGAGCACTGAGCACCCAGCACCCCGAGCACTGAGCACCCAGCACCCTGAGTACTGAGCACTGAGCACCCAGCACCCCGAGCACTGAGCACCCAGCACCCGGAGCACTGAGCCCCTGCACCCAGAACACTGAGCACCCAGCAACCTGAGTACTGAGCACTGAGCACACAGCACCCTGAGCACTGAACACCCAGCACCCTGAGTACTGAGCACTGAGCACCCAGCACCCCGAGCACTGAGCACCCAGCTCCCCCAGAATGAGCACCCAGCACCCCGAGTACTGAGCACCGAGCACCCTGAGCACTGAGCACCCAGCACCCTGAGTACTGAGCACCCCGCACCCTGAGCACTGAGCACCGAGCACCCCGAGTACTGAGCACCCAGCACCCTGAGCACTGAGCACCCAGCACCCTGAGTACTGAGCACCCAGCACCCTGAGTACTGAACACCCAGCACCCTGAGCACTGAGCACTGAGCACCCTGAGCACTGAGTACTGAGCACCAAGCACCCCGAGAACTGAGCACCCAGCACCCTGAGCACTGAGCACCCTGCACCCCGAGCACTGAGCACTCAGCACCCTGAGTACTGAGCACTGAGCACCCAGCACCCCGAGCACTGAGCACCCAGCACCCTGAGTAACGAGCACTGAGCACCCAGCACCCCGAGCACTGAGCACCCAGCACCCTGAGCACTGAGCACCCAGCACCCAGAGTACTGAACACCCAGCACCCCGAGTACTGAGCACCCAGCACCCTGAGTACTGAACACCCAGCACCCTGAGTACTGAGCACCCAGCACCCTGAGTACTGAGCACCCAGCACCCTGAGCACTGAGCACCCAGCACCCTGAGTACTGAGCACCCAACACCCCAAGCACAGAGCACCCTGAGTACTGAGCACCCAGCACCCCGAGCACTGAGCACCCTGAGTACTGAGCACCCAGCACCCTGAGTACTGAGCACCCATTACCCTGAGTACTGAGCACCCAGCACCCCGAGCACTGAGCACCCAGCACCCTGAGCACTGAGCACCCTGAGTACTGAGCACCCAGCACCCTGAGCACTGAGCACCGAGCACCCTGAGTACTGAGCACCCAGCACCCCGAGCACTGAGCACCCAGCACCCTGAGTAATGAGCACCCTGAGTACTGAGCAGCGATCACCCTGAGCACTGAGCTCCCAGCACCCTGAGTACTGAGCACCCAGCACGCTGAGCACTGAGCACCCAGCACCCTGAGTACTGAGCACCCAGCACCCTGAACACTGAACACCCAGCACCCTGATTACTGAGCACCCAGCACCCTGAGCACTGAGCACCCAGCACCCTGAGTACTGAGCACCCAGCACCAAGAGCACTGAGCACCCAGCACCCCGAGCACTGAGCACCCAGCACCCTGAGTAATGAGCACCCTGAGCACTGAGCTCCCAGCACCCTGAGTACTGAGCACCCAGCACGCTGAGCACTGAGCACCCAGCACCCTGAGTACTGAGCACCCAGCACCAAGAGCACTGAGCACCTAGCACCCCGAGTACTGAGCACCGAGCACCCTGAGCACTGAGCACCCAGCACCCTGAGTACTGTTCACCCAGCACGCTGAGCACTGAGCACCCAGCACCCCGAGAATGAGCACCCAGCACCCCGAGTACTGAGCACCGAGCACCCTGAGCACTGAGCACCCAGCACCCTGAGTACTGTTCACCCAGCACCCTGAGCACTGAGCACCGAGCACCCCGAGTAGTGAGCACCCAGCACCCTGAGCACTGAGCACCCAGCATCCTGAGTACTGAGCACCCAGCACCCTGAGTACTGAACACCCAGCACCCTGAGCACTGAGCACTGAGCACCCTGAGCACTGAGTACTGAGCACCGAGCACCCCGAGAACTGAGCACCCAGCACCCGGAGTACTGAGCACCCAGCACCCTGAGTACAGAGCACCCAGCACCCCGAGCACTGAGCACCCAGCACCCCGAGCACTGAGCACCCAGCACCCTGAGCACTGAACACCCTGAGTACTGAGCACCCAGCACCCTGAGCACTGAGCACCGAGCACCCTGAGCACTGAGCACCCAGCACCCTGAGTACTGAGCACCGATCACCCTGAGCACTGAGCACCCAGAACCCCGAGCACTGAGCACCCAGCACCCTGAGTACTGAGCACCCAGCACCCCGAGCACTGAGCACCCAGCACCCTGAGTAATGAGCACCCTGAGTACTGAGCACCGATCACCCTGAGCACTGAGCTCCCAGCACCCTGAGTACTGAGCACCCAGCACGCTGAGCACTGAGCACCCAGCACCCTGAGTACTGAGCACCCAGCACCCTGAGTACTGAACACCCAGCACCCTGAGCACTGAGCACTGAGCACCCTGAGCACTGAGTACTGAGCACCAAGCACCCCGAGAACTGAGCACCCAGCACCCGGAGTACTGAGCACCCAGCACCCTGAGTACTGAGCACCCAGCACCCCGAGCACTGAGCACCCAGCACCCTGAGCACTGAGCACCCAGCACCCTGAGTACTGAGCACTGAGCACCCAGCACCCCGAGCACTGAGCACCCAGCACCCTGAGTACTGAGCACTGAGCACCCAGCACCCCGAGCACTGAGCACCCAGCACCCGGAGCACTGAGCCCCTGCACCCAGAGCACTGAGCACCCAGCAACCTGAGTACTGAGCACTGAGCACACAGCACCCTGAGCACTGAACACCCAGCACCCTGAGTACTGAGCACTGAGCACCCAGCACCCCGAGCACTGAGCACCCAGCTCCCCCAGAATGAGCACCCAGCACCCCGAGTACTGAGCACCGAGCACCCTGAGCACTGAGCACCCAGCACCCTGAGTACTGAGCACCCCGCACCCTGAGCACTGAGCACCGAGCACCCCGAGTACTGAGCACCCAGCACCCTGAGCACTGAGCACCCAGCACCCTGAGTACTGAGCACCCAGCACCCTGAGTACTGAACACCCAGCACCCTGAGCACTGAGCACTGAGCACCCTGAGCACTGAGTACTGAGCACCGAGCACCCCGAGAACTGAGCACCCAGCACCCTGAGCACTGAGCAGGCTGCACCCCGAGCACTGAGCACCCAGCACCCTGAGTACTGAGCACTGAGCACCCAGCACCCCGAGCACTGAGCACCCAGCACCCTGAGTAATGAGCACTGAGCACCCAGCACCCCGAGCACTGAGCACCCAGCACCCTGAGCACTGAGCACCCAGCACCCAGAGTACTGAACACCCAGCACCCCGAGTACTGAGCACCCAGCACCCTGAGTACTGAACACCCAGCACCCTGAGTACTGAGCACCCAGCACCCTGAGTACTGAGCACCCAGCACCCTGAGCACTGAGCACCCAGCACCCTGAGTAATGAGCACCCAACTCCCCAAGCACAGAGCACCCTGAGTACTGAGCACCCAGAACCCCAAGCACTGAGCACCCTGAGTACTGAGCACCCAGCACCCTGAGTACTGAACACCCAGCACCCTGAGCACTGAGCACTGAGCACCCTGAGCACTGAGTACTGAGCACCAAGCACCCCGAGAACTGAGCACCCAGCACCCGGAGTACTGAGCACCCAGCACCCTGAGTACTGAGCACCCAGCACCCCGAGCACTGAGCACCCAGCACCCTGAGCACTGAGCACCCAGCACCCTGAGTACTGAGCACTGAGCACCCAGCACCCCGAGCACTGAGCACCCAGCACCCTGAGTACTGAGCACTGAGCACCCAGCACCCCGAGCACTGAGCACCCAGCACCCGGAGCACTGAGCCCCTGCACCCAGAGCACTGAGCACCCAGCAACCTGAGTACTGAGCACTGAGCACACAGCACCCTGAGCACTGAACACCCAGCACCCTGAGTACTGAGCACTGAGCACCCAGCACCCCGAGCACTGAGCACCCAGCTCCCCCAGAATGAGCACCCAGCACCCCGAGTACTGAGCACCGAGCACCCTGAGCACTGAGCACCCAGCACCCTGAGTACTGAGCACCCCGCACCCTGAGCACTGAGCACCGAGCACCCCGAGTACTGAGCACCCAGCACCCTGAGCACTGAGCACCCAGCACCCTGAGTACTGAGCACACAGCACCCTGAGTACTGAACACCCAGCACCCTGAGCACTGAGCACTGAGCACCCTGAGCACTGAGTACTGAGCACCGAGCACCCCGAGAACTGAGCACCCAGCACCCTGAGCACTGAGCACCCTGCACCCCGAGCACTGAGCACCCAGCACCCTGAGTACTGAGCACTGAGCACCCAGCACCCCGAGCACTGAGCACCCAGCACCCTGAGTAACGAGCACTGAGCACCCAGCACCCCGAGCACTGAGCACCCAGCACCCTGAGCACTGAGCACCCAGCACCCAGAGTACTGAACACCCAGCACCCCGAGTACTGAGCACCCAGCACCCTGAGTACTGAACACCCAGCACCCTGAGTACTGAGCACCCAGCACCCTGAGTACTGAGCACCCAGCACCCTGAGCACTGAGCACCCAGCACCCTGAGTACTGAGCACCCAACACCCCAAGCACAGAGCACCCTGAGTACTGAGCACCCAGCACCCCGAGCACTGAGCACCCTGAGTACTGAGCACCCAGCACCCTGAGTACTGAGCACCCATTACCCTGAGTACTGAGCACCCAGCACCCCGAGCACTGAGCACCCAGCACCCTGAGCACTGAGCACCCTGAGTACTGAGCACCCAGCACCCTGAGCACTGAGCACCGAGCACCCTGAGTACTGAGCACCCAGCACCCCGAGCACTGAGCACCCAGCACCCTGAGTAATGAGCACCCTGAGTACTGAGCACCGATCACCCTGAGCACTGAGCTCCCAGCACCCTGAGTACTGAGCACCCAGCACGCTGAGCACTGAGCACCCAGCACCCTGAGTACTGAGCACCCAGCACCCTGAGCACTGAACACCCAGCACCCTGATTACTGAGCACCCAGCACCCTGAGCACTGAGCACCCAGCACCCTGAGTACTGAGCACCCAGCACCAAGAGCACTGAGCACCTAGCACCCCGAGTACTGAGCACCGAGCACCCTGAGCACTGAGCACCCAGCACCCTGAGTACTGTTCACCCAGCACCCTGAGCACTGAGCACCGAGCACCCCGAGTACTGAGCACCCAGCACCCTGAGCACTGAGCACCCAGCACCCTGAGTACTGAGCACCCAGCACCCTGAGTACTGAACACCCAGCACCCTGAGCACTGAGCACTGAGCTCCCTGAGCACTGAGTACTGAGCACCGAGCACCAAGAGAACTGAGCACCCAGCACCCGGAGTACTGAGCACCCAGCACCCTGAGTACTGAGCACCCAGCACCCCGAGCACTGAGCACCCAGCACCCCGAGCTCTGAGCACCCAGCACCCTGAGCACTGAGCACCCTGAGTACTGAGCACCCAGCACCCCGAGCACTGAGCACCCAGCACCCCGAGAATGAGCACCCAGCACACCGAGTAATGAGCACCGAGCACCCTGAGCACTGAGCACCCAGCACCCTGAGTACTGAGCACCCAGCACCCTGAGCACTGAGCACCGAGCACCCCGAGTACTGAGCACCCAGCACCCTGAGCACTGAGCACCCAGCACCCTGAGTACTGAGCACCCAGCACCCTGAGTACTGAACACCCAGCACTCTGAGCACTGAGCACTGAGCACCCTGAGCACTGAGTACTGAGCACCGAGCACCCCGAGAACTGAGCACCCAGCACCCGGAGTACTGAGCACCCAGCACCCTGAGTACTGAGCACCCAGCACCCCGAGCACTGAGCACACAGCACCCTGAGCACTGAGCACCCAGCAACCTGAGTACTGAGCACTGAGCACCCAGCACCCCGAGCACTGAGCACCCAGCACCCTGAGTACTGAGCACTGAGCACCCAGCACCCCGAGCACTGAGCACCCAGCACCCTGAGCACTGAGCACCCTGCAACCCGAGCACTGAGCACCCAGCACCCTGAGTACTGAGCACTGAGCACCCAGCACCCTGAGCACTGAACACCCAGCACCCTGAGTACTGAGCACTGAGCACCCAGCACCCCGAGCACTGAGCACCCAGCACCCTGAGCACTGAGCACCCAGCACCCGAGTACTGAGCACCCAGCATCCTGAGCACTGAGCACCCAGCACCCTGAGTACTGAGCACCCAGCACCCGAGTACTGAGCAACCACCACCCTGAGTACTGAACACCCAGCACCCTGAGTACTGAGCACCCAGAACCCTGAGTACTGAGCACCCAGCACCCTGAGCACTGAGCACCCAGCACCCTGAGTACTGAGCACCCAACACCCCAAGCACAGAGCACCCTGAGTACTGAGCACCCAGCACCCCAAGCACTGAGCACCCTGAGTACTGAGCACCCAGCACCCTGAGTACTGAGCACCCAGCACCCTGAGAACTGAGCACCCAGCACCCCGATCACTGAGCACCAAGCACCCTGAGCACTGAGCACCCTGAGTACTGAGCACCCAGCACCCTGAGCACTGAGCACCGAGCACCCTGAGCACTGAGCACCCAGCACCCTGAGCACTGAGCACCCAGCACCCTGAGTAGTGAGCACCCAACGTACTGAGCACCGAGCACCCCGAGCACTGAACACCCAGCACCCTGAGTACTGAGCACCGAGCACCCAGAGCACTGAGCACCCAGCACCCTGAGTACTGAGCACCGATCACCCCCAGCACTGAGCACCCAGCACCCTGAGTACTGAGCTCTGAGCACCCCGAGCACTGAGCACCCAGCGCCCCGAGCACTGAGCACCCAGCAACCTGAGCACTTAGCACCCAGCACCCTGAGTACTGAGCACCTAGCACCCCGAGCACTGAGCACCCACCACCCTGAGCACTGAGCACCCAGCACCCTTAGCACTGATCACCCAGCACCCTGAGCACTGAGCACTCAGCACCCTGAGTACTGAGCACCCAGCACCCTGAGTACTGAGCACTCAGCACACTGAGTACTGAGCACCGAGCAACCCGAGCACTGAGCACCCAGCACCCTGAGCACTGAGCACCCTGAGGACTGAGCACCCAGCACCCTGAGCACTGAGCACCCAGCACCCTGAGTACTGAGCACCGATCACCCTGAGCACTGAGCACCCAGAACCCCGAGCACTGAGCACCCAGCACTCTGAGTACTGAGCACCCAGCACCCCGAGCACTGAGCACCCAGCACCCTGAGTAATGAGCACCCAGCACCCTGAGCACTGAACACCCAGCACCCTGAGTACTGAGCACCCAGCACACTGAGCACTGAGCACCCAGCTCCCTGAGTACTGAGCACCCAGCACCAAGAGTACTGAGCACCCAGCACCCCGAGAATGAGCCCCCAGCACCCCGAGTACTGAGCACCGAGCACCCTGAGCACTGAGCACTGAGCACCCTGAGCACTGAGTACTGAGCACCGAGCACCCCGAGAACTGAGCACCCAGCACCCTGAGCACTGAGCACCCTGCACCCCGAGCACTGAGCACCCAGCACCCTGAGTACTGAGCACTGAGCACCCAGCACCCCGAGCACTGAGCACCCAGCACCCTGAGTAACGAGCACTGAGCACCCAGCACCCCGAGCACTGAGCACCCAGCACCCTGAGCACTGAGCACCCAGCACCCAGAGTACTGAACACCCAGCACCCCGAGTACTGAGCACCCAGCACCCTGAGTACTGAACACCCAGCACCCTGAGTACTGAGCACCCAGCACCCTGAGTACTGAGCACCCAGCACCCTGAGCACTGAGCACCCAGCACCCTGAGTACTGAGCACCCAACACCCCAAGCACAGAGCACCCTGAGTACTGAGCACCCAGCACCCCGAGCACTGAGCACCCTGAGTACTGAGCACCCAGCACCCTGAGTACTGAGCACCCATTACCCTGAGTACTGAGCACCCAGCACCCCGAGCACTGAGCACCCAGCACCCTGAGCACTGAGCACCCTGAGTACTGAGCACCCAGCACCCTGAGCACTGAGCACCGAGCACCCTGAGTACTGAGCACCCAGCACCCCGAGCACTGAGCACCCAGCACCCTGAGTAATGAGCACCCTGAGTACTGAGCACCGATCACCCTGAGCACTGAGCTCCCAGCACCCTGAGTACTGAGCACCCAGCACGCTGAGCACTGAGCACCCAGCACCCTGAGTACTGAGCACCCAGCACCCTGAGCACTGAACACCCAGCACCCTGATTACTGAGCACCCAGCACCCTGAGCACTGAGCACCCAGCACCCTGAGTACTGAGCACCCAGCACCAAGAGCACTGAGCACCCAGCACCCCGAGCACTGAGCACCCAGCACCCTGAGTAATGAGCACCCTGAGCACTGAGCTCCCAGCACCCTGAGTACTGAGCACCCAGCACGCTGAGCACTGAGCACCCAGCACCCTGAGTACTGAGCACCCAGCACCCCGAGTACTGAGCACCCAGCACCCTGAGCACTGAGCACCCAGCACCCTGAGCACTGAGCACCCAGCACCCTGAGTACTGAGCACCCAGCACCCTGAGCACTGAGCACCGAGCACCCCGAGTACTGAGCACCCAGCACCCTGAGCACTGAGCACCCAGCACCCTGAGTACTGAGCACCCAGCACCCTGAGTACTGAACACCCAGCACTCTGAGCACTGAGCACTGAGCACCCTGAGCACTGAGTACTGAGCACCGAGCACCCCGAGAACTGAGCACCCAGCACCCGGAGTACTGAGCACCCAGCACCCTGAGTACTGAGCACCCAGCACCCCGAGCACTGAGCACCCAGCACCCTGAGTACTGAGCACTGAGAACCCAGCACCCCGAGCACTGAGCACCCAGCACCCTGAGTACTGAGCACTGAGCACCCAGCACCCCGAGCACTGAGCACCCAGCACCCTGAGCACTGAGCACCCTGCAACCCGAGCACTGAGCACCCAGCACCCTGAGTACTGAGCACTGAGCACCCAGCACCCTGAGCACTGAACACCCAGCACCCTGAGTACTGAGCACTGAGCACCCAGCACCCCGAGCACTGAGCACCCAGCACCCTGAGCACTGAGCACCCAGCACCCGAGTACTGAGCACCCAGCATCCTGAGCACTGAGCACCCAGCACCCTGAGTACTGAGCACCCAGCACCCGAGTACTGAGCAACCAGCACCCTGAGTACTGAACACCCAGCACCCTGAGTACTGAGCACCCAGAACCCTGAGTACTGAGCACCCAGCACCCTGAGCACTGAGCACCCAGCACCCTGAGTACTGAGCACCCAACACCCCAAGCACAGAGCACCGTGAGTACTGAGCACCCAGCACCCCAAGCACTGAGCACCCTGAGTACTGAGCACCCAGCACCCTGAGTACTGAGCACCCAGCACCCTGAGAACTGAGCACCCAGCACCCCGATCACTGAGCACCAAGCACCCTGAGCACTGAGCACCCTGAGTACTGAGCACCCAGCACCCTGAGCACTGAGCACCGAGCACCCTGAGCACTGAGCACCAAGCACCCTGAGCACTGAGCACCCAGCACCCTGAGTAGTGAGCACCCAACGTACTGAGCACCGAGCACCCCGAGCACTGAACACCCAGCACCCTGAGTACTGAGCACCGAGCACCCAGAGCACTGAGCACCCAGCACCCTGAGTACTGAGCACCGATCACCCCCAGCACTGAGCACCCAGCACCCTGAGTACTGAGCTCTGAGCACCCCGAGCACTGAGCACCCAGCGCCCCGAGCACTGAGCACCCAGCACCCTGAGCACTTAGCACCCAGCACCCTGAGTACTGAGCACCTAGCACCCCGAGCACTGAGCACCCACCACCCTGAGCACTGAGCACCCAGCACACTTAGCACTGATCACCCAGCACCCTGAGCACTGAGCACTCAGCACCCTGAGTACTGAGCACCCAGCACCCTGAGTACTGAGCACTCAGCACACTGAGTACTGAGCACCGAGCAACCCGAGCACTGAGCACCCAGCACCCTGAGCACTGAGCACCCTGAGGACTGAGCACCCAGCACCCTGAGCACTGAGCACCCAGCACCCTGAGTACTGAGCACCGATCACCCTGAGCACTGAGCACCCAGAACCCCGAGCACTGAGCACCCAGCACTCTGAGTACTGAGCACCCAGCACCCCGAGCACTGAGCACCCAGCACCCTGAGTAATGAGCACCCAGCACCCTGAGCACTGAACACCCAGCACCCTGAGTACTGAGCACCCAGCACCCTGAGCACTGAGCACCCAGCTCCCTGAGTACTGAGCACCCAGCACCAAGAGTACTGAGCACCCAGCACCCCGAGAATGAGCACCCAGCACCCCGAGTACTGAGCACCGAGCACCCTGAGCACTGAGCACTGAGCACCCTGAGCACTGAGTACTGAGCACCGAGCACCCCGAGAACTGAGCACCCAGCACCCTGAGCACTGAGCACCCTGCACCCCGAGCACTGAGCACCCAGCACCCTGAGTACTGAGCACTGAGCACCCAGCACCCCGAGCACTGAGCACCCAGCACCCTGAGTAACGAGCACTGAGCACCCAGCACCCCGAGCACTGAGCACCCAGCACCCTGAGCACTGAGCACCCAGCACCCAGAGTACTGAACACCCAGCACCCCGAGTACTGAGCACCCAGCACCCTGAGTACTGAACACCCAGCACCCTGAGTACTGAGCACCCAGCACCCTGAGTACTGAGCACCCAGCACCCTGAGCACTGAGCACCCAGCACCCTGAGTACTGAGCACCCAACACCCCAAGCACAGAGCACCCTGAGTACTGAGCACCCAGCACCCCGAGCACTGAGCACCCTGAGTACTGAGCACCCAGCACCCTGAGTACTGAGCACCCATTACCCTGAGTACTGAGCACCCAGCACCCCGAGCACTGAGCACCCAGCACCCTGAGCACTGAGCACCCTGAGTACTGAGCACCCAGCACCCTGAGCACTGAGCACCGAGCACCCTGAGTACTGAGCACCCAGCACCCCGAGCACTGAGCACCCAGCACCCTGAGTAATGAGCACCCTGAGTACTGAGCACCGATCACCCTGAGCACTGAGCTCCCAGCACCCTGAGTACTGAGCACCCAGCACGCTGAGCACTGAGCACCCAGCACCCTGAGTACTGAGCACCCAGCACCCTGAGCACTGAACACCCAGCACCCTGATTACTGAGCACCCAGCACCCTGAGCACTGAGCACCCAGCACCCTGAGTACTGAGCACCCAGCACCAAGAGCACTGAGCACCCAGCACCCCGAGCACTGAGCACCCAGCACCCTGAGTAATGAGCACCCTGAGCACTGAGCTCCCAGCACCCTGAGTACTGAGCACCCAGCACGCTGAGCACTGAGCACCCAGCACCCTGAGTACTGAGCACCCAGCACCAAGAGCACTGAGCACCTAGCACCCCGAGTACTGAGCACCCAGCACCCTGAGCACTGAGCACCCAGCACCCTGAGTACTGTTCACCCAGCACCCTGAGCACTGAGCACCCAGCACCCCGAGAATGAGCACCCAGCACCCCGAGTACTGAGCACCGAGCACCCTGAGCACTGAGCACCCAGCAACCTGAGTACTGTTCACCCAGCACCCTGAGCACTGAGCACCGAGCACCCCGAGTAGTGAGCACCCAGCACCCTGAGCACTGAGCACCCAGCATCCTGAGTACTGAGCACCCAGCACCCTGAGTACTGAACACCCAGCACCCTGAGCACTGAGCACTGAGCACCCTGAGCACTGAGTACTGAGCACCGAGCACCCCGAGAACTGAGCACCCAGCACCCGGAGTACTGAGCACCCAGCACCCTGAGTACAGAGCACCCAGCACCCCGAGCACTGAGCACCCAGCACCCCGAGCACTGAGCACCCAGCACCCTGAGCACTGAACACCCTGAGTACTGAGCACCCAGCACCCTGAGCACTGAGCACCGAGCACCCTGAGCACTGAGCACCCAGCACCCTGAGTACTGAGCACCGATCACCCTGAGCACTGAGCACCCAGAACCCCGAGCACTGAGCACCCAGCACCCTGAGTACTGAGCACCCAGCACCCCGAGCACTGAGCACCCAGCACCCTGAGTAATGAGCACCCTGAGTACTGAGCACCGATCACCCTGAGCACTGAGCTCAAAGCACCCTGAGTACTGAGCACCCAGCACGCTGAGCACTGAGCACCCAGCACCCTGAGTACTGAGCACCCAGCACCCTGAGTACTGAACACCCAGCACCCTGAGCACTGAGCACTGAGCACCCTGAGCACTGAGTACTGAGCACCAAGCACCCCGAGAACTGAGCACCCAGCACCCGGAGTACTGAGCACCCAGCACCCTGAGTACTGAGCACCCAGCACCCCGAGCACTGAGCACCCAGCACCCTGAGCACTGAGCACCCAGCACCCTGAGTACTGAGCACTGAGCACCCAGCACCCCGAGCACTGAGCACCCAGCACCCTGAGTACTGAGCACTGAGCACCCAGCACCCCGAGCACTGAGCACCCAGCACCCGGAGCACTGAGCCCCTGCACCCAGAGCACTGAGCACCCAGCAACCTGAGTATTGAGCACTGAGCACACAGCACCCTGAGCACTGAACACCCAGCACCCTGAGTACTGTGCACTGAGCACCCAGCACCCCGAGCACTGAGCACCCAGCTCCCCCAGAATGAGCACCCAGCACCCCGAGTACTGAGCACCGAGCACCCTGAGCACTGAGCACCCAGCACCCTGAGTACTGAGCACCCCGCACCCTGAGCACTGAGCACCGAGCACCCCGAGTACTGAGCACCCAGCACCCTGAGCACTGAGCACCCAGCACCCTGAGTACTGAGCACCCAGCACCCTGAGTACTGAACACCCAGCACCCTGAGCACTGAGCACTGAGCACCCTGAGCACTGAGTACTGAGCACCGAGCACCCCGAGAACTGAGCACCCAGCACCCTGAGCACTGAGCAGGCTGCACCCCGAGCACTGAGCACCCAGCACCCTGAGTACTGAGCACTGAGCACCCAGCACCCCGAGCACTGAGCACCTAGCACCCTGAGTAATGAGCACTGAGCACCCAGCACCCCGAGCACTGAGCACCCAGCACCCTGAGCACTGAGCACCCAGCACCCAGAGTACTGAACACCCAGCACCCCGAGTACTGAGCACCCAGCACCCTGAGAACTGAACACCCAGCACCCTGAGTACTGAGCACCCAGCACCCTGAGTACTGAGCACCCAGCACCCTGAGCACTGAGCACCCAGCACCCTGAGTAATGAGCACCCAACTCCCCAAGCACAGAGCACCCTGAGTACTGAGCACCCAGAACCCCAAGCACTGAGCACCCTGAGTACTGAGCACCCAGCACCCTGAGTACTGAACACCCAGCACCCTGAGCACTGAGCACTGAGCACCCTGAGCACTGAGTACTGAGCACCAAGCACCCCGAGAACTGAGCACCCAGCACCCGGAGTACTGAGCACCCAGCACCCTGAGTACTGAGCACCCAGCACCCCGAGCACTGAGCACCCAGCACCCTGAGCACTGAGCACCCAGCACCCTGAGTACTGAGCACTGAGCACCCAGCACCCCGAGCACTGAGCACCCAGCACCCTGAGTACTGAGCACTGAGCACCCAGCACCCCGAGCACTGAGCACCCAGCACCCGGAGCACTGAGCCCCTGCACCCAGAGCACTGAGCACCCAGCAACCTGAGTACTGAGCACTGAGCACACAGCGCCCTGAGCACTGAACACCCAGCACCCTGAGTACTGAGCACTGAGCACCCAGCACCCCGAGCACTGAGCACCCAGCTCCCCCAGAATGAGCACCCAGCACCCCGAGTACTGAGCACCGAGCACCCTGAGCACTGAGCACCCAGCACCCTGAGTACTGAGCACCCCGCACCCTGAGCACTGAGCACCGAGCACCCCGAGTACTGAGCACCCAGCACCCTGAGCACTGAGCACCCAGCACCCTGAGTACTGAGCACACAGCACCCTGAGTACTGAACACCCAGCACCCTGAGCACTGAGCACTGAGCACCCTGAGCACTGAGTACTGAGCACCGAGCACCCCGAGAACTGAGCACCCAGCACCCTGAGCACTGAGCACCCTGCACCCCGAGCACTGAGCACCCAGCACCCTGAGTACTGAGCACTGAGCACCCAGCACCCCGAGCACTGAGCACCCAGCACCCTGAGTAACGAGCACTGAGCACCCAGCACCCCGAGCACTGAGCACCCAGCACCCTGAGCACTGAGCACCCAGCACCCAGAGTACTGAACACCCAGCACCCCGAGTACTGAGCACCCAGCACCCTGAGTACTGAACACCCAGCACCCTGAGTACTGAGCACCCAGCACCCTGAGTACTGAGCACCCAGCACCCTGAGCACTGAGCACCCAGCACCCTGAGTACTGAGCACCCAACACCCCAAGCACAGAGCACCCTGAGTACTGAGCACCCAGCACCCTGAGTACTGAGCACCCATTACCCTGAGTACTGAGCACCCAGCACCCCGAGCACTGAGCACCCAGCACCCTGAGCACTGAGCACCCTGAGTACTGAGCACCCAGCACCCTGAGCACTGAGCACCGAGCACCCTGAGTACTGAGCACCCAGCACCCCGAGCACTGAGCACCCAGCACCCTGAGTAATGAGCACCCTGAGTACTGAGCACCGATCACCCTGAGCACTGAGCTCCCAGCACCCTGAGTACTGAGCACCCAGCACGCTGAGCACTGAGCACCCAGCACCCTGAGTACTGAGCACCCAGCACCCTGAGCACTGAACACCCAGCACCCTGATTACTGAGCACCCAGCACCCTGAGCACTGAGCACCCAGCACCCTGAGTACTGAGCACCCAGCACCAAGAGCACTGAGCACCTAGCACCCCGAGTACTGAGCACCGAGCACCCTGAGCACTGAGCACCCAGCACCCTGAGTACTGTTCACCCAGCACCCTGAGCACTGAGCACCGAGCACCCCGAGTACTGAGCACCCAGCACCCTGAGCACTGAGCACCCAGCACCCTGAGTACTGAGCACCCAGCACCCTGAGTACTGAACACCCAGCACCCTGAGCACTGAGCACTGAGCTCCCTGAGCACTGAGTACTGAGCACCGAGCACCAAGAGAACTGAGCACCCAGCACCCGGAGTACTGAGCACCCAGCACCCTGAGTACTGAGCACCCAGCACCCCGAGCACTGAGCACCCAGCACCCCGAGCACTGAGCACCCAGCACCCTGAGCACTGAGCACCCTGAGTACTGAGCACCCAGCACCCCGAGCACTGAGCACCCAGCACCCCGAGAATGAGCACCCAGCACACCGAGTAATGAGCACCGAGCACCCTGAGCACTGAGCACCCAGCACCCTGAGTACTGAGCACCCAGCACCCTGAGCACTGAGCACCGAGCACCCCGAGTACTGAGCACCCAGCACCCTGAGCACTGAGCACCCAGCACCCTGAGTACTGAGCACCCAGCACCCTGAGTACTGAACACCCAGCACTCTGAGCACTGAGCACTGAGCACCCTGAGCACTGAGTACTGAGCACCGAGCACCCCGAGAACTGAGCACCCAGCACCCGGAGTACTGAGCACCCAGCACCCTGAGTACTGAGCACCCAGCACCCCGAGCACTGAGCACACAGCACCCTGAGCACTGAGCACCCAGCAACCTGAGTACTGAGCACTGAGCACCCAGCACCCCGAGCACTGAGCACAGAGCACCCTGAGTACTGAGCACTGAGCACCCAGCACCCCGAGCACTGAGCACCCAGCACCCTGAGCACTGAGCACCCTGCAACCCGAGCACTGAGCACCCAGCACCCTGAGTACTGAGCACTGAGCACCCAGCACCCTGAGCACTGAACACCCAGCACCCTGAGTACTGAGCACTGAGCACCCAGCACCCCGAGCACTGAGCACCCAGCACCCTGAGCACTGAGCACCCAGCACCCGAGTACTGAGCACCCAGCATCCTGAGCACTGAGCACCCAGCACCCTGAGTACTGAGCACCCAGCACCCGAGTACTGAGCAACCAGCACCCTGAGTACTGAACACCCAGCACCCTGAGTACTGAGCACCCAGAACCCTGAGTACTGAGCACCCAGCACCCTGAGCACTGAGCACCCAGCATCCTGAGTACTGAGCACCCAACACCCCAAGCACAGAGCACCCTGAGTACTGAGCACCCAGCACCCCAAGCACTGAGCACCCTGAGTACTGAGCACCCAGCACCCTGAGTACTGAGCACCCAGCACCCTGAGAACTGAGCACCCAGCACCCCGATCACTGAGCACCAAGCACCCTGAGCACTGAGCACCCTGAGTACTGAGCACCCAGCACCCTGAGCACTGAGCACCGAGCACCCTGAGCACTGAGCACCCAGCACCCTTAGCACTGAGCACCCAGCACCCTGAGTAGTGAGCACCCAACGTACTGAGCACCGAGCACCCCGAGCACTGAACACCCAGCACCCTGAGTACTGAGCACCGAGCACCCAGAGCACTGAGCACCCAGCACCCTGAGTACTGAGCACCGATCACCCCCAGCACTGAGCACCCAGCACCCTGAGTACTGAGCTCTGAGCACCCCGAGCACTGAGCACCCAGCGCCCCGAGCACTGAGCACCCAGCACCCTGAGCACTTAGCACCCAGCACCCTGAGTACTGAGCACCTAGCACCCCGAGCACTGAGCACCCACCACCCTGAGCACTGAGCACCCAGCACCCTTAGCACTGATCACCCAGCACCCTGAGCACTGAGCACTCAGCACCCTGAGTACTGAGCACCCAGCACCCTGAGTACTGAGCACTCAGCACACTGAGTACTGAGCACCGAGCAACCCGAGCACTGAGCACCCAGCACCCTGAGCACTGAGCACCCTGAGGACTGAGCACCCAGCACCCTGAGCACTGAGCACCCAGCACCCTGAGTACTGAGCACCGATCACCCTGAGCACTGAGCACCCAGAACCCCGAGCACTGAGCACCCAGCACTCTGAGTACTGAGCACCCAGCACCCCGAGCACTGAGCACCCAGCACCCTGAGTAATGAGCACCCAGCACCCTGAGCACTGAACACCCAGCACCCTGAGTACTGAGCACCCAGCACCCTGAGCACTGAGCACCCAGCTCCCTGAGTACTGAGCACCCAGCACCAAGAGTACTGAGCACCCAGCACCCCGAGAATGAGCACCCAGCACCCCGAGTACTGAGCACCGAGCACCCTGAGCACTGAGCACTGAGCACCCTGAGCACTGAGTACTGAGCACCGAGCACCCCGAGAACTGAGCACCCAGCACCCTGAGCACTGAGCACCCTGCACCCCGAGCACTGAGCACCCAGCACCCTGAGTACTGAGCACTGAGCACCCAGCACCCCGAGCACTGAGCACCCAGCACCCTGAGTAACGAGCACTGAGCACCCAGCACCCCGAGCACTGAGCACCCAGCACCCTGAGCACTGAGCACCCAGCACCCAGAGTACTGAACACCCAGCACCCCGAGTACTGAGCACCCAGCACCCTGAGTACTGAACACCCAGCACCCTGAGTACTGAGCACCCAGCACCCTGAGTACTGAGCACCCAGCACCCTGAGCACTGAGCACCCAGCACCCTGAGTACTGAGCACCCAACACCCCAAGCACAGAGCACCCTGAGTACTGAGCACCCAGCACCCCGAGCACTGAGCACCCTGAGTACTGAGCACCCAGCACCCTGAGTACTGAGCACCCATTACCCTGAGTACTGAGCACCCAGCACCCCGAGCACTGAGCACCCAGCACCCTGAGCACTGAGCACCCTGAGTACTGAGCACCCAGCACCCTGAGCACTGAGCACCGAGCACCCTGAGTACTGAGCACCCAGCACCCCGAGCACTGAGCACCCAGCACCCTGAGTAATGAGCACCCTGAGTACTGAGCACCGATCACCCTGAGCACTGAGCTCCCAGCACCCTGAGTACTGAGCACCCAGCACGCTGAGCACTGAGCACCCAGCACCCTGAGTACTGAGCACCCAGCACCCTGAGCACTGAACACCCAGCACCCTGATTACTGAGCACCCAGCACCCTGAGCACTGAGCACCCAGCACCCTGAGTACTGAGCACCCAGCACCAAGAGCACTGAGCACCCAGCACCCCGAGCACTGAGCACCCAGCACCCTGAGTAATGAGCACCCTGAGCACTGAGCTCCCAGCACCCTGAGTACTGAGCACCCAGCACGCTGAGCACTGAGCACCCAGCACCCTGAGTACTGAGCACCCAGCACCAAGAGCACTGAGCACCTAGCACCCCGAGTACTGAGCACCGAGCACCCTGAGCACTGAGCACCCAGCACCCTGAGTACTGTTCACCCAGCACCCTGAGCACTGAGCACCCAGCACCCCGAGAATGAGCACCCAGCACCCCGAGTACTGAGCACCGAGCACCCTGAGCACTGAGCACCCAGCACCCTGAGTACTGTTCACCCAGCACCCTGAGCACTGAGCACCGAGCACCCCGAGTAGTGAGCACCCAGCACCCTGAGCACTGAGCACCCAGCATCCTGAGTACTGAGCACCCAGCACCCTGAGTACTGAACACCCAGCACCCTGAGCACTGAGCACTGAGCACCCTGAGCACTGAGTACTGAGCACCGAGCACCCCGAGAACTGAGCACCCAGCACCCGGAGTACTGAGCACCCAGCACCCTGAGTACAGAGCACCCAGCACCCCGAGCACTGAGCACCCAGCACCCCGAGCACTGAGCACCCAGCACCCTGAGCACTGAACACCATGAGTACTGAGCACCCGGCACCCTGAGCACTGAGCACCGAGCACCCTGAGCACTGAGCACCCAGCACCCTGAGTACTGAGCACCGATCACCCTGAGCACTGAGCACCCAGAACCCCGAGCACTGAGCTCCCAGCACCCTGAGTACTGAGCACCCAGCACCCCGAGCACTGAGCACCCAGCACCCTGAGTAATGAGCACCCTGAGTACTGAGCACCGATCACCCTGAGCACTGAGCTCCCAGCACCCTGAGTACTGAGCACCCAGCACGCTGAGCACTGAGCACCCAGCACCCTGAGTACTGAGCACCCAGCACCCTGAGTACTGAACACCCAGCACCCTGAGCACTGAGCACTGAGCACCCTGAGCACTGAGTACTGAGCACCAAGCACCCCGAGAACTGAGCACCCAGCACCCGGAGTACTGAGCACCCAGCACCCTGAGTACTGAGCACCCAGCACCCCGAGCACTGAGCACCCAGCACCCTGAGCACTGAGCACCCAGCACCCTGAGTACTGAGCACTGAGCACCCAGCACCCCGAGCACTGAGCACCCAGCACCCTGAGTACTGAGCACTGAGCACCCAGCACCCCGAGCACTGAGCACCCAGCACCCGGAGCACTGAGCCCCTGCACCCAGAGCACTGAGCACCCAGCAACCTGAGTACTGAGCACTGAGCACACAGCACCCTGAGCACTGAACACCCAGCACCCTGAGTACTGAGCACTGAGCACCCAGCACCCCGAGCACTGAGCACCCAGCTCCCCCAGAATGAGCACCCAGCACCCCGAGTACTGAGCACCGAGCACCCTGAGCACTGAGCACCCAGCACCCTGAGTACTGAGCACCCCGCACCCTGAGCACTGAGCACCGAGCACCCCGAGTACTGAGCACCCAGCACCCTGAGCACTGAGCACCCAGCACCCTGAGTACTGAGCACCCAGCACCCTGAGTACTGAACACCCAGCACCCTGAGCACTGAGCACTGAGCACCCTGAGCACTGAGTACTGAGCACCGAGCACCCCGAGAACTGAGCACCCAGCACCCTGAGCACTGAGCAGGCTGCACCCCGAGCACTGAGCACCCAGCACCCTGAGTAATGAGCACTGAGCACCCAGCACCCCGAGCACTGAGCACCCAGCACCCTGAGCACTGAGCACCCAGCACCCAGAGTACTGAACACCCAGCACCCCGAGTACTGAGCACCCAGCACCCTGAGTACTGAACACCCAGCACCCTGAGTACTGAGCACCCAGCACCCTGAGTACTGAGCACCCAGCACCCTGAGCACTGAGCACCCAGCACCCTGAGTAATGAGCACCCAACTCCCCAAGCACAGAGCACCCTGAGTACTGAGCACCCAGAACCCCAAGCACTGAGCACCCTGAGTACTGAGCACCCAGCACCCTGAGTACTGAACACCCAGCACCCTGAGCACTGAGCACTGAGCACCCTGAGCACTGAGTACTGAGCACCAAGCACCCCGAGAACTGAGCACCCAGCACCCGGAGTACTGAGCACCCAGCACCCTGAGTTCTGAGCACCCAGCACCCCGAGCACTGAGCACCCAGCACCCTGAGCACTGAGCACCCAGCACCCTGAGTACTGAGCACTGAGCACCCAGCACCCCGAGCACTGAGCACCCAGCACCCTGAGTACTGAGCACTGAGCACCCAGCACCCCGAGCACTGAGCACCCAGCACCCGGAGCACTGAGCCCCTGCACCCAGAGCACTGAGCACCCAGCAACCTGAGTACTGAGCACTGAGCACACAGCACCCTGAGCACTGAACACCCAGCACCCTGAGTACTGAGCACTGAGCACCCAGCACCCCGAGCACTGAGCACCCAGCTCCCCCAGAATGAGCACCCAGCACCCCGAGTACTGAGCACCGAGCACCCTGAGCACTGAGCACCCAGCACCCTGAGTACTGAGCACCCCGCACCCTGAGCACTGAGCACCGAGCACCCCGAGTACTGAGCACCCAGCACCCTGAGCACTGAGCACCCAGCACCCTGAGTACTGAGCACACAGCACCCTGAGTACTGAACACCCAGCACCCTGAGCACTGAGCACTGAGCACCCTGAGCACTGAGTACTGAGCACCGAGCACCCCGAGAACTGAGCACCCAGCACCCTGAGCACTGAGCACCCTGCACCCCGAGCACTGAGCACCCAGCACCCTGAGTACTGAGCACTGAGCACCCAGCACCCCGAGCACTGAGCACCCAGCACCCCGAGCACTGAGCACCCAGCACCCTGAGTAATGAGCACTGAGCACCCAGCACCCCGAGCACTGAGCACCCAGCACCCTGAGCACTGAGCACCCAGCACCCAGAGTACTGAACACCCAGCACCCCGAGTACTGAGCACCCAGCACCCTGAGTACTGAACACCCAGCACCCTGAGTACTGAGCACCCAGCACCCTGAGTACTGAGCACCCAGCACCCTGAGCACTGAGCACCCAGCACCCTGAGTAATGAGCACCCAACTCCCCAAGCACAGAGCACCCTGAGTACTGAGCACCCAGAACCCCAAGCACTGAGCACCCTGAGTACTGAGCACCCAGCACCCTGAGTACTGAACACCCAGCACCCTGAGCACTGAGCACTGAGCACCCTGAGCACTGAGTACTGAGCACCAAGCACCCCGAGAACTGAGCACCCAGCACCCGGAGTACTGAGCACCCAGCAACCTGAGTTCTGAGCACCCAGCACCCCGAGCACTGAGCACCCAGCACCCTGAGCACTGAGCACCCAGCACCCTGAGTACTGAGCACTGAGCACCCAGCACCCCGAGCACTGAGCACCCAGCACCCTGAGTACTGAGCACTGAGCACCCAGCACCCCGAGCACTGAGCACCCAGCACCCGGAGCACTGAGCCCCTGCACCCAGAGCACTGAGCACCCAGCAACCTGAGTACTGAGCACTGAGCACACAGCACCCTGAGCACTGAACACCCAGCACCCTGAGTACTGAGCACTGAGCACCCAGCACCCCGAGCACTGAGCACCCAGCTCCCCCAGAATGAGCACCCAGCACCCCGAGTACTGAGCACCGAGCACCCTGAGCACTGAGCACCCAGCACCCTGAGTACTGAGCACCCCGCACCCTGAGCACTGAGCACCGAGCACCCCGAGTACTGAGCACCCAGCACCCTGAGCACTGAGCACCCAGCACCCTGAGTACTGAGCACACAGCACCCTGAGTACTGAACACCCAGCACCCTGAGCACTGAGCACTGAGCACCCTGAGCACTGAGTACTGAGCACCGAGCACCCCGAGAACTGAGCACCCAGCACCCTGAGCACTGAGCACCCTGCACCCCGAGCACTGAGCACCCAGCACCCTGAGTACTGAGCACTGAGCACCCAGCACCCCGAGCACTGAGCACCCAGCACCCTGAGTAACGAGCACTGAGCACCCAGCACCCCGAGCACTGAGCACCCAGCACCCTGAGCACTGAGCACCCAGCACCCAGAGTACTGAACACCCAGCACCCCGAGTACTGAGCACCCAGCACCCTGAGTACTGAACACCCAGCACCCTGAGTACTGAGCACCCAGCACCCTGAGTACTGAGCACCCAGCACCCTGAGCACTGAGCACCCAGCACCCTGAGTACTGAGCACCCAACACCCCAAGCACAGAGCACCCTGAGTACTGAGCACCCAGCACCCCGAGCACTGAGCACCCTGAGTACTGAGCACCCAGCACCCTGAGTACTGAGCACCCATTACCCTGAGTACTGAGCACCCAGCACCCCGAGCACTGAGCACCCAGCACCCTGAGCACTGAGCACCCTGAGTACTGAGCACCCAGCACCCTGAGCACTGAGCACCGAGCACCCTGAGTACTGAGCACCCAGCACCCCGAGCACTGAGCACCCAGCACCCTGAGTAATGAGCACCCTGAGTACTGAGCACCGATCACCCTGAGCACTGAGCTCCCAGCACCCTGAGTACTGAGCACCCAGCACGCTGAGCACTGAGCACCCAGCACCCTGAGTACTGAGCACCCAGCACCCTGAGCACTGAACACCCAGCACCCTGATTACTGAGCACCCAGCACCCTGAGCACTGAGCACCCAGCACCCTGAGTACTGAGCACCCAGCACCAAGAGCACTGAGCACCTAGCACCCCGAGTACTGAGCACCGAGCACCCTGAGCACTGAGCACCCAGCACCCTGAGTACTGTTCACCCAGCACCCTGAGCACTGAGCACCGAGCACCCCGAGTACTGAGCACCCAGCACCCTGAGCACTGAGCACCCAGCACCCTGAGTACTGAGCACCCAGCACCCTGAGTACTGAACACCCAGCACCCTGAGCACTGAGCACTGAGCTCCCTGAGCACTGAGTACTGAGCACCGAGCACCAAGAGAACTGAGCACCCAGCACCCGGAGTACTGAGCACCCAGCACCCTGAGTACTGAGCACCCAGCACCCCGAGCACTGAGCACCCAGCACCCCGAGCACTGAGCACCCAGCACCCTGAGCACTGAGCACCCTGAGTACTGAGCACCCAGCACCCCGAGCACTGAGCACCCAGCACCCCGAGAATGAGCACCCAGCACACCGAGTAATGAGCACCGAGCACCCTGAGCACTGAGCACCCAGCACCCTGAGTACTGAGCACCCAGCACCCTGAGCACTGAGCACCGAGCACCCCGAGTACTGAGCACCCAGCACCCTGAGCACTGAGCACCCAGCACCCTGAGTACTGAGCACCCAGCACCCTGAGTACTGAACACCCAGCACTCTGAGCACTGAGCACTGAGCACCCTGAGCACTGAGTACTGAGCACCGAGCACCCCGAGAACTGAGCACCCAGCACCCGGAGTACTGAGCACCCAGCACCCTGAGTACTGAGCACCCAGCACCCCGAGCACTGAGCACACAGCACCCTGAGCACTGAGCACCCAGCAACCTGAGTACTGAGCACTGAGCAGCCAGCACCCCGAGCACTGAGCACCCAGCACCCTGAGTACTGAGCACTGAGCACCCAGCACCCCGAGCACTGAGCACCCAGCACCCTGAGCACTGAGCACCCTGCAACCCGAGCACTGAGCACCCAGCACCCTGAGTACTGAGCACTGAGCACCCAGCACCCTGAGCACTGAACACCCAGCACCCTGAGTACTGAGCACTGAGCACCCAGCACCCCGAGCACTGAGCACCCAGCACCCTGAGCACTGAGCACCCAGCACCCGAGTACTGAGCACCCAGCATCCTGAGCACTGAGCACCCAGCACCCTGAGTACTGAGCACCCAGCACCCGAGTACTGAGCAACCAGCACCCTGAGTACTGAACACCCAGCACCCTGAGTACTGAGCACCCAGAACCCTGAGTACTGAGCACCCAGCACCCTGAGCACTGAGCACCCAGCACCCTGAGTACTGAGCACCCAACACCCCAAGCACAGAGCACCCTGAGTACTGAGCACCCAGCACCCCAAGCACTGAGCACCCTGAGTACTGAGCACCCAGCACCCTGAGTACTGAGCACCCAGCACCCTGAGAACTGAGCACCCAGCACCCCGATCACTGAGCACCAAGCACCCTGAGCACTGAGCACCCTGAGTACTGAGCACCCAGCACCCTGAGCACTGAGCACCGAGCACCCTGAGCACTGAGCACCCAGCACCCTGAGCACTGAGCACCCAGCACCCTGAGTAGTGAGCACCCAACGTACTGAGCACCGAGCACCCCGAGCACTGAACACCCAGCACCCTGAGTACTGAGCACCGAGCACCCAGAGCACTGAGCACCCAGCACCCTGAGTACTGAGCACCGATCACCCCCAGCACTGAGCACCCAGCACCCTGAGTACTGAGCTCTGAGCACCCCGAGCACTGAGCACCCAGCGCACCGAGCACTGAGCACCCAGCACCCTGAGCACTTAGCACCCAGCACCCTGAGTACTGAGCACCTAGCACCCCGAGCACTGAGCACCCACCACCCTGAGCACTGAGCACCCAGCACCCTTAGCACTGATCACCCAGCACCCTGAGCACTGAGCACTCAGCACCCTGAGTACTGAGCACCCAGCACCCTGAGTACTGAGCACTCAGCACACTGAGTACTGAGCACCCTGAGGACTGAGCACCCAGCACCCTGAGCACTGAGCACCCAGCACCCTGAGTACTGAGCACCGATCACCCTGAGCACTGAGCACCCAGAACCCCGAGCACTGAGCACCCAGCACTCTGAGTACTGAGCACCCAGCACCCCGAGCACTGAGCACCCAGCACCCTGAGTAATGAGCACCCAGCACCCTGAGCACTGAACACCCAGCACCCTGAGTACTGAGCACCCAGCACCCTGAGCACTGAGCACCCAGCTCCCTGAGTACTGAGCACCCAGCACCAAGAGTACTGAGCACCCAGCACCCCGAGAATGAGCACCCAGCACCCCGAGTACTGAGCACCGAGCACCCTGAGCACTGAGCACCCAGCACCCTGAGTACTGTTCACCCAGCACCCTGAGCACTGAGCAGCGAGCACCCCGAGTACTGAGCACCCAGCACCCTGAGCACTGAGCACCCAGCACCCTGAGTACTGAGCACCCAGCACCCTGAGTACTGAACACCCAGCACCCTGAGCACTGAGCACTGAGCACCATGAGCACTGAGTACTGAGCACCGAGCACCCCGAGAACTGATCACCCAGCACCCGGAGTACTGAGCACCCAGGACCCTGAGTACTGAGCACCCAGCACCCTGAGCACTGAGCACCCAGCACCCTGAGTACTGAGCACTGAGCACCCAGCACCCCGAGCACTGAGCACCCAGCACCCTGAGCACTGAGCACCCTGCACCCCGAGCACTGAGCACCCAGCACCCTGAGTACTGAGCACTGAGCACCCAGCACCCCGAGCACTGAGCACCCAGCACCCTGAGTACTGAGCACTGAGCACCCAGCACCCTGAGCACTGAGCACCCAGCACCATGAGCACTGAGCACCCAGCACCCTGAGTAATGAGCACCCAGCACCCCGAGTACTGAGCACCCAGCACCCTGAGTACTGAACACCCAGCACCCTGAGCACTGAGCACTGAGCACCCTGAGCACTGAGTACTGAGCACCGAGCACCCCGAGAACTGAGCACCCAGCACCCTGAGCACTGAGCACCCAGCTCCCTGAGTACTGAACACCCAGCAAGCTGAGTACTGAGCACCCAGCACCCCGAGCACTGAGCACCCAGCACCCTGAGTACTGAGCACTGAGCACCCAGCATCCCGAGCACTGAGCACCCAGCACCCTGAGTACTGAGCACTGAGCACCCAGCACCCCGAGCACTGAGCACCCAGCACCCTGAGCACTGAGCACCCAGCAGCCGAGTACTGAGCACCCAGCAGCCGAGTACTGAGCACCCAGCACCCTGAGTACTGAGCACCCAGCACCCTGAGTACTGAGCATCCGGCACCCTGAGCACTGAACACGCAGCACCCTGAGTACTGAGCACCTCGAGCACTGAGCACCCAGCACCCCGAGCACTGAGCACCCAGCACCCTGAGCATTGAGCACCCAGCACCCTGAGCACTGAGCATCCAGCACCCTGAGCACTGAGCATCCAGCACCCCGAGCACTGAGCACCCAGCACCCTGAGCACTGAGCACCCAGCACCCCGAGCACTGAGCACCCAGCACCCTGAGTACTGAGCACCCAGCACCCTGAGTACTGAGCACCCAGCACCCTGAGCACTGAGCACCCAGCACCCTGAGTACAGAGCACCCAACACCCCAAGCACTGAGCACCCTGAGTACTGAGCACCCAGCACCCCAAGCACTGAGCACCCTGAGTACTGAGCACCCAGCACCCTGAGTACTGAGCACCCAGCACCTTGAGGAATGAGCACCCAGCACCCCGAGCACTGAGCAACCAGCACCCTGAGCACTGAGCTCCCTGAGTACTGAGCACCCAGCACCCTGAGCACTGAGCACCGAGCACCCTGAGCACTGAGCACCCAGCACCCTGCGTACTGAGCACCGATCACCCTGAGCACTGAGCACCCAGAACCCCGAGCACTGAGCACCCAGCACCCTGAGTACTGAGCACCCAGCACCCCGAGCACTGAGCACCCAGCACCCTGAGTAATGAGCACCCTGAGTACTGAGCACCGATCACCCTGAGCACTGAGCTCCCAGCACCCTGAGTACAGAGCACCCAGCACCCTGAGCACTGAGCACCCAGCACCCTGAGTACTGAGCACCCAGCACCCTGAGCACTGAGCACCCAGCACCCTGAGTACTGAGCACCCAGCACCCTGAGCACTGAGCACCCAGCACCCTGAGTACTGAGCACCCAGCTCCCAGAGCACTGAGCACCCAGCACCCCGAGAATGAGCACCCAGCACCCCGAGTACTGAGCACCGAGCACCCTGAGCACTGAGCAAGCAGCACCCTGAGTACTGAGCACCCAGCACCCTGAGCACTGAGCACCGAGCACCCCGAGTACTGAGCACCCAGCACCCTGAGCACTGAGCACCCAGCACCCTGAGTACTGAGCACCCAGCACCCTGAGTACTGAACACCCAGCACCCTGAGCACTGAGCACTGAGCACCCTGAGCACTGAGTACTGAGCACCGAGCACCCCGAGAACTGAGCACCCAGCACCCGGCGTACTGAGCACCCAGCACCCTGAGTACTGAGCACCCAGCACCCCGAGCACTGAGCACCCAGCAACCTGAGCACTGAGCACCCAGCACCCTGAGTACTGAGCACTGAGCACCCAGCACCCCGAGCACTGAGCACCCAGCACCCTGAGTACTGAGCACTGAGCACCCAGCACCCCGAGCACTGAGCACCCAGCACCCTGAGCACTGAGCACCCTGCACCCCGAGCACTGAGCACCCAGCACCCTGAGTACTGAGCACTGAGCACCCAGCACCCCGAGCACTGAGCACCCAGCACCCTGAGCACTGAGCACCCAGCACCCGAGTACTGAGCACCCAGCACCCTGAGCACTGAACACGCAGCACCCTGAGTACTGAGCACCTCGAGCACTGAGCACCCAGCACCCCGAGCACTGAGCACCCAGCACCCCGAGCACTGAGCACCCAGCACCCTGAGCACTGAGCATCCAGCACCCTGAGCACTGAGCACCCAGCACCCCGAGCACTGAGCACCCAGCACCCTGAGCACTGAGCACACAGCACCCCGAGCACTGAGCACCCAGCACCCTGAGTACTGAGCACCCAGCACCCTGAGTACTGAGCACCCAGCACCCTGAGCACTGAGCACCCAGCACCCTGAGTACTGAGCACCCAACACCCCAAGCACAGAGCACCCTGAGTACTGAGCACCCAGCACCCCAAGCACTGAGCACCCTGAGTACTGAGCACCCAGCACCCTGAGTACTGAGCAGCCAGCACCCTGAGGACGGAGCACCCAACACCCCAAGCACTGAGCACCCTGAGTACTGAGCACCCAGCACCCCAAGCACTGAGCACCCTGAGTACTGAGCACCCAGCACCCTGAGTACTGAGCACCCAGCACCCTGAGGAATGAGCACCCAGCACCCCGAGCACTGAGCAACCATCACCCTGAGCACTGAGCACCCTGAGTACTGAGCACCGATCACCCTGAGCACTGAGCTCCCAGCACCCTGAGTACTGAGCACCCAGCACCCTGAGTACTGAGCACCCAGCACCCCGAGCACTGTGCACCCAGCACCATGAGTAATGAGCACCCTGAGTACTGAGCACCGATCACCCTGAGCACTGAGCTCCCAGCACCCTGAGTACTGAGCACCCAGCACCCTGAGCACTGAGCACCCAGCACCCTGAGTACTGAGCACCCAGCACCCTGAGCACTGAGCACCCAGCACCCTGAGTACTGAGCACCCAGCACCCCGAGCACTGAGCACCCAGCACCCCGAGAATGAGCACCCAGCACCCCGAGTACTGAGCACCGAGCACCCTGAGCACTGAGCACCCAGCACCCTGAGTACTGAGCACCCAGCACTCTGAGCACTGAGCACCGAGCACCCCGAGTACTGAGCACCCAGCACCCTGAGCACTGAGCACCCAGCACCCTGAGTACTGAGCACCCAGCACCCTGAGTACTGAACACCCAGCACCCTGAGCACTGAGCACTGAGCACCCTGAGCACTGAGTACTGAGCACCGAGCACCCCGAGAACTGAGCACCCAGCACCCGGAGTACTGAGCACCCAGCACCCTGAGTACTGAGCACCCAGCACCCCGAGCACTGAGCACCCAGCACCCTGAGCACTGAGCACCCAGCACCCTGAGTACTGAGCACTGAGCACCCAGCACCCCGAACACTGAGCACCCAGCACCCTGAGTACTGAGCACTGAGCACCCAGCACCCCGAGCACTGAGCACCCAGCACCCTGAGTACTGAGCACTGAGCACCCAGCACCCCGAGCACTGAGCACCCAGCACCCTGAGCACTGAGCACCCAGGACCCGAGTACTGAGCACCCTGAGCACTGAGCACCCAGCACCCTGAGTACTGAACACCCAGCACCCCGAGTACTGAGCACCCAGCACCCTGAGTACTGAACACCCAGCACCCCGAGTACTGAGCACCCAGCACCCTGAGCACTGAGCACCCAGCACCCTGAGTACTGAGCACCGATCACCCTGAGCACTGAGCACCCAGAACCCCGAGCACTGAGCACCCAGCACCCTGAGTACTGAGCACCCAGCACCCCGAGCACTGAGCACCCAGCACCCTGAGTAATGAGCACCCTGAGTACTGAGCAGCCATCACCCTGAGCACTGAGCTCCCAGCACCCTGAGTACTGAGCACCCAGCGCGCTGAGCACTGAGCACCCAGCACCCTGAGTACTGAGCACCCAGCACCCTGAGCACTGAGCACTGAGCACCCTGAGCACTGAGTACTGAGCAGCGAGCACCCCGAGAACTGAGCACCCAGCACCCGGAGTACTGAGCACCCAGCACCCTGAGTACTGAGCACCCAGCACCCCGAGCACTGAGCACCCAGCACCCTGAGCACTGAGCACCCAGCACCCTGAGTACTGAGCACTGAGCACCCAGCACCCCAAGCACTGAGCACCCAGCACCCTGAGCACTGAGCACCCTGCACCCCGAGCACTGAGCACCCAGCACCCTGAGTACTGAGCACTGAGCACCCAGCACCCCGAGCACTGAGCACCCAGCACCCTGAGCACTGAGCACCCAGCACCCGAGTACTGAGCACCCAGCACCCTGAGCACTGAGCACCCAGCACCCTGAGTACTGAACACCCAGCACCCCGAGTACTGAGCACCCAGCACCCTGAGTACTGAACACACAGCAGCCTGAGTACTGAGCACCCAGCACCCTGAGCACTGAGCACCGAGCACCCTGAGCACTGAGCACCCAGCACCCTGAGTACTGAGCACCGATCACCCTGAGCACTGAGGACCCAGAACCCCGAGCACTGAGCACCCAGCACCCTGAGTACTGAGCACCCAGCACCCTGAGCACTGAGCACCCAGCACCCTGAGTAATGAGCACCCTGAGTACTGAGCACCGATCACCCTGAGCACTGAGCTCCCAGCACCCTGAGTACTGAGCACCCAGCACGCTGAGCACTGAGCACACAGCACCCTGAGTACTGAGCACCCAGCACCCTGAGCACTGAGCACCCAGCACCCTGAGTACTGAGCACCCAGCACCCTGAGCACTGAGCACCCAGCACCCTGAGTACTGAGCACCCAGCACCCCGAGCACTGAGCACCCAGCACCCCGAGAATGAGCACCCAGCACCCCGAGTACTGAGCACCGAGCACCCTGAGCACTGAGCACCCAGCACCCTGAGTACTGAGCACCAAGCACCCTGAGCACTGAGCACCGAGCACCCCGAGTACTGAGCACCCAGCACCCTGAGCACTGAGCACCCAGCACCCTGAGTACTGAGCACCCAGCACCCTGAGTACTGAACACCCAGCACCCTGAGCACTGAGCACTGAGCACCCTGAGCACTGAGTACTGAGCACCGAGCACCCCGAGAACTGAGCACCCAGCACCCTGAGTACTGAGCACCCAGCACCCTGACTACTGAGCACCCAGCAACCTGAGCACTGAGCACCCAGCACCCTGAGTACTGAACACCCAGCACCCCGAGTACTGAGCACCCAGCACCCTGAGTACTGAACACCCAGCACCCTGAGTACTGAGCACCCAGCACCCTGAGTACTGAGCACCCAGCACCCTGAGCACTGAGCACCCAGCACCCTGAGTACTGAGCACCCAACACCCCAAGCACTGAGCACCCTGAGTACTGAGCACCCAGCACCCTGAGTACTGAGCACCCAGCACCCTGAGAACTGAGCACCCAGCACCCTGAGTAGTGAGCACCCAACGTACTGAGCACCGAGCACCGCGAGCACTGAGCACCCAGCACCCTGAGTACTGAGCACCGATCACCCCGAGCACTGAGCACCCAGCACCCTGAGTACTGAGCACCGATCACCCCCAGCACTGAGCACCCAGCACCCTGAGTAATGAGCTCCGAGCACCCCGAGCACCCCGAGCAGTGAGCACCCAGCACCCTGAGCACTTAGCACCCAACACCCTGAGTACTGAGCACCCAGCACCCCGAGCACTGAGCACCCAGCACCCTGAGCACTGAGCACCCAGCACCCTGAGCACTGATCACCCAGCACCCTGAGCACTGAGCACCCAGCGACCTGAGTACTGAGCACCCAGCACCCTGAGTACTGAGCACTCAGCACCCTGAGTACTGAGCACCGAGCACCCCGAGCACTGAGCACCCAGCACCCTGAGAACTGAGCACCCTGAGGACTGAGCACCCAGCACCCTGAGCACTGAGCACCCAGCACCCTGAGTACTGAGCACCGATCACCCTGAGCACTGAGCAGCCAGAACCCCGAGCACTGAGCACCCAGCACCCTGAGTACTGAGCACCCAGCACCCTGAGCACTGTGCACCCAGCACCCTGAGTAATGAGCACCCTGAGTACTGAGCACCGATCACCCTGAGCACTGAGCTCCCAGCACCCTGAGAACTGAGCACCCAGCACGCTGAGCACTGAGCACCCAGCACCCTGAGTACTGAGCACCCAGCACCCTGAGCACTGAACACCCAGCACCCTGAGTACTGAGCACCCAGCACCCTGAGCACTGAGCACCCAGCACCCTGAGCACTGAGCACCCTGAGCACTGAGTACTGAGCACCGAGCACCCCGAGAACTGAGCACCCAGCACCCGGAGTACTGAGCACCCAGCACCCTGAGTACTGAGCACCCAGCACCCCGAGCACTGAGCACCCAGCACCCTGAGCACTGAGCACCCAGCACCCTGAGTACTGAGCACTGAGCACCCAGCACCCCGAGCACTGAGCACCCAGCACCCTGAGTACTGAGCACTGAGCACCCAGCACCACGAGCACTGAGCACCCAGCACCCTGAGCACTGAGCACCCTGCACCCCGAGCACTGAGCACCCAGCACCCTGAGTACTGAGCACTGAGCACCCAGCACCCCGAGCACTGAGCACCCAGCACCCTGAGCACTGAGCACCCAGCACCCGAGTACTGAGCACCCAGCACCCTGAGCACTGAGCACCCAGCACCCTGTGTACTGAACACCCAGCACCCTGAGTACTGAGCACCCAGCACCCTGAGTACTGAACACCCAGCACCACGAGTACTGAGCACCCAGCACCCTGAGCACTGAGCACCGAGCACCCTGAGCACTGAGCACCCAGCACCCTGAGTACTGAGCACCGATCACCCTGAGCACTGAGCACCCAGAACCCCGAGCACTGAGCACCCAGCACCCTGAGTACTGAGCACCCAGCACCCCGAGCACTGAGCACCCAGCACCCTGAGTAATGAGCACCCTGAGTTCTGAGCACCGATCACCCTGAGCACTGAGCTCCCAGCACCCTGAGTACTGAGCACCCAGCACGCTGAGCACTGAGCACCCAGCACCCTGAGTACTGAGCACCCAGCACCCTGAGCACTGAGCACCCAGCACCCTGAGTACTGAGCACCCAGCACCCTGAGCACTGAGCACCCAGCACCCTGAGTACTGAGCACCCAGCACCCCGAGCACTGAGCACCCAGCACCCCGAGAATGAGCACCCAGCACCCCGAGTACTGAGCACCGAGCACCCTGAGCACTGAGCACCCAGCACCCTGAGTACTGAGCACCGAGCCCCCTGAGCACTGAGCACTGAGCACCCTGAGCACTGAGTACTGAGCACCGAGCACCCTGACTACTGAGCACCCAGCACCCTGAGTACTGAGCACCCAGCACCCTGACTACTGAGCACCCAGCACCCTGAGCACTGAGCACCCAGCACCCTGAGTACTGAGCACCCAGCACCCCGAGTACTGAGCACCCAGCACCCTGAGTACTGAACACCCAGCACCCTGAGTACTGAGCACCCAGCACCCTGAGTACTGAGCACCCAGCACCCTTAGCACTGAGCACCCAGCACCCTGAGTACTGAGCACCCAACACCCCAAGCACTGAGCACCCTGAGTACTGAGCACCCAGCACCCTGAGTACTGAGCACCCAGCACCCTGAGAACTGAGCACCCAGCACCCTGAGTAGTGAGCACCCAACGTACTGAGCACCGAGCACACCGAGCACTGAGCACCCAGCACCCTGAGTACTGAGCACCGATCACCCCGAGCACTGAGCACCCAGCACCCTGAGTAGTGAGCACCCAATGTACTGAGCACCGAGCACCCTGAGCACTGAGCACCCAGCACCCTGAGTACTGAGCACCGATCACCCCCAGCACTGAGCACCCAGCACCCTGAGTACTGAGCTCCGAGCACCCCGAGCACTGAGCACCCAGTGCCCCGAGCACTGAGAACCCAGCACACTGAGCACTTAGCACCCAGCACCCTGAGTACTGAGCACCCAGCACCCCGAGCACTGAGCACCCAGCACCCTGAGCACTGAGCACCCAGCACCCTGAGCACTGATCACCCAGCACCCTGAGCACTGAGCAAGCAGCACCCTGAGTACTGAGCACCCAGCACCCTGAGCACTGAGCACCGAGCACCCCGAGTACTGAGCACCCAGCACCCTGAGCACTGAGCACCCAGCACCCTGAGTACTGAGCACCCAGCACCCTGAGTACTGAACACCCAGCACCCTGAGCACTGAGCACTGAGCACCCTGAGCACTGAGTACTGAGCACCGAGCACCCCGAGAACTGAGCACCCAGCACCCGGAGTACTGAGCACCCAGCACCCTGAGTACTGAGCACCCAGCACCACGAGCACTGAGCACCCTGCACCCTGAGTACTGAGCACCCAACACCCCAAGCACTGAGCACCCTGAGTACTGAGCACCCAGCACCCCGAGCACTGAGCACCCAGCACCCTGAGCACTGAGCACCCTGCACCCCGAGCACTGAGCACCCAGCACCCTGAGTACTGAGCACTGAGCACCCAGCACCGCGAGCACTGAGCACCCAGCACCCTGAGCACTGAGCACCCAGCACCCGAGTACTGAGCACCCAGCACCCTGAGCACTGAACACGCAGCACCCTGAGTACTGAGCACCTCGAGCACTGAGCACCCAGCACCCCGAGCACTGAGCACCCAGCACCCCGAGCACTGAGCACCCAGCACCCTGAGCACTGAGCATCCAGCACCCTGAGCACTGAGCATCCAGCACCCCGAGCACTGAGCACCCAGCACCCTGAGCACTGAGCACCCAGCACCCCGAGCACTGAGCACCCAGCACCCTGAGTACAGAGCACCCAGCACCCTGAGTACTGAGCACCCAGCACCCTGAGCACTGAGCACCCAGCACCCTGAGTACTGAGCACCCAACACCCCAAGCACAGAGCACCCTGAGTACTGAGCACCCAGCACCCCAAGCACTGAGCACCCTGAGTACTGAGCACCCAGCACCCTGAGTACTGAGCAGCCAGCACCCTGAGGACGGAGCACCCAACACCCCAAGCACTGAGCACCCTGAGTACTGAGCACCCAGCACCCCAAGCACTGAGCACCCTGAGTACTGAGCACCCAGCACCCTGAGTACTGAGCACCCAGCACCCTGAGGAATGAGCACCCAGCACCCCGAGCACTGAGCAACCATCACCCTGAGCACTGAGCACCCTGAGTACTGAGCACCCAGCACCCTGAGCACTGAGCACCGAGCACCCTGAGCACTGAGCACCCAGCACCCTGAGTACTGAGCACCGATCACCCTGAGCACTGAACACCCAGAACCCCGAGCACTGAGCACCCAGCACCCTGAGTACTGAGCACCCAGCACCCTGAGCACTGAGCACCCAGCACCATGAGTAATGAGCACCCTGAGTACTGAGCACCGATCACCCTGAGCACTGAGCTCCCAGCACCCTGAGTACTGCGCACCCAGCACGCTGAGCACTGAGCACCCAGCACCCTGAGTACTGAGCACCCAGCACCCTGAGCACTGAGCACCCAGCACCCTGAGTACTGAGCACCCAGCACCCTGAGCACTGAGCACCCAGCACCCTGAGTACTGAGCACCCAGCACCCCGAGCACTGAGAACCCAGCACCCCGAGAATGAGCACCCAGCACCCCGAGTACTGAGCACCGAGCACCCTGAGCACTGAGCACCCAGCACCCTGAGTACTGAGCACCCAGCACTCTGAGCACTGAGCACCGAGCACCCCGAGTACTGAGCACCCAGCACCCTGAGTACTGAACACCCAGCACCCTGAGCACTGAGCACTGAGCACCCTGAGCACTGAGTACTGAGCACCGAGCACCCCGAGAACTGAGCACCCAGCACCCGGAGTACTGAGCACCCAGCACCCTGAGTACTGAGCACCCAGCACACCGAGCACTGAGCACCCAGCACCCTGAGCACTGAGCACCCAGCACCCTGAGTACTGAGCACTGAGCACCCAGCACCCCGAGCACTGAGCACCCAGCACCCTGAGTACTGAGCACTGAGCACCCAGCACCCCGAGCACTGAGCACCCAGCACCCTGAGCACTGAGCACCCTGCACCCCGAGCACTGAGCACCCAGCACCCTGAGTACTGAGCACTGAGCACCCAGCACCCCGAGCACTGAGCACCCAGCACCCTGAGCACTGAGCACCCAGCACCCGAGTACTGAGCACCCTGAGTACTGAGCACCCAGCACCCTGAGTACTGAACACCCAGCACCCCGAGTACTGAGCACCCAGTACCCTGAGTACTGAACACCCAGCACCCCGAGTACTGAGCACCCAGCACCCTGAGCACTGAGCACCGAGCACCCTGAGCACTGAGCACCCAGCACCCTGAGTACTGAGCACCGATCACCCTGAGCACTGAGCACCCAGAACCCTGAGCACTGACCACCCAGCACCCTGAGTACTGAGCACCCAGCACCCCGAGCACTGAGCACCCAGCACCCTGAGTACTGAGCACCCAGCACCCTGAGTACTGAGCACTGAGCACCCTGAGCACTGAGCACCCAACACCCCGAGCACTGAGCACCCAGCACCCTGAGTACTGAGCACCCAGCACCCTGAGTACTGAGCACTCAGCACCCCGAGCACCGAGCACCCAGCACCCCAAGAATGAGCACCCAGCACCCTGAGTACTGAGCAACCAGCACCTTGAGCACTGAGCACCCAGCGCCCTGAGCACTGAGCACCCAGCACCCCGAGCACTGAGCACTGAGCACCCTGAGCACTGAGCACCCAGCACCCCGAGTACTGAGCACTGAGCACCCTGTGTACTGAGCACCGAGCACCCTGAGCACTGAGCACCCAGCAACCTGAGTACTGAGCACAGAGAACCCTGAGTACTGAGCACCGAGCACCCTGAGTACTGAGCACCCAGCACCCTGATCACTGAGCACGGAGCACCCCGAGGACTGAGCACCCAGCACCCCGAGCACTGAGCACCCAGCACCTTGAGTACTGAGCACCGAGCACCCCGAGCACTGAGCACCCAGCACCCTGTGTACTGAGCACCCAGCACCCTGAGCACTGAGCACCCAGCACCCTGAGCAGTGAGCACGCAGCACCCTGAGCACTGAGCACCCAGCACCTTGAGTACTGAGCACCGAGCTGCCCGAGCACTGAGCACACTGAGTACTGAGCACCCAGCACCCCGATCACTGAGCACCCAGCACCCTGAGCACTGAGCACCCAGCACCCTGAGCACTGAGCACCCAGCACCCTGAGTACTGAGCACCCAGCACCCCGAGCACTGAGCACCCAGCACCCTGAGTACTGAGCACTGAGCACCCAGCACCACGAGCACTGAGCACCCAGCACCCTGAGTACTGAGCACCCAGGACCCTGAGCACTGAGCACCGAGCACCCCGAGCACTGAGCACCCAGCACCCTGAGCACTCAGCACCCAGCACCCCGAGCACTGAGAACCCAGAACCCTGAGCACTGAGCACCCAGCACCCTGTGCACGGAGCACCCCGAGGACTGAGCACCCAGCACCCTGAGCACTGAGCACCCAGCACCTTGAGTACTGAGCACCGAGCACCTCGAGCACTAAGCACCCAGCACCCTGAGTACTGAGCACCCAGCACCCTGAGCACTGAGCACCCAGCACCCTGAGCAATGAGCACCCAGCACCCCGAGCACTGAGCACCCAGGACCCTGAGTACTGAGCACCAAACACCCAGAGATCTGAGCACCCAGCACCCTGAGCACTGAGCACCCAGCACCCTGAGTACTGAGCACCCAGCACCCTGAGTACTGAACACCCAGCACCCTGAGCACTGAGCACTGAGCACCCTGAGCACTGAGTACTGAGCACTGAGCACCCTGAGCACTGAGCACCCAGCACCCCGAGTACTGAGCACCCAGCACCCCGAGCACTGAGCACCCAGCGCCCTGAGCACTGAGCACCCAGCACCCCGAACACTGAGCACTGAGCACCCTGAGCACTGCGCACCCAGCACCCCGAGTACTGAGCACCCAGCACCCCGAGCACTGAGCACCCAGCGCCCCGAGCACTGAGCACTGAGCACCCTGAGCACTGAGCACCCAGCACCCCGAGTACTGAGCACTGAGCACCCTGAGTACTGAGCACCAAGCACCCCGAGTACTGAGCACTGAGCACCCTGAGTACTGAGCACCCAGCACCCTGAGCACTGAGCACCCAGCACCCTGAGTACTGAGCACTGAGAACCCTGAGTACTGAGCACCGAGCACCCTGAGTACTGAGCACCCAGCACCCTGATCACTGAGCACGGAGCACCCCGAGGAATGAGCACCCAGCACCCCGAGCACTGAGCACCCAGCACCTTGAGTACTGAGCACCGAGCACCCCGAGCACGGAGCACCCAGCACCCTGAGTACTGAGCACCCAGCACCCTGAGCACTGAGCACCCAGCACCCTGAGCAGTGAGCACGCAGCACCCCGAGCACTGAGCACCCAGCACCTTGAGTACTGAGCACCGAGCTGCCCGAGCACTGAGCACACTGAGTACTGAGCACCCAGCACCCCGATCACTGAGCACCCAGCACCCTGAGCACTGAGCACCCAGCACCCTGAGCACTGAGCACCCAGCACCCTGAGTACTGAGCACCCAGCACGCTGAGTACTGAGCACCCAGCACCCCGAGAACTGAGCACCCAGCACCGTGAGTACTGAGCACTGAGCACCCAGCACCCCGAGCACTGAGCACCCAGCACCCTGTGTACTGAGCACTGAGCACCCAGCACCCTGAGCACTGAGCACTGAGCACCCTGAGCACTGAGTACTGAGCACTGAGCACCCTGAGCACTGAGCACCCAGCACCCCGAGTACTGAGCACCCAGCACCCCGAGCACTGAGCACCCAGCGCCCTGAGCACTGAGCACCCAGCACCCCGAACACTGAGCACTGAGCACCCTGAGCACTGCGCACCCAGCACCCCGAGTACTGAGCACTGAGCACCCTGAGTACTGAGCACCAAGCACCCCGAGTACTGAGCACTGAGCACCCTGAGTACTGAGCTCCCAGCACCCTGAGCACTGAGCACCCAGCACCCTGAGTACTGAGCACTGAGAACCCTGAGTACTGAGCACCGAGCACCCTGAGTACTGAGCACCCAGCACCCTGATCACTGAGCACGGAACACCCCGAGGACAGAGCACCCAGCACCCTGAGCACTGAGCACCCAGCACCTTGAGTACTGAGCACCGAGCACCCCGAGCACTGAGCACCCAGCACCCTGAGTACTGAGCACCCAGCACCCTGAGCACTGAGCACCCAGCACCCTGAGCAGTGAGCACGCAGCACCCCGAGCACTGAGCACCCTGCACCCTGAGTACTGAGCACCCAGCACCCTGAGTACTGAGCACCCAGCACCCTGAGTACTGAGCACCCAGCACCCTGAGCACTGAGCACTCAGCACCCTGAGTACTGAGCACCCAGCACCCTGAGTACTGAGCAATCAGCACCCTGAGAACTGAGCACTGAGCACCCAGCACCCTGAGCACTGAGCACTGTGCACCCAGCACCCCGAGCACTGAGCACCCAGCACCCCGAGCACTGAGGACCCAGCACCCTGAGCACTGAGCACCCAGAACCCTGAGTACTGAGCACCCAGCACCCTGAGTACTGAGCACTGAGCACCCCGAGTTCTGAGCACCCAGCAGCCCGAGCACTGAGCACCTAGCACCCTGAGTACTGAGAACAGATCACCCTGAGTACTGAGCAACCAGCACCCTGAGTATTGAGCCCCCAGCACCCTGAGTACTGAGCACCCAGCACCCCGAGCACTGAGCACCCAGCACCCCAAGAATGAGCACCCAGCACCCTGAGTACTGAGCAACCAGCACCCTGAGCACTGAGCACCCAGCGCCCTGAGCACTGAGCACCCAGCACCCCGAGCACTGAGCACTGAGCACCCTGAGCACTGAGCACCCAGCACCCCGAGTACTGAGCACTGAGCACCCTGAGTACTGAGCACCAAGCACCCCGAGTACTGAGCACTGAGCACCCTGAGTACTGAGCACCGAGCACCCTGAGCACTGAGCACCCAGCGACCTGAGTACTGAGCACTGAGAACCCTGAGTACTGAGCACCGAGCACCCTGAGTACTGAGCACCCAGCACCCTGATCAGTGAGCACGGAGCACCCCGAGGCCTGAGCACCCAGCACCCTGAGCACTGAGCACCCAGCACATTGAGTACTGAGCACCGAGCACCCCGAGCACTGAGCACCCAGCACCCTGAGTACTGAGCACCCAGCACCCTGAGCACTGAGCACCCAGCACCCTGAGCAGTGAGCACGCAGCACCCCGAGCACTGAGCACCCAGCACCTTGAGTACTGAGCACCGAGCTGCCCGAGCACTGAGCAAACTGAGTACTGAGCACCCAGCACCCCGATCACTGAGCACCCAGCACCCTGAGCACTGAGAACCCAGCACCCTGAGCACTGAGCTCCCAGCACCCTGAGTACTGAGCACCCAGCAAGCTGAGTACTGAGCACCCAGCACCCCGAGCACTGAGCACCCAGCACCCTGAGTACTAAGCACTGAGCACCCAGCACCCCGAGCACTGAGCACCCAGCACCCTGTGTACTGAGCACTGAGCACCCTGAGTACTAAGCACCCAGCACCCTGAGTACTGAGCACCCAGGACCCTGAGCACTGAGCACCGAGCACCCGGAGCACTGAGCACCCAGAACCCTGAGCACTCAGCACCCAGCACCCCGAGCACTGAGAACCCAGCACCCTGAGCACTGAGCACCCAGCACCCTGAGCACGGAGCACCCCGAGGACTGAGCACCCAGCCCCCTGAGCACTGAGCACCCAGCACCATGAGTACTGAGCACCGATCACCTCGAGCACTAAGCACCCAGCACCCTGAGTACTGAGCACCCAGCACCCTGAGCACTGAGCAACCAGCACCCTGAGCACTGAGCACCCAGCACCCCGAGCACTGAGCATCCAGGACCCTGAGTACTGATCACCCAACACCCAGAGTACTGAGCACCCAGCACCCTGAGCACTGAGCACCCAGCACCCTGAGTACTGAGCACCCAGCACCCTGAGTACTGAACACCCAGCACCCTGAGCACTGAGCACTGAGCACCCTGAGCACTGAGTACTGAGCACTGAGCACCCTGAGCACTGAGCACCCAGCACCCCGAGTACTGAGCACCCAGCACCCCGAGCACTGAGCACCCAGCGCCCTGAGCACTGAGCACCCAGCACCCCGAACACTGAGCACTGAGCACCCTGAGCACTGAGCACCCAGCACCCCGAGTACTGAGCACTGAGCACCCTGAGTACTGAGCACCAAGCACCCCGAGTACTGAGCACTGAGCACCCTGAGTACTGAGCACCCAGCACCCTGAGCACTGAGCACCCAGCACCCTGAGTACTGAGCACTGAGAACCCTGTGTACTGAGCACCGAGCACCCTGAGTACTGAGCACCCAGCACCCTGATCACTGAGCACGGAGCACCCCGAGGACTGAGCACCCAGCACCCTGAGCACTGAGCACCCAGCACCTTGAGTACTGAGCACCGAGCACCCCGAGCACTGAGCACCCAGCACACTGAGTACTGAGCACCCAGCACCCTGAGCACTGAGCACCCAGCACCCTGAGTACTGAGCACCCAGCACCCTGAGTACTGAGCAACCAGCACCCTGAGCACTGAGCACTGAGCACCCAGCACCCTGAGCACTGAGCACTGAGCACCCAGCACCCCGAGCACTGAGCACCCAGCACCCCGAGCACTGAGGACCCAGCACCCTGAGCACTGAGCACCCAGCACCCTGAGCACTGAGCACCCAGCAACCTGAGAACTGAGCACCCAGCACCCTGAGTACTGAGCACCCAGCACCCTGAGTACTGAGCACTCAGCACCCTGAGTACTGAGCACCGAGCACCCCGAGCACTGAGCACCCAGCACCCTGAGCACTGAGCACCCTGAGGACTGAGCACCCAGCACCCTGAGCACTGAGCACCGAGCACCCTGAGCACTGAGCACCGAGCATGCTGAGTACTGAGCCCTGATCACCCTGAGCACTGAGCACCCAGCACCCCGAGCACTGAGCACCCAGCACCCTGAGTACTGAGCACCCAGCACGCTGAGCACTGAGCACCCAGCACCATGAGTACTGAGCACCCAGCACCCTGAGTACTGAGCACCCAGCACCCTGGGCACTGAGCACCCAGCACCCTGAGTACTGAGCACCGAGCACCCTGAGTACTGAGCACACAGCACCCTGAGTACTGAGCACCCAGCACCCTGAGCACTGAGCCCCCAGCACCCTGAGCACTGAGCACCCAGCACCCTGAGTACTGAGCACCCAGCACCCTGAGTACTGAACACCCAGCACCCTGAGCACTGAGCACCCAGCACCCTGAGCACTGATCACTGAGCACCCAGCACCCTGAGCACTGAGCACCCAGAACCCCTAGCACTGAGCACCCAGCACCCTGAGAACCCAGCATCCTAAGCACTGAGCACCCTGAGCACTGAGCACTGAGCACCCAGCACGCTGAGTACTGAGCACTGAGCACACAGCACCCTGAGTACTGAGCACTGAGCACCCTAAGCACTGAGCACCCAGCACCCCGAGCACTGAGCACCCAGCACCCTGAGTACTGAGCACCCATCACCCTGAGTACTGAGCACTCAGCACCCTGAGTACTGAGCACCGAGCACCCCGAGCACTGAGCACCCAGCACCCTGAGCACGGAGCACCCCGAGGACTGAGCACCCAGCACCCTGAGCACTGAGCACCCAGCACCTTGAGTACTGAGCACCGCGAACCTCGTGCACTGAGCACCCAGTACCCTGAGTACTGAGCACGCAGCACCCTGAGCACTGAGCACCCAGCATCCTGAGCACTGAGCACCCAGCACGCTGAGTACTGAGCACCCAACACCCAGAGTACTGAGCACCCAGCACCCTGAGCACTGAGCACCCAGCAACCTGAGTACTGAGCACCCAGCACCCTGAGTACTGAGCACCCAGCACCCTGAGTACTGAACACCCAGCACCCTGAGCACTGAGCACTGAGCACCCTGAGCACTGAGTACTGAGCACTGAGCACCCTGAGCACTGAGCACCCAGCACACCGAGTACTGAACACCCAGCACCTTGAGTACTGAACACCCAGCACCCTGAGCACTGAGCACTGAGCAACCTGAGCACTGAGTAATGAGCACTGAGCACCCTGAGCACTGAGCACCCAGCACACCGAGTACTGAACACCCAGCACCCTGAGTACTGAACACCCAGCACCCTGAGCACTGAGTACTGAGCACTGAGCACCCTGAGCACTGAGCACCCAGCACCCTGAGTACTGAGCACCCAGCACCCTGAGTACTGAACACCCAGCACCCTGAGCACTGAGCACTGAGCACCCGGCACCCCGAGCACTGAGCACTGAGCACCCTGAGCACTGAGCACCCAGCACCCCGAGTACTTCGCACTGAAGCACCCTGAGAACTGAGCACCAAGCACCCCGAGTACTGAGCACTGAGCAATTTGAGTACTGAGCACCCAGCACCCTGAGCACTGAGCACCCAGCAACCTGAGTACTGAGCACCCAGCACCCTGAGCACTGAGCACCCAGCATGCTGAGTACTGAGCACCCAGCACCCCGAGCACTGAGCACCCAGCACCCTGAGTACTGAGCACTGAGCACCCAGCACCCCGAGCACTGAGAACCCAGCACCCTGAGCACTGAGCACCCAGCACCCTGAGCACGGAGCACCCCGAGGACTGAGCACCCAGAACCCTGAGCACTGAGCACCCAGCACCTTGAGTACTGAGCACCGAGCACCTCGAGCACTAAGCACCCAGCACCCTGAGTACTGAGCACCCAGCACCCTGAGCACTGAGCACCCAGCACCCCGAGCACTGAGCACCCAGCACCCCGAGCACTGAGCACCCAGGACCCTGAGTACTGAGCACCCAACAACCAGAGTACTGAGCACTGAGCACCCTGAGCATTGAGCACCCAGCACCCCTAGTACTGAGCACCCAGCACCCCGAGCACTGAGCACTGAGCACCCTGAGCACTGAGCACCCAGCACCCCGAGTACTGAGCAATGAGCACCCTGAGTACTGAGCACCAAGCACCCCGAGTACTGAGCACTGAGCACCCTGAGTACTGAGCACCCAGCACCCTGAGCACTGAGCACCCAGCATCCTGAGTACTGAGCACTGAGAACCCTGAGTACTGAGCACCGAGCACCCTGAGTACTGAGCACTGAGCACCCCGAGCACTGAGCACCCAGCACCCTGAGCACCCAGCACCCTAAGCACTGAGCACCCTGAGCACTGAGCACTGAGCACCCAGCACGCTGAGTACTGAGCACTGAGCACACAGCACCCTGAGTACTGAGAACCCAGCACCCCGAGCACTGAGCACCCAGCACCCTAAGCACTGAGCACCCTGAGCACTGAGCACTGAGCACCCAGCACGCTGAGTACTGAGCACTGAGCACACAGCACCCTGAGTACTGAGCACCCAGCACCCCGAGCACTGAGCACCCAGCGCCCCGAGCACTGAGCACAAAGCACCCCGAGCACTGAGCACCCAGCACACTGAGTACTGAGCACCCAGCACCCCGAGCACTGAGCACCCAGCACCCCGAGCACTGAGCACCCAGCACCCTGTGTACTGAGCACTGAGCATCCTGAGTACAAAGCACCCAGCACACTGAGCAGTGAGCACGCAGCACCCCGAGCACTGAGTACCCAGCACCGTGAGTACTGAGCACCCAGCACCCTGAGTACTGAGCACCCAGCACCCTGAGTACTGAGCACCCAGCACCCTGAGCACTGAGCACCCAGCACCCTGAGTACTGAGCACCCAGCACCCTGAGTACTGAGCAACCAGCAACCTGAGCACTGAGCACTGAGCACCCAGCACCCTGAGCACTGAGCACTGAGCACCCAGCACCCCGAGCACTGAGCACCCAGCACCCCGAGCACTGAGGACCCAGCACCCTGAGCACTGAGCACCCAGCACCCTGAGCACTGAGCACCCAGCACCCTGAGTACTGAGGACCCAGCACCCTGAGTACTGAGCACCCAGCACCCTGAGCACTGAGCACCCAGCACCCTGAGCACTGAGCACTGAGCACCCAGCACCCCGAGCACTGAGCAACCAGCACCCCGAGCACTGAGGACCCAGCACCCTGAGCACTGAGCACCCAGCACCCTGAGCACTGAGCACCCAGCACCCTGAGTACTGAGGACCCAGCACCCTGAGTACTGAGCACCCAGCACCCTGAGCACTGAGCACAAAGCATGCTGAGTACTGAGCACCCAGCACCCTGAGTACTGAGGACCCAGCACCCTGAGTACTGAGCACCCAGCACCCTGAGCACTGAGCACAAAGCATGCTGAGTACTGAGCACTGAGCAACCTGAGTACTGAGCACCGAGGACCCTGAGCACTGAGCACCCAGCACGCTGAGTACTGAGCACTGAGCACCCTGAGTACTGAGCACCGAGCACGCTGAGTACTGAGGACCGAGCACCCTGAGCACTGAGCAGCCAGCACCCTCAGCACTGAGCACCCAGCACCCCGAGCACTGAGCACCCAGCTCCCTGAGCACTGAGCACCCAGCACCCTGAGTACTGAGCACCCAGCACCCCGAGTACTGAGCACCGAGCACCCCGAGCTCTGAGCACCCAGCACCCTGAGTACTGAGCACCCAGCACCCTGAGTACTGAGCACTGAGCACCCCGAGTACTGAGCACCCAGCAACCCGAGCACTGAGCACCCAGCACCCTGAGTACTGAGAACAGATCACCCTGAGTACTGAGCACCCAGCACCCTGAGTACTGATCCCCCAGCACCCTGAGTACTGAGCACCCAGCACCCCGAGCACTGAGCACCCAGCACCCTGAGCACCCAGCACCCTAAGCACTGAGCACCCTGAGCACTGAGCACTGAGCACCCAGCACGCTGAGTACTGAGCACTGAGCACACAGCACCCTGAGTACTGAGCACCCAGCACCCCGAGCACTGAGCACCCAGCGCCCCAAGCACTGAGCACCCAGTACCCCGAGCACTGAGCACCCAGCACCCCGAGCACTGAACACCCAGCACCCTGAGTACTGAGCACCCAGCACCCCGAGCACTGAACACCCAGCACCCTGAGTACTGAGCACCCAGCACCCTGAGTACTGAGCACTGAGCACCCTGAGCACTGAGCACCCAGCACCCCGAGCACTGAGCACCCAGCACCCTGAGTACTGAGCACCCATCACCCTGAGTACTGAGCACTCAGCACCCTGAGTACTGAGCACCGAGCACCCCGAGCACTGAGCACCCAGCACCCTGAGCACGGAGCAACCCGAGGACTGAGCACCCAGCACCCTGAGCACTGAGCTCCCAGCACCTTGAGTACTGAGCACCGAGCACCTCGAGCACTGAGCACCCAGCACCCTGAGTACTGAGCACGCAGCACCCTGAGCACTGAGCACCCAGCACCCTGAGCACTGAGCACCCAGCACGCTGAGTACTGACCACCCAACACCCAGAGTACTGAGCACCCAGCACCCTGAGCACTGAGCACCCAGCACCCTGAGTACTGAGCACCCAGCACCCTGAGTACTTAGCACCCAGCACCCTGAGTACTGAACACCCAGCACCCTGAGCACTGAGCACTGAGCACCCTGAGCACTGAGTACTGAGCACTGAGCACCCTGAGCACTGAGCACCCAGCACACCGAGTACTGAACACCCAGCACCCTGAGTACTGAACAGCCAGCACCCTGAGCACTGAGCACTGAGCACCCTGAGCACTGAGTAACGAGCACTGAGCACCCTGAGCACTGAGCACCCAGCACACCGTGTACTGAACACCCAGCACCCTGAGTACTGAACACCCAGCACCCTGAGCACTGAATTCTGAGCACTGAGCACCCTGAGTACTGAGCACCCAGCACCCTGAGTACTGAGCACTCAGCACCCTGAGTACTGAGCACCGAGCACCCCGAGCACTGAGCACCCAGCACCCTGAGCACTGAGCACCCTGAGGACTGAGCACCCAGCACCCTGAGCACTGAGCACCGAGCACCCTGAGCACTGAGCACCGAGCATGCTGAGTACTGAGCCCTGATCACCCTGAGCACTGAGCACCCAGCACCCCGAGCACTGAGCACCCAGCACCCTGAGTACTGAGCACCCAGCACCCTGAGCACTGAGCACCCAGCACCATGAGTACTGAGCACCCAGCACCCTGAGTACTGAGCACCCAGCACCCTGGGCACTGAGCACCCAGCACCCTGAGTACTGAGCACCGAGCACCCTGAGTACTGAGCACACAGCACCCTGAGTACTGAGCACCCAGCACCCTGAGCACTGAGCCCCCAGCACCCTGAGCACTGAGCACCCAGCACCCTGAGTACTGAGCACCCAGCACCCTGAGTACTGAACACCCAGCACCCTGAGCACTGAGCACCCAGCACCCTGAGCACTGATCACTGAGCACCCAGCACCCTGAGCACTGAGCACCCAGAACCCCGAGCACTGAGCACCCAGCACCCTGAGCACCCAGCACCCTAAGCACTGAGCACCCTGAGCACTGAGCACTGAGCACCCAGCACGCTGAGTACTGAGCACTGAGCACACAGCACCCTGAGTACTGAGCACCCAGCACCCCGAGCACTGAGCACCCAGCGCCCCGAGCACTGAGCACAAAGCACCCCGAGCACTGAGCACCCAGCACACTGAGTACTGAGCACCCAGCACCCTGAGTACTGAGCACTGAGCACCCTGAGCACTGAGCACCCAGCACCCCGAGCACTGAGCACCCAGCACCCTGAGTACTGTGCACCCATCACCCTGAGTACTGAGCACTCAGCACCCTGAGTACTGAGCACCGAGCACCCCGAGCACTGAGCACCCAGCACCCTGAGCACGGAGCAACCCGAGGACTGAGCACCCAGCACCCTGAGCACTGAGCACCCAGCACCTTGAGTACTGAGCACCGAGCACCTCGAGCACTGAGCACCCAGCACCCTGAGTCCTGAGCACGCAGCACCCTGAGCACTGAGCACCCAGCACCCTGAGCACTGAGCACCCAGCACGCTGAGTACTGACCACCCAACACCCAGAGTACTGAGCACCCAGCACCCTGAGCACTGAGCACCCAGCACCCTGAGTACTGAGCACCCAGCACCCTGAGTACTTAGCACCCAGCACCCTGAGTACTGAACACCCAGCACCCTGAGCACTGAGCACTGAGCACCCTGAGCACTGAGTACTGAGCACTGAGCACCCTGAGCACTGAGCACCCAGCACACCGAGTACTGAACACCCAGCACCCTGAGTACTGAACACCCAGCACCCTGAGCACTGAGCACTGAGCACCCTGAGCACTGAGTAACGAGCACTGAGCACCCTGAGCACTGAGCACCCAGCACACCGTGTACTGAACACCCAGCACCCTGAGTACTGAACACCCAGCACCCTGAGCACTGAATACTGAGCACTGAGCACCCTGAGTACTGAGCACCCAGCACCCTGAGTACTGAGCACTCAGCACCCTGAGTACTGAGCACCGAGCACCCCGAGCACTGAGCACCCAGCACCCTGAGCACTGAGCACCCTGAGGACTGAGCACCCAGCACCCTGAGCACTGAGCACCGAGCACCCTGAGCACTGAGCACCGAGCATGCTGAGTACTGAGCCCTGATCACACTGAGCACTGAGCACCCAGCACCCCGAGCACTGAGCACCCAGCACCCTGAGTACTGAGCACCCAGCACCCTGAGCACTGAGCACCCAGCACCATGAGTACTGAGCACCCAGCACCCTGAGTACTGAGCACCCAGCAGCCTGGGCACTGAGCACCCAGCACCCTGAGTACTGAGCACCGAGCACCCTGAGTACTGAGCACACAGCACCCTGAGTACTGAGCACCCAGCACCCTGAGCACTGAGCCCCCAGCACCCTGAGCACTGAGCACCCAGCACCCTGAGTACTGAGCACCCAGCACCCTGAGTACTGAACACCCAGCACCCTGAGCACTGAGCACCCAGCACCCTGAGCACTGATCACTGAGCACCCAGCACCCTGAGCACTGAGCACCCAGCACCCTGAGCACTGAGCACCCAGAACCCCGAGCACTGATCACCCAGCACCCTGAGCACCCAGCACCCCGAGCACTGAGCACCCAGCACCCTGAGTACTGAGCACCCAGCACCCTGAGTACTGAGCACTGAGCACCCTAAGCACTGAGCACCCAGCACCCCGAGCACTGAGCACCCAGCACCCTGAGTACTGAGCACCCATCACCCTGAGTACTGAGCACTCAGCACCCTGAGTACTGAGCACCGAGCACCCCGAGCACTGAGCACCCAGCACCCTGAGCACGGAGCACCCCGAGGACTGAGCACCCAGCACCCTGAGCACTGAGCACCCAGCACCTTGAGTACTGAGCACCGAGAACCTCGAGCACTGAGCACCCAGTACCCTGAGTACTGAGCACGCAGCACCCTGAGCACTGAACACCCAGCACCCTGAGCACTGAGCACCCAGCACGCTGAGTACTGAGCACCCAACACCCAGAGTACTGAGCACCCAGCACCCTGAGCACTGAGCACCCAGCAACCTGAGTACTGAGCACCCAGCACCCTGAGTACTGAGCACCCAGCACCCTGAGTACTGAACACCCAGCACCCTGAGCACTGAGCACTGAGCACCCTGAGCACTGAGTACTGAGCACTGAGCACCCTGAGCACTGAGCACCCAGCACACCGAGTACTGAACACCCTGCACCTTGAGTACTGAACACCCAGCACCCTGAGCACTGAGCACTGAGCACCCTGAGCACTGAGTAATGACCACTGAGCACCCTGAGCACTGAGCACCCAGCACACCGAGTACTGAACACCCAGCACCCTGAGTACTGAACACCCAGCACCCTGAGCACTGAGTACTGAGCACTGAGCACCCTGAGCACTGAGCACCCAGCACCCTGAGTACTGAGCACCCAGCACCCTGAGTACTGAACACCCAGCACCCTGAGCACTGAGCACTGAGCACCCGGCACCCCGAGCACTGAGCACTGAGCACCCTGAGCACTGAGCACCCAGCACCCAGAGTACTGAGCACTGAAGCACCCTGAGTACTGAGCACCAAGCACCCCGAGTACTGAGCACTGAGCAATCTGAGTACTGAGCACCCAGCACCCTGAGCACTGAGCACCCAGCAACCTGAGTACTGAGCACCCAGCACCCTGAGCACTGAGCACCCAGCACGCTGAGTACTGAGCACCCAGCACCCCGAGCACTGAGCACCCAGCACCCTGAGTACTGAGCACTGAGCACCCAGCACCCCGAGCACTGAGCACCCAGCACCCTGTGTACTGAGCACTGAGCATCCTGAGTACAAAGCACCCAGCACCCTGAGTACTGAGCACCCAGGACCCTGAGCACTGAGCACCGAGCACCCCGAGCACTGTGCACCCAGCACCCTGAGCACTCAGCACCCAGCAACCCGAGCACTGAGAACCCAGCACCCTGAGCACTGAGCACCCAGCACCCTGAGCACGGAGCACCCCGAGGACTGAGCACCCAGCACCCTGAGCACTGAGCACCCAGCACCTTGAGTACTGAGCACCGAGCACCTCGAGCACTAAGCACCCAGCACCCTGAGTACTGAGCACCCAGCACCCTGAGCACTGAGCACCCAGCACCCCGAGCACTGAGCACCCAGCACCCCGAGCACTGAGCACCCAGGACCCTGAGTACTGAGCACCCAACAACCAGAGTACTGAGCACTGAGCACCCTGAGCATTGAGCACCCAGCACCCCGAATACTGAGCACCCAGCACCCCGAGCACTGAGCACTGAGCACCCTGAGCACTGAGCACCCAGCACCCCGAGTACTGAGCAATGAGCACCCTGAGTACTGAGCACCAAGCACCCCGAGTACTGAGCACTGAGCACCCTGAGTACTGAGCACTCAGCACCCTGAGCACTGAGCACCCAGCATCCTGAGTACTGAGCACTGAGAACCCTGAGTACTGAGCACCGAGCACCCTGAGTACTGAGCACTGAGCACCCTGAGCACTGAGCAACCAGCACCCTGAGCACCCAGCACCCTAAGCACTGAGCACCCTGAGCACTGAGCACTGAGCACCCAGCACGCTGAGTACTGAGCACTGAGCACACAGCACCCTGAGTACTGAGCACCCAGCACCCCGAGCACTGAGCACCCAGCGCCCCGAGCACTGAGCACAAAGCACCCCGAGCACTGAGCACCCAGCACACTGAGTACTGAGCACCCAGCACCCCGAGCACTGAGCACCCAGCACCCCGATCACTGAGCACACAGCACCCTGTGTACTGAGCACTGAGCATCCTGAGTACAAAGCACCCAGCACCCTGAGCAGTGAGCACGCAGCACCACGAGCACTGAGTACCCAGCACCCTGAGTACTGAGCACCCAGCACCCTGAGTACTGAGCACCCAGCACCCTGAGTACTGAGCACCCAGCACCCTGAGCACTGAGCACCCAGCACCCTGAGTACTGAGCACCCAGCACCCTGAGTACTGAGCAACCAGCAACCTGAGCACTGAGCACTGAGCACCCAGCACCCTGAGCACTGAGCACTGAGCACCCAGCACCCCGAGCACTGAGCACCCAGCACCCCGAGCACTGAGGACCCAGCACCCTGAGCACTGAGCACCCAGCACCCTGTGCACTGAGCACCCAGCACCCTGAGTACTGAGCACCCAGCACCCTGAGTACTGAGCACCCAGCACACTGAGCACTGAGCACAAAGCACGCTGAGTACTGAGCACTGAGCACCCTGAGTACTGAGCACCGAGGACCCTGAGCACTGAGCACCCAGCACCCTGAGTACTGAGCACTGAGCACCCTGAGTACTGAGCACCGAGCACGCTGAGTACTGAGGACCGAGCACCCTGAGCACTGAGCAGCCAGCACCCTCAGCACTGAGCACCCAGCACCCCGAGCACTGAGCACCCAGCTCCCTGAGCACTGAGCACCCAGCACCCTGAGTACTGAGCACCCAGCACCCCGAGTACTGAGCACCGAGCACCCCGAGCTCTGAGCACCCAGCACCCTGAGTACTGAGCACCCAGCACCCTGAGTACTGAGCACTGAGCACCCCGAGTACTGAGCACCCAGCAAACCGAGCACTGAGCACCCGGCACCCTGAGTACTGAGAACAGATCACCCTGAGTACTGAGCACCCAGCACCCTGAGTACTGATCCCCCAGCACCCTGAGTACTGAGCACCCAGCACCCCGAGCACTGAGCACCCAGCACCCTGAGCACCCAGCACCCTAAGCACTGAGCACCCTGAGCACTGAGCACTGAGCACCCAGCACGCTGAGTACTGAGCACTGAGCACACAGCACCCTGAGTACTGAGCACCCAGCACCCTGAGCACTGAGCACGAAGCGCCCCAAGCACTGAGCACAAAGCACCCCGAGCACTGAGCACCCAGCACACTGAGTACTGAGCACCCAGTACCCCGAGCACTGAGCACCCAGCACCCCGAGCACTGAACACCCAGCACCCTGAGTACTGAGCACCCAGCACCCCGAGCACTGAGCACCCAGCACCCTGAGTACTGAGCACCCAGCACCCTGAGTACTGAGCACTGAGCACCCTGAGCACTGAGCACCCAGCACCCCGAGCACTGAGCACCCAGCACCCTGAGTACTGAGCACCCATCACCCTGAGTACTGAGCACTCAGCACCCTGAGTACTGAGCACCGAGCACCCCGAGCACTGAGCACCCAGCACCCTGAGCACGGAGCACCCGGAGGACTGAGCACCCAGCACCCTGAGCACTGAGCACCCAGCACCTTGAGTACTGAGCACCGAGCACCTCGAGCACTGAGCACCCAGCACCCTGAGCACTGAGCACCCAGCACCCTGAGCACTGAGCACCCAGCACCCTGAGCACTGAGCACCCAGCACGCTGAGTACTGACCACCCAACACCCAGAGTACTGAGCACCCAGCACCCTGAGCACTGAGCACCCAGCACCCTGAGTACTGAGCACCCAGCACCCTGAGTACTTAGCACCCAGCACCCTGAGTACTGAACACCCAGCACCCTGAGCACTGAGCACTGAGCACACTGAGCACTGAGTACTGAGCACTGAGCACCCTGAGCACTGAGCACCCAGCACACCGAGTACTGAACACCCAGCACCCTGAGTACTGAACACCCAGCACCCTGAGCACTGAGCACTGAGCACCCTGAGCACTGAGTAACGAGCACTGAGCACCCTGAGCACTGAGCACCCAGCACACCGTGTACTGAACACCCAGCACCCTGAGTACTGAACACCCAGCACCCTGAGCACTGAATACTGAGCACTGAGCACCCTGAGTACTGAGCACCCAGCACCCTGAGTACTGAGCACTCAGCACCCTGAGTACTGAGCACCGAGCACCCCAAGCACTGAGCACCCAGCACCCTGAGCACTGAGCACCCTGAGGACTGAGCACCCAGCACCCTGAGCACTGAGCACCGAGCACCCTGAGCACTGAGCACCGAGCATGCTGAGTACTGAGCCCTGATCACCCTGAGCACTGAGCACCCAGCACCCCGAGCACTGAGCACCCAGCACCCTGAGTACTGAGCACCCAGCACCCTGAGCACTGAGCACCCAGCACAATGAGTACTGAGCACCCACCACCCTGAGTACTGAGCACCCAGCACCCTGGGCACTGAGCACCCAGCACCCTGAGTACTGAGCACCGAGCACCCTGAGTACTGAGCACACAGCACCCTGAGTACTGAGCACCCAGCACCCTGAGCACTGAGCCCCCAGCACCCTGAGCACTGAGCACCCAGCACCCTGAGTACTGAGCACCCAGCACCCTGAGTACTGAACACCCAGCACCCTGAGCACTGAGCACCCAGCACCCTGAGCACTGATCACTGAGCACCCAGCACCCTGAGCACTGAGCACCCAGAACCCCGAGCACTGATCACCCAGCACCCTGAGCACCCAGCACCCTAAGCACTGAGCACCCTGAGCACTGAGCACTGAGCACCCAGCACGCTGAGTACTGAGCACTGAGCACACAGCACCCTGAGTACTGAGCACCCAGCACCCCGAGCACTGAGCACCCAGCGCCCCGAGCACTGAGCACAAAGCACCCCGAGCACTGAGCACCCAGCACACTGAGTACTGAGCACCCAGCACCCCGAGCACTGAGCACCCAGCACCCCGAGCACTGAACACCCAGCACCCTGAGTACTGAGCACCCAGCACCCCGAGCACTGAGCACCCAGCACCCTGAGTACTGAGCACCCAGCACCCTGAGTACTGAGCACTGAGCACCCTAAGCACTGAGCACCCAGCACCCCGAGCACTGAGCACCCAGCACCCTGAGTACTGAGCACCCATCACCCTGAGTACTGAGCACTCAGCACCCTGAGTACTGAGCACCGAGCACCCCGAGCACTGAGCACCCAGCACCCTGAGCACGGAGCACCCCGAGGACTGAGCACCCAGCACCATGAGCACTGAGCACCCAGCACCTTGAGTACTGAGCACTGAGAACCTCGAGCACTGAGCACCCAGTACCCTGAGTACTGAGCACGCAGCACCCTGAGCACTGAACACCCAGCACCCTGAGCACTGAGCACCCAGCACGCTGAGTACTGAGCACCCAACACCCAGAGTACTGAGCACCCAGCACCCTGAGCACTGAGCACCCAGCAACCTGAGTACTGAGCACCCAGCACCCTGAGTAATGAGCAACCAGCACCCTGAGTACTGAACACCCAGCACCCTGAGCACTGAGCACTGAGCACCCTGAGCACTGAGTACTGAGCACTGAGCACCCTGAGCACTGAGCACCCAGCACACCGAGTACTGAACACCCTGCACCTTGAGTACTGAACACCCAGCACCCTGAGCACTGAGCACTGAGCACCCTGAGCACTGAGTAATGACCACTGAGCACCCTGAGCACTGAGCACCCAGCACACCGAGTACTGAACACCCAGCACAATGAGTACTGAACACCCAGCACCTGAGCACTGAGTACTGAGCACTGAGCACCCTGAGCACTGAGCACCCAGCACCCTGAGTACTGAGCACCCAGCACCCTGAGTACTGAACACCCAGCACCCTGAGCACTGAGCACTGAGCACCCGGCACCCCGAGCACTGAGCACTGAGCACCCTGAGCACTGAGCACCCAGCACCCAGAGTACTGAGCACTGAAGCACCCTGAGTACTGAGCACCAAGCACCCCGAGTACTGAGCACTGAGCAATCTGAGTACTGAGCACCCAGCACCCTGAGCACTGAGCACCCAGCAACCTGAGTACTGAGCACCCAGCACCCTGAGCACTGAGCACCCAGCACGCTGAGTACTGAGCACCCAGCACCCCGAGCACTGAGCACCCAGCACCCTGAGTACTGAGCACTGAGCACCCAGCACCCCGAGCACTGAGCACCCAGCACCCTGTGTACTGAGCACTGAGCATCCTGAGTACAAAGCACCCAGCACCCTGAGTACTGAGCACCCAGGACCCTGAGCACTGAGCACCGAGCACCCCGAGCACTGTGCACCCAGCACCCTGAGCACTCAGCACCCAGCACCCCGAGCACTGAGAACCCAGCACCCTGAGCACTGAGCACCCAGCACCCTGAGCACGGAGCACCCCGAGGACTGAGCACCCAGCACCCTGAGCACTGAGCACCCAGCACCTTGAGTACTGAGCACCGAGCACCTCGAACACTAAGCACCCAGCACCCTGAGTACTGAGCACCCAGCACCCTGAGCACTGAGCACCCAGCACCCCGAGCACTGAGCACCCAGCACCCCGAGCACTGAGCACCCAGGACCCTGAGTACTGAGCACCCAACAACCAGAGTACTGAGCACTGAGCACCCTGAGCATTGAGCACCCAGCACCCCGAGTACTGAGCACCCAGCACCCCGAGCACTGAGCACTGAGCACCCTGAGCACTGAGCACCCAGCACCCCGAGTACTGAGCAATGAGCACCCTGAGTACTGAGCACCAAGCACCCCGAGTACTGAGCACTGAGCACACTGAGTACTGAGCACTCAGCACCCTGAGCACTGAGCACCCAGCATCCTGAGTACTGAGCACTGAGAACCCTGAGTACTGAGCACCGAGCACCCTGAGTACTGAGCACTGAGCACCCTGAGCACTGAGCACCCAGCACCCTGAGCACCCAGCACCCTAAGCACTGAGCACCCTGAGCACTGAGCACTGAGCACCCAGCACGCTGAGTACTGAGCACTGAGCACACAGCACCCTGAGTACTGAGCACCCAGCACCCCGAGCACTGAGCACCCAGCGCCCCGAGCACTGAGCACAAAGCACCCCGAGCACTGAGCACCCAGCACACTGAGTACTGAGCACCCAGCACCCCGAGCACTGAGCACCCAGCACCCCGATCACTGAGCACACAGCACCCTGTGTACTGAGCACTGAGCATCCTGAGTACAAAGCACCCAGCACCCTGAGCAGTGAGCACGCAGCACCCCGAGCACTGAGTACCCAGCACCCTGAGTACTGAGCACCCAGCACCCTGAGTACTGAGCACCCAGCACCCTGAGTACTGAGCACCCAGCACCCTGAGCACTGAGCACCCAGCACCCTGAGTACTGAGCACCCAGCACCCTGAGTACTGAGCAACCAGCAACCTGAGCACTGAGCACTGAGCACCCAGCACCCTGAGCACTGAGCACTGAGCACCCAGCACCCCGAGCACTGAGCACCCAGCACCCCGAGCACTGAGGACCCAGCACCCTGAGCACTGAGCACCCAGCACCCTGAGCACTGAGCACCCAGCACCCTGAGTACTGAGCACCCAGCACCCTGAGTACTGAGCACCCAGCACCCTGAGCACTGAGCACAAAGCACGCTGAGTACTGAGCACTGAGCACCCTGAGTACTGAGCACCGAGGACCCTGAGCACTGAGCACCCAGCACCCTGAGTACTGAGCACTGAGCACCCTGAGTACTGAGCACCGAGCACGCTGAGTACTGAGGACCGAGCACCCTGAGCACTGAGCAGCCAGCACCCTCAGCACTGAGCACCCAGCACCCCGAGCACTGAGCACCCAGCTCCCTGAGCACTGAGCACCCAGCACCCTGAGTACTGAGCACCCAGCACCCCGAGTACTGAGCACCGAGCACCCCGAGCTCTGAGCACCCAGCACCCTGAGTACTGAGCACCCAGCACCCTGAGTACTGAGCACTGAGCACCCCGAGTACTGAGCAACCAGCAAACCGAGCACTGAGCACCCGGCACCCTGAGTACTGAGAACAGATCACCCTGAGTACTGAGCACCCAGCACCCTGAGTACTGATCCCCCAGCACCCTGAGTACTGAGCACCCAGCACCCCGAGCACTGAGCACCCAGCACCCTGAGCACCCAGCACCCTAAGCACTGAGCACCCTGAGCACTGAGCACTGAGCACCCAGCACGCTGAGTACTGAGCACTGAGCACACAGCACCCTGAGTACTGAGCACCCAGCACCCTGAGCACTGAGCACCCAGCGCCCCAAGCACTGAGCACAAAGCACCCCGAGCACTGAGCACCCAGCACACTGAGTACTGAGCACCCAGTACCCCGAGCACTGAGCACCCAGCACCCCGAGCACTGAACACCCAGCACCCTGAGTACTGAGCACCCAGCACCCCGAGCACTGAGCACCCAGCACCCTGAGTACTGAGCACCCAGCACCCTGAGTACTGAGCACTGAGCACCCTGAGCACTGAGCACCCAGCACCCCGAGCACTGAGCACCCAGCACCCTGAGTACTGAGCACCCATCACCCTGAGTACTGAGCACTCAGCACCCTGAGTACTGAGCACCGAGCACCCCGAGCACTGAGCACCCAGCACCCTGAGCACGGAGCACCCCGAGGACTGAGCACCCAGCACCCTGAGCACTGAGCACCCAGCACCTTGAGTACTGAGCACCGAGCACCTCGAGCACTGAGCACCCAGCACCCTGAGCACTGAGCACCCAGCACCCTGAGCACTGAGCACCCAGCACCCTGAGCACTGAGCACCCAGCACGCTGAGTACTGACCACCCAACACCCAGAGTACTGAGCACCCAGCACCCTGAGCACTGAGCACCCAGCACCCTGAGTACTGAGCACCCAGCACGGTGAGTACTTAGCACCCAGCACCCTGAGTACTGAACACCCAGCACCCTGAGCACTGAGCACTGAGCACCCTGAGCACTGAGTACTGAGCACTGAGCACCCTGAGCACTGAGCACCCAGCACACCGAGTACTGAACACCCAGCACCCTGAGTACTGAACACCCAGCACCCTGAGCACTGAGCACTGAGCACCCTGAGCACTGAGTAACGAGCACTGAGCACCCTGAGCACTGAGCACCCAGCACACCGTGTACTGAACACCCAGCACCCTGAGTACTGAACACCCAGCACCCTGAGCACTGAATACTGAGCACTGAGCACCCTGAGCACTGAGCACCAAGCACCCTGAGTACTGAGCACCCAGCACCCTGAATACTGAACACCCAGCACCCTGAGCACTGAGCACTGAGCACCCAGCACCCCGAGCACTGAGCACTGAGCACCATGAGCACTGAGCACCCAGCACCCCGAGTACTGAGCACTGAATCACCCTGAGTACTGAGCACCAAGCACCCCGAGTACTGAGCACTGAGCAATCTGAGTACTGAGCACCCAGCACCCCTAGCACTGAGCACCCAGCACCCTGAGTACTGAGCACTGAGAACCCTGAGTACTGAGCACCCTGAGCACTGAGCACCCAGCACCCTGATCACTGAGCACGGTGCACCCCGAGGACTGAGCACCCAGCACCCTGAGCACTGAGCACCCAGCACCTTGAGCACTGAGCACTGAGCACCGAGCACCCCGAGCACTGAGCACCCAGCACCCTTAGTACTGAGCACCCAGCACCCTGAGCACTGAGCACCCAGCCCCCTGAGCACTGAGCACCCAGCACCCCGAGCACTGAGCACCCAGCACCCTGAGTAATGAGCACCCAGCACCCTGAGCACTGAGCACGCAGCACCCTGAGTACTGAGAACAGATCACCCTGAGTACTGAGCACCCAGCACCCTGAGTACTGATCCCCCAGCACCCTGAGTACTGAGCACCCAGCACCCCGAGCACTGAGCACCCAGCACCCTGAGTACTGAGCACCCAGCACCCTGAGTACTGAGCAACCAGCAACCTGAGCACTGAGCCCTGAGCACCCAGCACCCTGAGCACTGAGCACTGAGCACCCAGCACCCCGAGCACTGAGCACCCAGCACCCTTAGAATTGAGGACCCAGCACCCTGAGCAGTGAGCACCCAGCACCCTGAGCACTGAGCACCCAGCACCCTGAGTACTGAGCACCCAGCACCCTGAGTACTGAGCACCCAGCACCCTGAGTACTGAGCACTGAGCACCCTGAGTACTGAGCAGCGAGCACCCCGAGCACTGAGCACCCAGCACCCTGAGCACTGAGCACCCTGAGGACTGAGCACCCAGCACCCTGATCACTGAGCACGGAGCACCCCGAGGACTGAGCACCCAGCACCCTGAGCACTGAGCACACAGCACCTTGAGTACTGAGCACCGACCACCCCGAGCACTGAGCACCCAGCACCCTGAGTACTGAGCACCCAGCACCCTGAGCACTGAGCACGCAGCACCCCGAGCACTGAGCACCCAGCACCCTGAGTACTGAGCACCCAGCACCCTGAGTACTGAGCACCCAGCACCCTGAGCACTGAGCACCCAGCACCCTGAGCACTGAGCACCCAGCACCCTGAGTACTGAGCACCCAGCACCCTGAGTACTGAGCAACCAGCAACCTGAGCACTGAGCACTGAGCACCCAGCACCCTGAGCACTGAGCACTGAGCACCCAGCACCCCGAGCACTGAGCACCCAGCACCCCGAGCACTGAGGACCCAGCACCCTGAGCACTGAGCACCCAGCACCCTGAGCGCTGAGCACCCAGCACCCTGAGTACTGAGCACCCAGCACCCTGAGTACTGAGCACTCAGCACCCTGAGTACTGAGCAACGAGCACCCCGAGCACTGAGCACCCAGCACCCTGAGCACTGAGCACCCTGAGGACTGAGCACCCAGCACCCTGAGCACTGAGCACCGAGCACCCTGAGCACTGAGCACCCAGCACCCCGAGCACTGAGCACCCAGCACCCTGAGTACTGAGCACCCAGCACCTCGAATACTGAGCACCCAGCACCCAGAGTACTGAGAACCCAGCACCCCGAGCAGTGAGCCCCCGGCACCCTGAGTACTGAGCACCCTGAGTACTGAGCACTGAGCACCCAGCACCCTGAGGACTGAGCACCCTGAGGACTGAGCACCCAGGACCCTGAGCACTGAGCACCGAGCACCCTGAGAACTGAGCCCTGATCACCCTGAGCACTGAGAACCCAGCACCCCGAGCACTGAGCACCCAGCACCCTGAGTACTGAGCACTGAGCACTCAGCACCCCGAGCACTGAGCACCCAGCACCCTATGTACTGAGCACTGAGCACCCTGAGTACTAAGCACCCAGCACCCTGAGTACTGAGCACCCAGGACCCTGAGCACTGAGCACCGAGCACCCCGAGCACTGAGCACCCAGCACCCTGAGCACTCAGCACCCAGCACCCCGAGCACTGAGAACCCAGCACCCTGAGCACTGAGCACCCAGCACCCTGGGCACGGAGCACCCCGAGGACTGAGCACCCAGCACCCTGAGCACTGAGCACCCAGCACCTTGAGTACTGAGCACCGAGCACCTCGAGCACTAAGCACACAGCACCCTGAGTACTGAGCACCCAGCACCCTGAGCACTGAGCACCCAGCACCCTGAGCACTGAGCACCCAGCACCCCGAGCACTGAGCACCCAGGACCCTGAGTACTGAGCACCCAACACCTAGAGTACTGAGCACTGAGCACCCTGAGCATTGAGCACCCAGCACCCCGAGTACTGAGCACCCAGCACCCCGAGCACTGAGCACTGAGCACCCTGAGCACTGAGCACCCAGCACCCCGAGTACTGAGCAATGAGCACCCTGAGTACTGAGCACCAAGCACCCCGAGTACTGAGCACTGAGCACCCTGAGTACTGAGCACCCAGCACCCTGAGCACTGAGCACCCAGCACCCTGAGTACTGAGCACTGAGAACCCTGATTACTGAGCACCGAGCACCCTGAGTACTGAGCACCCAGCACCCTGATCACTGAGCACGGCTCACCCCGAGGACTGAGCACCCAGCACCCTGAGCACTGAGCACCCAGCACCCTGAGTACTGAGCACCCAGCACCCTGAGCACTGAGCACCCAGCACCCTGAGCAGTGAGCACGCAGCACCCCGAGCACTGAGCACCCAGCACCCTGAGTACTGAGGACCCAGCACCCTGAGTACTGAGCACCCAGCACCCTGAGCACTGAGCACCCAGCACCCTGAGTACTGAGCACCCAGCACCCTGAGTACTGAGCAACCAGCAACCTGAGCACTGAGCACTGAGCACCCAGCACCCTGAGCACTGAGCAATGAGCACCCAGCACACTGAGTACTGAGCACCCAACACTCTGAGCACTGAGCACCCAGCACGCTGAGTACTGAGCACTGAGCACACAGCACCCTGAGTACTGAGCACCCAGCACCTCGAGCACTAAGCACCCAGCACCCTGAGTACTGAGCACCCAGCACCCTGAGCACTGAGCACCCAGCACCCTGAGCACTGAGCACCCAGCACCCTGAGTACTGAGCACCCAGCACCCTGAGTACTGAGCACCCAGCACCCTGAGTACTGAGCACTCAGCACCCTGAGTACTGAGCAACGAGCACCCCGAGCACTGAGCACCCAGCACCCTGTGCACTGAGCACCCTGAGGACTGAGCACCCAGCACCCTGAGCACTGAGCACCGAGCACCCTGAGCACTGAGCACCCAGCACCCCGAGCACTGAGCACCGAGAACCCTGAGAACTGAGCACCCAGCACCTCGAGTACTGAGCACCCAGCACCCTGGGCACTGAGCACCCAGCACCCTGAGTACTGAGCACCCAGCACCCTGAGTACTGAGCACCCAGCACCCTGGGCACTGAGAACCAAGCACCCTGGGTACTGAGCACCGAGCACCCTGAGTACTGAGCACACAGCACCCTGAGTACTGAGCACCCAGCACCCTGAGCACTGAGCCCCCGCACCCTGAGCACTGAGCACCCAGCACCCTGAGTACTGAGCACCCAGCACCCTGAGTACTGAACACCCAGCACCCAGGGCACTGAGCACTGAGCACCCAGCACCCTGAGCACTGAGCACCCAGCACCCTGAGCACTGAGCACCCAGCACCCCGAGCACTGAGCACCCAGCACCCTGAGCACCCAGCACCCTAAGCACTGAGCACCCTGAGCACTGAGCACTGAGCACCCAGCACGCTGAGTACTGAGCACTGAGCACACAGCACCCTGAGTACTGAGCACCCAGCACCCCGAGCACTGAGCACCCAGCGCCCCGAGCACTGAGCACAAAGCACCCCGAGCACTGAGCACCCAGCACACTGAGTACTGAGCACCCAGCACCCCGAGCACTGAGCACCCAGCACCCCGAGCACTGAACACCCAGCACCCTGAGTACTGAGCACCCAGCACCCCGAGCACTGAGCACCCAGCACCCTGAATACTGAGCACCCAGCACCCTGAGTACTGAGCACCCAGCACCCTGAGCACTGAGCACCCAGCACCCTGAGCACTGAGCACCCAGCACCCTGAGTACTGAGCACCCAGCACCCTGAGTACTGAGCAACCAGCAACCTGAGCACTGAGCACTGAGCACCCAGCACCCTGAGCACTGAGCACTGAGCACCCAGCACCCCGAGCACTGAGCACCCAGCACCCCGAGCACTGAGGACCCAGCACCCTGAGCACTGAGCACCCAGCACCCTGAGCGCTGAGCACCCAGCACCCTGAGTACTGAGCACCCAGCACCCTGAGTACTGAGCACCCAGCACCCTGAGTACTGAGCACTCAGCACCCTGAGTACTGAGCAACGAGCACCCCGAGCACTGAGCACCCAGCACCCTGAGCACTGAGCACCCTGAGGACTGAGCACCCAGCACCCTGAGCACTGAACACCGAGCACCCTGAGCACTGAGCACCCAGCACCCCGAGCACTGAGCACCCAGCACCCTGAGTACTGAGCACCCAGCACCTCGAATACTGAGCACCCAGCACCCAGAGTACTGAGAACCCAGCACCCCGAGCAGTGAGCCCCCGGCACCCTGAGTACTGAGCACCCTGAGTACTGAGCACTGAGCACCCAGCACCCTGAGGACTGAGCACCCTGAGGACTGAGCACCCAGGACCCTGAGCACTGAGCACCGAGCACCCTGAGAACTGAGCCCTGATCACCCTGAGCACTGAGAACCCAGCACCCCGAGCACTGAGCACCCAGCACCCTGAGTACTGAGCACTGAGCACTCAGCACCCCGAGCACTGAGCACCCAGCACCCTATGTACTGAGCACTGAGCACCCTGAGTACTAAGCACCCAGCACCCTGAGTACTGAGCACCCAGGACCCTGAGCACTGAGCACCGAGCACCCCGAGCACTGAGCACCCAGCACCCTGAGCACTCAGCACCCAGCACCCCGAGCACTGAGAACCCAGCACCCTGAGCACTGAGCACCCAGCACCCTGGGCACGGAGCACCCCGAGGACTGAGCACCCAGCACCCTGAGCACTGAGCACCCAGCACCTTGAGTACTGAGCACCGAGCACCTCGAGCACTAAGCACCCAGCACCCTGAGTACTGAGCACCCAGCACCCTGAGCACTGAGCACCCAGCACCCTGAGCACTGAGCACCCAGCACCCCGAGCACTGAGCACCCAGGACCCTGAGTACTGAGCACCCAACACCTAGAGTACTGAGCACTGAGCACCCTGAGCATTGAGCACCCAGCACCCCGAGTACTGAGCACCCAGCACCCCGAGCACTGAGCACTGAGCACCCTGAGCACTGAGCACCCAGCACCCCGAGTACTGAGCAATGAGCACCCTGAGTACTGAGCACCAAGCACCCCGAGTACTGAGCACTGAGCACCCTGAGTACTGAGCACCCAGCACCCTGAGCACTGAGCACCCAGCACCCTGAGTACTGAGCACTGAGAACCCTGATTACTGAGCACCGAGCACCCTGAGTACTGAGCACCCAGCACCCTGATCACTGAGCACGGCTCACCCCGAGGACTGAGCACCCAGCACCCTGAGCACTGAGCACCCAGCACCCTGAGTACTGAGCACCCAGCACCCTGAGCACTGAGCACCCAGCACCCTGAGCAGTGAGCACGCAGCACCCCGAGCACTGAGCACCCAGCACCCTGAGTACTGAGGACCCAGCACCCTGAGTACTGAGCACCCAGCACCCTGAGCACTGAGCACCCAGCACCCTGAGTACTGAGCACCCAGCACATTGAGTACTGAGCAACCAGCAACCTGAGCACTGAGCACTGAGCACCCAGCACCCTGAGCACTGAGCAATGAGCACCCAGCACACTGAGTACTGAGCACCCAACACTCTGAGCACTGAGCACCCAGCACGCTGAGTACTGAGCACTGAGCACACAGCACCCTGAGTACTGAGCACCCAGCACCTCGAGCACTAAGCACCCAGCACCCTGAGTACTGAGCACCCAGCACCCTGAGCACTGAGCACCCAGCACCCTGAGCACTGAGCACCCAGCACCCTGAGTACTGAGCACCCAGCACCCTGAGTACTGAGCACCCAGCACCCTGAGTACTGAGCACTCAGCACCCTGAGTACTGAGCAACGAGCACCCCGAGCACTGAGCACCCAGCACCCTGTGCACTGAGCACCCTGAGGACTGAGCACCCAGCACCCTGAGCACTGAGCACCGAGCACCCTGAGCACTGAGCACCCAGCACCCCGAGCACTGAGCACCGAGAACCCTGAGTACTGAGCACCCAGCACCTCGAGTACTGAGCACCCAGCACCCTGGGCACTGAGCAACCAGCACCCTGAGTACTGAGCACCCAGCACCCTGAGTACTGAGCACCCAGCACCCTGGGCACTGAGAACCAAGCACCCTGGGTACTGAGCACCGAGCACCCTGAGTACTGAGCACACAGCACCCTGAGTACTGAGCACCCAGCACCCTGAGCACTGAGCCCCCAGCACCCTGAGCACTGAGCACCCAGCACCCTGAGTACTGAGCACCCAGCACCCTGAGTACTGAACACCCAGCACCCAGGGCACTGAGCACTGAGCACCCAGCACCCTGAGCACTGAGCACCCAGCACCCTGAGCACTGAGCACCCAGCACCCCGAGCACTGAGCACCCAGCACCCTGAGCACCCAGCACCCTAAGCACTGAGCACCCAGCACCCTGAGTACTGAGCACCCAGCACCCTGAGTACTGAACACCCAGCACCCAGGGCACTGAGCACTGAGCACCCAGCACGCTGAGTACTGAGCACTGAGCACACAGCACCCTGAGTACTGAGCACCCAGCACCCCGAGCACTGAGCACCCAGCGCCCCGAGCACTGAGCACAAAGCACCCCGAGCACTGAGCACCCAGCACACTGAGTACTGAGCACCCAGCACCCCGAGCACTGAGCACCCAGCACCCCGAGCACTGAACACCCAGCACCCTGAGTACTGAGCACCCAGCACCCCGAGCACTGAGCACCCAGCACCCTGAGTACTGAGCACCCAGCACCCTGAGTACTGAGCACTGAGCACCCTGAGCACTGAGCACCCAGCACCCCGAGCACTGAGCACCCAGCACCCTGAGTACTGAGCACCCATCACCCTGAGTACTGAGCACTCAGCACCCTGAGTACTGAGCACCGAGCACCCCGAGCACTGAGGACCCAGCACCCTGAGCACGGAGCACCCCGAGGACTGAGCACCCAGCACCCTGAGCACTGAGCACCCAGCACCTTGAGTACTGAGCACCGAGCACCTCGAGCACTGAGCACCCAGCACCCTGAGTACTGAGCACGCAGCACCCTGAGCACTGAGCACCCAGCACCCTGAGCACTGAGCACCCAGCACGCTGAGTACTGAGCACCCAACACCCAGAGTACTGAGCACCCAGCACCCTGAGCACTGAGCACCCAGCACCCTGAGTACTGAGCACCCAGGACCCTGAGTACTGAGCACCCAGCACCCTGAGTACTGAACACCCAGCACCCTGAGCACTGAGCACTGAGCACCCTGAGCACTGAGTACTGAGCACTGAGCACCCTGAGCACTGAGCACCCAGCACACCGAATACTGAACACCCAGCACCCTGAGTACTGAACACCCAGCACCCTGAGCACTGAGCACCCTGAGCACTGAGTAATGAGCACTGAGCACCCTGAGCACTGAGCACCCAGCACACCGAGTACTGAACACCCAGCACCCTGAGTACTGAACACCCAGCACCCTGAGCACTGAGTACTGAGCACTGAGCACCCTGAGCACTGAGCACCCAGCACCCTGAGTACTGAGCACCCAGCACCCTGAGTACTGAACACCCAGCACCCTGAGCACTGAGCACTGAGCACCCAGCACCCCGAGCACTGAGCACCCAGCACCCCGAGCACTGAGGACCCAGCACCCTGAGCACTGAGCACCCAGCACCCTGAGCACTGAGCACCCAGCACCCTGAGTACTGAGCACCCAGCACCCTGAGTACTGAGCACCCAGCACCCTGAGCACTGAGCACAAAGCATGCTGAGTACTGAGCACTGAGCACCCTGAGTACTGAGCACCGAGGACCCTGAGCACTGAGCACCCAGCACGCTGAGTACTGAGCACTGAGCACCCTGAGTACTGAGCACCGAGCACGCTGAGTACTGAGGACCGAGCACCCTGAGCACTGAGCAGCCAGCACCCTCAGCACTGAGCACCGAGCATGCTGAGTACTGAGCCCTGATCACCCTGAGCACTGAGCACCCAGCACCCCGAGCACTGAGCACCCAGCACCCTGAGTACTGAGCACCCAGCACCCTGAGCACTGAGCACCCAGCACCATGAGTACTGAGCACCCAGCACCCTGAGTACTGAGCACCCAGCACCCTGGGCACTGAGCACCCAGCACCCTGAGTACTGAGCACCGAGCACCCTGAGTACTGAGCACACAGCACCCTGAGTACTGAGCACCCAGCACCCTGAGCACTGAGCCCCCAGCACCCTGAGCACTGAGCACCCAGCACCCTGAGTACTGAGCACCCAGCACCCTGAGTACTGAACACCCAGCACCCTGAGCACTGAGCACCCAGCACCCTGAGCACTGATCACTGAGCACCCAGCACCCTGAGCACTGAGCACCCAGAACCCCGAGCACTGAGCACCCAGCACCCTGAGCACCCAGCACCCTAAGCACTGAGCACCCTGAGCACTGAGCACTGAGCACCCAGCACGCTGAGTACTGAGCACTGAGCACACAGCACCCTGAGTACTGAGCACCCAGCACCCCGAGCACTGAGCACCCAGCGCCCCGAGCACTGAGCACAAAGCACCCTGAGCACTGAGCACCCAGCACACTGAGTACTGAGCACCCAGCACCCTGAGTACTGAGCACTGAGCACCCCGAGCACTGAGCACCCAGCACCCTGAGTACTGAGCACCCATCACCCTGAGTACTGAGCACTCAGCACCCTGAGTACTGAGCACCGAGCACCCCGAGCACTGAGCACCCAGCACCCTGAGCACGGAGCAACCCGAGGACTGAGCACCCAGCACCCTGAGCACTGAGCACCCAGCACCTTGAGTACTGAGCACCGAGCACCTCGAGCACTGAGCACCCAGCACCCTGAGTACTGAGCACGCAGCACCCTGAGCACTGAGCACCCAGCACCCTGAGCACTGAGCACCCAGCACGCTGAGTACTGACCACCCAACACCCAGAGTACTGAGCACCCAGCACCCTGAGCACTGAGCACCCAGCACCCTGAGTACTGAGCACCCAGCACCCTGAGTACTTTGCACCCAGCACCCTGAGTACTGAACACCCAGCACCCTGAACACTGAGCACTGAGCACCCTGAGCACTGAGTACTGAGCACTGAGCACCCTGAGCACTGAGCACCCAGCACACCGAGTACTGAACACCCAGCACCCTGAGTACTGAACACCCAGCACCCAGAGCACTGAGCACTGAGCACCCTGAGCACTGAGTAACGAGCACTGAGCACCCTGAGCACTGAGCACCCAGCACACCGTGTACTGAACACCCAGCACCCTGAGTACTGAACACCCAGCACCCTGAGCACTGAATACTGAGCACTGAGCACCCTGAGTACTGAGCACCAAGCACCCTGAGTACTGAGCACTCAGCACCCTGAGTACTGAGCACCGAGCACCCCGAGCACTGAGCACCCAGCACCCTGAGCACTGAGCACCCTGAGGACTGAGCACCCAGCACCCTGAGCACTGAGCACCGAGAACCCTGAGCACTGAGCACCGAGCATGCTGAGTACTGAGCCCTGATCACCCTGAGCACTGAGCACCCAGCACCCCGAGCACTGAGCACCCAGCACCCTGAGTACTGAGCACCCAGCACCCTGAGCACTGAGCACCCAGCACCATGAGTACTGAGCACCCAGCACCCTGAGTACTGAGCACCCAGCACCCTGGGCACTGAGCACCCAGCACCCTGAGTACTGAGCACCGAGCACCCTGAGTACTGAGCACACAGCACCCTGAGTACTGAGCACCCAGCACCCTGAGCACTGAGCCCCCAGCACCCTGAGCACTGAGCACCCAGCACCCTGAGTACTGAGCACCCAGCACCCTGAGTACTGAACACCCAGCACCCTGAGCACTGAGCACCCAGCACCCTGAGCACTGATCACTGAGCACCCAGCACCCTGAGCACTGAGCACCCAGAACCCCGAGCACTGATCACCCAGGACCCTGAGCACACAGCACCCTAAGCACTGAGCACCCTGAGCACTGAGCACTGAGCACCCAGCACGCTGAGTACTGAGCACTGAGCACACAGCACCCTGAGTACTGAGCACCCAGCACCCCGAGCACTGAGCACCCACCGCCCCGAGCACTGAGCACAAAGCACCCCGAGCACTGAGCACCCAGCACACTGAGTACTGAGCACCCAGCACCCCGAGCACTGAGCACCCAGCACCCCGAGCACTGAACACCCAGCACCCTGAGTACTGAGCACCCAGCACCCCGAGCACTGAGCACCCAGCACCCTGAGTACTGAGCACCCAGCACCCTGAGTACTGAGCACTGAGCACCCTAAGCACTGAGCACCCAGCACCCCGAGCACTGAGCACCCAGCACCCTGAGTACTGAGCACCCAGCACCCTGAATACTGAGCACCCAGCACCCCGAGCACTGAGCACCCAGCACCCTGAGTACTGAGCACTCAGCACCCTGAGTACTGAGCACCGAGCACCCCGAGCACTGAGCACCCAGCACCCTGAGCACGGAGCACCCCGAGGACTGAGCACCCAGCACCCTGAGCACTGAGCACCCAGCACCTTGAGTACTGAGCACCGAGAACCTCGAGCACTGAGCACCCAGTACCCTGAGTACTGAGCACGCAGCACCCTGAGCACTGAACACCCAGCACCCTGAGCACTGAGCACCCAGCACGCTGAGTACTGAGCACCCAACACCCAGAGTACTGAGCACCCAGCACCCTGAGCACTGAGCACCCAGCAACCTGAGTACTGAGCACCCAGCACCCTGAGTACTGAGCACCCAGCACCCTGAGTACTGAACACCCAGCACCCTGAGCACTGAGCACTGAGCACCCTGAGCACTGAGTACTGAGCACTGAGCACCCTGAGCACTGAGCACCCAGCACACCGAGTACTGAACACCCAGCACCTTGAGTACTGAACACCCAGCACCCTGAGCACTGAGCACTGAGCACCCTGAGCACTGAGTAATGACCACTGAGCACCCTGAGCACTGAGCACCCAGCACACCGAGTACTGAACACCCAGCACCCTGAGTACTGAACACCCAGCACCCTGAGCACAGAGTACTGAGCACTGAGCACCCTGAGCACTGAGCACCCAGCACCCTGAGTACTGAGCACCCAGCACCCTGAGTACTGAACACCCAGCACCCTGAGCACTGAGCACTGAGCACCCGGCACCCCGAGCACTGAGCACTGAGCACCCAGCACCCAGAGTACTGAGCACTGAAGCACCCTGAGTACTGAGCACCAAGCACCCCGAGTACTGAGCACTGAGCAATCTGAGTACTGAGCACCCAGCACCCTGAGCACTGAGCACCCAGCAACCTGAGTACTGAGCACCCAGCACCCTGAGCACTGAGCACCCAGCACGCTGAGTACTGAGCACCCAGCACCCCGAGCACTGAGCACCCAGCACCCTGAGTACTGAGCACTGAGCACCCAGCACCCCGAGCACTGAGCACCCAGCACCCTCTGTACTGAGCACTGAGCATCCTGAGTACAAAGCACCCAGCACCCTGAGTACTGAGCACCCAGGACCCTGAGCACTGAGCACCGAGCACCCCGAGCACTGTGCACCCAGCACCCTGAGCACTCAGCACCCAGCACCCCGAGCACTGAGAACCCAGCACCCTGAGCACTGAGCACCCAGCACCCTGAGCACGGAGCACCCCGAGGACTGAGCACCCAGCACCCTGAGCACTGAGCACCCAGCACCTTGAGTACTGAGCACCGAGCACCTCGAGCACTAAGCACCCAGCACCCTGAGTACTGAGCACCCAGCACCCTGAGCACTGAGCACCCAGCACCCCGAGCACTGAGCACCCAGCACCCCGAGCACTGAGCACCCAGGACCCTGAGTACTGAGCACCCAACAACCAGAGTACTGAGCACTGAGCACCCTGAGCATTGAGCACCCAGCACCCCGAGTACTGAGCACCCAGCACCCCGAGCACTGAGCACTGAGCACCCTGAGCACTGAGCACCCAGCACCCCGAGTACTGAGCAATGAGCACCCTGAGTACTGAGCACCAAGCACCCCAAGTACTGAGCACTGAGGACCCTGAGTACTGAGCACTCAGCACCCTGAGCACTGAGCACCCAGCATCCTGAGTACTGAGCACTGAGAACCCTGAGTACTGAGCACCGAGCACCCTGAGTACTGAGCACTGAGCACCCCGAGCACTGAGCACCCAGCACCCTGAGCACCCAGCACCCTAAGCACTGAGCACCCTGAGCACTGAGCACTGAGCACACAGCACCCTGAGTACTGAGCACCCAGCACCCCGAGCACTGAGCACCCAGCGCCCCGAGCACTGAGCACAAAGCACCCCGAGCACTGAGCACCCAGCACACTGAGTACTGAGCACCCAGCACCCCGAGCACTGAGCACCCAGCACCCCGAGCACTGAGCACACAGCACCCTGTGTACTGAGCACTGAGCATCCTGAGTACAAAGCACCCAGCACCCTGAGCAGTGAGCACGCAGCACCCCGAGCACTGAGTACCCAGCACCCTGAGTACTGAGCACCCAGCACCCTGAGTACTGAGCACCCAGCACCCTGAGTACTGAGCACCCAGCACCCTGAGCACTGAGCACCCAGCACCCTGAGTACTGAGCACCCAGCACCCTGAGTACTGAGCAACCAGCAACCTGAGCACTGAGCACTGAGCACCCAGCACCCTGAGCACTGAGCACTGAGCACCCAGCACCCCGAGCACTGAGCACCCAGCACCCCGAGCACTGAGGACCCAGCACCCTGAGCACTGAGCACCCAGCACCCTGAGCACTGAGCACCCAGCACCCTGAGTACTGAGCACCCAGCACCCTGAGTACTGAGCACCCAGCACCCTGAGCACTGAGCACAAAGCACGCTGAGTACTGAGCACTGAGCACCCTGAGTACTGAGCACCGAGGACCCTGAGCACTGAGCACCCAGCACCCTGAGTACTGAGCACTGAGCACCCTGAGTACTGAGCACCGAGCACGCTGAGTACTGAGGACCGAGCACCCTGAGCACTGAGCAGCCAGCACCCTCAGCACTGAGCACCCAGCACCCCGAGCACTGAGCACCCAGCTCCCTGAGCACTGAGCACCCAGCAACCTGAGTACTGAGCACCCAGCACCCCGAGTACTGAGCACCGAGCACCCCGAGCTCTGAGCACCCAGCACCCTGAGTACTGAGCACCCAGCACCCTGAGTACTGAGCACTGAGCACCCCGAGTACTGAGCACCCAGCAAACCGAGCACTGAGCACCCGGCACCCTGAGTACTGAGAACAGATCACCCTGAGTACTGAGCACCCAGCACCCTGAGTACTGATCCCCCAGCACCCTGAGTACTGAGCACCCAGCACCCCGAGCACTGAGCACCCAGCACCCTGAGCACCCAGCACCCTAAGCACTGAGCACCCTGAGCACTGAGCACTGATCACCCAGCACGCTGAGTACTGAGCACTGAGCACACAGCACCCTGAGTACTGAGCACCCAGCACCCTGAGCACTGAGCACCCAGCGCCCCAAGCACTGAGCACAAAGCACCCCGAGCACTGAGCACCCAGCACACTGAGTACTGAGCACCCAGTACCCCGAGCACTGAGCACCCAGCACCCCGAGCACTGAACACCCAGCACCCTGAGTACTGAGCACCCAGCACCCCGAGCACTGAGCACCCAGCACCCTGAGTACTGAGCACCCAGCACCCTGAGTACTGAGCACTGAGCACCCTGAGCACTGAGCACCCAGCACGCCGAGCACTGAGCACCCAGCACCCTGAGTACTGAGCACCCATCACCCTGAGTACTGAGCACTCAGCACCCTGAGTACTGAGCACCGAGCACCCCGAGCACTGAGCACCCAGCACCCTGAGCACGGAGCACCCCGAGGACTGAGCACCCAGCACCCTGAGCACTGAGCACCCAGCACCTTGAGTACTGAGCACCGAGCACCTCGAGCACTGAGCACCCAGCACCCTGAGCACTGAGCACCCAGCACCCTGAGCACTGAGCACCCAGCACCTGAGCACTGAGCACCCAGCACGCTGAGTACTGACCACCCAACACCCAGAGTACTGAGCACCCAGCACCCTGAGCACTGAGCACCCAGCACCCTGAGTACTGAGCACCCAGCACCCTGAGTACTTAGCACCCAGCACCCTGAGTACTGAACACCCAGCACCCTGAGCACTGAGCACTGAGCACCCTGAGCACTGAGTACTGAGCACTGAGCACCCTGAGCACTGAGCACCCAGCACACCGAGTACTGAACACCCAGCACCCTGAATACTGAACACCCAGCACCCTGAGCACTGAGCACTGAGCACCCTGAGCACTGAGTAACGAGCAATGAGCACCCTGAGCACTGAGCACCCAGCACACCGTGTACTGAACACCCAGCACCCTGAGCACTGAGCACTGAGCACCCAGCACCCCGAGCACTGAGCACTGAGCACCATGAGCACTGAGCACCCAGCACCCCGAGTACTGAGCACTGAATCACCCTGAGTACTGAGCACTGAGAACCCTGAGTACTGAGCACCCTGAGCACTGAGCACCCAGCACCCTGATCACTGAGCACGGTGCACCCCGAGGACTGAGCACCCAGCACCCTGAGCACTGAGCACCCAGCACCTTGAGCACTGAGCACTGAGCACCGAGCACCCCGAGAACTGAGCACCCAGCACCCTTAGTGCTGAGCACCCAGCACCCTGAGCACTGAGCACCCAGCCCCCTGAGCACTGAGCACCCAGCACCCCAAGCACTGAGCACCCAGCACCCTGAGTACTGAGCACCCAGCACCCTGAGCACTGAGCACCCAGCACCCTGAGTACTGAGAACAGATCACCCTGAGTACTGAGCACCCAGCACCCTGAGTACTGATCCCCCAGCACCCTGAGTACTGAGCACCCAGCACCCCGAGCACTGAGCACCCAGCACCCTGAGTACTGAGCACCCAGCACCCTGAGTACTGAGCAACCAGCAACCTGAGCACTGAGCCCTGAGCACCCAGCACCCTGAGCACTGAGCACTGAGCACCCAGCACCCCGAGCACTGAGCACCCAGCACCCTGAGAATTGAGGACCCAGCACCCTGAGCACTGAGCACCCAGCACCTTGAGTACTGAGCACCGAGCACCCCGAGCACTGAGCACCCAGCACCCTGAGTACTGAGCACCCAGCACCCTGAGCACTGAGCACCCAGCACCCTGAGTACTGAGCACCCAGCACCCTGAGTACTGAGCAACCAGCAACCTGAGCACTGAGCACTGAGCACCCAGCACCCTGAGCACTGAGCACTGAGCACCCAGCACCCCGAGCACTGAACACCCAGCACCCCGAGCACTGAGGACCCAGCACCCTGAGCACTGAGCACCCAGCACCCTGAGCGCTGAGCACCCAGCACCCTGAGTACTGAGCACCCAGCACCCTGAGTACTGAGCACCCAGCACCCTGAGTACTGAGCACTCAGCACCCTGAGTACTGAGCAACGAGCACCCCGAGCACTGAGCACCCAGCACCCTGAGCACTGAGCACCCTGAGGACTGAGCACCCAGCACCCTGAGCACTGAGCACCGAGCACCCTGAGCACTGAGCACCCAGCACCCCGAGCACTGAGCACCCAGCACCCTGAGTACTGAGCACCCAGCACCTCGAATACTGAGCACCCAGCACCCAGAGTACTGAGCACCCAGCACCCCGAGCAGTGAGCCCCCGGCACCCTGAGTACTGAGCACCCTGTGTACTGAGCACTGAGCACCCAGCACCCTGAGGACTGAGCACCCTGAGGACTGAGCACCCAGGACCCTGAGCACTGAGCACCGAGCACCCTGAGAACTGAGCCCTGATCACCCTGAGCACTGAGAACCCAGCACCCCGAGCACTGAGCACCCAGCACCCTGAGTACTGAGCACTGAGCACTCAGCACCCCGAGCACTGAGCACCCAGCACCCTATGTACTGAGCACTGAGCACCCTGAGTACTAAGCACCCAGCACCCTGAGTACTGAGCACCCAGGACCCTGAGCACTGAGCACCGAGCACCCCAAGCACTGAGCACCCAGCACCCTGAGCACTCAGCACCCAGCACCCCGAGCACTGAGAACCCAGCACCCTGAGCACTGAGCACCCAGCACCCTGGGCACGGAGCACCCCGAGGACTGAGCACCCAGCACCCTGAGCACTGAGCACCCAGCACCTTGAGTACTGAGCACCGAGCACCTCGAGCACTAAGCACCCAGCACCCTGAGTACTGAGCACCCAGCACCCTGAGCACTGAGCACCCAGCACCCTGAGCACTGAGCACCCAGCACCCCGAGCACTGAGCACCCAGGACCCTGAGTACTGAGCACCCAACACCTAGAGTACTGAGCACTGAGCACCCTGAGCATTGAGCACCCAGCACCCCGAGTACTGAGCACCCAGCACCCCGAGCACTGAGCACTGAGCACCCTGAGCACTGAGCACCCAGCACCCCGAGTACTGAGCAATGAGCACCCTGAGTACTGAGCACCAAGCACCCCGAGTACTGAGCACTGAGCACCCTGAGTACTGAGCACCCAGCACCCTGAGCACTGAGCACCCAGCACCCTGAGTACTGAGCACTGAGAACCCTGATTACTGAGCACCGAGCACCCTGAGTACTGAGCACCCAGCACCCTGATCACTGAGCACGGATCACCCCGAGGACTGAGCACCCAGCACCCTGAGCACTGAGCACCCAGCACCCTGAGTACTGAGCACCCAGCACCCTGAGCACTGAGCACCCAGCACCCTGAGCAGTGAGCACGCAGCACCCCGAGCACTGAGCACCCAGCACCCTGAGTACTGAGCACCCAGCACCCTGAGTACTGAGCACCCAGCACCCTGAGCACTGAGCACACAGCACCCTGAGTACTGAGCACCCAGCACCCTGAGTACTGAGCAACCAGCAACCTGAGCACTGAGCACTGAGCACCCAGCACCCTGAGCACTGAGCAATGAGCACCCAGCACACTAAGTACTGAGCACCCAACACTCTGAGCACTGAGCACCCAGCACGCTGAGTACTGAGCACTGAGCACACAGCACCCTGAGTACTGAGCACCCAGCACCTCGAGCACTAAGCACCCAGCACCCTGAGTACTGAGCACCCAGCACCCTGAGCACTGAGCACCCAGCACCCTGAGTACTGAGCACCCAGCACCCTGAGTACTGAGCACTCAGCACCCTGAGTACTGAGCAACGAGCACCCCGAGCACTGAGCACCCAGCACCCTGTGCACTGAGCACCCTGAGGACTGAGCACCCAGCACCCTGAGCACTGAGCACCGAGCACCCTGAGCACTGAGCACCCAGCACCCCGAGCACTGAGCACCGAGAACCCTGAGTACTGGGCACCCAGCACCTCGAGTACTGAGCACCCAGCACCCTGGGCACTGAGCACCCAGCACCCTGAGTACTGAGCACCCAGCACCCTGAGTACTGAGCACCCAGCACCCTGGGCACTGAGAACCCAGCACCCTGGGTACTGAGCACCGAGCACCCTGAGTACTGAGCACACAGCACCCTGAGTACTGAGCACCCAGCACCCTGAGCACTGAGCCCCCAGCACCCTGAGCACTGAGCACCCAGCACCCTGAGTACTGAGCACCCAGCACCCTGAGTACTGAACACCCAGCACCCAGAGCACTGAGCACTGAGCACCCAGCACCCTGAGCACTGAGCACCCAGCACCCTGAGCACTGAGCACCCAGCACCCCGAGCACTGAGCACCCAGCACCCTGAGCACCCAGCACCCTAAGCACTGAGCACCCTGAGCACTGAGCACTGAGCACCCAGCACGCTGAGTACTGAGCACTGAGCACACAGCACCCTGAGTACTGAGCACCCAGCACCCCGAGCACTGAGCACCCAGCGCCCCGAGCACTGAGCACAAAGCACCCCGAGCACTGAGCACCCAGCACACTGAGTACTGAGCACCCAGCACCAAGAGCACTGAGCACCCAGCACCCCGAGCACTGAACACCCAGCACCCTGAGTACTGAGCACCCAGCACCCCGAGCACTGAGCACCCAGCACCCTGAGTACTGAGCACCCAGCACCCTGAGTACTGAGCACTGAGCACCCTGAGCACTGAGCACCCAGCACCCCGAGCACTGAGCACCCAGCACCCTGAGTACTGAGCACCCATCACCCTGAGTACTGAGCACTCAGCACCCTGAGTACTGAGCACCGAGCATCCCGAGCACTGAGCACCCAGCACCCTGAGCATGGAGCACCCCGAGGACTGAGCACCCAGCACCCTGAGCACTGAGCACCCAGCACCTTGAGTACTGAGCACCGAGCACCTCGAGCACTGAGCACCCAGCACCCTGAGTACTGAGCACGCAGCACCCTGAGCACTGAGCACCCAGCACCCTGAGCACTGAGCACCCAGCACGCTGAGTACTGAGCACCCAACACCCAGAGTACTGAGCAACCAGCACCCTGAGCAATGAGCACCCAGCACCCTGAGTACTGAGCACCCAGGACCCTGAGTACTGAGCACCCAGCACCCTGAGTACTGAACACCCAGCACCCTGAGTACTGAGCACTGAGCACCCTGAGCACTGAGCACCCAGCACACCGAATACTGAACACCCAGCACCCTGAGTACTGAACACACAGCACCCTGAGCACTGAGCACCCTGAGCACTGAGTAATGAGCACTGAGCACCCTGAGCACTGAGCACCCAGCACACCGAGTACTGAACACCCAGCACCCTGAGTACTGAACACCCAGCACCCTGAGCACTGAGTACTGAGTACTGAGCACCCTGAGCACTGAGCACCCAGCACCCTGAGTACTGAGCACCCAGCACCCTGAGTACTGAACACCCAGCACCCTGAGCACTGAGCACTGAGCACCCAGCACCCCGAGCACTGAGCACTGAGCACCATGAGCACTGAGCACCCAGCACCCCGAGTACTGAGCACTGAAGCACCCTGAGTACTGAGCACCAAGCACCCCGAGTACTGAGCACTGAGCAATCTGAGTACTGAGCACCCAGCACCCTGAGCACTGAGCACCCAGCACCCTGAGTACTGAGCACTGAGAACCCTGAGTACTGAGCACTGAGCACCCTGAGCACTGAGCACCCAGCACCCTGATCACTGAGCACGGTGCACCCCGAGGACTGAGCACCCAGCACCCTGAGCACTGAGCACCCAGCGCCTTGAGCACTGAGCACTGAGCACCGAGCACCCCGAGCACTGAGCACCCAGCACCCTTAGTACTGAGCACCCAGCACCCTGAGCACTGAGCACCCAGCCCCCTGAGCACTGAGCACCCAGCAACCTGAGCACTGAGCACCCAGCACCCTGAGTACTGAGCACCCAGCACCCTGAGCACTGAGCACCCAGCACCCTCAGTACTGAGCACCCAGCACCCTGAATACTGAGCAACCAGCACCCTGAGCACTGAGCACCCAGCACCCTGAGTACTGAGCACCCAGCACCCTGAGTTCTGAGCACTCAGCACCCTGAGTACTGAGCACTGAGCACCCAGCACCCCGAGCACTGAGCACCCAGCACCCCGAGCACTGAGCACCCAGCACCCTGAGCACTGAGAACCCAGCACCCTGAGCACTGAGCACCCAGCACACTGAGTACTGAGCACCCAGCACCCTGAGTACTGAGCACCCAGCACCCTGAGTTCTGAGCACTCAGCACCCTGAGTACTGAGCACCCAGCACCCCGAGCACTGAGCACCCGGCACCCTGAGTACTGAGCACCCAGCACCCTGAGCACTGTTCACAAAGCACGCTGAGTACTGAGCACTGAGCACCCTGAGTACTGAGCACCGAGGACCCTGAGCACTGAGCACCCAGCACGCTGAGTACTGAGCACTGAGCACCCTGAGTACTGAGCACCGAGCACGCTGAGTACTGAGCACCCAGCACCCTGAGCACTGAGCAGCCAGCACCCTCAGCACTGAGCACCCAGCACCCCGAGCACTGAGCACCCAGCTCCCTGAGCACTGAGCACCCAGCACCCTGAGTACTGAGCACCCAGCACCCCGAGTACTGAGCACCGAGCACCCCGAGCACTGAGCACCCAGCACCCTGAGTACTGAGCACCCAGCACCCTGAGTACTGAGCACTGAGCACCCCGAGTACTGAGCACACAGCAGCCCGAGCACTGAGCACCCAGCACCCTCAGTACTGAGAACAGATCACGGTGAGTACTGAGCACCCAGCACCCTGAGTACTGAGCCCCCAGCACCCTGAGTACTGAGCACCCAGCACCCCGAGCACTGAGTACCCAGCACCCTGAGTACTGAGCACTGAGCACCCAGCACCCCGAGCACTGAGCACCCAGCACCCTGAGCACTGAGCAGCCAGCACCCTCAGCACTGAGCACCCAGCACCCCGAGCACTGAGCACCCAGCTCCCTGAGCACTGAGCACCCAGCACCCTGAGTACTGAGCACCCAGCACCCCGAGTACTGAGCACCGAGCACCCCGAGCACTGAGCACCCAGCACCCTGAGTACTGAGCACCCAGCACCCTGAGTACTGAGCACTGAGCACCCCGAGTACTGAGCACACAGCAGCCCGAGCACTGAGCACCCAGCACCCTCAGTACTGAGAACAGATCACGGTGAGTACTGAGCACCCAGCACCCTGAGTACTGAGCCCCCAGCACCCTGAGTACTGAGCACCCAGCACCCCGAGCACTGAGTACCCAGCACCCTGAGTACTGAGCACTGAGCACCCAGCACCCCGAGCACTGAGCACCCAGCAACCTGAGTACTGAGCACCCAGCACCCTGAGCACTGAGCACCCAGCACGCTGAGTATTGAGCACCCAACACCCAGAGTACTGAGCACCCAGCACCCTGAGCACCCAGCACCCTGAGTACTGAGCACCCAGCACCCTGAGTACTGAGCACCCAGCACCCTGAGTACTGAACACCCAGCACCCTGGGCACTGAGCACTGAGCACCCTGAGCACTGAGTACTGAGCACTGAGCACCCTGAGCACTGAGCACCCAGCACACCGAATACTGAACACCCAGCACCCTGAGTACTGAACACCCAGCACCCTGAGCACTGAGCACTGAGCACCCTGAGCACTGAGTAATGAGCACTGAGCACCCTGAGCACTGAGCACCCAGCACACCGAGTACTGAACACCCAGCAAGCTGAGTACTGAACACCCAGCACCCTGAGCACTGAGTACTGAGCACTGAGCACCCTGAGCACTGAGCACCCAGCACCCTGAGTACTGAGCACCCAGCACCCTGAGTACTGAACACCCAGCACCCTGAGCACTGAGCACTGAGCACCCAGCACCCCGAGCACTGAGAACTGAGCACCATGAGCACTGAGCACCCAGCACCCCGAGCACTGAGAACTGAGCACCCTGAGTACTGAGCACCCAGCACCCCGAGTACTGAGCACCGAGCACCCCGAGCACTGAGCACCCAGCACCCTGAGTACTGAGCACCCAGCACCCTGAGTACTGAGCACTGAGCACCCCGAGTACTGAGCACCCAGCAGCCCGAGCACTGAGCACCCAGCACCCTCAGTACTGAGAACAGATCACGGTGAGTACTGAGCACCCAGCACCCTGAGTACTGAGCCCCCAGCACCCTGAGTACTGAGCACCCAGCACCCCGAGCACTGAGTACCCAGCACCCTGAGTACTGAGCACTGAGCACCCAGCACCCCGAGCACTGAGCACCCAGCAACCTGAGTACTGAGCACCCAGCACCCTGAGCACTGAGCACTCAGCACCCTGAGTACTGAGCACCCAGCACCCTGAGTACTGAGCACCCAGCACCCTGGGCACTGAGCACCCAGCACCCTGAGTACTGAGCACCGAGCATCCTGAGTACTGAGCACACAGCACCCTGAGTACTGAGCACCCAGCACCCTGAGCACTGAGCCCCCAGCACCCTGAGCACTGAGCACCCAGCACCCTGAGTACTGAGCACCCAGCACCCTGAGTACTGAACACCCAGCACCCTGAGAACTGAGCACTGAGCACCCAGCAGCCTGAGCACTGAGCACAAAGCACCCTGAGCACTGAGCACCCAGCACCCCGAGCACTGAGCACCCAGCACCCTGAGCACCCAGCACCCTAAGCACTGAGCACCCTGAGCACTGAGCACTGAGCACCCAGCACGCTGAGTACTGAGCACTGAGCACACAGCACCCTGAGTTCTGAGCACCCAGCACCCTGAGCACTGAGCACCCAGCGCCCCGAGCACTGAGCACAAAGCACCCCGAGCACTGAGCACCCAGCACACTGAGTACTGAGCACCCAGCATCCCGAGCACTGAGCACCCAGCACCCCGAGCACTGAACACCCACCACCCTGAGTACTGAGAACCCAGCACCCCGAGCACTGAGCACCCAGCACCCTGAGTACTGAGCACCCAGCACCCTGAGTACTGAGCACTGAGCACCCTGAGCACTGAGCACCCAGCACCCCGAGCACTGAGCACCCAGCACCCTGAGTTCTGCTCACCCATCCCCCTGAGTACTGAGCACTCAGCACCCTGAGTACTGAGCACCGAGCACCCCGAGCACTGAGCACCCATCACCCTGAGCACGGAGCACCCTGAGGACTGAGCACCCAGCACCCTGAGCACTGAGCACCCAGCACCTTGAGTACTGAGCACCGAGCACCTCGAGCACTGAGCACCCAGCACCCTGAGTACTGAGCACGCAGCACCCTGAGCACTGAGCACCCAGCACCCTGAGCACTGAGCACCCAGCACGCTGAGTATTGAGCACCCAACACCCAGAGTACTGAGCACCCAGCACCCTGAGCACCCAGCACCCTGAGTACTGAGCACCCAGCACCCTGAGTACTGAGCACCCAGCACCCTGAGTACTGAACACCCAGCACCCTGGGCACTGAGCACTGAGCACCCTGAGCACTGAGTACTGAGCACTGAGCACCCTGAGCACTGAGCACCCAGCACACCGAATACTGAACACCCAGCACCCTGAGTACTGAACACCCAGCACCCTGAGCACTGAGCACTGAGCACCCTGAGCACTGAGTAATGAGCACTGAGCACCCTGAGCACTGAGCACCCAGCACACCGAGTACTGAACACCCAGCAAGCTGAGTACTGAACACCCAGCACCCTGAGCACTGAGTACTGAGCACTGAGCACCCTGAGCACTGAGCACCCAGCACCCTGAGTACTGAGCACCCAGCACCCTGAGTACTGAACACCCAGCACCCTGAGCACTGAGCACTGAGCACCCAGCACCCCGAGCACTGAGAACTGAGCACCATGAGCACTGAGCACCCAGCACCCCGAGTACTGAGCACTGAAGCAACCTGAGTACTGAGCACCAAGCACCCCGAGTACTGAGCACTGAGCAATCTGAGTACTGAGCACCCAGCACCCTGAGCACTGATTACCCAGCACCCTGAGTACTGAGCACTGAGAACCCTGAGTACTGAGCACTGAGCACCCTGAGCACTGAGCACCCAGCACCCTGAGCACTGAGCACCAAGCACCTTGAGCACTGAGCACTGAGCACCGAGCACCCCGAGCACTGAGCACCCAGCACCCTTAGTACTGAGCACCCAGCACCCTGAGCACTGAGCACCCAGCCCCCTGAGCACTGAGCACCCAGCACCCCGAGCACTGAGCACCCAGCACCCTGAGTACTGAGCACCCAGCACCCTGAGCACTGAGCACCCAGCACCCTGAGTACTGAGCACCCAGCACCCTTAATACTGAGCAACCAGCACGCTGAGCACTGAGCACCCAGCACCCTGAGCACTGAGCACTAAGCACCCAGCACCCCGAGCACTGAGCACCCAGCACCCCGAGCACTGAGCACCCAGCACCCTGAGCACTGAGCACCCAGCACCCTGAGCACTGAGCACCCAGCACACTGAGTACTGAGCACCCAGCACCCTGAGTACTGAGCACCCAGCACCCTGAGTACTGAGCACTCAGCACCCTGAGTACTGAGCACCGAGCACCCCGAGCACTGAGCACCCAGCACCTTGAGCACTGAGCACCCTGAGGACTGAGCACCCAGCACCCTGAGCACTGAGCACCGATCACCCTGAGCACTGAGCACCCAGCACCCTGAGTACTGAGCACCCAGCACCCTGAGTACTGAGCACCCAGCACCCTGAGCACTGAGCACAAAGCACGCTGAGTACTGAGCACTGAGCACCCTGAGTACTGAGCACCGAGGACCCTGAGCACTGAGCACCCAGCACGCTGAGTACTGAGCACTGAGCACCCTGAGTACTGAGCACCGAGCACGCTGAGTACTGAGCACCCAGCACCCTGAGCACTGAGCAGCCAGCACCCTCAGCACTGAGCACCCAGCACCCCGAGCACTGAGCACCCAGCACCCTGAGCACTGAGCACCCAGCACCCTGAGTACTGAGCACCCAGCACCCCGAGTACTGAGCACCGAGCACCCCGAGCACTGAGCACCCAGCACCCTGAGTACTGAGCACCCAGCACCCTGAGTACTGAGCACTGAGCACCCCGAGTACTGAGCACCCAGCAGCCCGAGCACTGAGCACCCAGCACCCTGAGTACTGAGAACAGATCACCCTGAGTAATGAGCACCCAGCACCCTGAGTACTGAGCCCCCAGCACCCTGAGTACTGAGCACCCAGCACCCCGAGCACTGAGCACCCAGCACCCTGAGTACTGAGCACCCAGCACCCTGAGTCCTGAGCAACCAGCAACCTGAGCACTGAGCACTGTGCACCCAGCACCCTGAGCACTGAGCACTGAGCACACAGCACCCCGAGCACTGAGCACCCAGCACCCCGAGCACTGAGGACCCAGCACCCTGAGCACTGAGCACCCAGCACCCTGAGCACTGAGCACCCAGCACCCTGAGTACTGAGCACCCAGCACCTCGAGTACTGAGCACCCAGCACCCTGAGTACTGAGCACCCAGCACCCCGAGCAGTGAGCACCCGGCACCCTGAGTACTGAGCACCCTGAGTACTGAGCACTGAGCACCCAGCACCCTGAGGACTGAGCACCCTGAGGACTGAGCACCCAGCACCCTGAGCACTGAGCACCGAGCACCCTGAGTACTGAGCCCTGATCACCCTGAGCACTGAGCACCCAGCACCCCGAGCACTGAGCACCCAGCACCCTGAGTACTGAGCACCCAGCACCCTGAGCACTGAGCACCCAGCACCCTGAGTACTGAGCACCCAGCACCCTGAGTACTGAGCACCCAGCACCCTGGGCACTGAGCACCCAGCACCCTGAGTACTGAGCACCGAGCACACTGAGTACTGAGCACACAGCACACTGAGTACTGAGCACCCAGCACCCTGAGCACTGAGCCCCCAGCACCCTGAGCACTGAGCACCCAGCACCCTGAGTACTGAGCACCCAGCACCCTGAGTACTGAACACCCAGCACCCTGAGCACTGAGCACTGAGCACCCAGCACCCTGAGCACTGAGCACCCAGCACCCTGAGCACTGAGCACCCAGCACCCCGAGCACTGAGCACCCAGCACCCTGAGCACCCAGCACCCTAAGCACTGAGCACCCTGAGCACTGAGCACTGAGCACCCATGACGCTGAGTACTGAGCACTGAGCACACAGCACCCTGAGTACTGAGCACCCAGCACCCCGAGCACTGAGCACCCAGCGCCCTGAGAACTGAGCACAAAGCACCCCGATCAATGAGCACCCAGCACACTGAGTACTGAGCACCCAGCACCCCGAGCACTGAGCACCCAGCACCCCGAGCACTGAACACCCAGCACCCTGAGTACTGAGCACCCAGCACCCCGAGCACTGAGCACCCAGCACCCTGAGTACTGAGCACCCAGCACCCTGAGTACTGAGCACTGAGCACCCTGAGCACTGAGCACCCAGCACCCCGAGCACTGAGCACCCAGCACCCTGAGTACTGAGCACCCATCACCCTGAGTACTGAGCACTCAGCACCCTGAGTACTGAGCACCGAGCACCCCGAGCACTGAGCACCCAGCACCCTGAGCACTGAGCACCCAGCACACTGAGTACTGAGCACCCAGCACCCTGAGTACTGAGCACCCAGCACCCTGAGTACTGAGCACTCAGCACCCTGAGTACTGAGCACCGAGCACCCCGAGCACTGAGCACCCAGCACCTTGAGCACTGAGCACCCTGAGGACTGAGCACCCAGCACCCTGAGCACTGAGCACCGATCACCCTGAGCACTGAGCACCCAGCACCCCGAGCACTGAGCACCCAGCACCCTGAGTACTGAGCACCCAGCACCCTGAGTACTGAGCACCCAGCACCCTGAGCACTGAGCACAAAGCACGCTGAGTACTGAGCACTGAGCACCCTGAGTACTGAGCACCGAGGACCCTGAGCACTGAGCACCCAGCACGCTGAGTACTGAGCACTGAGCACCCTGAATACTGAGCACCGAGCACGCTGAGAACTGAGCACCCAGCATCCTGAGCACTGAGCAGCCAGCACCCTCAGCACTGAGCACCCAGCACCCCGAGCACTGAGCACCCAGCTCCCTGAGCACTGAGCACCCAGCACCCTGAGTACTGAGCACCCAGCACCCCGAGTACTGAGCACCGAGCACCCCGAGCACTGAGCACCCAGCACCCTGAGTACTGAGCACCCAGCACCCTGAGTACTGAGCACTGAGCACCCCGAGTACTGAGCACCCAGCAGCCCGAGCACTGAGCACCCAGCACCCTGAGTACTGAGAACAGATCACGGTGAGTACTGAGCACCCAGCACCCTGAGTACTGAGCCCCCAGCACCCTGAGTACTGAGCACCCAGCACCCCGAGCACTGAGCACCCAGCACCCTGAGTACTGAGCACTGAGCACCCAGCACCCCGAGCACTGAGCACCCAGCACCCTGAGTACTGAGTACCCAGCACCCTGAGCACTGTGCACCCAGCACCCTGAGTACTGAGCACACAGCACCCTGAGTACTGAGCACCCAGCACCCTGGGCACTGAGCACCCAGCACCCTGAGTACTGAGCACCGAGCACCCTGAGTACTGAGCACACAGCACCCTGAGTACTGAGCACCCAGCACCCTGAGCACTGAGCCCCCAGCACCCTGAGCACTGAGCACCCAGCACCCTGAGTACTGAGCACCCAGCACCCTGAGTACTGAACACCCAGCACCCTGAGAACTGAGCACTGAGCACCCAGCACCCTGAGCACTGAGCACCCAGCACCCCGAGCACTGAGCACCCAGCACCCTGAGCACCCAGCACCCTAAGCACTGAGCACCCTGAGCACTGAGCACTGAGCACCCAGCACGCTGAGTACTGAGCACTGAGCACACAGCACCCTGAGTACTGAGCACCCAGCACCCCGAGCACTGAGCACCTAGCGCCCCGAGCACTGAGCACAAAGCACCCCGAGCACTGAGCACCCAGCACACTGAGTACTGAGCACCCAGCATCCCGAGCACTGAGCACCCAGCACCCCGAGCACTGAACACCCAGCACCCTGAGTACTGAGCACCCAGCACCCCGAGCATTGAGCACCCAGCACCCTGAGTACTGAGCACCCAGCACCCTGAGTACTGAGCACTGAGCACCCTTAGCACTGAGCACCCAGCACCCCGAGCACTGAGCACCCAGCACCCTGAGTACTGCGCACACATCACCCTGAGTACTGAGCACTCAGCACCCTGAGTACTGAGCAACGAGCAACCCGAGCACTGAGCACCCTGCACCCTGAGCACGGAGCACCCTGAGGACTGAGCACCCAGCACCCTGAGCACTGAGCACCCAGCACCTTGAGTACTGAGCACCGAGCACCTAGAGCACTGAGCACCCAGCATCCTGAGTACTGAGCACGCAGCACCCTGAGCACTGAGCACCCAGCACCCTGAGCACTGAGCACCCAGCACGCTGAGTACTGAGCACCCAACACCCAGAGTACTGAGCACCCAGCACCCTGAGCACTGTGCACCCAGCACCCTGAGTACTGAGCACCCAGCACCCTGAGTACTGAGCACCCAGCACCCTGAGTACTGAACACCCAGCACCCTGAGCACTGAGCACTGAGCACCCTGAGCCCTGAGTACTGAGCACTGAGCACCCTGAGCACTGAGCACCCAGCACACCGAATACTGAACACCCAGCACCCTGAGTACTGAACACCCAGCACCCTGAGCACTGAGCACTGAGCACCCTGAGCACTGAGTAATGAGCACTGAGCACCTTGAGCACTGAGCACCCAGCACACCGAGTACTGAACACCCAGCACCCTGAGTACTGAACACCCAGCACCCTGAGCACTGAGTACTGAGCACTGGGCACCCTGAGTACTGAGCACCCAGCACCCTGAGTACTGAGCACCCAGCACCCTTAGTACTGAACACCCAGCACCCTGAGCACTGAGCACCCAGCACCCCGAGCACTGAGCACTGAGCACCATGAGCACTGAGCACCCAGCACCCCGAGTACTGAGCACTGAAGCAACCTGAGTACTGAGCACCAAGCACCCCGAGTACTGAGCACTGAGCAATCTGAGTACTGAGCACCCAGCACCCTGAGCACTGAGCACCCAGCACCCTGAGCACTGAGCACCCAGCACCTTGAGCACTGAGCACTGAGCACCGAGCACCCCGAGCACTGAGCACCCAGCACCCTTAGTACTGAGCACCCAGCACCCTGAGCACTGAGCACCCAGCCCCCTGAGCACTGAGCACCCAGCACCCCGAGCACTGAGCAACCAGCACCCTGAGTACTGAGCACCCAGCACCCTGAGCACTGAGCACCCAGCACCCTGAGTACTGAGCACCCAGCACCCTGAATACTGAGCAACCAGCACGCTGAGCACTGAGCACCCAGCACCCTGAGCACTGAGCACTGAGCACCCAGCACCCCGAGCACTGAGCACCCAGCACCCCGAGCACTGAGCACCCAGCACCCTGAGTACTGAGCACCCAGCACCCTGAGTCCTGAGCAACCAGCAACCTGAGCACTGAGCACCCAGCACCCTGAGTACTGAGCACCCAGCACCCTGAGTCCTGAGCAACCAGCAAACTGAGCACTGAGCACTGTGCACCCAGCACCCTGAGCACTGAGCACTGAGCACCCAGCACCCCGAGCACTGAGCACCCAGCACCCTGAGTACTGAGCACCCAGCACCCTGTGTCCTGAGCAACCAGCAACCTGAGCACTGAGCACTGTGCACCCAGCACCCTGAGCACTGAGCACTGAGCACCCAGCACCCCGAGCACTGAGCACCCAGCACCCCGAGCACTGAGGACCCAGCACCCTGTGCACTGAGCACCCAGCACCCTGAGCACTGAGCACCCAGCACCCTGAGTACTGAGCACCCAGCACCCTGAGTACTGAGCACCCAGCACCCTGAGTACTGAGGACTCAGCACCCTGAGTACTGAGCAGCGAGCACCCCGAGCACTGAGCACCCAGCACCCTGAGCACTGAGCACCCTGAGGACTGAGCACCCAGCACCCTGAGCACTGAGCACCGAGCACCCTGAGCACTGAGCACCCAGCACCCCGAGCACTGAGCACCCAGCACCCTGAGTACTGAGCACCCAGCACCTCGAGTACTGAGCACCCAGCACCCTGAGTACTGAGCACCCAGCACCCCGAGCAGTGAGCACGCGGCACCCTGAGTACTGAGCACCCTGAGTACTGAGCACTGAGCACCCAGCACCCTGAGGACTGAGCACCCTGAGGACTGAGCACCCAGCACCCTGAGCACTGAGCACCGAGCACCCTGAGTACTGAGCCCTGATCACCCTGAGCACTGAGCACCCAGCACCCCGAGCACTGAGCACCCAGCAGCCTGAGTACTGAGCACCCAGCACCCTGAGCACTGAGCACCCAGCACCCTGAGTACTGAGCACCCAGCACCCTGAGTACTGAGCACCCAGCACCCTGGGCACTGAGCACCCAGCACCCTGAGTACTGAGCACTGAGCACACTGAGTACTGAGCACACAGCACCCTGAGTACTGAGCACCCAGCAGACTGAGCACTGAGCCCCCAGCACCCTGAGCACTGAGCACCCAGCACCCGGAGTACTGAGCACTGAAGCAACCTGAGTACTGAGCACCAAGCACCCCGAGTACTGAGCACTGAGCAATCTGAGTACTGAGCACCCAGCACCCTGAGCACTGAGCACCCAGCACCCTGAGTACTGAGCAATGAGAACCCTGAGTACTGAGCACTGAGCACCCTGAGCACTGAGCACCCAGCACCCTGATCAATGAGCACGGTGCACCCCGAGGACTGAGCACCCAGCACCCTGAGCACTGAGCACCCAGCACCTTGAGCACTGAGCACTGAGCACCGAGCACCCCGAGCACTGAGCACCCAGCACCCTTAGTACTGAGCACCCAGCACCCTGAGCACTGAGCACCCAGCCCCCTGAGCACTGAGCACCCAGCACCCCGAGCACTGAGCACCCAGCACCCTGAGTACTGAGCACCCAGCACCCTGAATACTGAGCAACCAGCACGCTGAGCACTGAGCACCCAGCACCCTGAGCACTGAGCACTGAGCACCCAGCACCCCGAGCACTGAGCACCCAGCACCCCGAGCACTGAGCACCCAGCACCCTGAGCACTGAGCACCCAGCACCCTGAGCACTGAGCACCCAGCACACTGAGTACTGAGCACCCAACACCCTGAGTACTGAGCACCCAGCACCCTGAGTACTGAGCACTCAGCACCCTGAGTACTGAGCACCGAGCACCCCGAGCACTGAGCACCCAGCACCTTGAGCACTGAGCACCCTGAGGACTGAGCACCCAGCACCCTGAGCACTGAGCACCGATCACCCTGAGCACTGAGCACCCAGCACCCTGAGTACTGAGCACCCAGCACCCTGAGTACTGAGCACCCAGCACCCTGAGCACTGAGCACAAAGCACGCTGAGTACTGAGCACTGAGCACCCTGAGTACTGAGCACCGAGGACCCTGAGCACTGAGCACCCAGCACGCTGAGTACTGAGCACTGAGCACCCTGAGTACTGAGCACCGAGCACGCTGAGTACTGAGCACCCAGCACCCTGAGCACTGAGCAGCCAGCACCCTCAGCACTGAGCACCCAGCACCCCGAGCACTGAGCACCCAGCACCCTGAGCACTGAGCACCCAGCACCCTGAGTACTGAGCACCCAGCACCCCGAGTACTGAGCACCGAGCACCCCGAGCACTGAGCACCCAGCACCCTGAGTACTGAGCACCCAGCACCCTGAGTACTGAGCACTGAGCACCCCGAGTACTGAGCACCCAGCAGCCCGAGCACTGAGCACCCAGCACCCTGAGTACTGAGAACAGATCACCCTGAGTAATGAGCACCCAGCACCCTGAGTACTGAGCCCCCAGCACCCTGAGTACTGAGCACCCAGCACCCCGAGCACTGAGCACCCAGCACCCTGAGTACTGAGCACCCAGCACCCTGAGTCCTGAGCAACCAGCAACCTGAGCACTGAGCACTGTGCACCCAGCACCCTGAGCACTGAGCACTGAGCACACAGCACCCCGAGCACTGTGCACCCAGCACCCTGAGCACTGAGCACTGAGCACACAGCACCCCGAGCACTGAGCACCCAGCACCCTGAGTACTGAGCACCCAGCACCTCGAGTACTGAGCACGCAGCACCCTGAGTACTGAGCACCCAGCACACCGAGCAGTGAGCACCCGGCACCCTGAGTACTGAGCACCCTGAGTACTGAGCACTGAGCACCCAGCACCCTGAGGACTGAGCACCCTGAGGACTGAGCACCCAGCACCCTGAGCACTGAGCACCGAGCACCCTGAGTACTGAGCCCTGATCTCCCTGAGCACTGAGCACCCAGCACCCCGAGCACTGAGCACCCAGCACCCTGAGTACTGAGCACCCATCACCCTGAGCACTGAGCACCCAGCACCCTGAGTACTGAGCACTCAGGACCCTGAGTACTGAGCACCCAGCACCCTGGGCACTGAGCACCCAGCACCCTGAGTACTGAGCATCGAGCACACTGAGTACTGAGCACACAGCACCCTGAGTACTGAGCACCCAGAACCCTGAGCACTGAGCACCCAGCACCCTGAGCACTGAGCACCCAGCACCCTGAGTACTGAGCACCCAGCACCCTGAGTACTGAACACCCAGCACCCTGAGCACTGAGCACTGAGCACCCAGCACCCTGAGCACTGAGCACCCAGCACCCTGAGCACTGAGCACCCAGCACCCCGAGCACTGAGCACCCAGCACCCTGAGCACCCAGTACCCTAAACACTGAGCACCCTGAGCACTGAGCACTGAGCACCCATGACGCTGAGTACTGAGCACTGAGCACACAGCACCCTGAGTACTGAGCACCCAGCACCCCGAGCACTGAGCACCCAGCGCCCCGAGCACTGAGCACAAAGCACCCCGAGCACTGAGCACCCAGCACACTGAGTACTGAGCACCCAGCACCCCGAGCACTGAGCACCCAGCACCCCGAGCACTGAACACCCAGCACCCTGAGTAAGGAGCACTCAGCACCCCGAGCACTGAGCACCCAGCACCCTGAGTACTGAGCACCCAGCACCCTGAGTACTGAGCACTGAGCACCCTGAGCACTGAGCACCAAGCACCCCGAGCACTGAGCACCCAGCACCCTGAGTACTGAGCACCCATCACCCTGAGTACTGAGCACTCAGGACCCTGAGTACTGAGCACCGAGCACCCCGAGCACTGAGCACCCAGCACCATGAGCACTGAGCACCCAGCACACTGAGTACTGAGCACCCAGCACCCTGAGTACTGAGCACCCAGCACCCTGAGTACTGAGCACTCAGCACCCTGAGTACTGAGCACCGAGCACCCCATGCACTGAGCACCCAGCACCTTGAGCACAGAGCACCCTGAGGACTGAGCACCCAGCACCCTGAGCACTGAGCACCGATCACCCTGAGCACTGAGCACCCAGCACCCTGAGTACTGAGCACCCAGCACCCTGAGTACTGAGCACCCAGCACCCTGAGCACTGAGCACAAAGCACGCTGAGTACTGAGCACTGAGCACCCTGAGTACTGAGCACCGAGGACCCTGAGCACTGAGCACCCAGCACGCTGAGTACTGAGCACTGAGCACCCTGAGTACTGAGCACCGAGCACGCTGAGTACTGAGCACCCAGCACCCTGAGCACTGAGCAGCCAGCACCCTCAGCACTGAGCACCCAGCACCCCGAGCACTGAGCACCCAGCACCCTGAGCACTGAGCACCCAGCACCCTGAGTACTGAGCACCCAGCACCCCGAGTACTGAGCACCGAGCACCCCGAGCACTGAGCACCCAGCACCCTGAGTACTGAGCACCCAGCACCCTGAGTACTGAGCACTGAGCACCCCGAGTACTGAGCACCCAGCAGCCCGAGCACTGAGCACCCAGCACCCTGAGTACTGAGAACAGATCACCCTGAGTAATGAGCACCCAGCACCCTGAGTACTGAGCCCCCAGCACCCTGAGTACTGAGCACCCAGCACCCCGAGCACTGAGCACCCAGCACCCTGAGTACTGAGCACCCAGCACCCTGAGTCCTGAGCAACCAGCAACCTGAGCACTGAGCACTGTGCACCCAGCACCCTGAGCACTGAGCACTGAGCACACAGCACCCCGAGCACTGTGCACCCAGCACCCTGAGCACTGAGCACTGAGCACACAGCACCCCGAGCACTGAGCACCCAGCACCCTGAGTACTGAGCACCCAGCACCTCGAGTACTGAGCACGCAGCACCCTGAGTACTGAGCACCCAGCACACCGAGCAGTGAGCACCCGGCACCCTGAGTACTGAGCACCCTGAGTACTGAGCACTGAGCACCCAGCACCCTGAGGACTGAGCACCCTGAGGACTGAGCACCCAGCACCCTGAGCACTGAGCACCGAGCACCCTGAGTACTGAGCCCTGATCTCCCTGAGCACTGAGCACCCAGCACCCCGAGCACTGAGCACCCAGCACCCTGAGTACTGAGCACCCATCACCCTGAGCACTGAGCACCCAGCACCCTGAGTACTGAGCACTCAGGACCCTGAGTACTGAGCACCCAGCACCCTGGGCACTGAGCACCCAGCACCCTGAGTACTGAGCATCGAGCACACTGAGTACTGAGCACACAGCACCCTGAGTACTGAGCACCCAGAACCCTGAGCACTGAGCACCCAGCACCCTGAGCACTGAGCACCCAGCACCCTGAGTACTGAGCACCCAGCACCCTGAGTACTGAACACCCAGCACCCTGAGCACTGAGCACTGAGCACCCAGCACCCTGAGCACTGAGCACCCAGCACCCTGAGCACTGAGCACCCAGCACCCCGAGCACTGAGCACCCAGCACCCTGAGCACCCAGTACCCTAAACACTGAGCACCCTGAGCACTGAGCACTGAGCACCCATGATGCTGAGTACTGAGCACTGAGCACACAGCACCCTGAGTACTGAGCACCCAGCACCCCGAGCACTGAGCACCCAGCGCCCCGAGCACTGAGCACAAAGCACCCCGAGCACTGAGCACCCAGCACACTGAGTACTGAGCACCCAGCACCCCGAGCACTGAGCACCCAGCACCCCGAGCACTGAACACCCAGCACCCTGAGTAAGGAGCACTCAGCACCCCGAGCACTGAGCACCCAGCACCCTGAGTACTGAGCACCCAGCACCCTGAGTACTGAGCACTGAGCACCCTGAGCACTGAGCACCAAGCACCCCGAGCACTGAGCACCCAGCACCCTGAGTACTGAGCACCCATCACCCTGAGTACTGAGCACTCAGGACCCTGAGTACTGAGCACCGAGCACCCCGAGCACTGAGCACCCAGCACCATGAGCACTGAGCACCCAGCACACTGAGTACTGAGCACCCAGCACCCTGAGTACTGAGCACCCAGCACCCTGAGTACTGAGCACTCAGCACCCTGAGTACTGAGCACCGAGCACCCCATGCACTGAGCACCCAGCACCTTGAGCACAGAGCACCCTGAGGACTGAGCACCCAGCACCCTGAGCACTGAGCACCGATCACCCTGAGCACTGAGCACCCAGCACCCTGAGCACTGAGCACCCAGCACCCTGAGTACTGAGCACCCAGCACCCTGAGTACTGAGCACCCAGCACCCTGAGCACTGAGCACAAAGCACGCTGAGTACTGAGCACTGAGCACCCTGAGTACTGAGCACCGAGGACCCTGAGCACTGAGCACCCAGCACGCTGAGTACTGAGCACTGAGCACCCTGAGTACTGAGCACCGAGCATGCTGAGTACTGAGCACCCAGCACCCTGAGCACTGAGCAGCCAGCACCCTCAGCACTGAGCACCCAGCTCCCTGAGCACTGAGCACCCAGCACCCTGAGTACTGAGAACCCAGCACCCCGAGTACTGAGCACCGAGCACCCCGAGCACTGAGCACCCAGCACCCTGAGTACTGAGCACCCAGCACCCTGAGTACTGAGCACTGAGCACCCCGAGTACTGAGCACCCAGCAGCCCGAGCACTGAGCACCCAGCACCCTGAGTACTGAGAACAGATCACGGTGAGTACTGAGCACCCAGCAACCTGAGTACTGAGCCCCCAGCACCCTGAGTACTGAGCACCCAGCACCCTGAGCACTGTGCACCCAACACCCTGAGTACTGAGCACCCAGCACCCTGAGTACTGAGCACTGAGCACCCAGCACCCCGAGCACTGAGCACCCAGCACCCTGAGTACTGAGCACCCAGCACCCTGAGCACTGTGCACCCAGCACCCTGAGTACTGAGCACCCAGCACCCTGAGTACTGAGCACCCAGCACCCTGGGCACTGAGCACCCAGCACCCTGAGTACTGAGCACCGAGCACCCTGAGTACTGAGCACACAGCACCCTGAGTACTGAGCACCCAGCACACTGAGCACTGAGCCCTCAGCACCCTGAGCACTGAGCACCCAGCACCCTGAGTACTGAGCACCCAGCACCCTGAGTACTGAACACCCAGCACCCTGAGAACTGAGCACTGAGCACCCAGCAGCCTGAGCACTGAGCACTGAGCACCCAGCACCCTGAGCCCTGAGCACCCAGCACCCCGAGCACTGAGCACCCAGCACCCTGAGCACCCAGCACCCTAAGCACTGAGCACCCTGAGCACTGAGCACTGAGCACCCAGCACGCTGAGTACTGAGCACTGAGCACACAGCACCCTGAGTACTGAGCACCCAGCACCCCGAGCACTGAGCACCCAGCCCCCCGAGCACTGAGCACAAAGCACCCCGAGCACTGAGCACCCAGCACACTGAGTACTGAGCACCCAGCATCCCTAGCACTGAGCACCCAGCACCCCGAGCACTGAACACCCAGCACCCTGAGTACTGAGCACCCAGCACCCCGAGCACTGAGCACCCAGCACCCTGAGTACTGAGCACCCAGCACCCTGAGTACTGAGCACTGAGCACCCTTAGCACTGAGCACCAAGCACCCCGAGCACTGAGCACCCAGCACCCTGAGTACTGCGCACCCATCACCCTGAGTACTGAGCACTCAGCACCCTGAGTACTGAGCACCGAGCACCCCGAGCACTGAGCACCCAGCACCCTGAGCACGGAGCACCCTGAGGACTGAGCACCCAGCACCCTGAGCACTGAGCACCCAGCACCTTGAGTACTGAGCACCGAGCACCTCGAGCACTGAGCACCCAGCACCCTGAGTACTGAGCACGCAGCACCCTGAGCACTGAGCACCCAGCACCCTGAGTACTGAGCACCCAGCACGCTGAGTACTGAGCACCCAACACCCAGAGTACTGAGCACCCAGCACCCTGAGCACTGAGCACCCAGCACCCTGAGTACTGAGCACCCAGCACCCTGAGTAATGAGCACCCAGCACCCTGAGTACTGAACACCCAGCACCCTGAGCACTGAGCACTGAGCACCCTGAGCCCTGAGTACTGAGCACTGAGCACCCTGAGCACTGAGCACCCAGCACACCGAATACTGAACACCCAGCACCCTGAGTACTGAACACCCAGCACCCTGAGCACTGAGCACCCTGAGCACTGAGTAATGAGCACTGAGCACCCTGAGCACTGAGCACCCAGCAAACCGAGTACTGAACACCCAGCACCCTGAGTACTGAGCACCCAGCACCCTGAGTACTGAGCACCCAGCACCCTTAGTACTGAACACCCAGCACCCTGAGCACTGAGCACCCAGCACCCCGAGCACTGAGCACTGAGCAACATGAGCAATGAGCACCCAGCACCCCGAGTACTGAGCACTGAAGCAACCTGAGTACTGAGCACCAAGCACCCCGAGTACTGAGCACTGAGCAATCTGAGTACTGAGCACCCAGCACCCTGAGCACTGAGCACCCAGCACCCTGAGCACTGAGCACCCAGCACCTTGAGCACTGAGCACTGTGCACCGAGCACCCCGAGCACTGAGCACCCAGCACCCTTAGTACTGAGCACCCAGCACCCTGAGCACTGAGCACCCAGCCCCCTGAGCACTGAGCACCCAGCACCCCGAGCACTGAGCACCCAGCACCCTGAGTACTGAGCACCCAGCACCCTGAGCACTGAGCACCCAGCACCCTGAGTACTGAGCACCCAGCACCCTGAATACTGAGCAACCAGCACGCTGAGCACTGAGCACCCAGCACTCTGAGCACTGAGCACTGAGCACCCAGCACCCCGAGCACTGAGCACCCAGCACCCCGAGCACTGAGCACCCAGCACCCTGAGCACTGAGCACCCAGCACCCTGAGCACTGAGCACCCAGCACCCTGAGTACTGAGCACCGAGCACACTGAGTACTGAGCACACAGCACCCTGAGCACTGAGCACCCAGCACCCTGAGTACTGAGCACCCAGCACCCTGAGTCCTGAGCAACCAGCAACCTGAGCACTGAGCACCCAGCACCCTGAGTACTGAGCACCCAGCACCCTGAGTCCTGAGCAACCAGCAACCTGAGCACTGAGCACTGTACACCCAGCACCCTGAGCACTGAGCACTGAGCACCCAGCACCCCGAGCACTGAGCACCCAGCACCCTGAGTACTGAGCACCCAGCACCCTGAGTCCTGAGCAACCAGCAACCTGAGCACTGAGCACTGTGCACCCAGCACCCTGAGCACTGAGCACTGAGCACCCAGCACCCCGAGCACTGAGCAGCCAGCACCCCGAGCACTGAGGACCCAGCACCCTGTGCACTGAGCACCCAGCATCCTGAGCACTGAGCACCCAGCACCCTGAGTACTGAGCACCCAGCACCCTGAGTACTGAGCAGCGAGCACCCCGAGCACTGAGCAACCAGCACCCTGAGCACTGAGCACCCTGAGGACTGCGCACCCAGCACCCTGAGCACTGAGCACCGAGCACCCTGAGCACTGAGCACCCAGCACCCCGAGCACTGAGCACAAAGCACCCTGAGTACTGAGCACCCAGCACCTCGAGTACTGAGCACCCAGCACCCTGAGTACTGAGCACCCAGCACCCCGAGCAGTGAGCACCCGGCACCCTGAGTACTGAGCACCCTGAGTACTGAGCACTGAGCACCCAGCACCATGAGGACTGAGCACCCTGAGGACTGAGCACCCAGCACCCTGAGCACCGAGCACCCTGAGTACTGAGCCCTGATCACCCCGAGCACTGAGCACCCAGCACCCTGAGTACTGAGCACCCAGCACCCTGAGCACTGAGCACCCAGCACACTGAGTACTGAGCACCCAGCACCCTGAGTACTGAGCACCCAGCACCCTGGGCACTGAGCACCCAGCACCCTGAGTACTGAGCACCGAGCACACTGAGTACTGAGCACACAGCACCCTGAGTACTGAGCACCCAGCACCCTGAGCACTGAGCCCCCAGCACCCTGAGCACTGAGCACCCAGCACCCTGAGTACTGAGCACCCAGCACCCTGAGTACTGAACACCCAGCACCCTGAGCACTGAGCACTGAGCACCCAGCACCCTGAGCACTGAGCACCCAGCACCCTGAGCACTGAGCACCCAGCACCCCGAGCACTGAGCACCCAGCACCCTGAGCACCCAGCACCCTAAGCACTGAGCACCCTGAGCACTGAGCACTGAGCACCCATGACGCTGATTACTGAGCACTGAGCACACAGCACCCTGAGTACTGAGCACCCAGCACCACGAGCACTGAGCACCCAGCGCCCCGAGCACTGAGCACAAAGCACCCCGAGCACTGAGCACCCAGCACACTGAGTACTGAGCACCCAGCACCCCGAGCACTGAGCACCCAGCACCCCGAGCACTGAACACCCAGCACCCTGAGTACTGAGCACCCAGCACCCCGAGCACTGAGCACCCAGCACCCTGAGTACTGAGCACCCAGCACCCTGAGTACTGAGCACTGAGCACCCTGAGCACTGAGCACCCAGCACCCTGAGCACTGAGCACCCAGCACCCTGAGTACTGAGCACCCATCACCCTGAGTACTGAGCACTCAGCACCCTGAGTACTGAGCACCGAGCACCCCGAGCACTGAGCACCCAGCACCCTGAGCACGGAGCACCCCGAGGAATGAGCACCCAGCACCCTGAGCACTGAGCACCCAGCACCTTGAGTACTGAGCACCGAGCACCTCGAGCACTGACCACCCAGCACCCTGAGTACTGAGCACGCAGCACCCTGAGCACTGAGCACCCAGCACCCTGAGCACTGAGCACCCAGCACGCTGAGTACTGAGCACCCAACACCCAGAGTACTGAGCACCCAGCACCCTGAGCACTGAGCACCCAGCACCCTGAGTACTGAGCACCCAGCACCCTGAGTACTGAGCACCCAGCACCCTGAGTACTGAACACCCAGCACCCTGAGCACTGAGCACTGGGCACCCTGAGCACTGAGTACTGAGCACTGAGCACCCTGAGCACTGAGCACCCAGCACACCGAGTACTGAACACCCAGCACCCTGAGTACTGAACACCCAGCACCCTGAGCACTGAGCACTGAGCACCCTGAGCACTGAGTAATGAGCAATGAGCACCCTGAGCACTGAGCACTCAGCACACCGAGTACTGAACACCCAGCACACTGAGTACTGAACACCCAGCACCCTGAGCACTGAGTACTGAGCACTGAGCACCCTGAGCACTGAGCACCCAGCACCCAGAGTACTGAGCACCCAGCACCCTGAGTACTGAACACCCAGCACCCTGAGCACTGAGCACTGAGCACCCAGCACCCCGAGCACTGAGCACTGATCACCCTGAGCACTGAGCACCCAGCACGCCGAGTACTGTGCACTGAGCACCCTGAGTACTGAGCACCAAGCACCCCGAGTACTGAGCACTGAGCAATCAGAGTACTGAGCACCCAGCACCCTGAGCACTGAGCACCCAGCACCCTGAGTACTGAGCACTGAGAACCCTGAGTACTTAGCACTGAGCACCCTGAGCACTGAGCACCCAGGACCCTGATCACTGAGCACGGTGCACCCCGAGTAATGAGCACACAGCACCCTGAGTACTGAGCACCCAGCACCCCGAGCACTGAGCACCCGGCACCCTGAGTACTGAGCACCCTGAGTACTGAGCACTGAGCAACCAGCACCCTGAGTACTGAGCACCCTGAGGACTGAGCACCCAGCACCCTGAGCACTGAGCATGCAGCACCCTGAGTACTGAGCCCTGATCCCCCTGAGCACTGAGCACCCAGCACCCCGAGACCTGAGCAACCAGCACCCTGAGTACTGAGCACCCAGCAGCCTGAGCACTGAGCACCCAGCACCCTGAGTACTGAGCACCCAGCACACTGAGTACTGAGCACCCAGCACCCTGGGCACTGAGCACCCAGCACCCTGAGTACTGAGCACCGAGCACCCGAGCACTGAGCACCCAGCACCCTGAGCACCCAGCACCCTGAGCACTGAGCACCCTGAGCACTGAGCACTGAGCACCCAGCACGCTGAGTACTGAGCACTGAGCACACAGCACCCTGAGTACTGAGCACCCAGCACCCCGAGCACTGAGCACCCAGCGCCCCGAGCACTGAGCACCCAGCACCCCGAGCACTGAGCACCCAACACCCTGAGTACTGAGTACCCAGCACCCTGAGTACTGAGCACCCAGCACCCTGAGTACTGAGCACTGAGCACCCTGCGCACTGAGCACCCAGCACCCTGGAAATGAGCACCCAGCACCCTGAGTACTGAGCACCCAGCACCCTGAGTACTGAGCACTAAGCACCCAGAGCACTTAGCACCCAGCACCCCGAGCACGGAGCACCCAGGACCCCGAGCACTGAGTACTGAGCACCCAGCACCCTGAGTACTGAGCACAGAGCTCCCCGAGCACTGAGAACCCTGAGTACTGAGCACCCAGCACCCCGATCACTGAGCACCCAGCACCCTGAGCACTGAGCACCCAGCACCCTGAGCACTGAGCACCCATCACCCTGAGTACTGAGCACCCAGCACGCTGAGTACTGAGCACCCAGCACCCTGAGTACTAAGCACCCAGCACCCTGAGTACTGAGCACCCAGGACCCTGAGAACTGAGCACCGAGCACCCCGAGTACTGAGCACCCAGCACCCTGAGCACTCAGCACCCAGCACCCCGAGCACTGAGGACCCAGCACCCTGAGCACTGAGCACCCAGCACCCTGAGCACTGAGCACCCAGCACCCTGAGTACTGAGCATCCAGCACCCTGAGTACTGAGCACCCAGCATCCTGAGTACTGAGCACTCAGCACCCTGAGTACTGAGCACCGAGCACCCCGAGCACTGAGCACCCAGCACCCTGAGCACTGAGCACCCTGAGGACTGAGCACCCAGCACCCTGAGCACTGAGCACCGATCACCCTGAGCACTGAGCACCCAGCACCCCGAGCACTGAGCACTGAGCACCCTGAGCACTGAGTACTGAGCACCCAGCACCCTGAGCACTGAGCACCCAGCACCCTGAGTACTGAGCACCCAGCACCCTGAGTACTGAACACCCAGCACCCTGAGCACTGAGCACTGAGCACCCAGCACCCTGAGCACTGAGCACTGAGCCCCCAGCACCCTGAGCACTGAGCACAAAGCACCCCGAGAACTGAGCACCCAGCACCCTGAGCACCCAGCACCCTGAGCACTGAGCACCCTGGGCACTGAGCACTGAGCACCCAGCACACTGAGTACTGAGCACCCAACACTCTGAGCACTGAGCACCCAGCACGCTGAGTACTGAGCACTGAGCACACAGCACCCTGTGTACTGAGCACCCAGCACCCCGAGCACTGAGCACCCAGCGCCCCGAGCACTGAGCACCCAGCACCCTGAGCACTGAGCAACCCGCCCCCTGAGTACTGAGCACCCAGCACCCTGAGTACTGAGCACCCAGCAAACCGAGCACTGAGTACCCAGCACCCCGAGCACTGAACACCCAGCACCCTGAGTACTGAGCACCCAGCACCCCGAGCACTGAGCACCCAGCACCCTGAGTACTGAGCACCCAGCAACCTGAGTACTGAGCACTGAGCACCCTGCGCACTGAGCACCCAGCACCCCGAGCACTGAGCACCCAGCACCCTGAGTACTGAGCACCCATCACCCTGAGTACTGAGCACTCAGCACCCTGAGTACTGAGCACCGAGCACCCCGAGCACTGAGCACCCAGCACCCTGAGCACGGAGCACCCCGAGGACTGAGCACCCAGCACCCTGAGCACTGAGCACCCAGCACCTTGAGTACTGAGCACCGAGCACCTCGAGCACTGAGCACCCAGCACCCTGAGTACTGAGCACGCAGCACCCTGAGCACTGAGCACCCAGCACCCTGAGCACTGAGCACCCAGCACGCTGAGTACTGACCACCCAACACCCAGAGTACTGAGCACCCAGCACCCTGAGCACTGAGCACCCAGCACCCTGAGTACTGAGCACCCAGCACCCTGAGTACTGAGCACCCAGCACCCTTAGTAATGAACACCCAGCACCCTGAGCACTGAGCACTGAGCACCCTGAGCACTGAGTACTGAGCACTGAGCACCCTGCGCACTGAGCACCCAGCACCCTGGAAATGAGCACCCAGCACCCTGAGTACTGAGCACCCAGCACCCTGAGTACTGAGCACTAAGCACCCAGAGCACTTAGCACCCAGCACCCCGAGCACGGAGCACCCAGGACCCCGAGCACTGAGTACTGAGCACCCAGCACCCTGAGTACTGAGCACAGAGCTCCCCGAGCACTGAGAACCCTGAGTACTGAGCACCCAGCACCCCGATCACTGAGCACCCAGCACCCTGAGCACTGAGCACCCAGCACCCTGAGCACTGAGCACCCATCACCCTGAGTACTGAGCACCCAGCACGCTGAGTACTGAGCACCCAGCACCCTGAGTACTAAGCACCCAGCACCCTGAGTACTGAGCACCCAGGACCCTGAGAACTGAGCACCGAGCACCCCGAGTACTGAGCACCCAGCACCCTGAGCACTCAGCACCCAGCACCCCGAGCACTGAGGACCCAGCACCCTGAGCACTGAGCACCCAGCACCCTGAGCACTGAGCACCCAGCACCCTGAGTACTGAGCATCCAGCACCCTGAGTACTGAGCACCCAGCATCCTGAGTACTGAGCACTCAGCACCCTGAGTACTGAGCACCGAGCACCCCGAGCACTGAGCACCCAGCACCCTGAGCACTGAGCACCCTGAGGACTGAGCACCCAGCACCCTGAGCACTGAGCACCGATCACCCTGAGCACTGAGCACCCAGCACCCCGAGCACTGAGCACTGAGCACCCTGAGCACTGAGTACTGAGCACCCAGCACCCTGAGCACTGAGCACCCAGCACCCTGAGTACTGAGCACCCAGCACCCTGAGTACTGAACACCCAGCACCCTGAGCACTGAGCACTGAGCACCCAGCACCCTGAGCACTGAGCACTGAGCCCCCAGCACCCTGAGCACTGAGCACAAAGCACCCCGAGAACTGAGCACCCAGCACCCTGAGCACCCAGCACCCTGAGCACTGAGCACCCTGGGCACTGAGCACTGAGCACCCAGCACACTGAGTACTGAGCACCCAACACTCTGAGCACTGAGCACCCAGCACGCTGAGTACTGAGCACTGAGCACACAGCACCCTGTGTACTGAGCACCCAGCACCCCGAGCACTGAGCACCCAGCGCCCCGAGCACTGAGCACCCAGCACCCTGAGCACTGAGCAACCCGCCCCCTGAGTACTGAGCACCCAGCACCCTGAGTACTGAGCACCCAGCAAACCGAGCACTGAGTACCCAGCACCCCGAGCACTGAACACCCAGCACCCTGAGTACTGAGCACCCAGCACCCCGAGCACTGAGCACCCAGCACCCTGAGTACTGAGCACCCAGCAACCTGAGTACTGAGCACTGAGCACCCTGCGCACTGAGCACCCAGCACCCCGAGCACTGAGCACCCAGCACCCTGAGTACTGAGCACCCATCACCCTGAGTACTGAGCACTCAGCACCCTGAGTACTGAGCACCGAGCACCCCGAGCACTGAGCACCCAGCACCCTGAGCACGGAGCACCCCGAGGACTGAGCACCCAGCACCCTGAGCACTGAGCACCCAGCACCTTGAGTACTGAGCACCGAGCACCTCGAGCACTGAGCACCCAGCACCCTGAGTACTGAGCACGCAGCACCCTGAGCACTGAGCACCCAGCACCCTGAGCACTGAGCACCCAGCACGCTGAGTACTGAGCACCCAACACCCAGAGTACTGAGCACCCAGCACCCTGAGCACTGAGCACCCAGCACCCTGAGTACTGAGCACCCAGCACCCTGAGTACTGAGCACCCAGCACCCTTAGTAATGAACACCCAGCACCCTGAGCACTGAGCACTGAGCACCCTGAGCACTGAGTACTGAGCACTGAGCACCCTGAGCACTGAGCACCCAGCACACCGAGTACTGAACACCCAGCACCCTGAGTACTGAACACCCAGCACCCTGAGCACTGAGCAGCCTGAGCACTGAGTAATGAGCAATGAGCACCCTGAGCACTGAGCACTCAGCACACCGGGTACTGAGCACCCAGCAACCTGAGTACTGAACACCCAGCACCCTGAGCACTGAGTACTGAGCACCCAGCACACCGAGCACTCAGCACTGATCACCCTGAGCACTGAGCACCCAGCACGCCGAGTACTGTGCACTGAGCACCCTGAGTACTGAGCACCAAGCACCCCGAGTACTGAGCACTGAGCAATCAGAGTACTGAGCACCCAGCACCCTGAGCACTGAGCACCCAGCACCCTGAGTACTGAGCACTGAGAACCCTGAGTACTTAGCACTGAGCACCCTGAGCACTGAGCACCCAGCACCCTGATTACTGAGCACGGTGCACCCCGAGTAATGAGCACCCAGCACCCTGAGTATTGAGCACCCAGCACCCGAGCACTGAGCACCCGGCACCCTGAGTACTGAGCACCCTGAGTACTGAGCACTGAGCAACCAGCACCCTGAGTACTGAGCACCCTGAGGACTGAGCACCCAGCACCCTGAGCACTGAGCACCCAGCACCCTGAGTACTGAGCCCTGATCCCCCTGAGCACTGAGCACCCAGCACCCCGAGCACTGAGCACCCAGCACCCTGAGTACTGAGCACCCAGCACCCTGAGTACTGAGCACCCAGCACCCTGGGCACTGAGCACCCAGCACCCTGAGTACTGAGCACCGAGCACCCTGAGTACTGAGCACACAGCACCCTGAGTACTGAGCACCCAGCACCCTGAGCACTGAGCACCTAGCACCCTGAGCACTGAGCACCCAGCTCCCTGAGTACTGAGCACCCAGCACCCTGAGTACTGAACACCCAGCACCCTGAGCACTGAGCACTGAGCACCCAGCACCCTGAGCACTGAGCACCCAGCACCCTGAGCACTGAGCACCCAGCACCCGAGCACTGAGCACACAGCACCCTGAGCACCCAGCACCCTGAGCACTGAGCACCCTGAGCACTGAGCACTGAGCACCCAGCACGCTGAGTACTGAGCACTGAGCACACAGCACCCTGAGTACTGAGCACACAGCACCCCGAGCACTGAGCACCCAGCGCCCCGAGCACTGAGCACCCAGCACCCCGAGCACTGAGCACCCAGCACCCTGAGTACTGAGCCCCCAGCACCCTGAGTACTGAGCACCAAGGACCCCGAGCACTGAGCACCCAGCACCCCGAGCACTGAACACCCAGCACCCTGAGTACTGAGCACACAGCACCCCGAGCACTGAGCACCCAGCACCCAGAGTACTGAGCACCCAGCACCCTGAGTACTGAGCACTGAGCACCCTGCGCACTGAGCACCCAGCACCCTGAGTACTGAGCACCCATCACCCTGAGTACTGAGCATTCAGCACCCTGAGTACTGAGCACCGAGCACCCCGAGCACTGAGCACCCAGCACCCTGAGCACGGAGCACCCCGAGGACTGAGCACCCAGCACCCTGAGCACTGAGCACCCAGCACCTTGAGTACTGAGCACCGAGCACCTCGAGCACTGAGCACCCAGCACCCTGAGTACTGAGCACGCAGCACCCTGAGCACTGAGCACCCAGCACCCTGAGCACTGAGCACCCAGCACGCTGAGTACTGAGCACACAACACCCAGAGTACTGAGCACCCAGCACCCTGAGCACTGAGCACCCAGCACCCTGAGTACTGAGCACCCAGCACCCTGAGCACTGAGCACCCAGCACCCTGAGTACTGAGCACTGAGCACCCTGAGCACTGAGCACCCCGCACACCGAGTACTGAACACCCAGGACCCTGAGTACTGAACACCCAGCACCCTGAGCACTGAGCACTGAGCACCCTGAGCACTGAGTAATGAGCACTGAGCACCCTGAGCACTGAGCACTCAGCACACCGAGTACTGAACACCCAGCACACTGAGTACTGAACACCCAGCACCCTGAGCACTGAGTACTGAGCAATGAGCACCCTGAGCACTGAGCACCCAGCACCCTGAGTACTGAGCACCCAGCACCCTGAGTACTGAACACCCAGCACCCTGAGCACTGAGCACTGAGCACCCAGCACCCCGAGCACTGAGCACTGATCACCCTGAGCACTGCGCACCCAGCACGCCGAGTACTGTGCACTGAGCACCCTGAGTACTGAGCACCAAGCACCCCGAGTACTGAGCACTGAGCAATCAGAGTACTGAGCACCCAGCACCCTGAGCACTGAACACCCAGCACCCTGAGTACTGAGCACTGAGCACCGAGCACCCCGAGCACTGAGCACCCAGCACCCTTAGTACTGAGCACCCAGCACCCTGAGCACTGAGCACCCAGCACCCTGAGCACTGAGCACCCAGCACCCCGAGCACTGAGCACCCAGCACCCTGAGTACTGAGCACCGAGCACCCTGAGCACTGAGCACCCAGCACCCTGAGTACTGAGAACCCAGCACCCTGACTACTGAGCAACCAGCACCCTGAGCACTGAGCACTGAGCACCCAGCACCCTGAGCACTGAGCACTGAGCACCCAGCACCCCGAGCACTGAGCACCCAGCAACCTGAGCACTGAGCACCCAGCACCCTGAGCACTGAGTACCCAGCACCCTGAGTAATGAGAACCCAGCACCCTGAGTACTGAGCACCCAGCACCCTGAGTACTGAGCACCCAGCACCCTGTGTACTGAGCACTGAGCACCGTGAGTACTAAGCACCCAGCACCCTGAGTACTGAGCACCCAGGACCCTGAGCACTGAGCACCGAGCACCCCGAGCACTGAGCACCCAGCACCCTGAGCACTCAGCACCCAGCACCCCGAGCACTGAGCACCCAGCACCCTGAGCACTGAGCACCCAGCACCCTGAGCACGGAGCACCCCGAGGACTGAGCACCCAGCACCCTGAGCACTGAGCACCCAGCACCCTGAGCACTGAGAACCCAGCACCCCGAGCACTGAGCACCCAGCACCCTGAGTACTGAGCACCCAACACCCAGAGTACTGAGCACCCAGCACCCTGAGCACTGAGCACCCAGCACCCTGAGTACTGAGCACCCAGCACCCTGAGTACTGAACACCCAGCTCCCTGAGCACTGAGCACTGAGCACCCTGAACACTGAGTACTGAGCACTGAGCACCCTGAGCACTGAGCACCCCGCACCCCGAGTACTGAGCACCCAGCACCCCGAGTACTGAGCACTGAGCACCCAGAGTACTGAGCACCAAGCACACCGAGTACTGAGCACTGAGCACACTGAGTACTGAGCACCCAGCACCCTGAGCACTGAGCACCCAGCACCCTGATTACTGAGCACTGAGAACCCTGAGTACTGAGCACCGTGCACCCCGAGCACTGAGCACCCAGCACCCTGAGAACGGAGCACCCCGAGGACTGAGCACCCAGCACCCTGAGCACTGAGCACCCAGCACCTTGAGTACTGAGCACCGAGCACCTCGAGCACTGAGCACCCAGCACCCTGAGTACTGAGCACGCAGCACCGTGAGCACTGAGCACCCAGCACCCTGAGCACTGAGCACCCAGCACGCTAAGTACTGAGCACCCAACACCCAGAGTACTGAGCACCCAGCACCCTGAGCACTGAACACCCAGCACCCTGAGTACTGAGCACCCAGCACCCTGAGTACTGAGCACCCAGCACCCTGAGTACTGAACACCCAGCACCCTGAGCACTGAGCACTGAGCACCCTGAGCACTGAGTACTGAGAACTGAGCACCCTGAGCACTGAGCACCCAGCACACCGAGTACTGAACACCCAGCACCCTGAGTACTGAACACCCAGCACCCTGAGCACTGAGCACTGAGCACCCTGAGCACTGAGTAATGAGCAATGAGCACCCTGAGCACTGAGCACACAGCACACCGAGTACTGAACACCCAGCACACTGAGTACTGAACACCCAGCACCCTGAGCACTGAGTAATGAGCACTGAGCACCCAGCACCCTGAGTACTGAGCACCCAGCACCCTGAGTACTGAACACCCAGCACCCTGAGCACTGAGCACTGTGCACCCTGAGCACTGAGCACTGATCACCCTGAGCACTGAGCACCCAGCACGCCGAGTACTGTGCACTGAGCACCCTGAGTACTGAGCACCAAGCACCCCGAGTACTGAGCACTGAGCAATCAGAGTACTGAGCACCCAGCACCCTGAGCACTGAGCACACAGCACCCTGAGTACTGAGCACTGAGAACCCTGAGTACTTAGCACTGAGCAACCTGAGCACTGAGCACCCAGCACCCTGATTACTGAGCACGGTGCACCCCGAGTAATGAGCACCCAGCACCCTGAGTACTGAGCACCCAGCACGCTGAGCACTGAGCACCCGGCACCCTGAGTACTGAGCACCCTGAGTACTGAGCACTGAGCAACCAGCACCCTGAGTACTGAGCACACTGAGGACTGAGCACCCAGCACCCTGAGCACTGAGCACCCAGCACCCTGAGTACTAAGCCCTGATCCCCCTGAGCACTGAGCACCCAGCACCCCGAGCACTGAGCACCCAGCACCCTGAGTACTGAGCACCCAGCACCCTGAGCACTGAGCACCCAGCACCCTGAGTACTGAGCACCCAGCACCCTGAGTACTGAGCACCCAGCACCCTGGGCACTGAGCACCCAGCACCCTGAGTACTGAGCACCGAGCACCCTGAGTACTGAGCACACAGCACCCTGAGTACTGAGCACCCAGCACCCTGAGCACTGAGCACCCAGCACCCTGAGCACTGAGCACCCAGCTCCCTGAGTACTGAGCACCCAGCACCCTGAGTACTGAACACCCAGCACCCTGAGCACTGAGCACTGAGCACCCAGCACCCTGAGCACTGAGCACTGAGCACCCAGCACCCTGAGCACTGAGCACCCAGCACCCGAGCACTGAGCACCCAGCACCCTGAGCACCCAGCACCCTGAGCTCTGAGCACCCTGAGCACTGAGCACTGAGCACCCAGCACGCTGAGTACTGAGCACTGAGCACACAGCACCCTGAGTACTGAGCACCCAGCACCCCGAGCACTGAGCACCCAGCGCCCCGAGCACTGAGCACCCAGCACCCCGAGCACTGAGCACCCAGCACCCTGAGTACTGAGCACAAAGCACCCTGAGTACTGAGCACCCAGCACCCCGAGCACTGAGCACCCAGCACCCCGAGCACTGAACACCCAGCACCCTGAGTACTGAGCACCCAGCACCCCGAACACTGAGCACCCAGCACCCTGAGTACTGAGCACCCAGCACCCTGAGTACTGAGCACTGAGCACCCTGAGCACTGAGCACCCGGCACCCCGAGCACTGAGCACCCAGCACCCTGAGTACTGAGCACCCATCACCCTGAGTACTGAGCATTCAGCACCCTGAGTACTGAGCACCGAGCACCCCGAGCACTGAGCACCCAGCACCCTGAGCACGGAGCACCCCGAGGACTGAGCACCCAGCACCCTGAGCACTGAGCACCCAGCACCTTGAGTACTGAGCACCGAGCACCTCGAGCACTGAGCACCCAGCACCCTGATTACTGAGCACGCAGCACCCTGAGCACTGAGCACCCTGCACCCTGAGCACTGAGCACCCAGCACCCTGAGTACTGAGCACCCAGCACCCTTAGTACTGAGCACCCAGCACCCTGAGTACTGAACACCCAGCACCCTGAGCACTGAGCACTGAGCACCCTGAGCACTGAGTACTGAACACTGAGCACCCTGAGCACTGAGCACCCCGCACACCGAGTACTGAACACCCAGCACCCTGAGTACTGAACACCCAGCACCCTGAGCACTGAGCACTGAGCACCCTGAGCACTGAGTAATGAGCACTGAGCACCCTGAGCACTGAGCACTCAGCACACCGAGTACTGAACACCCAGCACACTGAGTACTGAACACCCAGCACCCTGAGCACTGAGTACTGAGCACTGAGCACCCTGAGCACTGAGCACCCAGCACCCTGAGTACTGAGCACCCAGCACCCTGAGTACTGAACACCCAGCACCCTGAGCACTGAGCACTGAGCACCCAGCACCCCGAGCACTGAGCACTGATCACCCTGAGCACTGCGCACCCAGCACGCCAAGTACTGTGCACTGAGCACCCTGAGTACTGAGCACCAAGCACCCCGAGTACTGAGCACTGAGCAATCAGAGAACTGAGCACCCAGCACCCTGAGCACTGAACACCCAGCACCATGAGTACTGAGCACTGAGCACCGAGCACCCCGAGCACTGAGCACCCAGCACCCTTAGTACTGAGCACCCAGCACACTGAGCACTGAGCACCCAGCACCCTGAGCACTGAGCACCCAGCACCCCGAGCACTGAGCACCCAGCACCCTGAGCACTGAGCACCCAGCACCCTGAGCACTGAGTACCCAGCACCCTGAGTACTGAGAACCCAGCACCCTGAGTACTGAGCACCCAGCACCCTGAGTACTGAGCACTCAGCACCCTGAGTACTGAGCACCGAGCACCCCGAGCACTGAGCACCCAGCACCTTGAGCACTGAGCACCCTGAGGACTGAGCACCCAGCACCCTGAGCACTGAGCACCCAGCTCCCCGAGCACTGAGCACCCAGCACCCTGAGTACTGAGCACCCAGCAACCTGAGTACTGAGCACTGAGCACCCTGAGTACTGAGCACCGAGGACCCTGAGCACTGAGCACCCAGCACGCTGAGTACTGAGCACTGAGCACCCTGAGTACTGAGCACCGAGCACGCTCAGTACTGAGCACCCAGCACCCTGAGCACTGAGCAGCCAGCACCCTCAGCACTGAGCACCCAGCACCCCGAGCACTGAGCACCCAGCACCCTGAGCACTGAGCACCCAGCACCCTGAGTACTGAGCACCCAGCACCCCGAGTACTGAGCACCCAGCACCCTGAGCACTGAGCACCCAGCACCCTGAGCACTCAGCACCCAGCACCCCGAGCACTGAGCACCCAGCACCCTGAGCACTGAGCACCCAGCACCCTGAGCACGGAGCACCCCGAGGACTGAGCACCCAGCACCCTGAGCACTGAGCACCCAGCACCCTGAGCACTGAGAACCCAGCACCCTGAGCACTGAGCACCCAGCACCCTGAGTACTGAGCACCCAACACCCAGAGTACTGAGCACCCAGCACCCTGAGCACTGAGCACCCAGCACCCTGAGTACTGAGCACCCAGCACCCTGAGTACTGAACACCCAGCTCCCTGAGCACTGAGCACTGAGCACCCTGAACACTGAGTACTGAGGACTGAGCACCCTGAGCACTGAGCACCCAGCACCCCGAGTACTGAGCACCCAGCACCCCGAGTACTGAGCACTGAGCACCCAGAGTTCTGAGCACCAAGCACACCGAGTACTGAGCACTGAGCACACTGAGTACTGAGCACCCAGCACCCTGAGCACTGAGCACCCAGCACCCTGAGTACTGAGCACTGAGAACCCTGAGTACTGAGCACCGTGCACCCCGAGCACTGAGCACCCAGCACCCTGAGAACGGAGCACCCCGAGGACTGAGCACCCAGCACCCTGAGCACTGAGCACCCAGCACCTTGAGTACTGAGCACCGAGCACCTCGAGCACTGAGCACCCAGCACCCTGAGTACTGAGCACGCAGCACCCTGAGCACTGAGCACCCAGCACCCTGAGCACTGAGCACCCAGCACGCTAAGTACTGAGCACCCAACACCCAGAGTACTGAGCACCCAGCACCCTGAGCACTGAACACCCAGCACCCTGAGTACTGAGCACCCAGCACCCTGAGTACTGAGTACCCAGCACCCTGAGTACTGAACACCCAGCACCCTGAGCACTGAGCACTGAGCACCCTGAGCACTGAGTACTGAGAACTGAGCACCCTGAGCACTGAGCACCCAGCACACCGAGTACTGAACACCCAGCACCCTGAGTACTGAACACCCAGCACCCTGAGCACTGAGCACTGAGCACCCTGAGCACTGAGTAATGAGCAATGAGCACCCTGAGCACTGAGCACACAGCACACCGAGTACTGAACACCCAGCACACTGAGTACTGAACACCCAGCACCCTGAGCACTGAGTAATGAGCACTGAGCACCCAGCACCCTGAGTACTGAGCACCCAGCACCCTGAGTACTGAACACCCAGCACCCTGAGCACTGAGCACTGTGCACCCTGAGCACTGAGCACTGATCACCCTGAGCACTGAGCACCCAGCACGCCGAGTACTGTGCACTGAGCACCCTGAGTACTGAGCACCAAGCACCCCGAGTACTGAGCACTGAGCAATCAGAGTACTGAGCACCCAGCACCCTGAGCACTGAGCACCCAGCACCCTGAGTACTGAGCACTGAGAACCCTGAGTACTTAGCAATGAGCAACCTGAGCACTGAGCACCCAGCACCCTGATTACTGAGCACGGTGCACCCCGAGTAATGAGCACCCAGCACCCTGAGTACTGAGCACCCAGCACCCCGAGCACTGAGCACCCGGCACCCTGAGTACTGAGCACCCTGAGTACTGAGCACTGAGCAACCAGCACCCTGAGTACTGAGCACCCTGAGTACTGAGCACTGAGCAACCAGCACCCTGAGTACTGAGCACCCTGAGCACTGAGCACCCAGCACCCTGAGTACTAAGCCCTGATCCCCCTGAGCACTGAGCACCCAGCACCCCGAGCACTGAGCACCCAGCACCCTGAGTACTGAGCACCCAGCACCCTTAGTACTGAGCACCCAGCACCCTGAGTACTGAACACCCAGCACCCTGAGCACTGAGCACTGAGCACCCTGAGCACTGAGTACTGAGCACTGAGCACCCTGAGCACTGAGCACCCCGCACACCGAGTACTGAACACCCAGCACCCTGAGTACTGAACACCCAGCACCCTGAGCACTGAGCACTGAGCACCCTGAGCACTGAGTAATGAGCACTGAGCACCCTGAGCACTGAGCACTCAGCACACCGAGTACTGAACACCCAGCACACTGAGTACTGAACACCCAGCACCCTGAGCACTGAGTACTGAGCACTGAGCACCCTGAGCACTGAGCACCCAGCACCCTGAGTACTGAGCACCCAGCACCCTGAGTACTGAACACCCAGCACCATGAGCACTGAGCACTGAGCACCCAGCACCCCGAGCACTGAGCACTGATCACCCTGAGCACTGCGCACCCAGCACGCCGAGTACTGTGCACTGAGCACCCTGAGTACTGAGCACCAAGCACCCCGAGTACTGAGCACTGAGCAATCAGAGAACTGAGCACCCAGCACCCTGAGCACTGAACACCCAGCACCCTGAGTACTGAGCACTGAGCACCGAGCACCCCGAGCACTGAGCACCCAGCACCCTTAGTACTGAGCACCCAGCACACTGAGCACTGAGCACCCAGCACCCTGAGCACTGAGCACCCAGCACCCCGAGCACTGAGCACCCAGCACCCTGAGCACTGAGCACCCAGCACCCTGAGCACTGAGTACCCAGCACCCTGAGTACTGAGAACCCAGCACCCTGAGTACTGAGCACATAGCACCCTGAGTATTGAGCACTCAGCACCCTGAGTACTGAGCACCGAGCACCCCGAGCACTGAGCACCCAGCACCTTGAGCACTGAGCACCCTGAGGACTGAGCACCCAGCACCCTGAGCACTGATCACCCAGGTCCCCGAGCACTGAGCACCCAGCACCCTGAGTACTGAGCACCCAGCAACCTGAGTACTGAGCACTGAGCACCCTGAGTACTGAGCACCGAGGACCCTGAGCACTGAGCACCCAGCACGCTGAGTACTGAGCACCCAGCACCCTGAGCACTGAGCAGCCAGCACCCTCAGCACTGAGCACCCAGCACCCCGAGCACTGAGCACCCAGCACCCTGAGCACTGAGCACCCAGCACCCTGAGTACTGAGCACCCAGCACCCCGAGTACTGAGCACCCAGCACCCTGAGCACTGAGCACCCAGCACCCTGAGCACTCAGCACCCAGCACCCCGAGCACTGAGCACCCAGCACCCTGAGCACTGAGCACCCAGCACCCTGAGCACGGAGCACCCCGAGGACTGAGCACCCAGCACCCTGAGCACTGAGCACCCAGCACCCTGAGCACTGAGAACCCAGCACCCCGAGCACTGAGCACCCAGCACCCTGAGTACTGCGCACCCAACACCCAGAGTACTGAGCACCCAGCACCCTGAGCACTGAGCACCCAGCACCCTGAGTACTGAGCACCCAGCACCCTGAGTACTGAACACCCAGCTCCCTGAGCACTGAGCACTGAGCACCCTGAACACTGAGTACTGAGCACTGAGCACCCTGAGCACTGAGCACCCAGCACCCCGAGTACTGAGCACCCAGCACCCCGAGTACTGAGCACTGAGCACCCAGAGTACTGAGCACCAAGCACACCGAGTACTGAGCACTGAGCACACTGAGTACTGAGCACCCAGCACCCTGAGCACTGAGCACCCAGCACCCTGAGTACTGAGCACTGAGAACCCTGAGTACTGAGCACCGTGCACCCCGAGCACTGAGCACCCAGCACCCTGAGAACGGAGCACCCCGAGGACTGAGCACCCAGCACCCTGAGCACTGAGCACCCAGCACCCTGAGTACTGAGCACTGAGAACCCTGAGTACTGAGCACCGTGCACCCCGAGCACTGAGCACCCAGCACCCTGAGAACGGAGCACCCCGAGGACTGAGCACCCAGCACCCTGAGCACTGAGCACCCAGCACCCTGAGCACTGAGCACCCAGCACGCTAAGTACTGAGCACCCAACACCCAGAGTACTGAACACCCAGCACCCTGAGCACTGAGCACTGAGCACCCTGAGCACTGAGTACTGAGAACTGAGCACCCTGAGCACTGAGCACCCAGAACACCGAGTACTGAACACCCAGCACCCTGAGTACTGAACACCCAGCACCCTGAGTACTGAGCACCCAGCACCCTGAGTACTGAGCACCCAGCACCCTGAGTACTGAACACCCAGCACCCTGAGCACTGAGCACTGAGCACCCTGAGCACTGAGTACTGTGAACTGAGCACCCTGAGCACTGAGCACCCAGCACACCGAGCACTGAACACCCAGCACCCTGAGTACTGAGCACCCAGCACCCTGAGTACTGAGCACCCAGCACCCTGAGTACTGAACACCCAGCACCCTGAGCACTGAGCACTGAGCACCCTGAGCACTGAGTACTGAGAACTGAGCACCCTGAGCACTGAGCACCCAGCACACCGAGTACTGAACACCCAGCACCCTGAGTACTGAACACCCAGCACCCTGAGCACTGAGCACTGAGCACCCTGAGCACTGAGTAATGAGCAATGAGCACCCTGAGCACTGAGCACACAGCACACCGAGTACTGAACACCCAGCACACTGAGTACTGAACACCCAGCACCCTGAGCACTGAGTAATGAGCACTGAGCACCCAGCACCCTGAGTACTGAGCACCCAGCACCCTGAGTACTGAACACCCAGCACCCTGAGCACTGAGCACTGTGCACCCTGAGCACTGAGCACTGATCACCCTGAGCACTGAGCACCCAGCACGCCGAGTACTGTGCACTGAGCACCCTGAGTACTGAGCACCAAGCACCCCGAGTACTGAGCACTGAGCAATCAGAGTACTGAGCACCCAGCACCCTGAGCACTGAGCACCCAGCACCCTGAGTACTGAGCACTGAGAACCCAGCACCCTGAGCACTGAGCACTGAGCACCCAGCACCCTGAGCACTGAGCACCCAGCACCCTGATTACTGAGCACGGTGCACCCCGAGTAATGAGCACCCAGCACCCTGAGTAATGAGCACCCAGCACCCCGAGCACTGAGCACCCGGCACCCTGAGTACTGAGCACCCTGAGTACTGAGCACTGTGCAACCAGCACCCTGAGTACTGAGCACACTGAGGACTGAGCACCCAGCACCCTGAGCACTGAGCACCCAGCACCCTGAGTACTAAGCCCTGATCCCCCTGAGCACTGAGCACCCAGCACCCCGAGCACTGAGCACCCAGCACCCTGAGTACTGAGCACCCAGCACCCTGAGCACTGAGCACCCAGCACCCTGAGTACTGAGCACCCAGCACCCTGAGTACTGAGCACCCAGCACCCTGGGCACTGAGCACCCAGCACCCTGAGTACTGAGCACCGAGCACCCTGAGTACTGAGCACACAGCACCCTGAGTACTGAGCACCCAGCACCCTGAGCACTGAGCACCCAGCACCCTGAGCACTGAGCACCCAGCTCCCTGAGTACTGAGCACCCAGCACCCTGAGTACTGAACACCCAGCACCCTGAGCACTGAGCACTGAGCACCCAGCACCCTGAGCACTGAGCACTGAGCACCCAGCACCCTGAGCACTGAGCACCCAGCACCCGAGCACTGAGCACCCAGCACCCTGAGCACCCAGCACCCTGAGCACTGAGCACCCTGAGCACTGAGCACTGAGCACCCAGCACGCTGAGTACTGAGCACTGAGCACACAGCACCCTGAGTACTGAGCACCCAGCACCCCGAGCACTGAGCACCCAGCGCCCCGAGCACTGAGCACCCAGCACCCCGAGCACTGAGCACCCAGCACCCTGAGTACTGAGCACAAAGCACCCTGAGTACTGAGGACCCAGCACCCCGAGCACTGAGCACCCAGCACCCCGAGCACTGAACACCCAGCACCCTGAGTACTGAGCACCCAGCACCCCGAACACTGAGCACCCAGCACCCTGAGTACTGAGCACCCAGCACCCTGAGTACTGAGCACTGAGCACCCTGAGCACTGAGCACCCGGCACCCCGAGCACTGAGCACCCAGCACCCTGAGTACTGAGCACCCATCACCCTGAGTACTGAGCATTCAGCACCCTGAGTACTGAGCACCGAGCACCCGAGCACTGAGCACCCAGCACCCTGAGCACGGAGCACCCCGAGGACTGAGCACCCAGCACCCTGAGCACTGAGCAACCAGCACCTTGAGTACTGAGCACCGAGCACCTCGAGCACTGAGCACCCAGCACCCTGATTACTGAGCACGCAGCACCCTGAGCACTGAGCACCCTGCACCCTGAGCACTGAGCACCCAGCACCCTGAGTACTGAGCACCCAGCACCCTTAGTACTGAGCACCCAGCACCCTGAGTACTGAACACCCAGCACCCTGAGCACTGAGCACTGAGCACCCTGAGCACTGAGTACTGAGCACTGAGCACCCTGAGCACTGAGCACCCCGCACACCGAGTACTGAACACCCAGCACCCTGAGTACTGAACACCCAGCACCCTGAGCACTGAGCACTGAGCACCCTGAGCACTGAGTAATGAGCACTGAGCACCCTGAGCACTGAGCACTCAGCACACCGAGTACTGAACACCCAGCACACTGAGTACTGAACACCCAGCACCCTGAGCACTGAGTACTGAGCACTGAGCACCCTGAGCACTGAGCACCCAGCACCCTGAGTACTGAGCACCCAGCACCCTGAGTACTGAACACCCAGCACCCTGAGCACTGAGCACTGAGCACCCAGCACCCCGAGCACTGAGCACTGATCACCCTGAGCACTGCGCACCCAGCACGCCGAGTACTGTGCACTGAGCACCCTGAGTACTGAGCACCAAGCACCCCGAGTACTGAGCACTGAGCAATCAGAGAACTGAGCACCCAGCACCCTGAGCACTGAACACCCAGCACCCTGAGTACTGAGCACTGAGCACCGAGCACCCCGAGCACTGAGCACCCAGCACCCTTAGTACTGAGCACCCAGCACACTGAGCACTGAGCACCCAGCACCCTGAGCACTGAGCACCCAGCACCCCGAGCACTGAGCACCCAGCACCCTGAGCACTGAGCACCCAGCACCCTGAGCACTGAGTACCCAGCACCCTGAGTACTGAGAACCCAGCACCCTGAGTACTGAGCACCCAGCACCCTGAGTACTGAGCACTCAGCACCCTGAGTACTGAGCACCGAGCACCCCGAGCACTGAGCACCCAGCACCTTGAGCACTGAGCACCCTGAGGACTGAGCACCCAGCACCCTGAGCACTGAGCACCCAGCTCCCCGAGCACTGAGAACCCAGCACCCTGAGTACTGAGCACCCAGCAACCTGAGTACTGAGCACTGAGCACCCTGAGTACTGAGCACCGAGGACCCTGAGCACTGAGCACCCAGCACGCTGAGTACTGAGCACTGAGCACCCTGAGTACTGAGCACCGAGCACGCTGAGTACTGAGCACCCAGCACCCTGAGCACTGAGCAGCCAGCACCCTCAGCACTGAGCACCCAGCACCCCGAGCACTGAGCACCCAGCACCCTGAGCACTGAGCACCCAGCACCCTGAGTACTGAGCACCCAGCACCCCGAGTACTGAGCACCGAGCACCCCGAGCAGTGAGCACCCAACACCCTGAGTACTGAGCACCCAGCAGCCTGAGTACTGAGCACTGAGCACCCCTAGTACTGAGCACCCAGCAGCCCGAGCACTGAGCACCCAGCACCCTGAGTACTGAGAACAGATCACCCTGAGTACTGAGCACCCAGCACCCTGAGTACTGAGCCCCCAGCACCCTGAGTACTGAACACCCATCACCCCGAGCACTGAGCACCCAGCACCCCGAGAATGAGCACCCAGCACCCTGAGTACTGAGAACCGAGCACCCTGTGTACTGAGCACCCAGCACCCTGAGTACTGAGCCCCCAGCACCCTGAGTACTGAGCACCCAGCACCCCGAGCACTGAGCACCCAGCACCCTGAGAATGAGCACCCAGCACCCTGAGTACTGAGCACCCAGCACCCTGAGTACTGAGCACTAAGCACCCAGAGCACTGAGCACACAGCACCCCGAGCACGGAGCACCCAGGACCCCGAGCACTGAGTACTGAGCACCCAGCACCCTGAGTACTGAGCACCGAGCACCCCGATCACTGAGCACCCAGCACCCTGAGCACTGAGCACACAGCACCCTGAGCACTGAGCACCCAGCACCCCGAGTACTGAGCACTGAGCACCCAGAGTACTGAGCACCAAGCACACCGAGTACTGAGCACTGAGCACACTGAGTACTGAGCACCCAGCACCCTGAGCACTGAGCACCCAGCACCCTGAGTACTGAGCACTGAGAACCCTGAGTACTGAGCACCGAGCACCCCGAGCACTGAGCACCCAGCACCCTGAGCACGGAGCACCCCGAGGACTGAGCACCCAGCACCCTGAGCACTGAGCACCCAGCACCTTGAGAACTGAGCACCGAGCACCTCGAGCACTGAGCACCCAGCACCCTTAGTACTGAGCACCCAGCACCCTGAGCACTGAGCACCCAGCCCCCTGAGCACTGAGCACCCAGCACCCCGAGCACTGAGCACCCAGCACCCTGAGTACTGAGCACGCAGCACCCTGAGCACTGAGCACCCAGGACCCTGAGCACTGAGCACCCAGCACGCTGAGTACTGAGCACCCAACACCCAGAGTACTGAGCACCCAGCACCCTGAGCACTGAGCACCCAGCACCCTGAGTACTGAGCACCCAGCACCCTGAGTACTGAGCACCCAGCACCCTGAGTACTGAACACCCAGCACCCTGAGCACTGAGCACTGAGCACCCTGAGCACTGAGTACTGAGAACTGAGCACACTGAGCACTGAGCACCCAGCACACCGAGTACTGAACACCCAGCACCCTGAGTACTGAACACCCAGCACCCTGAGCACTGAGCACTGAGCACCCTGAGCACTGAGTAATGAGCAATGAGCACCCTGAGCACTGAGCACTCAGCACACCGAGTACTGAACACCCAGCACACTGAGTACTGAACACCCAGCACCCTGAGCACTGAGTACTGAGCACTGAGCACCCTGAGCACTGAGCACCCAGCACCCTGAGTACTGAGCACCCAGCACCCCGAGTACTGAACACCCAGCACCCTGAGCACTGAGCACTGAGCACCCTGAGCACTGAGCACTGATCACCCTGAGCACTGAGCACCAAGCACGCCGAGTACTGTGCACTGAGCACCCTGAGTACTGAGCACCAAGCACCCCGAGTACTGAGCACTGAGCAATCAGAGTACTGAGCACCCAGCACCCTGAGCACTGAGCACCCAGCACCCTGAGTACTGAGCACTGAGAACCCTGAGTACTTAGCACTGAGCACCCGGAGCACTGAGCACCCAGCACCCTGATTACTGAGCACGGTGCACCCCGAGTAATGAGCACCCAGCACCCTGAGTACTGAGCACCCAGCACCCCGAGCACTGAGCACCCGGCACCCTGAGTACTGAGCACCCTGAGTACTGAGCACTGAGCAACCAGCACCCTGAGTACTGAGCACACTGAGGACTGAGCACCCAGCACCCTGAGCACTGAGCACCCAGCACCCAGAGTACTGAGCCCTGATCCACCTGAGCACTGAGCACCCAGCACCCCGAGCACTGAGCACCCAGAACCCTGAGTACTGAGCACCCAGCACCCTGAGCACTGAGCACCCAGCACCCTGAGTACTGAGCACCCAGCACCCTGAGTACTGAGCACCCAGCACCCTGAGCACTGAGCACCCAGCACCCTGAGTACTGAGCACCCAGCACCCTTAGTACTGAACACCCAGCACCTTGAGTACTGAACACCCAGCACCCTGAGCACTGAGCACTGAGCACCCTGAGCACTGAGTACTGAGCACTGAGCACCCTGAGCACTGAGCACTCAGCACACCGAGTACTGAACACTCAGCACACTGAGTACTGAACACCCAGCACCCTGAGCACTGAGTACTGAGCACTGAGAACCCTGAGCACTGAGCACCCAGCACCCTGAGTACTGAGCACCCAGCACCCTGAGTACTGAACACCCAGCACCCTGAGCACTGAGCACTGAGCACCCAGCACCCCGAGCACTGAGCACTGATCACCCTGAGCACTGCGCACCCAGCACGCCGAGTACTGTGCACTGAGCACCCTGAGTACTGAGCACCAAGCACCCCGAGTACTGAGCACCCAGCACCCTGAGCACTGAACACCCAGCACCCTGAGTACTGAGCACTGAGCACCGAGCACCCCGAGCACCGAGCACCCAGCACCCTTAGTACTGAGCACCCAGCACCCTGAGCACTGAGCACCCAGCACCTTGAGCACTGAGCACCCTGAGGACTGAGCACCCAGCACCCTGAGCACTGAGCACCGATCACCCTGAGCACTGAGCACCCAGCACCCCGAGCACTGAGCACCCAGCACCCTGAGTACTGAGCACCCAGCACCCTGAGTACTGAGCACTGAGCACCCTGAGTACTGAGCACCGAGGACCCTGAGCACTGAGCACCCAGCACGCTGAGTACTGAGCACTGAGCACCCTGAGTACTGAGCACCGAGCACGCTGAGTACTGAGCACCCAGCACCCTGAGCACTGAGCAGCCAGCACCCTCAGCACTGAGCACCCAGCACCCCGAGCACTGAGCACCCAGCACCCTGAGCACTGAGCACCCAGCACCATGAGTACTGAGCACCCAGCACCCCGAGTACTGAGCACCGAGCACCCCGAGCAGTGAGCACCCAGCACCCTGAGTACTGAGAACAGATCACCCTGAGTACTGAGCACCCAGCACCCTGAGTACTGAGCCCCCAGCACCCTGAGTACTGAACACCCAGCACCCCGAGCACTGAGCACCCAGCACCCCGAGCACTGAGCACCCAGCACCCTGAGTACTGAGCACCCAGCACCCTAAGTACTGAGCACTGAGCACCCCTAGTACTGAGCACCCAGCAGCCCGAGCACTGAGCACCCAGCACCCTGAGTACTGAGAAGAGATCACCCTGAGTACTGAGCACCCAGCACCCTGAGTACTGAGCCCCCAGCACCCTGAGTACTGAACACCCAGCACCCCGAGCACTGAGCACCCAGCACCCCGAGAATGAGCACCCAGCACCCTGAGTACTGAGAACCGAGCACCCTGAGTACTGAGCCCCCAGCACCCTGAGTACTGAGCACCCAGCACCCCGAGCACTGAGCACCCAGCACCCTGAGAATGAGCACCCAGCACCCTGAGTACTGAGCACCCAGCACCCTGAGTACTGAGCACTAAGCACCCAGAGCACTGAGCACACAGCACCCCGAGCACGGAGCACCCAGGACCCCGAGCACTGAGTACTGAGCACCCAGCACCCCGAGCACTGAGCACCCAGCACCCTGAGCACTGAGCACCCAGCACCCTGAGTACTGAGCACCCAGCACCCCGAGTACTGAGCACCGAGCACCCCGAGCAGTGAGCACCCAACACCCTGAGTACTGAGCACCCAGCAGCCTGAGTACTGAGCACTGAGCACCCCTAGTACTGAGCACCCAGCAGCCCGAGCACTGAGCACCCAGCACCCTGAGTACTGAGAACAGATCACCCTGAGTACTGAGCACCCAGCACCCTGAGTACTGAGCCCCCAGCACCCTGAGTACTGAACACCCATCACCCCGAGCACTGAGCACCCAGCACCCCGAGAATGAGCACCCAGCACCCTGAGTACTGAGAACCGAGCACCCTGTGTACTGAGCACCCAGCACCCTGAGTACTGAGCCCCCAGCACCCTGAGTACTGAGCACCCAGCACCCCGAGCACTGAGCACCCAGCACCCTGAGAATGAGCACCCAGCACCCTGAGTACTGAGCACCCAGCACCCTGAGTACTGAGCACTAAGCACCCAGAGCACTGAGCACACAGCACCCCGAGCACGGAGCACCCAGGACCCCGAGCACTGAGTACTGAGCACCCAGCACCCTGAGTACTGAGCACCGTGCACCCCGATCACTGAGCACCCAGCACCCTGAGCACTGAGCACACAGCACCCTGAGCACTGAGCACCCAGCACCCCGAGTACTGAGCACTGAGCACCCAGAGTACTGAGCACCAAGCACACCGAGTACTGAGCACTGAGCACACTGAGTACTGAGCACCCAGCACCCTGAGCACTGAGCACCCAGCACCCTGAGTACTGAGCACTGAGAACCCTGAGTACTGAGCACCGAGCACCCCGAGCACTGAGCACCCAGCACCCTGAGCACGGAGCACCCCGAGGACTGAGCACCCAGCACCCTGAGCACTGAGCACCCAGCACCTTGAGTACTGAGCACCGAGCACCTCGAGCACTGAGCACCCAGCACCCTGAGTACTGAGCACGCAGCACCCTGAGCACTGAGCACCCAGCACCCTGAGCACTGAGCACCCAGCACGCTGAGTACTGAGCACCCAACACCCAGAGTACTGAGCACCCAGCACCCTGAGCAATGAGCACCCAGCACCCTGAGTACTGAGCACCCAGCACCCTGAGTACTGAGCACCCAGCACCCTGAGTACTGAACACCCAGCACCCTGAGCACTGAGCACTGAGCACCCTGAGCACTGAGTACTGAGAACTGAGCACACTGAGCACTGAGCACCCAGCACACCGAGTACTGAACACCCAGCACCCTGAGTACTGAACACCCAGCACCCTGAGCACTGAGCACTGAGCACCCTCAGCACTGAGTAATGAGCAATGAGCACCCTGAGCACTGAGCACTCAGCACACCGAGTACTGAACACCCAGCACACTGAGTACTGAACACCCAGCACCCTGAGCACTGAGTACTGAGCACTGAGCACCCTGAGCACTGAGCACCCAGCACCCTGAGTACTGAGCACCCAGCACCCCGAGTACTGAACACCCAGCACCCTGAGCACTGAGCACTGAGCACCCTGAGCACTGAGCACTGATCACCCTGAGCACTGAGCACCCAGCACGCCGAGTACTGTGCACTGAGCACCCTGAGTACTGAGCACCAAGCACCCCGAGTACTGAGCACTGAGCAATCAGAGTACTGAGCACCCAGCACCCTGAGCACTGAGCACCCAGCACCCTGAGTACTGAGCACTGAGAACCCTGAGTACTTAGCACTGAGCACCCGGAGCACTGAGCACCCAGCACCCTGATTACTGAGCACGGTGCACCCCGAGTAATGAGCACCCAGCACCCTGAGTACTGAGCACCCAGCACCCCGAGCACTGAGCACCCGGCACCCTGAGTACTGAGCACCCTGAGTACTGAGCACTGAGCAACCAGCACCCTGAGTACTGAGCACACTGAGGACTGAGCACCCAGCACCCTGAGCACTGAGCACCCAGCACCCTGAGTACTGAGCCCTGATCCACCTGAGCACTGAGCACCCAGCACCCCGAGCACTGAGCACCCAGAACCCTGAGTACTGAGCACCCAGCACCCTGAGCACTGAGCACCCAGCACCCTGAGTACTGAGCACCCAGCACCCTGAGTACTGAGCACCCAGCACCCTGAGCACTGAGCACCCAGCACCCTGAGTACTGAGCACCCAGCACCCTTAGTACTGAGCACCCAGCACCTTGAGTACTGAACACCCAGCACCCTGAGCACTGAGCACTGAGCACCCTGAGCACTGAGTACTGAGCACTGAGCACCCTGAGCACTGAGCACTCAGCACACCGAGTACTGAACACCCAGCACACTGAGTACTGAACACCCAGCACCCTGAGCACTGAGTACTGAGCACTGAGCACCCTGAGCACTGAGCACCCAGCACCCTGAGTACTGAGCACCCAGCACCCTGAGTACTGAACACCCAGCACCCTGAGCACTGAGCACTGAGCACCCAGCACCCTGAGCACTGAGCACTGATCACCCTGAGCACTGCGCACCCAGCACGCCGAGTACTGTGCACTGAGCACCCTGAGTACTGAGCACCAAGCACCCCGAGTACTGAGCACCCAGCACCCTGAGCACTGAACACCCAGCACCCTGAGTACTGAGCACTGAGCACCGAGCACCCCGAGCACCGAGCACCCAGCAACCTTAGTACTGAGCACCGAGCACCCTGAGCACTGAGCACCCAGCACCCTGAGCACTGAGCACCCAGCAGCCCGATCACTGAGCACCCAGCACCCTGAGCACTGAGCACCCAGCACCCTGAGCACTGAGTACCCAGCACCCTGAGTACTGAGAACCCAGCACCCTGAGTACTGAGCACCCAGCACCCTGAGTACTGAGCACTCATCACCCTGAGTACTGAGCACCAAGCACCCTGAGCACTGAGCACCCAGCACCTTGAGCACTGAGCACCCTGAGGACTGAGCACCCAGCACCCTGAGCACTGAGCACCGATCACCCTGAGCACTGAGCACCCAGCACCCCGAGCACTGAGCACCCAGCACCCTGAGTACTGAGCACCCAGCACCCTGAGTACTGAGCACTGAGCACCCTGAGTACTGAGCACCGAGGACCCTGAGCACTGAGCACCCAGCACGCTGAGTACTGAGCACTGAGCACCCTGAGTACTGAGCACCGAGCACGCTGAGTACTGAGCACCCAGCACCCTGAGCACTGAGCAGCCAGCACCCTCAGCACTGAGCACCCAGCACCCCGAGCACTGAGCACCCAGCACCCTGAGCACTGAGCACCCAGCACCATGAGTACTGAGCACCCAGCACCCCGAGTACTGAGCACCGAGCACCCCGAGCAGTGAGCACCCAGCACCCTGAGTACTGAGAACAGATCACCCTGAGTACTGAGCACCCAGCACCCTGAGTACTGAGCCCCCAGCACCCTGAGTACTGAACACCCAGCACCCCGAGCACTGAGCACCCAGCACCCCGAGCACTGAGCACCCAGCACCCTGAGTACTGAGCACCCAGCACCCTAAGTACTGAGCACTGAGCACCCCTAGTACTGAGCACCCAGCAGCCCGAGCACTGAGCACCCAGCACCCTGAGTACTGAGAAGAGATCACCCTGAGTACTGAGCACCCAGCACCCTGAGTACTGAGCCCCCAGCACCCTGAGTACTGAACACCCAGCACACCGAGCACTGAGCACCCAGCACCCCGAGAATGAGCACCCAGCACCCTGAGTACTGAGAACCGAGCACAGTGAGTACTGAGCCCCCAGCACCCTGAGTACTGAGCACCCAGCACCCCGAGCACTGAGCACCCAGCACCGTGAGAATGAGCACCCAGCACCCTGAGTACTGAGCACCCAGCACCCTGAGTACTGAGCACTAAGCACCCAGAGCACTGAGCACACAGCACCCCGAGCACGGAGCACCCAGGACCCCGAGCACTGAGTACTGAGCACCCAGCACCCTGAGTACTGAGCACCCAGCACCCCGATCACTGAGCACCCAGCACCCTGAGCACTGAGCACCCAGCACCCTGAGCACTGAGCACCCATCACCCTGAGTACTGAGCACCCAACACCCAGAGTACTGAGCACCCAGCACCCTGAGCACTGAGCACCCAGCACCCTGAGTACTGAGCACCCAGCACCCTGAGTACTGAGCACCCAGCACCCTGAGTACTGAACACCCAGCACCCTGAGCACTGAGCACTGAGCACCCTGAGCACTGAGTACTGAGAACTGAGCACACTGAGCACTGAGCACCCAGCACACCGAGTTCTGAACACCCAGCACCCTGAGTACTGAACATCCAGCACCCTGAGCACTGAGCACTGAGCACCCTGAGCACTGAGTAATGAGCAATGAGCACCCTGAGCACTGAGCACTCAGCACACCGAGTACTGAACACCCAGCACCCTGAGCACTGAGTACTGAGCACTGAGCACCCTGAGCACTGAGCACCCAGCACCCTGAGTACTGAGCACCCAGCACCCCGAGTACTGAACACCCAGCACCCTGAGCACTGAGCACTGAGCACCCTGAGCACTGAGCACTGATCACCCTGAGCACTGAGCACCGAGCACGCCGAGTACTGTGCACTGAGCACCCTGAGTACTGAGCACCAAGCACCCCGAGTACTGAGCACTGAGCAATTAGAGTACTGAGCACCCAGCACCCTGAGCACTGAGCACCCAGCACCCTGAGTACTGAGCACTGAGAACCCTGAGTACTTAGCACTGAGCACCCGGAGCACTGAGCACCCAGCACCCTGATTACTGAGCACGGTGCACCCCGAGTAATGAGCACCCAGCACCCTGAGTACTGAGCACCCAGCACCCCGAGCACTGAGCACCCGGCACCCTGAGTACTGAGCACCCTGAGTACTGAGCACTGAGCAACCAGCACCCTGAGTACTGAGCACACTGAGGACTGAGCACCCAGCACCCTGAGCACTGAGCAACCAGCACCCTGAGTACTGAGCCCTGATCCACCTGAGCACTGAGCACCCAGCACCCCGAGCACTGAGCACCCAGAACCCTGAGTACTGAGCACCCAGCACCCTGAGCACTGAGCACCCAGCACCCTGAGTACTGAGCACCCAGCACCCTGAGTACTGAGCACCCAGCACCCTGAGCACTGAGCACCCAGCACCCTGAGTACTGAGCACCCAGCACACTTAGTACTGAGCACCCAGCACCTTGAGTACTGAACACCCAGCACCCTGAGCACTGAGCACTGAGCACCCTGAGCACTGAGTACTGAGCACTGAGCACCCTGAGCACTGAGCACCCCGCACACCAAGTACTGAACACCCAGCACCCTGAGTACTGAACACCCAGCACCCTGAGCACTGAGCACCCTGAGCACTGAGTAATGAGCACTGAGCACCCTGAGCACTGAGCACTCAGCACACCGAGTACTGAACACCCAGCACACTGAGTACTGAACACCCAGCACCCTGAGCACTGAGTACTGAGCACTGAGCACCCTGAGCACTGAGCACCCAGCACCCTGAGTACTGAGCACCCAGCACCCTGAGTACTGAACACCCAGCACCCTGAGCACTGAGCACTGAGCACCCAGCACCCCGAGCACTGAGCACTGATCACCCTGAGCACTGCGCACCCAGCACGCCGAGTACTGTGCACTGAGCACCCTGAGTACTGAGCACCAAGCACCCCGAGTACTGAGCACCCAGCACCCTGAGCACTGAACACCCAGCACCCTGAGTACTGAGCACTGAGCACCGAGCACCCCGAGCACCGAGCACCCAGCACCCTTAGTACTGAGCACCCAGCACCCTGAGCACTGAGCACCCAGCACCCTGAGCACTGAGCACCCAGCAGCCCGAGCACTGAGCACCCAGCACCCTGAGCACTGAGCACCCAGCACCCTGAGCACTGAGTACCCAGCACCCTGAGTACTGAGAACCCAGCACCCTGAGTACTGAGCACCCAGCACCCTGAGTACTGAGCACTCAGCACCCTGAGTACTGAGCACCAAGCACCCCGAGCACTGAGCATCCAGCACCTTGAGCACTGAGCACCCTGAGGACTGAGCACCCAGCACCCTGAGCACTGAGCACCGATCACCCTGAGCACTGAGCACCCAGCACCCCGAGCACTGAGCACCCAGCACCCTGAGTACTGAGCACCGAGGACCCTGAGCACTGAGCACCCAGCACGCTGAGTACTGAGCACTGAGCACCCTGAGTACTGAGCACCGAGGACCCTGAGCACTGAGCACCCAGCACCCTGAGTACTGAGCACCCAGTACCCTGAGCACTGAGCACCCAGCACGCTGAGTACTGAGCACTGAGCACCCTGAGTACTGAGCACCGAGGACACTGAGCACTGAGCACCCAGCACGCTGAGTACTGAGCACTGAGCACCCTGAGTACTGAGCACCGAGGACCCTGAGCACTGAGCACCCAGCACGCTGAGTACTGAGCACTGAGCACCCTGAGTACTGAGCACCGAGCACGCTGAGTACTGAGCACCCAGCACCCTGAGCACTGAGCAGCCAGCACCCTCAGCACTGAGCACCCAGCACCCCGAGCACTGAGCACCCAGCACCCTGAGCACTGAGCACCCAGCACCATGAGTACTGAGCACCCAGCACCCCGAGTACTGAGCACCGAGCACCCCGAGCAGTGAGCACCCAGCACCCTGAGTACTGAGAACAGATCACCCTGAGTACTGCGCACCCAGCACCCTGAGTACTGAGCCCCCAGCACCCTGAGTACTGAACACCCAGCACCCCGAGCACTGAGCACCCAGCACCCCGAGCACTGAGCACCCAGCACCCTGAGTACTGAGCACCCAGCACCCTAAGTACTGAGCACTGAGCACCCCTAGTACTGAGCACCCAGCAGCCCGAGCACTGAGCACCCAGCACCCTGAGTACTGAGAAGAGATCACCCTGAGTACTGAGCACCCAGCACCCTGAGTACTGAACACCCAGCACCCCGAGCACTGAGCACCCAGCACCCCGAGAATGAGCACCCAGCACCCTGAGTACTGAGAACCGAGCACCCTGAGTACTGAGCCCCCAGCACCCTGAGTACTGAGCACCCAGCACCCCGAGCACTGAGCACCCAGCACCCTGAGAATGAGCACCCAGCACCCTGAGTACTGAGCACCCAGCACCCTGAGTACTGAGCACTAAGGACCCAGAGCACTGAGCACACAGCACCCCGAGCACGGAGCACCCAGGACCCCGAGCACTGAGTACTGAGCACCCAGCACCCTGAGTACTGAGCACCCAGCACCCCGATCACTGAGCACCCAGCACCCTGAGCACTGAGCACCCAGCACCCTGAGCACTGAGCACCCATCACCCTGAGTACTGAGCACCCAGCACGCTGAGTACTGAGCACCCAGCACCTCGAGCACTGAGCACCCAGCACCCTGAGTACTGAGCACTGAGCACCCAGCACCCAGAGCACTGAGCACCCAGCACCCTGTGTACTGAGCACTGAGCACCCTGAGTACTAAGCACCCAGCACCCTGAGTACTGAGCACCCAGGACCGAGAGCACTGAGCACCGAGCACCCCGAGCACTGAGCACCCAGCACCCTGAGCACTCAGCACCCAGCACCCCGAGCACTGAGCACCCAGCACCCTGAGCACTGAGCACCCAGCACCCTGAGCACGGAGCACCCCGAGGACTGAGCACCCAGCACCCTGAGCACTGAGCACCCAGCACCCTGAGCACTGAGCACCCAGCACCCCGAGCATTGAGCACCCAGCACCCTGAGTACTGAGCACCCAACACCCAGAGTACTGAGCACTCAGCACCCTGAGCACTGAGCACCCAGCACCCTGAGTACTGAGCACCCAGCACCCTGAGTACTGAACACCCAGCTCCCTGAGCACTGAGCACTGAGCACCCTGAGCACTGAGTACTGAGCACTGAGCACCCTGAGCACTGAGCACCCAGCACCCCGAGTACTGAGCACCCAGCACCCCGAGCACTGAGCACCCAGCGCCCCGAGCACTGAGCACCCAGCAGCCCGAGCACTGAGCACTGAGCACCCTGAGCACTGAGCACCCAGCACCCCGAGTACTGAGCACTGAGCACCCAGAGTACTGAGCACCAAGCACACCGAGTACTGAGCACTGAGCACACTGAGTACTGAGCACCCAGCACCCTGAGCACTGAGCACTGAGCACCCTGAGTACTGAGCACTGAGAACCCTGAGTACTGAGCACCGAGCACCCTGAGTACTGATCACCCAGCACCCTGATCACGGAGCACCCCGAGGACTGAGCACCCAGCACCCTGAGCACTGAGCACCCAGCACCTTGAGTACTGAGCACCGAGCACCCTGAGCACTGAGCACCCAGCACCCTGAGTACTGAGCACCCAGCACCCTGAGCACTGAGCACCCAGCACCCTGAGCACTGAGCACGCAGCACCCCGAGCACTGAGCACCCAGCACCCTGAGTACTGAGCACCCAGCACCATGAGTACTGAGCACCCAGCACCCTGAGTACTGAGCACCCAGCACCCTGAGCACTGAGCACCCAGCACCCGGAGTACTGAGCACCCAGCACCCTGAGTACTGAGCAACCAGCACCCTGAGCACTGAGCACTGAGCACCCAGCACAATGAGCACTGAGCACTGAGCACCCAGCACCCCGAGCACTGAGGACCCAGCACCCTGAGCACTGAGCACCCAGCACCCTGAGCACTGAGCACCCAGCACCCTGAGTACTGAGCACCCAGCACCCTGAGTACTGAGCACCCAGCATCCTGAGTACTGAGCACTCAGCACCCTGAGTACTGAGCACCGAGCACCCCGAGCACTGAGCACCCAGCACCCTGAGCACTGAGCACCCTGAGGACTGAGCACCCAGCACCCTGAGCACTGAGCACCGATCACCCTGAGCACTGAGCACCCAGCACCCCGAGCACTGAGGACTGAGCACCCTGAGCACTGAGTACTGAGCACCCAGCACCCTGAGCACTGAGCACCCTGCACCCTGAGTACTGAGCACCCAGCACCCTGAGTACTGAACACCCAGCACCCTGAGCACTGAGCACCCAGCACGCTGAGTACTGAGCACTGAGCACACAGCACACTGAGTACTGAGCACCCAGCACCCCGTGCACTGAGCACCCAGCACCCCGAGCACTGAGCACCCAGCACCCCGAGCACTGAGCACCCAGCACCCCGAGCACTGAGCACCCAGCACCCCTAGCACTGAGCACCCAGCACCCTGAGTACTGAGCACCCAGCACCCTGAGCACTGAGCACCCAGCACCCTGAGTACTGAGCACCCAGCACACTGAGTACTGAGCACTGAGCACCCTGAGCACTGAGCACCCAGCACCCCGAGCACTGAGCACCCAGCACCCTGAGTACTGAGCACCCATCACCCTGAGTACTGAGCACTCAGCACCCCGAGTACTGAGCACCGAGCACCCCGAGCACTGAGCACCCAGCACCCTGAGCACTGAGCACCCAGCACCTTGAGTACTGAGCACCGAGCACCTCGAGCACTGAGCACCCAGCACCCTGAGTACTGAGCACCCAGCACCCTGAGCACTGAGCACCCAGCACCCTGAGCACTGAGCACCCAGCACTCTGAGTACTGAGCAAACAAAACCCAGAGTACTGAGCACCCAGCACCCTAAGCACTGACCACCCAGCACCTTGAGTACTGAGCACCCAGCACCCTGAGTACTGAACACCCAGCACCCTGAGTACTGAACACCCAGCACCCTGAGCACTGAGCACTGAGCACCCTGAGCACTGAGTACTGAGAACTGAGCACACTGAGCACTGAGCACCCAGCACACCGAGTACTGAACACCCAGCACCCTGAGTACTGAACACCCAGCACCCTGAGCACTGAGCACTGAGCACCCTGAGCACTGAGTAATGAGCAATGAGCACCCTGAGCACTGAGCACTCAGCACACCGAGTACTGAACACCCAGCACACTGAGTACTGAACACCCAGCACCCTGAGCACTGAGTACTGAGCACTGAGCACCCTGAGCACTGAGCACCCAGCACCCTGAGTACTGAGCACCCAGCACCCCGAGTACTGAACACCCAGCACCCTGAGCACTGAGCACTGAGCACCCTGAGCACTGAGCACTGATCACCCTGAGCACTGAGCACCCAGCACGCCGAGTACTGTGCACTGAGCACCCTGAGTACTTAGCACTGAGCACCCGGAGCACTGAGCACCCAGCACCCTGATTACTGAGCACGGTGCACCCCGAGTAATGAGCACTGAGCAATCAGAGTACTGAGCACCCAGCACCCTGAGCACTGAGCACCCAGAACCCTGAGTACTGAGCACTGAGAACCCTGAGTACTTAGCACTGAGCACCCGGAGCACTGAGCACCCAGCACCCTGATTACTGAGCACGGTGCACCCCGAGTAATGAGCACCCAGCACCCTGAGTACTGAGCACCCAGCACCCCGAGCACTGAGCACCCGGCACCCTGAGTACTGAGCACCCTGAGTACTGAGCACTGAGCACCCAGCACCCTGAGTACTGAGCACCCAGCACCCTGAGCACTGAGCACCCAGCACCCTGAGTACTGAGCCCTGATCCACCTGAGCACTGAGCACCCAGCACCCCGAGCACTGAGCACCCAGAACCCTGAGTACTGAGCACCCAGCACCCTGAGCACTGAGCACCCAGCACCCTGAGTACTGAGCACCCAGCACCCTGAGTACTGAGCACCCAGCACCCTGAGCACTGAGCACCCAGCACCCTGAGTACTGAGCACCCAGCACCCTTAGTACTGAGCACCCAGCACCTTGAGTACTGAACACCCAGCACCCTGAGCACTGAGCACTGAGCACCCTGAGCACTGAGTACTGAGCACTGAGCACCCTGAGCACTGAGCACTCAGCACACCGAGTACTGAACACCCAGCACACTGAGTACTGAACACCCAGCACCCTGAGCACTGAGTACTGAGCACTGAGCACCCTGAGCACTGAGCACCCAGCACCCTGAGTACTGAGCACCCAGCACCCTGAGTACTGAACACCCAGCACCCTGAGCACTGAGCACTGAGCACCCAGCACCCCGAGCACTGAGCACTGATCACCCTGAGCACTGCGCACCCAGCACGCCGAGTACTGTGCACTGAGCACCCTGAGTACTGAGCACCAAGCACCCCGAGTACTGAGCACCCAGCACCCTGAGCACTGAACACCCAGCACCCTGAGTACTGAGCACTGAGCACCGAGCACCCCGAGCACCGAGCACACAGCACCCTTAGTACTGAGCACCCAGCACCCTGAGCACTGAGCACCCAGCACCCTGAGCATTGAGCACCCAGCAGCCCGATCACTGAGCACCCAGCACCCTGAGCACTGAGCACCCAGCACCCTGAGCACTGAGTACCCAGCACCCTGAGTACTGAGAACCCAGCACCCTGAGTACTGAGCACCCAGCACCCTGAGTACTGAGCACTCAGCACCCTGAGTACTGAGCACCAAGCACCCCGAGCACTGAGCACCCAGCACCTTGAGCACTGAGCACCCTGAGGACTGAGCACCCAGCACCCTGAGCACTGAGCACCGATCACCCTGAGCACTGAGCACCCAGCACCCCGAGCACTGAGCACCCAGCACCCTGAGCACTGAGCACCGATCACCCTGAGCACTGAGCACCCAGCACCCCGAGCACTGAGCACCCAGCACCCTGAGTACTGAGCACCCAGCACCCTGAGTACTGAGCACCGAGCACCCCGAGCAGTGAGCACCCAGCACCCTGAGTACTGAGAACAGATCACCCTGAGTACTGAGCACCCAGCACCCTGAGTACTGAGCCCCCAGCACCCTGAGTACTGAACACCCAGCACACCGAGCACTGAGCACCCAGCACCCCGAGCACTGAGCACCCAGCACCCTGAGTACTGAGCACCCAGCACCCTAAGTACTGAGCACTGAGCACCCCTAGTACTGAGCACCCAGCAGCCCGAGCACTGAGCACCCAGCACCCTGAGTACTGAGAAGAGATCACCCTGAGTACTGAGCACCCAGCACCCTGAGTACTGAGCCCCCAGCACCCTGAGTACTGAACACCCAGCACCCCGAGCACTGAGCACCCAGCACCCCGAGAATGAGCACCCAGCACCCTGAGTACTGAGAACCGAGCACCCTGAGTACTGAGCCCCCAGCACCCTGAGTACTGAGCACCCAGCACCCCGAGCACTGAGCACCCAGCACCCTGAGAATGAGCACCCAGCACCCTGAGTACTGAGCACCCAGCACCCTGAGTACTGAGCACTAAGCACCCAGAGCACTGAGCACACAGCACCCCGAGCACGGAGCACCCAGGACCCCGAGCACTGAGTACTGAGCACCCAGCACCCTGAGTACTGAGCACCCAGCACCCCGATCACTGAGCACCCAGCACCCTGAGCATTGAGCACCCAGCACCCTGAGCACTGAGCACCCATCACCCTGAGTACTGAGCACCCAACACCCAGAGTACTGAGCACCCAGCACCCTGAGCACTGAGCACCCAGCACCCTGAGTACTGAGCACCCAGCACCCTGAGTACTGAGCACCCAGCACCCTGAGTACTGAACACCCAGCACCCTGAGCACTGAGCACTGAGCACCCTGAGCACTGAGTACTGAGAACTGAGCACACTGAGCACTGAGCACCCAGCACACCGAGTACTGAACACACAGCACCCTGAGTACTGAACACCCAGCACCCTGAGCACTGAGCACTGAGCACCCTGAGCACTGAGTAATGAGCAATGAGCACCCTGAGCACTGAGCACTCAGCACACCGAGTACTGAACACCCAGCACACTGAGTACTGAACACCCAGCACCCTGAGCACTGAGTACTGAGCACTGAGCACCCTGAGCACTGAGCACCCAGCACCCTGAGTACTGAGCACCCAGCACCCCGAGTACTGAACACCCAGCACCCTGAGCACTGAGCACTGAGCACCCTGAGCACTGAGCACTGATCACCCTGAGCACTGAGCACCCAGCACGCCGAGTACTGTGCACTGAGCACCCTGAGTACTGAGCACCAAGCACCCCGAGTACTGAGCACTGAGCAATCAGAGTACTGAGCACCCAGCACCCTGAGCACTGAGCACCCAGCACCCTGAGTACTGAGCACTGAGAACCCTGAGTACTTTGCACTGAGCACCCGGAGCACTGAGCACCCAGCACCCTGATTACTGAGCACGGTGCACCCCGAGTAATGAGCACCCAGCACCCTGAGTACTGAGCACCCAGCACCCCGAGCACTGAGCACCCGGCACCCTGAGTACTGAGCACCCTGAGTACTGAGCACTGAGCAACCAGCACCCTGAGTACTGAGCACACTGAGGACTGAGCACCCAGCACCCTGAGCACTGAGCAACCAGCACCCTGAGTACTGAGCCCTGATCCACCTGAGCACTGAGCACCCAGCACCCCGAGCACTGAGCACGCAGAACCCTGAGTACTGAGCACCCAGCACCCTGAGCACTGAGCACCCAGCACCCTGAGTACTGAGCACCCAGCACCCTGAGTACTGAGCACCCAGCACCCTGAGCACTGAGCACCCAGCACCCTGAGTACTGAGCACCCAGCACACTTAGTACTGAGCACCCAGCACCTTGAGTACTGAACACCCAGCACCCTGAGCACTGAGCACTGAGCACCCTGAGCACTGAGTACTGAGCACTGAGCACCCTGAGCACTGAGCACCCCGCACACCGAGTACTGAACACCCATCACCCTGAGTACTGAACACCCAGCACCCTGAGCACTGAGCACCCTGAGCACTGAGTAATGAGCACTGAGCACCCTGAGCACTGAGCACTCAGCACACCGAGTACTGAACACCCAGCACACTGAGTACTGAACACCCAGCACCCTGAGCACTGAGTACTGAGCACTGAGCACCCTGAGCACTGAGCACCCAGCACCCTGAGTACTGAGCACCCAGCACCCTGAGTACTGAACACCCAGCACCCTGAGCACTGAGCACTGAGCACCCAGCACCCCGAGCACTGAGCACTGATCACCCTGAGCACTGCGCACCCAGCACGCCGAGTACTGTGCACTGAGCACCCTGAGTACTGAGCACCAAGCACCCCGAGTACTGAGCACCCAGCACCCTGAGCACTGAACACCCAGCACCCTGAGTACTGAGCACTGAGCACCGAGCACCCCGAGCACCGAGCACCCAGCACCCTTAGTACTGAGCACCCAGCACCCTGAGCACTGAGCACCCAGCACCCTGAGCACTGAGCACCCAGCAGCCCGAGCACTGAGCACCCAGCACCCTGAGCACTGAGTACCCAGCACCCTGAGTACTGAGAACCCAGCACCCTGAGTACTGAGCACCCAGCACCCTGAGTACTGAGCACTCAGCACCCTGAGTACTGAGCACCAAGCACCCCGAGCACTGAGCACCCAGCACCTTGAGCACTGAGCACCCTGAGGACTGAGCACCCAGCACCCTGAGCACTGAGCACCGATCACCCTGAGCACTGAGCACCCAGCACCCCGAGCACTGAGCACCCAGCACCCTGAGTACTGAGCACCCAGTACCCTGAGCACTGAGCACCCAGCACGCTGAGTACTGAGCACTGAGCACCCTGAGTACTGAGCACCGAGGACCCTGAGCACTGAGCACCCAGCACGCTGAGGACTGAGCACTGAGCACCCTGAGTACTGAGCACCGAGGACCCTGAGCACTGAGCACCCAGCACCCTGAGTACTGAGCACCCAGTACCCTGAGCACTGAGCACCCAGCACGCTGAGTACTGAGCACTGAGCACCCTGAGTACTGAGCACCGAGGACCCTGAGCACTGAGCACCCAGCACGCTGAGTACTGAGCACTGAGCACCCTGAGTACTGAGCACCGAGGACCCTGAGCACTGAGCACCCAGCACGCTGAGTACTGAGCAGCCAGCACCCTCAGCACTGAGCACCCAGCACCCCGAGCACTGAGCACCCAGCACCCTGAGCACTGAGCACCCAGCACCATGAGTACTGAGCACCCAGCACCCCGAGTACTGAGCACCGAGCACCCCGAGCAGTGAGCACCCAGCACCCTGAGTACTGAGAACAGATCACCCTGAGTACTGAGCACCCAGCACCCTGAGTACTGAGCCCCCAGCACCCTGAGTACTGAACACCCAGCACCCCGAGCACTGAGCACCCAGCACCCCGAGCACTGAGCACCCAGCACCCTGAGTACTGAGCACCCAGCACCCTAAGTACTGAGCACTGAGCACCCCTAGTACTGAGCACCCAGCAGCCCGAGCACTGAGCACCCAGCACCCTGAGTACTGAGAAGAGATCACCCTGAGTACTGAGCACCCAGCACCCTGAGTACTGAGCCCCCAGCACCCTGAGTACTGAACACCCAGCACCCCGAGCACTGAGCACCCAGCACCCCGAGAATGAGCACCCAGCACCCTGAGTACTGAGAACCGAGCACCCTGAGTACTGAGCCCCCAGCACCCTGAGTACTGAGCACCCAGCACCCCGAGCACTGAGCACCCAGCACCCTGAGAATGAGCACCCAGCACCCTGAGTACTGAGCACCCAGCACCCTGAGTACTGAGCACTAAGCACCCAGAGCACTGAGCACACAGCACCCCGAGCACGGAGCACCCGGGACCCCGAGCACTGAGTACTGAGCACCCAGCACCCTGAGTACTGAGCACCCAGCACCCCGATCACTGAGCACCCAGCACCCTGAGCACTGAGCACCCAGCACCCTGAGCACTGAGCACCCATCACCCTGAGTACTGAGCACCCAGCACGCTGAGTACTGAGCACCCAGAGCACTGAGCACACAGCACCCCGAGCACGGAGCACCCGGGACCCCGAGCACTGAGTACTGAGCACCCAGCACCCTGAGTACTGAGCACTCAGCACCCTGAGTACTGAGCACCGAGCACCCCGAGCACTGAGCACCCAGCACCCTGAGTACTGAGCACTGAGCACCCAGCACCCAGAGCACTGAGCACCCAGCACCCTGTGTACTGAGCACTGAGCACCCTGAGTACTAAGCACCCAGCACCCTGAGTACTGAGCACCCAGGACCGAGAGCACTGAGCACCGAGCACCCCGAGCACTGAGCACCCAGCACCCTGAGCACTCAGCACCCAGCACCCCGAGCACTGAGCACCCAGCACCCTGAGCACTGAGCACCCAGCACCCTGAGCACGGAGCACCCCGAGGACTGAGCACCCAGCACCCTGAGCACTGAGCACCCAGCGCCCTGAGCACTGAGCACCCAGCACCCCGAGCACTGAGCACCCAGCACCCTGAGTACTGAGCACCCAACACCCAGAGTACTGAGCACTCAGCACCCTGAGCACTGAGCACCCAGCACCCTGAGTACTGAGCACCCAGCACCCTGAGTACTGAACACCCAGCTCCCTGAGCACTGAGCACTGAGCACCCTGATCACTGAGTACTGAGCACTGAGCACCCTGAGCACTGAGCACCCAGCACCCCGAGTACTGAGCACCCAGCACCCCGAGCACTGAGCACCCAGCGCCCCGAGCACTGAGCACCCAGCAGCCCGAGCACTGAGCACTGAGCACCCTGAGCACTGAGCACCCAGCACCCCGAGTACTGAGCACTGAGCACCCAGAGTACTGAGAACCAAGCACACCGAGTACTGAGCACTGAGCACACTGAGTACTGAGCACCCAGCACCCTGAGCACTGAGCACCCAGCACCCTGAGTACTGAGCACTGAGAACCCTGAGTACTGAGCACCGAGCACCCTGAGTACTGATCACCCAGCACCCTGATCACGGAGCACCCCGAGGACTGAGCACCCAGCACCCTGAGCACTGAGCACCCAGCACCTTGAGTACTGAGCACCGAGCACCCTGAGCACTGAGCACCCAGCACCCTGAGTACTGAGCACCCAGCACCCTGAGCACTGAGCACCCAGCACCCTGAGCACTGAGCACGCAGCACCCCGAGCACTGAGCACCCAGCACCCTGAGTACTGAGCACCCAGCACCATGAGTACTGAGCACCCAGCACCCTGAGTACTGAGCACCCAGCACCCTGAGCACTGAGCACCCAGCACCCGGAGTACTGAGCACCCAGCACCCTGAGTACTGAGCAACCAGCACCCTGAGCACTGAGCACTGAGCACCCAGCACAATGAGCACTGAGCACTGAGCACCCAGCACCCCGAGCACTGAGGACCCAGCACCCTGAGCACTGAGCACCCAGCACCCTGAGCACTGAGCACCCAGCACCCTGAGTACTGAGCACCCAGCACCCTGAGTACTGAGCACCCAGCATCCTGAGTACTGAGCACTCAGCACCCTGAGTACTGAGCACCGAGCACCCCGAGCACTGAGCACCTAGCACCCTGAGCACTGAGCACCCTGAGGACTGAGCACCCAGCACCCTTAGCACTGAGCACCGATCACCCTGAGCACTGAGCACCCAGCACCCCGAGCACTGAGGACTGAGCACCCTGAGCACTGAGTACTGAGCACCCAGCACCCTGAGCACTGAGAACCCAGCACCCTGAGTACTGAGCACCCAGCACCCTGAGTACTGAACACCCAGCACCCTGAGCACTGAGCACCCAGCACGCTGAGTACTGAGCACTGAGCACACAGCACACTGAGTACTGAGCACCCAGCACCCCGAGCACTGAGCACCCAGCACCCCGAGCACTGAGCACCCAGCACCCCGAGCACTGAGCACCCAGCACCCTGAGTACTGAGCACCCAGCACCCCGAGCACTGAGCACCCAGCACCCCTAGCACTGAGCAACCAGCACCCTGAGTACTGAGCACCCAGCACCCTGAGCACTGAGCACCCAGCACCCTGAGTACTGAGCACCCAGCACACTGAGTACTGAGCACTGAGCACCCTGAGCACTGAGCACCCAGCACCCCGAGCACTGAGCACCCAGCACCCTGAGTACTGAGCACCCATCACCCTGAGTACTGAGCACTCAGCACCCCGAGTACTGAGCACCGAGCACCCCGAGCACTGAGCACCCAGCACCCTGAGCACTGAGCACCCAGCACCTTGAGTACTGAGCACCGAGCACCTCGAGCACTGAGCACCCAGCACCCTGAGTACTGAGCACCCAGCACCCTGAGCACTGAGCACCCAGCACCCTGAGCACTGAGCACCCAGCACCCTGAGTACTGAGCAAACAAAACCCAGAGTACTGAGCACCCAGCACCCTGAGCACTGACCACCCAGCACCTTGAGTACTGAGCACCCAGCACCCTGAGTACTGAACACCCAGCACCCTGAGCACTGAGTACTGAGCACCCTGAGAACTGAGTACTGAGCACTGAGCACCCTGAGCACTGAGCACCCAGCACACCGAGTACTGAGCACCCAGCACCCTGAGTACTGAACACCCAGCACCCTGAGCACTGAGTACTGAGCACCCAGCACCCTGAATACTGAGCACCCAGCACCCTGAGCACTGAGCCCTGAGCACCCAGCACCCTGAGCACTGAGCACCCAGCACCATGAGTACTGAGCACCCAGCACCCCGAGTACTGAGCACCGAGCACCCCGAGCAGTGAGCACCCAGCACCCTGAGTACTGAGAACAGATCACCCTGAGTACTGAGCACCCAGCACCCTGAGTACTGAGCCCCCAGCACCCTGAGTACTGAACACCCAGCACCCCGAGCACTGAGCACCCAGCACCCCGAGCACTGAGCACCCAGCACCCTGAGTACTGAGCACCCAGCACCCTAAGTACTGAGCACTGAGCACCCCTAGTACTGAGCACCCAGCAGCCCGAGCACTGAGCACCCAGCACCCTGAGTACTGAGAAGAGATCACCCTGAGTACTGAGCACCCAACACCCTGAGTACTGAGCCCCCAGCACCCTGAGTACTGAACACCCAGCACCCCGAGCACTGAGCACCCAGCACCCCGAGAATGAGCACCCAGCACCCTGAGTACTGAGAACCGAGCACCCTGTGTACTGAGCACCCAGCACCCTGAGTACTGAGCCCCCAGCACCCTGAGTACTGAGCACCCAGCACCCCGAGCACTGAGCACCCAGCACCCTGAGAATGAGCACCCAGCACCCTGAGTACTGAGCACCCAGCACCCTGAGTACTGAGCACTAAGCACCCAGAGCACTGAGCACACAGCACCCCGAGTACGGAGCACCCAGGACCCCGAGCACTGAGTACTGAGCACCCAGCACCCTGAGTACTGAGCACCCAGCACCCCGATCACTGAGCACCCAGCACCCTGAGCACTGTGCACCCAGCACCCTGAGCACTGAGCACGCATCACCCTGAGTACTGAGCACCCAGCACGCTGAGTACTGAGCACCCAGCACCCCGAGCACTGAGCACCCAGCACCCTGAGTACTGAGCACTGAGCACCCAGCACCCAGAGCACTGAGCACCCAGCACCCTGTGTACTGAGCACTGAGCACCCTGAGTACTAAGCACCCAGCACCCTGAGTACTGAGCACCCAGGACCGAGAGCACTGAGCACCGAGCACCCCGAGCACTGAGCACCCAGCACCCTGAGCACTCAGCACCCAGCACCCCGAGCACTGAGCACCCAGCACCCTGAGCACTGAGCACCCAGCACCCTGAGCACGGAGCACCCCGAGGACTGAGCACCCAGCACCCTGAGCACTGAGCACCCAGCACCCTGAGCACTGAGCAGCCAGCACCCCGAGCACTGAGCACCCAGCACCCTGAGTACTGAGCACCCAACACCCAGAGTACTGAGCACTCAGCACCCTGAGCACTGAGCACCCAGCACCCTGAGTACTGAGCACCCAGCACCCTGAGTACTGAACACCCAGCTCCCTGAGCACTGAGCACTGAGCACCCTGAGCACTGAGTACTGAGCACTGAGCACCCTGAGCACTGAGCACCCAGCACCCCGAGTACTGAGCACCCAGCACCCCGAGCACTGAGCACCCAGCGCCCCGAGCACTGAGCACCCAGCACCCCGAGCACTGAGCACTGAGCACCCTGAGCACTGAGCACCCAGCACCCCGAGTACTGAGCACTGAGCACCCAGAGTACTGAGCACCAAGCACACCGAGTACTGAGCACTGAGCACACTGAGTACTGAGCACCCAGCACCCTGAGCACTGAGCACCCAGCACCCTGAGTACTGAGCACTGAGAACCCTGAGTACTGAGCACCGAGCACCCTGAGTACTGATCACCCAGCACACTGATCACGGAGCACCCCGAGGACTGAGCACCCAGCACCCTGAGCACTGAGCACCCAGCACCTTGAGTACTGAGCACCGAGCACCCTGAGCACTGAGCACCCAGCACCCTGAGTACTGAGCACCCAGCACCCTGAGCACTGAGCACCCAGCACCCTGAGCACTGAGCACGCAGCACCCCGAGCACTGAGCACCCAGCACCCTGAGTACTGAGCACCCAGCACCATGAGAACTGAGCACCCAGCACCCTGAGTACTGAGCACCCAGCACCCTGAGCACTGAGCACCCAGCACCCGGAGTACTGAGCACCCAGCACCCTGAGTACTGAGCAACCAGCATCCTGAGCACTGAGCACTGAGCACCCAGCACAATGAGCACTGAGCACTGAGCACCCAGCACCCCGAGCACTGAGGACCCAGCACCCTGAGCACTGAGCACCCAGCACCCTGAGCACTGAGCACCCAGCACCCTGAGTACTGAGCACCCAGCACCCTGAGTACTGAGCACCCAGCATCCTGAGTACTGAGCACTCAGCACCCTGAGTACTGAGCACCGAGCACCCCGAGCACTGAGCACCCAGCACCCTGAGCACTGAGCACCCTGAGGACTGAGCACCCAGCACCCTGAGCACTGAGCACCGATCACCCTGAGCACTGAGCACCCAGCACCCCGAGCACTGAGGACTGAGCACCCTGAGCACTGAGTACTGAGCACCCAGCACCCTGAGCACTGAGCACCCAGCACCCTGAGTACTGAGCACCCAGCACCCTGAGTACTGAACACCCAGCACCCTGAGCACTGAGCACCCAGCACGCTGAGTACTGAGCACTGAGCACACAGCACACTGAGTACTGAGCACCCAGCACCCCGAGCACTGAGCACCCAGCGCCCCGAGCACTGAGCACCCAGCACCCCGAGCACTGAGCACCCAGCACCCTGAGTACTGAGCACCCAGCACCCCGAGCACTGAGCACCCAGCACCCCTAGCACTGAGCACCCAGCACCCTGAGTACTGAGCACCCAGCACCCTGAGCACTGAGCACCCAGCACCCTGAGTACTGAGCACCCAGCACACTGAGTACTGAGCACTGAGCAACCTGAGCACTGAGCACCCAGCACCCCGAGCACTGAGCACCCAGCACCCTGAGTACTGAGCACCCATCACCCTGAGTACTGAGCACTCAGCACCCCGAGTACTGAGCACCGAGCACCCCGAGCACTGAGCACCCAGCACCCTGAGCACTGAGCACCCAGCACCTTGAGTACTGAGCACCGAGCACCTCGAGCACTGAGCACCCAGCACCCTGAGTACTGAGCACCCAGCACCCTGAGTACTGAGCACCCAGCACCCTGAGCACTGAGCACCCAGCACCCTGAGTACTGAGCAAACAAAACCCAGAGTACTGAGCACCCAGCACCCTGAGCACTGACCACCCAGCACCTTGAGTACTGAGCACCCAGCACCCTGAGTACTGAACACCCAGCACCCTGAGCACTGAGCCCTGAGCACCCAGCACCCTGAGCACTGAGCACTGAGCACCCAGCACCCCGAGCACTGAGCACCCAGCACCCCGAGCACTGAGCACCCAGCACCCTTAGCACTGAGCACCCAGCACCCTGAGCACTGAGCACCCAGCACCCTGAGTACTGAGCACCCAGCACCCTGAGTACTGAGCACCCAGCACCCTGAGTACTGAGCACTCAGCACCCTGAGTACTGAGCACAGAGTACCATGAGCACTGAGCATCCAGCACCTTGAGCACTGAGCACCCTGAGGACTGAGCACCCAGCACCCTGAGCATTGAGCACTGAGCACCCTGAGCACTGAGTACTGAGCACTGAGCACCCTGAGCACTGAGCACCCAGCACCCCGAGTACTGAGCACCCAGCACGCCGAGCACTGAGCACCCAGCGCCCCGAGCACTGAGCACCCAGCACCCCGAGCACTGAGCACTGAGCACCCTGAGCACTGAGCACCCAGCACCCCGAGTACTGAGCACTGAGCACCCAGAGTACTGAGCACCAAAAACACCGAGTACTGAGCACTGAGCACACTGAGTACTGAGCACCCAGCACCCTGAGCACTGAGCACCCAGCACCCTGAGTACTGAGCACTCAGAACCCTGAGTACTGAGCACCGAGCACCCTGAGTACTGATCACCCAGCACCCTGATCACGGAGCACCCCGAGGACTGAGCACCCAGCACCCTGAGCACTGAGCACCCAGCACCTTGAGTACTGAGCACCGAGCACCCTGAGCACTGAGCACCCAGCACCCTGAGTACTGAGCACCCAGCACCCTGAGCACTGAGCACCCAGCACCCTGAGTATTGAGCACCCAGCACCCTGACTACTGAGCACTGAGCACCCTGAGCACTGAGCACCCAGCACACCGAGCACTGAGCACCCAGCAACCTGAGTACTGAGCACCCATCACCCTGAGTACTGAGCACTCAGCACCCCGAGTACTGAGCACCGAGCACCCCGAGCACTGAGCACCCAGCACCCTGAGCACTGAGCACCCAGCACCTTGAGTACTGAGCACCGAGCACCTCGAGCACTGAGCACCCAGCACCCTGAGTACTGAGCACCCAGCACCCTGAGCACTGAGCACCCAGCACCCTGAGCACTGAGCACCCAGCACCCTGAGTACTGAGCAAACAAAACCCAGAGTACTGAGCACCCAGCACCCTGAGCACTGACCACCCAGCACCTTGAGTACTGAGCACCCAGCACCCTGAGTACTGAACACCCAGCACCCTGAGCACTGAGTACTGAGCACCCTGAGCACTGAGTACTGAGCACTAAGCACCCTGAGCACTGAGCACCCAGCACACCGAGTACTGAGCACCCAGCACCCTGAGTACTGAACACCCAGCACCCTGAGCACTGAGTACTGAGCACCCAGCACCCTGAATACTGAGCACCCAGCACCTTCAGCACTGAGCCCTGAGCACCCAGCACCCTGAGCACTGAGCACTGAGCACCCAGCACCCCGAGCCCTGAGCACCCAGCACCCCGAGCACTGAGCACCCAGCACCCTTAGCACTGAGCACCCAGCACCCTGAGCACTGAGCACCCAGCACCCTGAGTACTGAGAACTCAGCACCCTGAGTACTGAGCACCGAGCACCATGAGCACTGAGCATCCAGCACCTTGAGCACTGAGCACCCTGAGGACTGAGCACCCAGCACCCTGAGCACTGAGCACCGATCACCCTGAGCACTGAGCACCCAGCACCCCGAGAACTGACCACCCAGCACCCTGAGTACTGAGCACCCAGCACCCTGAGTACTGAGCACCCAGCACCCTGATCACTGAGCACAAAGCACGCTGAGTACTGAGCACTGAGCACCCTGAGTACTGAGCACCAAGGACCCTGAGCACTAAGCACCCAGCACGCTGAGTACTGAGCACTGAGCACCCTGAGTACTGAGCACCCACCACCCTGAGCACTGAGCACCCAGCACCCTGAGTACTGAGCACTGAGAACCCTGAGTACTGAGCACCGAGCACCCTGAGTACTGAGCACCCAGCACCCTGATCACTGAGCACGGAGCACCCCGAGGACTGAGCACCCAGCACCCTGAGCACTGAGCACCCAGCACCTTGAGTACTGAGCACCGAGCACCCCGAGCACTGAGCACCCAGCAACCTGAGTACTGAGCACCCAGCACCCAGAGCACTGAGCACCCAGCACCCTGAGCAGTGAGCACGCAGCACCCCGAGCACTGAGCACCCAGCACCCTGAGTACTGAGCACCCAGCACCCTGAGTACTGAGCACCCAGCACCCTGAGTACTGAGCACCCAGCACCCTGAGCACTGAGCACCCAGCACCCTGAGTACTGAGCACCCAGCACCCTGAGTACTGAGCAACCAGTACCCTGAGCACTGAGCACTGAGCACCCAGCACCCTGATCACTGAGCACTGAGCACCCAGCACCCCGAGCACTGAGCACCCAGCACCCCGAGCACTGAGGACCCAGCACCCTGAGCACTGAGCACCCAGCACCTTGAGCACTGAGCACCCAGCACCCTGAGTACTGAGCACCCAGCACCCTGAGTACTGAGCACCCAGCACCCTGAGCACTGAGTACTGAGCACCCTGAGCACTGAGTACTGAGCACTAAGCACCCTGAGCACTGAGCACCCAGCACACCGAGTACTGAGCACCCAGCACCCTGAGTACTGAACACCCAGCACCCTGAGCACTGAGTACTGAGCACCCAGCACCCTGAATACTGAGCACCCAGCACCCTGAGCACGGAGCACCCCGAGGACTGAGCACCCAGCACCCTGAGCACTCAGCACCCAGCACCCCGAGCACTGAGCACCCAGCACCCTGAGCACTGAGCACCCAGCACCCTGAGCACGGAGCACCCCGAGGACTGAGCACCCAGCACCCTGAGCACTGAGCACCCAGCACCCTGAGCACTGAGCAGCCAGCACCCCGAGCACTGAGCACCCAGCACCCTGAGTACTGAGCACCCAACACCCATAGTACTGAGCACTCAGCACCCTGAGCACTGAGCACCCAGCACCCTGAGTACTGAGCACCCAGCACCCTGAGTACTGAACACCCAGCTCCCTGAGCACTGAGCACTGAGCACCCTGAGCACTGAGTACTGAGCACTGAGCACCCTGAGCACTGAGCACCCAGCACCCCGAGTACTGAGCACCCAGCACCCCGAGCACTGAGCACCCAGCGCCCCGAGCACTGAGCACCCAGCACCCCGAGCACTGAGCACTGAGCACCCTGAGCACTGAGCACCCAGCACCCCGAGTACTGAGCACTGAGCACCCAGAGTACTGAGCACCAAGCACACCGAGTACTGAGCACTGAGCACACTGAGTACTGAGCTCCCAGCACCCTGAGCACTGAGCACCCAGCACCCTGAGTACTGAGCACTGAGAACCCTGAGTACTGAGCACCGAGCACCCTGAGTACTGATCACCCAGCACACTGATCACGGAGCACCCCGAGGACTGAGCACCCAGCACCCTGAGCACTGAGCACCCAGCACCTTGAGTACTGAGCACCGAGCACCCTGAGCACTGAGCACCCAGCACCCTGAGTACTGAGCACCCAGCACCCTGAGCACTGAGCACCCAGCACCCTGAGCACTGAGCACGCAGCACCCCGAGCACTGAGCACCCAGCACCCTGAGTACTGAGCACCCAGCACCATGAGAACTGAGCACCCAGCACCCTGAGTACTGAGCACCCAGCACCCTGAGCACTGAGCACCCAGCACCCGGAGTACTGAGCACCCAGCACCCTGAGTACTGAGCAACCAGCATCCTGAGCACTGAGCACTGAGCACCCAGCACAATGAGCACTGAGCACTGAGCACCCAGCACCCCGAGCACTGAGGACCCAGCACCCTGAGCACTGAGCACCCAGCACCCTGAGCACTGAGCACCCAGCACCCTGAGTACTGAGCACCCAGCACCCTGAGTACTGAGCACCCAGCATCCTGAGTACTGAGCACTCAGCACCCTGAGTACTGAACACCGAGCACCCCGAGCACTGAGCACCCAGCACCCTGAGCACTGAGCACCCTGAGGACTGAGCACCCAGCACCCTGAGCACTGAGCACCGATCACCCTGAGCACTGAGCACCCAGCACCCCGAGCACTGAGGACTGAGCACCCTGAGCACTGAGTACTGAGCACCCAGCACCCTGAGCACTGAGCACCCAGCACCCTGAGTACTGAGCACCCAGCACCCTGAGTACTGAACACCCAGCACCCTGAGCACTGAGCACCCAGCACGCTGAGTACTGAGCACTGAGCACACAGCACACTGAGTACTGAGCACCCAGCACCCCGAGCACTGAGCACCCAGCGCCCCGAGCACTGAGCACCCAGCACCCCGAGCACTGAGCACCCAGCACCCTGAGTACTGAGCACCCAGCACCCTGAGCACTGAGCACCCAGCACCTTGAGTACTGAGCACCGAGCACCCCGAGCACTGAGCACCCAGCAACCTGAGTACTGAGCACCCAGCACCCAGAGCACTGAGCACCCAGCCCCCTGAGCAGTGAGCACGCAGCACCCCGAGCACTGAGCACCCAGCACCCTGAGTACTGAGCACCCAGCACCCTGAGTACTGAGCACCCAGCACCCTGAGTACTGAGCACCCAGCACCCTGAGCACTGAGCACCCAGCACCCTGAGTACTGAGCACCCAGCACCCTGAGTACTGAGCAACCAGTACCCTGAGCACTGAGCACTGAGCACCAAGCACCCTGATCACTGAGCACTGAGCACCCAGCACCCCGAGCACTGAGCACCCAGCACCCCGAGCACTGAGGACCCAGCACCCTGAGCACTGAGCACCCAGCACCTTGAGCACTGAGCACCCAGCACCCTGAGTACTGAGCACCCAGCACCCTGAGTACTGAGCACCCAGCACCCTGAGCACTGAGTACTGAGCACCCTGAGCACTGAGTACTGAGCACTAAGCACCCTGAGCACTGAGCACCCAGCACACCGAGTACTGAGCACCCAGCACCCTGAGTACTGAACACCCAGCACCCTGAGCACTGAGTACTGAGCACCCAGCACCCTGAATACTGAGCACCCAGCACCCTGAGCACGGAGCACCCCGAGGACTGAGCACCCAGCACCCTTAGCACTCAGCACCCAGCACCCCGAGCACTGAGCACCCAGCACCCTGAGCACTGAGCACCCAGCACCCTGAGCACGGAGCACCCCGAGGACTGAGCACCCAGCACCCTGAGCACTGAGCACCCAGCACCCTGAGCACTGAGCAGCCAGCACCCCGAGCACTGAGCACCCAGCACCCTGAGTACTGAGCACCCAACACCCAGAGTACTGAGCACTCAGCACCCTGAGCACTGAGCACCCAGCACCCTGAGTACTGAGCACCCAGCACCCTGAGTACTGAACACCCAGCTCCCTGAGCACTGAGCACTGAGCACCCTGAGCACTGAGTACTGAGCACTGAGCACCCTGAGCACTGAGCACCCAGCACCCCGAGTACTGAGCACCCAGCACCCCGAGCACTGAGCACCCAGCGCCCCGAGCACTGAGCACCCAGCACCCCGAGCACTGAGCACTGAGCACCCTGAGCACTGAGCACCCAGCACCCCGAGTACTGAGCACTGAGCACCCAGAGTACTGAGCACCAAGCACACCGAGTACTGAGCACTGAGCACACTGAGTACTGAGCACCCAGCACCCTGAGCACTGAGCACCCAGCACCCTGAGTACTGAGCACTGAGAACCCTGAGTACTGAGCACCGAGCACCCTGAGTACTGATCACCCAGCACACTGATCACGGAGCACCCCGAGGACTGAGCACCCAGCACCCTGAGCACTGAGCACCCAGCACCTTGAGTACTGAGCACCGAGCACCCTGAGCACTGAGCACCCAGCACCCTGAGTACTGAGCACCCAGCACCCTGAGCACTGAGCACCCAGCACCCTGAGCACTGAGCACGCAGCACCCCGAGCACTGAGCACCCAGCACCCTGAGTACTGAGCACCCAGCACCATGAGAACTGAGCACCCAGCACCCTGAGTACTGAGCACCCAGCACCCTGAGCACTGAGCACCCAGCACCCGGAGTACTGAGCACCCAGCACCCTGAGTACTGAGCAACCAGCATCCTGAGCACTGAGCACTGAGCACCCAGCACAATGAGCACTGAGCACTGAGCACCCAGCACCCCGAGCACTGAGGACCCAGCACCCTGAGCACTGAGCACCCAGCACCCTGAGCACTGAGCACCCAGCACCCTGAGTACTGAGCACCCAGCACCCTGAGTACTGAGCACCCAGCATCCTGAGTACTGAGCACTCAGCACCCTGAGTACTGAACACCGAGCACCCCGAGCACTGAGCACCCAGCACCCTGAGCACTGAGCACCCTGAGGACTGAGCACCCAGCACCCTGAGCACTGAGCACCGATCACCCTGAGCACTGAGCACCCAGCACCCCGAGCACTGAGGACTGAGCACCCTGAGCACTGAGTACTGAGCACCCAGCACCCTGAGCACTGAGCACCCAGCACCCTGAGTACTGAGCACCCAGCACACTGAGTACTGAACACCCAGCACCCTGAGCACTGAGCACCCAGCACGCTGAGTACTGAGCACTGAGCACACAGCACACTGAGTACTGAGCACCCAGCACCCCGAGCACTGAGCACCCAGCGCCCCGAGCACTGAGCACCCAGCACCCCGAGCACTGAGCACCCAGCACCCTGAGTACTGAGCACCCAGCACCCCGAGCACTGAGCACCCAGCACCCCTAGCACTGAGCACCCAGCACCCTGAGTACTGAGCACCCAGCACCCTGAGCACTGAGCACCCAGCACCCTGAGTACTGAGCACCCAGCACACTGAGTACTGAGCACTGAGCAACCTGAGCACTGAGCACCCAGCACCCCGAGCACTGAGCACCCAGCACCCTGAGTACTGAGCACCCATCACCCTGAGTACTGAGCACTCAGCACCCCGAGTACTGAGCACCGAGCACCCCGAGCACTGAGCACCCAGCACCCTGAGCACTGAGCACCCAGCACCTTGAGTACTGAGCACCGAGCACCTCGAGCACTGAGCACCCAGCACCCTGAGTACTGAGCAAACAGCACCCTGAGCACTGAGCACCCAGCACCCTGAGCACTGAGCACCCAGCACCCTGAGTACTGAGCAAACAAAACCCAGAGTACTGAGCACCAAGCACCCTGAGCACTGACCACCCAGCACCTTGAGTACTGAGCACCCAGCACCCTGAGTACTGAACACCCAGCACCCTGAGCACTGAGCCCTGAGCACCCAGCACCCTGAGCACTGAGCACTGAGCACCCAGCACCCCGAGCACTGAGCACCCAGCACCCCGAGCACTGAGCACCCAGCACCCTTAGCACTGAGCACCCAGCACCCTGAGCACTGAGCACCCAGCACCCTGAGTACTGAGCACCCAGCACCCTGAGTACTGAGCACCCAGCACCCTGAGTACTGAGCACTCAGCACCCTGAGTACTGAGCACCGAGTACCATGAGCACTGAGCATCCAGCACCTTGAGCACTGAGCACCCTGAGGACTGAGCACCCAGCACCCTGAGCATTGAGCACTGAGCACCCTGAGCACTGAGTACTGAGCACTGAGCACCCTGAGCACTGAGCACCCAGCACCCCGAGTACTGAGCACCCAGCACGCCGAGCACTGAGCACCCAGCGCCCCGAGCACTGAGCACCCAGCACCCCGAGCACTGAGCACTGAGCACCCTGAGCACTGAGCACCCAGCACCCCGAGTACTGAGCACTGAGCACCCAGAGTACTGAGCACCAAAAACACCGAGTACTGAGCACTGAGCACACTGAGTACTGAGCACCCAGCACCCTGAGCACTGAGCACCCAGCACCCTGAGTACTGAGCACTGAGAACCCTGAGTACTGAGCACCGAGCACCCTGAGTACTGATCACCCAGCACCCTGATCACGGAGCACCCCGAGGACTGAGCACCCAGCACCCTGAGCACTGAGCACCCAGCACCTTGAGTACTGAGCACCGAGCACCCTGAGCACTGAGCACCCAGCACCCTGAGTACTGAGCACCCAGCACCCTGAGCACTGAGCACCCAGCACCCTGAGTATTGAGCACCCAGCACCCTGACTACTGAGCACTGAGCACCCTGAGCACTGAGCACCCAGCACCCCGAGCACTGAGCACCCAGCACCCTGAGTACTGAGCACCCATCACCCTGAGTACTGAGCACTCAGCACCCCGAGTACTGAGCACCGAGCACCCTGAGCACTGAGCACCCAGCACCCTGAGCACTGAGCACCCAGCACCTTGAGTACTGAGCACCGAGCACCTCGAGCACTGAGCACCCAGCACCCTGAGTACTGAGCACCCAGCACCCTGAGCACTGAGCACCCAGCACCCTGAGCACTGAGCACCCAGCACCCTGAGTACTGAGCAAACAAAACCCAGAGTACTGAGCACCCAGCACCCTGAGCACTGACCACCCAGCACCTTGAGTACTGAGCACCCAGCACCCTGAGTACTGAACACCCAGCACCCTGAGCACTGAGTACTGAGCACCCTGAGCACTGAGTACTGAGCACTAAGCACCCTGAGCACTGAGCACCCAGCACACCGAGTACTGAGCACCCAGCACCCTGAGTACTGAACACCCAGCACCCTGAGCACTGAGTACTGAGCACCCAGCACCCTGAATACTGAGCACCCAGCACCTTCAGCACTGAGCCCTGAGCACCCAGCACCCTGAGCACTGAGCACTGAGCACCCAGCACCCCGAGCCCTGAGCACCCAGCACCCCGAGCACTGAGCACCCAGCACCCTTAGCACTGAGCACCCAGCACCCTGAGCACTGAGCACCCAGCACCCTGAGTACTGAGAACTCAGCACCCTGAGTACTGAGCACCGAGCACCATGAGCACTGAGCATCCAGCACATTGAGCACTGAGCACCCTGAGGACTGAGCACCCAGCACCCTGAGCACTGAGCACCGATCACCCTGAGCACTGAGCACCCAGCACCCCGAGAACTGACCACCCAGCACCCTGAGTACTGAGCACCCAGCACCCTGAGTACTGAGCACCCAGCACCCTGATCACTGAGCACAAAGCACGCTGAGTACTGAGCACTGAGCACCCTGAGTACTGAGCACCAAGGACCCTGAGCACTAAGCACCCAGCACGCTGAGTACTGAGCACTGAGCACCCTGAGTACTGAGCACCCACCACCCTGAGCACTGAGCACCCAGCACCCTGAGTACTGAGCACTGAGAACCCTGAGTACTGAGCACCGAGCACCCTGAGTACTGAGCACCCAGCACCCTGATCACTGAGCACGGAGCACCCCGAGGACTGAGCACCCAGCACCCTGAGCACTGAGCACCCAGCACCTTGAGTACTGAGCACCGAGCACCCCGAGCACTGAGCACCCAGCAACCTGAGTACTGAGCACCCAGCACCCAGAGCACTGAGCACCCAGCACCCTGAGCAGTGAGCACGCAGCACCCCGAGCACTGAGCACCCAGCACCCTGAGTACTGAGCACCCAGCACCCTGAGTACTGAGCACCCAGCACCCTGAGTACTGAGCACCCAGCACCCTGAGCACTGAGCACCCAGCACCCTGAGTACTGAGCACCCAGCACCCTGAGTACTGAGCAACCAGTACCCTGAGCACTGAGCACTGAGCACCCAGCACCCTGATCACTGAGCACTGAGCACCCAGCACCCCGAGCACTGAGCACCCAGCACCCCGAGCACTGAGGACCCAGCACCCTGAGCACTGAGCACCCAGCACCTTGAGCACTGAGCACCCAGCACCCTGAGTACTGAGCACCCAGCACCCTGAGTACTGAGCACCCAGCACCCTGAGCACTGAGTACTGAGCACCCTGAGCACTGAGTACTGAGCACTAAGCACCCTGAGCACTGAGCACCCAGCACACCGAGTACTGAGCACCCAGCACCCTGAGTACTGAACACCCAGCACCCTGAGCACTGAGTACTGAGCACCCAGCACCCTGAATACTGAGCACCCAGCACCTTGAGCACTGAGCCCTGAGCACCCAGCCCCCTGAGCACTGAGCACTGAGCACCCAGCACCCCGAGCACTGAGCACCCAGCACCCCGAGCACTGAGCACCCAGCACACTTAGCACTGAGCACCCAGCACCCTGAGCACTGAGCACCCAGCACCCTGAGTACTGAGCACCCAGCACCCTGAGTACTGAGCACCCAGCACCCTGAGTACTGAGAACTCAGCACCCTGAGTACTGAGCACCGAGCACCATGAGCACTGAGCATCCAGCACCTTGAGCACTGAGCACCCTGAGGACTGAGCACCCAGCACCCTGAGCACTGAGCACCGATCACCCTGAGCACTGAGCACCCAGCACCCCGAGAACTGAGCACCCAGCACCCTGAGTACTGAGCACCCAGCACCCTGAGTACTGAGCACCCAGCACCCTGATCACTGAGCACAAAGCACGCTGAGTACTGAGCACTGAGCACCCTGAGTACTGAGCACCAAGGACCCTGAGCACTAAGCACCCAGCACGCTGAGTACTGAGCACTGAGCACCCTGAGTACTGAGCACCGAGCACGCTGAGTACTGAGCACCCAGCACCCTGAGCACTGAGCAGCCAGCACCCTCAGCACTGAGCACCCAGCACCCCGAGCACTGAGCACCCAGCACCCTGAGCACTGAGAACCCAGCACCCTGAGTACTGAGCACCCAGCACCCCGAGTACTGAGCACCGAGCACCCCGAGCACTGAGCACCCAGCACGCTGAGTACTGAGCACCCAGCACCCTGAGTACTGAGCACTGAGCACCCCGAGTACTGAGACCCAGCAGCCCGAGCACTGAGCACCTAGCACCCTGAGTACTGAGAACAGATCACCCTGAGTACTGAGCACCCAGCACCCTGAGTACTGAGCCCCAAGCACCCTGAGTACTGAGCACCCAGCACCCCGAGCACTGAGCACCCAGCACCCCAAGAATGAGCACCCAGCACCCTAAGTACTGAGCAACCAGCACCCTGAGTACTGAGCACTAAGCACCCAGAGCACTGAGCACCCAGCACCCCGAGCACGGAGCACCCAGGACCCCGAGCACTGAGTACTGAGCACCCAGCACCTTGAGTACTGAGCACCGAGCTCCCCGAGCACTGAGCACCCTGAGTACTGAGCACCCAGCACCCCGATCACTGAGCACCCAGCACCCTGAGCACTGAGCACCCAGCACCCTGAGCACTGAGCACCCAGCACCCTGAGTACTGAGCACCCAGCACGCTGAGTACTGAGCACCCAGCACCCCGAGCACTGAGCACCCAGCACCCTGAGTACTGAGCACTGAGCACACAGGACCCCGAGCACTGAGCACCCAGCACCCTGTGTACTGAGCACTGAGCACCCTGAGTACTAAGCACCCAGCACCCTGAGTACTGAGCACCCAGGACCCTGAGCACTGAGCACCGAGCACCCCGAGCACTGAGCACCCAGCACCCTGAGTACTGAGCACCCAGCACCCTGAACACTGAGCACCCAGCACCCTGAGCACTGAGCACCCAGCACCCCGAGCACTGAGCACCCAGCACCCTGAGTACTGAGCACCCAACACCCAGAGTACTGAGCACCCAGCACCCTGAGCACTGAGCACCCAGCACCCTGAGTACTGAGTACCCAACACCCTGAGTACTGAACACCCAGCACCCTGAGCACTGAGCACTGAGCACCCTGAGCTCTGAGTACTGAGCACTGAGCACCCTGAGCACTGAGCACCCAGCACCCCGAGTACTGAGCACCCAGCACCCCGAGCCCTGAGCACCCAGCGCACTGAGCACTGAGCACCCAGCACCCCGAGCACTGAGCACTGAGCACCCTGAGCACTGAGCACCCAGCACCCCGAGTACTGAGCACTGAGCACCCTGAGTACTGAGCACTAAGCACCCCGAGTACTGAGCACTGAGCACCCTGAGTACTGAGCACCCACCACCCTGAGCACTGAGCACCCAGCACCCTGAGTACTGAGCACTGAGAACCCTGAGTACTGAGCACCGAGCACCCTGAGTACTGAGCACCCAGCACCCTGATCACTGAGCACGGAGCACCCCGAGGACTGAGCACCCAGCACCCTGAGCACTGAGCACCCAGCACCTTGAGTACTGAGCACCGAGCACCCCGAGCACTGAGCACTGAGCACCCAGCACCCCGAGCACTGAGCACCCAGCACCCCGAGCACTGAGGACCCAGCACCCTGAGCACTGAGCACCCAGCACCCTGAGCACTGAGCACCCAGCACCCTGAGCACTGAGCACCCAGCACCCTGAGTACTGAGCACCCAGCACACTGAGTACTGAGCACCCAGCACGGTGAGCACTGAGCACCCAGCACCCTGAGTACTGAGCACCCAGCACCCTGAGTACTGAGCAACCAGTACCCTGAGCACTGAGCACTGAGCACCCAGCACCCTGAGCACTGAGCACTGAGCACCCAGCACCCCGAGCACTGAGCACCCAGCACCCCGAGCACTGAGGACCCAGCACCCTGAGCACTGAGCACCCAGCACCCTGAGCACTGAGCACCCAGCACCCTGAGTACTGAGCACCCAGCACCCTGAGTACTGAGCACCCAGCACCCTGAGTACTGAGCACTCAGCACCCTGAGTACTGAGCACCGAGCACCCCGAGCACTGAGCACCCAGCACCCTGAGCACTGAGCACCCTGAGGACTGAGCACCCAGCACCCTGAGCACTGAGCACCGAGCACCCTGAGCACTGAGCACCCAGCACCCCGAGTACTGAGCACCCAGCACCCTGAGTACTGAGCACCCAGCACCCCGAGCACTGAGCACCCGGCACCCTGAGTATTGAGCACCCTGAGTACTGAGCACTGAGCACCCAGCACCCTGAGTACTGAGCACCCTGAGGAATGAGCACCCAGCACCCTGAGCACTGAGCACCGAGCACCCTGAATACTGAGCCCTGATCACCCTGAGCACTGAGCACCCAGCACGCCGAGCACTGAGCACCCAGCACCCTGAGTACTGAGCACCCAGCACCCTGAGCACTGAGCACCCAGCACCCTGAGTACTGAGCACCCAGCACCCTGAGTACTGAGCACCCAGCACCCTGGGCACTGAGCACCCTGAGTACTGAGCACACAGCACCCTGAGTACTGAGCACCCAGCACCCTGAGCACTGAGCCCCCAGCACCCTGAGCACTGAGCACCCAGCACCCTGAGTACTGAGCACCCAGCACCCTGAGTACTGAACACCCAGCACCCTGAGCACTGAGCACTGAGCACCCAGCACCCTGAGCACTGAGCACTGAGCACCCAGCACCCTGAGCACTGAGCACCCAGCACCCTTAGCACCCAGCACAGCACCCTAAGCACTGAGCACCCTGAGCACTGAGCACTGAGCACCCAGCACGCTGAGTACTGAGCACTGAGCACACAGCACCCTGAGTACTGAGCACCCAGCACCCCGAGCACTGAGCACCCAGCGCCCCGAGCACTGAGCACAAAGCACCCCGAGCACTGAGCACCCAGCACCCTCAGTACTGAGCACCCAGCACCCTGAGTACTGAGCACTGAGCACCCAAAGCACTGAGCACCCAGCACCCCGAGCACTGAGCCCCCAGCACCCTGAGTATTGAGCACCCATCACCCTGAGTACTGAGCACTCAGCACCCTGAGTACTGAGCACCGAGCACCCCGAGCACTGAGCACCCAGCACCCTGAGCACGGAGCACCCCGAGGACTGAGCACCCAGCACCCTGAGCACTGAGCACCCAGCACCTTGAGTACTGTGCACCCAGCACCCTGAGTATTGAGCACCCATCACCCTGAGTACTGAGCACTCAGCACCCTGAGTACTGAGCACCGAGCACCCCGAGCACTGAGCACCCAGCACCCTGAGCACGGAGCACCCCGAGGACTGAGCACCCAGCACCCTGAGCACTGAGCACCCAGCACCTTGAGTACTGAGCACCGAGCACCTCGAGCACTGAGCACCCAGCACCCTGAGTACTGAGCACGCAGCACCCTGAGCACTGAGCACCCAGCACCCTGAGCACTGAGCACCCAGTACGCTGAGTACTGAGCACCCAACACCCAGAGTACTGAGCACCCAGCACCCTGAGCACTGAGCACCCAGCACCCTGAGTACTGAGCACCCAGCACCCTGAGTACTGAACACCCAGCACCCTGAGAACTGAGCACTGAGCACCCTGAGCACTGAGTAATGAGCACTGAGCACCCTGAGCACTGAGCACCCAGCACACCGAGTACTGAACACCCAGCACCCTGAGTACTGAACACCCAGCACCCTGAGCACTGAGTACTGAGCACTGAGCACCCTGAGCACTGAGCACCCAGCACCCTGAGTACTGAGAACCCAGCACCCTGAGTACTGAACACCCAGCACCCTGAGCACTGAGCACTGAGCACCCAGCACCCCGAGCACTGAGCACTGAGCACCCTGAGCACTGAGCACCCAGCACCCTGAGTACTGAACACCCAGCACCCTGAGTACTGAACACCCAGCACCCTGAGCACTGAGTACTGAGCACTGAGCACCCTGAGCACTGAGCACCCAGCACCCTGAGTACTGAATACCCAGCACCCTGAGTACTGAACACCCAGCACCCTGAGCACTGAGCACTGAGCACCCTGACCACTGAGTAATGAGCACTGAGCACCCTGAGCACTGAGCACCCAGCACACCGAGTACTGAACACCCAGCACCCTGAGTACTGAACACCCAGCACCCTGAGCACTGAGTACTGAGCACTGAGCACCCTGAGCACTGAGCACCCAGCACCCTGAGTACTGAGCACCCAGCACCCTGAGTACTGAACACCCAGCACCCTGAGCACTGAGCACTGAGCACCCAGCACCCCGAGCACTGAGCACTGAGCACCCTGAGCACTGAGCACCCAGCACCCTGAGTACTGAGCACTGAAGCACCTGAGTACTGAGCACCAAGCACCCCGAGTACTGAGCACTGAGCAATCTGAGTACTGAGCACCCAGCACCCTGAGCACTGAGCACCCAGCACCCTGAGTACTGAGCACTGAGAACCCTGTGTACTGAGCACTGAGCACCCTGAGCACTGAGCACCCAGCACCTTGAGCGCTGAGCACTGAGCACCGAGCACCCCGAGCACTGAGCACCCAGCACCCTTAGTACTGAGCACCCAGCACCCTGAGCACTGAGCACACAGCCCCCTGAGCACTGAGCACCCAGCACCCCGAGCACTGAGCACCCAGCACCCTGAGTACTGAGCACCCAGCACCCTGAGCACTGAGCACCCAGCACCCTGAATACTGAGCACCCAGCACCCTGAATACTGAGCAACCAGCACCCTGAGCACTGAGCACTGAGCACCCAGCACCCTGAGCACTGAGCACTGAGCACCCAGCACCCCGAGCACTGAGCACCCAGCACCCCGAGCACTGAGCACCCAGCACCCTGAGCACTGAGCACCCAGCACCCTGAGCACTGAGCACCCAGCACCCTGAGTACTGAGCACCCAGCACCCTGAGTACTGAGCACCCAGCACCCTGAGTACTGAGCACTCAGCACCCTGAGTAGTGAGCACCGAGCACCCCGAGCACTGAGCACCCAGCACCTTGAGCACTGAGCACCCTGAGGACTGAGCACCCAGCAACCTGAGCACTGAGCACCCATCACCCTGAGCACTGAGCACCCAGCACCCCGAGCACTGAGCACCCAGCACCCTGAGTACTGAGCACCCAGCACCCTGAGTACTGAGCACCCAGCACCCTGAGCACTGAGCACAAAGCACGCTGAGTACTGAGCACTGAGCACCCTGAGTACTGAGCACCGAGGACCCTGAGCACTGAGCACCCAGCACGCTGAGTACTGAGTACAGAGCACCCTGAGTACTGAGCACCGAGCAGGCTGAGTACTGAGCACCCAGCACCCTGAGCACTGAGCAGCCAGAACCCTCAGCACTGAGCACCCAGCACCCCGAGCACTGAGCACCCAGCACCCTGAGTACTGAGCACCCAGCACCCTGAGTACAGAGCACTGAGCACCCCGAGTACTGAGCACCCAGCAGCCCTAGCACTGAGGACCCAGCACCCTGAGTACTGAGAACAGATCACCCTGAGTACTGAGCACCCAGCATCCTGAGTACTGAGCCCCCAGCACCCTGAGTACTGAGCACCCAGCACCCTGAGCACTGAGCACCCAGCACCCCGAGAATGAGCACCCAGCACCCTGAGTACTGAGAACCGAGCACCCTGAGTACTGAGCACCCAGCACCCTGATTACTGAGTCCCCAGCACCCTGAGTACTGAGCACCCAGCACCCCGAGCACTGAGCACACAGCACCCCGAGAATGAGCACCCAGCACCCTGAGTACTGAGCACCCAGCACCCTGAGTACTGAGCACTAAACACCCAGAGCACTGAGCACCCAGCACAACGAGCACGGAGCACCCAGGACCCCGAGCACTGAGTACTGAGCACCCAGCACCCTGAGTACTGAGCACAGAGCTCCCCGAGCACTGAGCACCCTGAGTACTGAGCACCCAGCACCCCGATCACTGAGCACCCAGCACCCTGAGCACTGAGCACCCAGCACCCTGAGCACTGAGCACCCAGCACCCTGAGTACTGAGCACCCAGCACGCTGAGTACTGAGCACCCAGCAACCCGAGCACTGAGCACCCAGCACCCTGAGCACTGAGCACCCTGAGGACTGAGCACCCAGCACCCTGAGCACTGAGCACCGATCAGCCTGAGAACTGAGCACCCAGCACCCCGAGCACTGAGCACCCAGCACCCTGAGTACTGAGCACCCAGCACCCCGAGCACTGAGCACCCAGCACCCTGAGTACTGAGCACCCTGAGTACTGAGCACTGAGCAACCAGCACCCTGAGTACTGAGCACCCAGCACCCCGAGCACTGAGCACCCAGCACCCTGAGTACTGAGCACCCAGCACCCTGAGCACTGAGCACCCAGCACCCTGAGTACTGAGCACCCAGCACCCTGAGTACTGAGCACCCAGCACCTTGGGCACTGAGCACCCAGCACCCTGAGTACTGAGCACCCAGGACCCTGAGTACTGAACACCCAGCACCCTGAGCACTGAGCACTGAGCACCCAGCACCCTGAGCACTGAGCACTGAGCACCCAGCACCCTGAGCACTGAGCACCCAGCACCCGAGCACTGAGCACCCAGCACCCTGAGCACCCAGCACCCTGAGCACTGAGCACCCTGTGCACTGAGCACTGAGCACCCAACACGCTGAGTACTGAGCACTGAGCACACAGGACCCTGAGTACTGAGCACCCAGCGCCCCGAGCACTGAGCACCCAGCGCCCCGAGCACTGAGCACCCAGCACCCCGAGCACTGAGCACCCAGCACCCTGAGTACTGAGCACCCAGCACCCTGAGTACTGAGCACCCAGCACCCCGAGCACTGGGCACCCAGCACCCCGAGCACTGAACACCCAGCACCCTGAGTACTGAGCACCCAGCACCCCGAGCACTGAGCACCCAGCACCCTGAGTACTGAGCACCCAGCACCCTGAGTACTGAGCACTGTGCACCGTGCGCACTGAGCACCCAGCACCCCGAGCACTGAGCACCCAGCACCCTGAGTACTGAGCATCCATCACCCTGAGTACTGAGCACTCAGCACCCTGAGTACTGAGCACCGAGCACCCCGAGCACTGAGTACCCAGCACCCTGAGCACGGAGCACCCCAAGGACTGAGCACCCAGCACCCTGAGCACTGAGCACCCAGCAACTTGAGAACTGAGCACCGAGCACCTCGAGCACTGAGCACCCAGCACCCTTTCTACTGAGCACGCAGCGCCCTGAGCACTGAGTACCCAGCACCCTGAGCACTGAGCACCCAGCACGCTGAGTACTGAGCACCCAACACCCAGAGTACTGAGCACCCAGCACCCTGAGCACTGAGCACCCAGCACCCTGAGTACTGAGCACCCAGCACCCTGAGTACTGAGCACCCAGCACCCTGAGTACTGAACACCCAGCACCCTGAGCACTTAGCACTGAGCACCCTGAGCACTGAGTACTGAGCACTGAGCACCCTGAGCACTGAGCACCCAGCACACCGAGTACTGAACACCCAGCACCCTGAGTACTGAACACCCAGCACCCTGAGCACTGAGCACTGAGCACCCTGAGCACTGAGTAATGAGCACTGAGCACCCTGAGCACTGACCACTCAGCACACCGAGTACTGAACACCCAGCACACTGAGTACTGAACACCCATCACCCTGAGCACTGAGTACTGAGCACTGAGCACCCTGAGCACTGAGCACCCAGCACCCTGAGTACTGAGCACCCAGCACCTTGAGTACTGACCACCCAGCACCCTGAGCACTGAGCACCCAGGACCCCGAGCACTGAGCACTGAGCACTGATCACCCTGAGCACTGAGCACCCATCACGCCGAGTACTGTGCACTGAGCACCCTGAGTACTGAGCACCAAGCACCCCGAGTACTGAGCACTGAGCAATCAGAGTACTGAGCACCCAGCACCCTGAGCACTGAGCACCCAGCACCCTGAGTACTGAGCACTGAGAACCCTGAGTACTTAGCACTGAGCACCCTGAGCACTGAGCACCCAGCCCCCTGATCACTGAACACGGTGCACCCCGAGGACTGAGCATCCAGCACCCTGAGCAATGAGCACCGAGCACCCCGAGCACTGAGCACCCAGCACCCTTAGTACTGAGCACCCAGCACCCTGAGCACTGAGCACACAGCACCCCGAGCACTGAGCACCCAACACCCTGAGTACTGAGCACCCAGCACCCCGTGCACTGAGCACCCGGCACCCTGAGTACTGAGCACCCTGAGTACTGAGCACTGAGCAACCAGCACCCTGAGTACAGAGCACCCTGAGGACTGAGCAACCAGCACCCTGAGCACTGAGCACCCAGCACCCTGAGTACTGAGCCCTGATCGCCCTGAGCACTGAGCACCCAGTACCCCGAGCACTGAGCACCCAGCACCCTGAGTACTGAGCACCCAGCACCCTGAGCACTGAGCACCCAGCACCCTGAGTACTGAGCACCCAGCACCCTGAGTACTGAGCACCCAGCACCCTGGGCACTGAGCACCCAGCACCCTGAGTACTGAGCACCGAGCACCCTGAGTACTGAGCACACAGCACCCTGAGTACTGAGCACGCAGCACCCTGAACACTGAGCACTGAGCACCCAGCACCCCGAGCACTGAGCACCCAGCACCCCGAGCACTGAGCACCCAGCACCCTGAGCACTGAGCACCCAGCACCCTGAGTACTGAGCACCCAGCACCCCGAGTACTGAGCACCGAGCACCCCGAGCACTGAGCACCCAGCACCTTGAGCACTGAGCACCCTGAGGCCTGAGCACCCAGCACCCTGAGCACTGAGCACCGATCACCCTGAGCACTGAGCACCCAGCACCCCGAGCACTGAGCACCCAGCACCCTGAGTACTGAGCACCCAGCACCCTGAGCACTGAGCACAAAGCACGCTGAGTACTGAGCACTGAGCACCCTGAGTACTGAGCACCGAGGACCCTGAGCACTGAGCACCCAGCACGCTGAGTACTGAGTACAGAGCACCCTGAGTACTGAGCACCGAGCACGCTGAGTACTGAGCACCCAGCACCCTGAGCACTGAGCAGCCAGCACCCTCAGCACTGAGCACCCAGCACCCCGAGCACTGAGCACCCAGCACCCTGAGCACTGAGCACACATCACCCTGAGTACTGAGCACCCAGCACCCCGAGTACTGAGCACCGAGCACCCCGAGCACTGAGCACCCAGCACCCTGAGTACTGAGCACCCAGCACCCTGAGTACAGAGCACTGAGCACCCCGAGTACTGAGCACCCAGCAGCCCGAGCACTGAGGACCCAGCACCCTGAGTACTGAGAACAGATCACCCTGAGTACTGAGCACCCAGCATCCTGAGTACTGAGCCCCCAGCACCCTGAGTACTGAGCACCCAGCACCCCGAGCACTGAGCACCCAGCACCCCGAGAATGAGCACCCAGCACCCTGAGTACTGAGCACCCAGCACCTTGAGCACTGAGCCCTGAGCACCCAGCACCCCGCGCACTGAGCACCCAGCACCCCGAGCACTGAGCACCCAGCACCCTTAGCACTGAGCACCCAGCACCCTGAGCACTGAGCACCCAGCACCCTGAGTACTGAGCACCCAGCACCCTGAGTACTGAGCACCCAGCACCCTGAGTACTGAGAACTCAGCACCCTGAGTACTGAGCACCGAGCACCATGAGCACTGAGCATCCAGCACCTTGAGCACTGAGCACCCTGAGGACTGAGCACCCAGCACCCTGAGAACTGAGCACCGATCACCCTGAGCACTGAGCACCCAGCACCCCGAGAACTGAGCACCCAGCACCCTGAGTACTGAGCACCCAGCACCCTGAGTACTGAGCACCCAGCACCCTGATCACTGAGCACAAAGCACGCTGAGTACTGAGCACTGAGCACCCTGAGTACTGAGCACCAAGGACCCTGAGCACTAAGCACCCAGCACGCTGAGTACTGAGCACTGAGCACCCTGAGTACTGAGCACCGAGCACGCTGAGTACTGAGCACCCAGCACCCTGAGCACTGAGCAGCCAGCACCCTCAGCACTGAGCACCCAGCACCCCGAGCACTGAGCACCCAGCACCCTGAGCACTGAGAACCCAGCACCCTGAGTACTGAGCACCCAGCACCCCGAGTACTGAGCACCGAGCACCCCGAGCACTGAGCACCCAGCACGCTGAGTACTGAGCACCCAGCACCCTGAGTACTGAGCACTGAGCACCCCGAGTACTGAGACCCAGCAGCCCGAGCACTGAGCACCTAGCACCCTGAGTACTGAGAACAGATCACCCTGAGTACTGAGCACCCAGCACCCTGAGTACTGAGCCCCAAGCACCCTGAGTACTGAGCACCCAGCACCCCGAGCACTGAGCACCCAGCACCCCAAGAATGAGCACCCAGCACCCTAAGTACTGAGCAACCAGCACCCTGAGTACTGAGCACTAAGCACCCAGAGCACTGAGCACCCAGCACCCCGAGCACGGAGCACCCAGGACCCCGAGCACTGAGTACTGAGCACCCAGCACCTTGAGTACTGAGCACCGAGCTCCCCGAGCACTGAGCACCCTGAGTACTGAGCACCCAGCACCCCGATCACTGAGCACCCAGCACCCTGAGCACTGAGCACCCAGCACCCTGAGCACTGAGCACCCAGCACCCTGAGTACTGAGCACCCAGCACGCTGAGTACTGAGCACCCAGCACCCCGAGCACTGAGCACCCAGCACCCTGAGTACTGAGCACTGAGCACACAGGACCCCGAGCACTGAGCACCCAGCACCCTGTGTACTGAGCACTGAGCACCCTGAGTACTAAGCACCCAGCACCCTGAGTACTGAGCACCCAGGACCCTGAGCACTGAGCACCGAGCACCCCGAGCACTGAGCAAACAGCACCCTGAGTACTGAGCACCCAGCACCCTGAACACTGAGCACCCAGCACCCTGAGCACTGAGCACCCAGCACCCCGAGCACTGAGCACCCAGCACCCTGAGTACTGAGCACCCAACACCCAGAGTACTGAGCACCCAGCACCCTGAGCACTGAGCACCCAGCACCCTGAGTACTGAGTACCCAGCACCCTGAGTACTGAACACGCAGCACCCTGAGCACTGAGCACTGAGCACCCTGAGCTCTGAGTACTGAGCACTGAGCACCCTGAGCACTGAGCACCCAGCACCCCGAGTACTGAGCACCCAGCACCCCGAGCCCTGAGCACCCAGCGCACTGAGCACTGAGCACCCAGCACCCCGAGCACTGAGCACTGAGCACCCTGAGCACTGAGCACCCAGCACCCCGAGTACTGAGCACTGAGCACCCTGAGTACTGAGCACTAAGCACCCCGAGTACTGAGCACTGAGCACCCTGAGTACTGAGCACCCACCACCCTGAGCACTGAGCACCCAGCACCCTGAGTACTGAGCACTGAGAACCCTGAGTACTGAGCACCGAGCACCCTGAGTACTGAGCACCCAGCACCCTGATCACTGAGCACGGAGCACCCCGAGGACTGAGCACCCAGCACCCTGAGCACTGAGCACCCAGCACCTTGAGTACTGAGCACCGAGCACCCCGAGCACTGAGCACTGAGCACCCAGCACCCCGAGCACTGAGCACCCAGCACCCCGAGCACTGAGGACCCAGCACCCTGAGCACTGAGCACCCAGCACCCTGAGCACTGAGCACCCAGCACCCTGAGTACTGAGCACCCAGCACCCTGAGTACTGAGCACCCAGCACACTGAGTACTGAGCACCCAGCACGGTGAGCACTGAGCACCCAGCACCCTGAGTACTGAGCACCCAGCACCCTGAGTACTGAGCAACCAGTACCCTGAGCACTGAGCACTGAGCACCCAGCACCCTGAGCACTGAGCACTGAGCACCCAGCACCCCGAGCACTGAGCACCCAGCACCCCGAGCACTGAGGACCCAGCACCCTGAGCACTGAGCACCCAGCACCCTGAGCACTGAGCACCCAGCACCCTGAGTACTGAGCACCCAGCACCCTGAGTACTGAGCACCCAGCACCCTGAGTACTGAGCACTCAGCACCCTGAGTACTGAGCACCGAGCACCCCGAGCACTGAGCACCCAGCACCCTGAGCACTGAGCACCCTGAGGACTGAGCACCCAGCACCCTGAGCACTGAGCACCGAGCACCCTGAGCACTGAGCACCCAGCACCCCGAGCACTGAGCACCCAGCACCCTGAGTACTGAGCACCCAACACCCCGAGTACTGAGCACCCAGCACCCTGAGTACTGAGCACCCAGCACCCCGAGCACTGAGCACCCGGCACCCTGAGTATTGAGCACCCTGAGTACTGAGCACTGAGCACCCAGCACCCTGAGTACTGAGCACCCTGAGGAATGAGCACCCAGCACCCTGAGCACTGAGCACCGAGCACCCTGAATACTGAGCCCTGATCACCCTGAGCACTGAGCACCCAGCACGCCGAGCACTGAGCACCCAGCACCCTGAGTACTGAGCACCCAGCACCCTGAGCACTGAGCACCCAGCACCCTGAGTACTGAGCACCCAGCACCCTGAGTACTGAGCACCCAGCACCCTGGGCACTGAGCACCCTGAGTACTGAGCACACAGCACCCTGAGTACTGAGCACCCAGCACCCTGAGCACTGAGCCCCCAGCACCCTGAGCACTGAGCACCCAGCACCCTGAGTACTGAGCACCCAGCACCCTGAGTACTGAACACCCAGCACCCTGAGGACTGAGCACTGAGCACCCAGCACCCTGAGCACTGAGCACTGAGCACCCAGCACCCTGAGCACTGAGCACCCAGCACCCTGAGCACCCAGCACAGCACCCTAAGCACTGAGCACCCTGAGCACTGAGCACTGAGCACCCAGCACGCTGAGTACTGAGCACTGAGCACACAGCACCCTGAGTACTGAGCACCCAGCACCCCGAGCACTGAGAACCCAGCGCCCCGAGCACTGAGCACAAAGCACCCCGAGCACTGAGCACCCAGCACCCTGAGTACTGAGCACCCAGCACCCTGAGTACTGAGCACTGAGCACCCAAAGCACTGAGCACCCAGCACCCCGAGCACTGAGCCCCCAGCACCCTGAGTATTGAGCACCCATCACCCTGAGTACTGAGCACTCAGCACCCTGAGTACTGAGCACCGAGCACCCCGAGCACTGAGCACCCAGCACCCTGAGCACGGAGCACCCCGAGGACTGAGCACCCAGCACCCTGAGCACTGAGCACCCAGCACCTTGAGTACTGAGCACCCAGCACCCTGAGTATTGAGCACCCATCACCCTGAGTACTGAGCACTCAGCACCCTGAGTACTGAGCACTGAGCACCCCGAGCACTGAGCACCCAGCACCCTGAGCACGGAGCACCCCGAGGACTGAGCACCCAGCACCCTGAGCACTGAGCACCCAGCACCTTAAGTACTGAGCACCGAGCACCTCGAGCACTGAGCACCCAGCACCCTGAGTACTGAGCACGCAGCACCCTGAGCACTGAGCACCCAGCACCCTGAGCACTGAGCACCCAGTACGCTGAGTACTGAGCACCCAACACCCAGAGTACTGAGCACCCAGCACCCTGAGCACTGAGCACCCAGCACCCTGAGTACTGAGCACCCAGCACCCTGAGTACTGAGCACCCAGCACCCTGAGTACTGAACACCCAGCACCCTGAGAACTGAGCACTGAGCACCCTGAGCACTGAGTAATGAGCACTGAGCACCCTGAGCACTGAGCACCCAGCACACCGAGTACTGAACACCCAGCACCCTGAGTACTGAACACCCAGCACCCTGAGCACTGAGTACTGAGCACTGAGCACCCTGAGCACTGAGCACCCAGCACCCTGAGTACTGAGCACCCAGCACCCTGAGTACTGAACACCCAGCACCCTGAGCACTGAGCACTGAGCACCCAGCACCCCGAGCACTGAGCACTGAGCACCCTGAGCACTGAGCACCCAGCACCCTGAGTACTGAACACCCAGCACCCTGAGTACTGAACACCCAGCACCCTGAGCACTGAGTACTGAGCACTGAGCACCCTGAGCACTGAGCACCCAGCACCCTGAGTACTGAACACCCAGCACCCTGAGTACTGAACACCCAGCACACTGAGCACTGAGCACTGAGCACCCTGACCACTGAGTAATGAGCACTGAGCACCCTGAGCACTGAGCACCCAGCACACCGAGTACTGAACACCCAGCACCCTGAGTACTGAACACCCAGCACCCTGAGCACTGAGTACTGAGCACTGAGCACCCTGAGCACTGAGCACCCAGCACCCTGAGTACTGAGCACCCAGCACCCTGAGTACTGAACACCCAGCACCCTGAGCACTGAGCACTGAGCACCCAGCACCCCGAGCACTGAGCACTGAGCACCCTGAGCACTGAGCACCCAGCACCCTGAGTACTGAGCACTGAAGCACCTGAGTACTGAGCACCAAGCACCCCGAGTACTGAGCACTGAGCAATCTGAGTACTGAGCACCCAGCACCCTGAGCACTGAGCACCCAGCACCCTGAGTACTGAGCACTGAGAACCCTGTGTACTGAGCACTGAGCACCCTGAGCACTGAGCACCCAGCAACTTGAGCGCTGAGCACTGAGCACCGAGCACCCCGAGCACTGAGCACCCAGCACCCTAAGTACTGAGCACCCAGCACCCTGAGCACTGAGCACACAGCCCCCTGAGCACTGAGCACCCAGCACCCCGAGCACTGAGCACCCAGCACCCTGAGTACTGAGCACCCAGCACCCTGAGCACTGAGCACCCAGCACCCTGAGTACTGAGCACCCAGCACCCTGAATACTGAGCAACCAGCACCCTGAGCACTGAGCACTGAGCACCCAGCACCCTGAGCACTGAGCACTGAGCACCCAGCACCCCGAGCACTGAGCACCCAGCACCCCGAGCACTGAGCACCCAGCACCCTGAGCACTGAGCACCCAGCACCCTGAGCACTGAGCACCCAGCACCCTGAGTACTGAGCACCCAGCACCCTGAGTACTGAGCACCCAGCACCCTGAGTACTGAGCACTCAGCACCCTGAGTAGTGAGCACCGAGCACCCCGAGCACTGAGCACCCAGCACCTTGAGAACTGAGCACCCTGAGGACTGAGCACCCAGCAACCTGAGCACTGAGCACCCATCACCCTGAGCACTGAGCACCCAGCACCCCGAGCACTGATCACCCAGCACCCTGAGTACTGAGCACCCAGCACCCTGAGTACTGAGCACCCAGCACCCTGAGCACTGAGCACAAAGCACGCTGAGTACCGAGCACTGAGCACCCTGAGTACTGAGCACCGAGGACCCTGAGCACTGAGCACCCAGCACGCTGAGTACTGAGTACAGAGCACCCTGAGTACTGAGCACCGAGCACGCTGAGTACTGAGCACCCAGCACCCTGAGCACTGAGCAGCCAGAACCCTCAGCACTGAGCACCCAGCACCCCGAGCACTGAGCACCCAGCACCCTGAGTACTGAGCACCCAGCACCCCGAGTACTGTGCACCGAGCACCCCGAGCACTGAGCACCCAGCACCCTGAGTACTGAGCACCCAGCACCCTGAGTACAGAGCACTGAGCACCCCGAGTACTGAGCACCCAGCAGCCCTAGCACTGAGGACCCAGCACCCTGAGTACTGAGAACAGATCACCCTGAGTACTGAGCACCCAGCATCCTGAGTACTGAGCCCCCAGCACCCTGAGTACTGAGCACCCAGCACCCTGAGCACTGAGCACCCAGCACCCCGAGAATGAGCACCCAGCACCCTGAGTACTGAGAACCGAGCACCCGGAGTACTGAGCACCCAGCACCCTGATTACTGAGTCCCCAGCACCCTGAGTACTGAGCACCCAGCACCCCGAGCACTGAGCACACAGCACCCCGAGAATGAGCACCCAGCACCCTGAGTACTGAGCACCCAGCACCCTGAGTACTGAGCACTAAACACCCAGAGCACTGAGCACCCAGCACAACGAGCACGGAGCACCCAGGACCCCGAGCACTGAGTACTGAGCACCCAGCACCCTGAGTACTGAGCACAGAGGTCCCCGAGCACTGAGCACCCTGAGTACTGAGCACCCAGCACCCCGATCACTGAGCACCCAGCACCCTGAGCACTGAGCACCCAGCACCCTGAGCACTGAGCACCCGGCACCCTGAGTACTGAGCACCCAGCACGCTGAGTACTGAGCACCCAGCACCCCGAGCACTGAGCACCCAGCACCCTGAGCACTGAGCACCCTGAGGACTGAGCACCCAGCACCCTGAGCACTGAGCACCGATCAGCCTGAGAACTGAGCACCCAGCACCCCGAGCACTGAGCACCCAGCACCCTGAGTACTGAGCACCCAGCACCCCGAGCACTGAGCACCCAGCACCCTGAGTACTGAGCACCCTGAGTACTGAGCACTGAGCAACCAGCACCCTGAGTACTGAGCACCCAGCACCCCGAGCACTGAGCACCCAGCACCCTGAGTACTGAGCACCCAGCACCCTGAGCACTGAGCACCCAGCACCCTGAGTACTGAGCACCCAGCACCCTGAGTACTGAGCACCCAGCACCTTGGGCACTGAGCACCCAGCACCCTGAGTACTGAGCACCCAGGACCCTGAGTACTGAACACCCAGCACCCTGAGCACTGAGCACTGAGCACCCAGCACCCTGAGCACTGAGCACTGAGCACCCAGCACCCTGAGCACTGAGCACCCAGCACCTGAGCACTGAGCACCCAGCACCCTGAGCACCCAGCACCCTGAGCACTGAGCACCCAGCACCCTGAGTACTGAGCACCCAGCACCCTGAGTACTGAGCACCCAGCACCCTGGGCACTGAGCACCCAGCACCCTGAGTACTGAGCACCGAGCACCCTGAGTACTGAGCACACAGCACCCTGAGTACTGAGCACCCAGCACCCTGAGCACTGAGCACTGAGCACCCAGCACCCCGAGCACTGAGCACCCAGCACTCCGAGCACTGAGCACCCAGCACCCTGAGCACTGAGCACCCAGCACCCTGAGTACTGAGCACCCAGCACCCCGAGTACTGAGCACCGAGCACCCCGAGCACTGAGCACCCAGCACCTTGAGCACTGAGCACCCTGAGGCCTGAGCACCCAGCACCCTGAGCACTGAGCACCGATCACCCTGAGCACTGAGCACCCAGCACCCCGAGCACTGAGCACCCAGCACCCTGAGTACTGAGCACCCAGCACCCTGAGTACTGAGCACCCAGCACCCTGAGCACTGAGCACCCAGCACCCCGAGCACTGAGCACCCAGCACCCTGAGCACTGAGCACCCAGCACCCTGAGCAATGAGCACCCAGCACCCTGAGTACTGAGCACCCAGCACCCTGAGTACTGAGCACCCAGCACCCTGAGTACTGAGCACTCAGCACCCTGAGTAGTGAGCACCGAGCACCCCGAGCACTGAGCACCCAGCACCTTGAGCACTGAGCACCCTGAGGACTGAGCACCCAGCAACCTGAGCACTGAGCACCCATCACCCTGAGCACTGAGCACCCAGCACCCCGAGCACTGATCACCCAGCACCCTGAGTACTGAGCACCCAGCACCCTGAGTACTGAGCACCCAGCACCCTGAGCACTGAGCACAAAGCACGCTGAGTACCGAGCACTGAGCACCCTGAGTACTGAGCACCCAGCACGCTGAGTACTGAGTACAGAGCACCCTGAGTACTGAGCACCGAGCACGCTGAGTACTGAGCACCCAGCACCCTGAGCACTGAGCAGCCAGAACCCTCAGCACTGAGCACCCAGCACCCCGAGCACTGAGCACCCAGCACCCTGAGTACTGAGCACCCAGCACCCCGAGTACTGTGCACCGAGCACCCCGAGCACTGAGCACCCAGCACCCTGAGTACTGAGCACCCAGCACCCTGAGTACAGAGCACTGAGCACCCCGAGTACTGAGCACCCAGCAGCCCTAGCACTGAGGACCCAGCACCCTGAGTACTGAGAACAGATCACCCTGAGTACTGAGCACCCAGCATCCTGAGTACTGAGCCCCCAGCACCCTGAGTACTGAGCACCCAGCACCCTGAGCACTGAGCACCCAGCACCCCGAGAATGAGCACCCAGCACCCTGAGTACTGAGAACCGAGCACCCGGAGTACTGAGCACCCAGCACCCTGATTACTGAGTCCCCAGCACCCTGAGTACTGAGCACCCAGCACCCCGAGCACTGAGCACACAGCACCCCGAGAATGAGCACCCAGCACCCTGAGTACTGAGCACCCAGCACCCTGAGTACTGAGCACTAAACACCCAGAGCACTGAGCACCCAGCACAACGAGCACGGAGCACCCAGGACCCCGAGCACTGAGTACTGAGCACCCAGCACCCTGAGTACTGAGCACAGAGGTCCCCGAGCACTGAGCACCCTGAGTACTGAGCACCCAGCACCCCGATCACTGAGCACCCAGCACCCTGAGCACTGAGCACCCAGCACCCTGAGCACTGAGCACCCGGCACCCTGAGTACTGAGCACCCAGCACGCTGAGTACTGAGCACCCAGCACCCCGAGCACTGAGCACCCAGCACCCTGAGCACTGAGCACCCTGAGGACTGAGCACCCAGCACCCTGAGCAGTGAGCACCGATCAGCCTGAGAACTGAGCACCCAGCACCCCGAGCACTGAGCACCCAGCACCCTGAGTACTGAGCACCCAGCACCCCGAGCACTGAGCACCCAGCACCCTGAGTACTGAGAACCCTGAGTACTGAGCACTGAGCAACCAGCACCCTGAGTACTGAGCACCCAGCACCCCGAGCACTGAGCACCCAGCACCCTGAGTACTGAGCACCCAGCACCCTGAGCACTGAGCACCCAGCACCCTGAGTACTGAGCACCCAGCACCCTGAGTACTGAGCACCCAGCACCTTGGGCACTGAGCACCCAGCACCCTGAGTACTGAGCACCCAGGACCCTGAGTACTGAACACCCAGCACCCTGAGCACTGAGCACTGAGCACCCAGCACCCTGAGCACTGAGCACTGAGCACCCAGCACCCTGAGCACTGAGCACCCAGCACCTGAGCACTGAGCACCCAGCACCCTGAGCACCCAGCACCCTGAGCACTGAGCACCCTGTGCACTGAGCACTGAGCACCCAACACGCTGAGTACTGAGCACTGAGCACACAGGACCCTGAGTACTGAGCACCCAGCACCCAGCACCCCGAGCACTGAGCACCCAGCGCCCCGAGCACTGAGCACCCAGCACCCCGAGCACTGAGCACCCAGCACCCTGAGTACTGAGCTCCCAGCACCCTGAGTACTGAGCACCCAGCATCCCGAGCACTGGGCACCCAGCACCCCGAGCACTGAACACCCAGCACCCTGAGTACTGAGCACCCAGCACCCCGAGCACTGAGCACCCAGCACCCTGAGTACTGAGCACCCAGCACCCTGAGTACTGAGCACTGTGCACCGTGCGCACTGAGCACCCAGCACCCCGAGCACTGAGCACCCAGCACCCTGAGTACTGAGCATCCATCACCCTGAGTACTGAGCACTCAGCACCCTGAGTACTGAGCACCGAGCACCCCGAGCACTGAGTACCCAGCACCCTGAGCACGGAGCACCCCAAGGACTGAGCACCCAGCACCCTGAGCACTGAGCACCCAGCAACTTGAGAACTGAGCACCGAGCACCTCGAGCACTGAGCACCCAGCACCCTTTCTACTGAGCACGCAGCGCCCTGAGCACTGAGTACCCAGCACCCTGAGCACTGAGCACCCAGCACGCTGAGTACTGAGCACCCAACACCCAGAGTACTGAGCACCCAGCACCCTGAGCACTGAGCACCCAGCACCCTGAGTACTGAGCACCCAGCACCCTGAGTACTGAGCACCCAGCACCCTGAGTACTGAACACCCAGCACCCTGAGCACTTAGCACTGAGCACCGTGAGCACTGAGTACTGAGCACTGAGCACCCTGAGCACTGAGCACCCAGCACACCGAGTACTGAACACCCAGCACCCTGAGTACTGAACACCCAGCACCCTGAGCACTGAGCACTGAGCACCCTGAGCACTGAGTAATGAGCACTGAGCACCCTGAGCACTGAGCACTCAGCACACCGAGTACTGAACACCCAGCACACTGAGTACTGAACACCCAGCACCCTGAGCACTGAGTACTGAGCACTGAGCACCCTGAGCACTGAGCACCCAGCACCCTGAGTACTGAGCACCCAGCACCTTGAGTACTGACCACCCAGCACACTGAGCACTGAGCACCCAGCACCCCGAGCACTGAGCACTGAGCACTGATCACCCTGAGCACTGAGCACCCATCACGCCGAGTACTGTGCACTGAGCACCCTGAGTACTGAGCACCAAGCACCCCGAGTACTGAGCACTGAGCAATCAGAGTACTGAGCACCCAGTACCCTGAGCACTGAGCACCCAGCACCCTGAGAACTGAGCACTGAGAACCCTGAGTACTTAGCACTGAGCAACCTGAGCACTGAGCACCCAGCCCCCTGATCACTGAACACGGTGCACCCCGAGGACTGAGCATCCAGCACCCTGAGCAATGAGCACCGAGCACCCCGAGCACTGAGCACCCAGCACCCTTAGTACTGAGCACCCAGCACCCTGAGCACTGAGCACACAGCACCCCGAGCACTGAGCACCCAGCACCCTGAGTACTGAGCACCCAGCACCCCGTGCACTGAGCACCCGGCACCCTGAGTACTGAGCACCCTGAGTACTGAGCACTGAGCAACCAGCACCCTGAGTACAGAGCACCCTGAGGACTGAGCACCCAGTACCCCGAGCACTGAGCACCCAGCACCCTGAGTACTGAGCACCCAGCACCCTGAGCACTGAGCACCCAGCACCCTGAGTACTGAGCACCCAGCACCCTGAGTACTGAGCACCCAGCACCCTGGGCACTGAGCACCCAGCACCCTGAGTACTGAGCACCGAGCACCCTGAGTACTGAGCACACAGCACCCTGAGTACTGAGCACCCAGCACCCTGAGCACTGAGCACTGAGCACCCAGCACCCCGAGCACTGAGCACCCAGCACTCCGAGCACTGAGCACCCAGCACCCTGAGCACTGAGCACCCAGCACCCTGAGTACTGAGCACCCAGCACCCCGAGTACTGAGCACCGAGCACCCCGAGCACTGAGCACCCAGCACCTTGAGCACTGAGCACCCTGAGGCCTGAGCACCCAGCACCCTGAGCACTGAGCACCGATCACCCTGAGCACTGAGCACCCAGCACCCCGAGCACTGAGCACCCAGCACCCTGAGTACTGAGCACCCAGCACCCTGAGTACTGAGCACCCAGCACCCTGAGCACTGAGCACAAAGCACGCTGAGTACTGAGCACTGAGCACCCTGAGTACTGAGCACCGAGGACCCTGAGCACTGAGCACCCAGCACGCTGAGTACTGAGTACAGAGCACCCTGAGTACTGAGCACCGAGCACGCTGAGTACTGAGCACCCAGCACCCTGAGCACTGAGCAGCCAGCACCCTCAGCACTGAGCACCCAGCACCCCGAGCACTGAGCACCCAGCACCCTGAGCACTAAGCACACATCACCCTGAGTACTGAGCACCCAGCACCCCGAGTACTGAGCACCGAGCACCCCGAGCACTGAGCACCCAGCACCCTGAGTACTGAGCACCCAGCACCCTGAGTACAGAGCACTGAGCACCCCGAGTACTGAGCACCCAGCAGCCCGAGCACTGAGGACCCAGCACCCTGAGTACTGAGAACAGATCACCCTGAGTACTGAGCACCCAGCATCCTGAGTACTGAGCCCCCAGCACCCTGAGTACTGAGCACCCAGCACCCCGAGCACTGAGCACCCAGCACCCCGAGAATGAGCACCCAGCACCCTGAGTACTGAGAACCGAGCACCCTGAGTACTGAGCACCCAGCACCCTGATTACTGAGTCCCCAGCACCCTGAGTACTGAGCACCCAGCACCCCGAGCACTGAGCACACAGCACCCCGAGAATGAGCACCCAGCACCCTGAGTACTGAGCACCCAGCACCCTGAGTACTGAGCACTAAGCACCCAGAGCACTGAGCACCCAGCACAACGAGCACGGAGCACCCAGGACCCCGAGCACTGAGTACTGAGCACCCAGCACCCTGAGTACTGAGCACAGAGCTCCCCGAGCACTGAGCACCCTGAGTACTGAGCACCCAGCACCCCGATCACTGAGCACCCAGCACCCTGAGCACTGAGCACCCAGCACCCTGAGCACTGAGCACCCAGCACCCTGAGTACTGAGCACCCAGCACGCTGAGTACTGAGCACCCAGCACCCCGAGCACTGAGCACTCAGCACCCTGAGCACTGAGCACCCTGAGGTCTGAGCACCCAGCACCCTGAGCACTGAGCACCGATCAGCCTGAGAACTGAGCACCCAGCACCCCGAGCACTGAGCACCCAGCACCCTGAGTACTGAGCACCCAGCACCCCGAGTAATGAGCACCCATCACCCTGAGTACTGAGCACCCAGCACCCCGAGCACTGAGCACCCGGCACCCTGAGTACTGAGCACCCTGAGTACTGAGCACTGAGCAACCAGCACCCTGAGTACTGAGCACCCCGAGCACTGAGCACCCAGCACCCTGAGTACTGAGCACCCAGCACCCTGAGCACTGAGCACCCAGCACCCTGAGTACTGAGCACCCAGCAGCCTGAGTACTGAGCACCCAGCACCTTGGGCACTGAGCACCCAGCACACTGAGTACTGAGCACCCAGCACCCTGAGTACTGAACACCCAGCACCCTGAGCACTGAGCACTGAGCACCCAGCACCCTGAGCACTGAGCACTGAGCACCCAGCACCCTGAGCACTGAGCACCCAGCACCCGAGCACTGAGCACCCAGCACCCTGAGCACCCAGCACCCTGAGCACTGAGCACCCTGAGCACTGAGCACTGAGCACCCAACACGCTGAGTACTGAGCACTGAGCACACAGCACCCTGAGTACTGAGCACCCAGCACCCCGAGCACTGAGCACCCAGCGCCCCGAGCACTGAGCACCCAGCACCCCGAGCACTGAGCACCCAGCACCCTGAGTACTGAGCACCCAGCACCCTGAGTACTGAGCACCCAGCACCCCGAGCACTGGGCACCCAGCACCCCGAGCACTGAACACCCAGCACCCTGAGTACTGAGCACCCAGCACCCCGAGCCCTGAGCACCCAGCACCCTGAGTACTGAGCACCCAGCACCCTGAGTACTGAGCACTGTGCACCGTGCGCACTGAGCACCCAGCACCCCGAGCACTGAGCACCCAGCACCCTGAGTACTGAGCATCCATCACCCTGAGTACTGAGCACTCAGCACCCTGAGTACTGAGCACCGAGCACCCCGAGCAATGAGCACCCAGCACCCTGAGCACGGAGCACCCCGAGGACTGAGCACCCAGCACCCTGAGCACTGAGCACCCAGCACCTTGAGTACTGAGCACCGAGCACCTCGAGCACTGAGCACCCAGCACCCTTTGTACTTAGCACGCAGCGCCCTGAGCACTGAGCACCCAGCACCCTGAGCACTGAGCACCCAGCACGCTGAGTACTGAGCACCCAACACCCAGAGTACTGAGCACCCAGCACCCTGAGCACTGAGCACCCAGCACCCTGAGTACTGAGCACCCAGCACCCTGAGTACTAAGCACCCAGCACCCTGAGTACTGAACACCCAGCACCCTGAGCACTTAGCACTGAGCACCCTGAGCACTGAGTACTGAGCACTGAGCACCCTGAGCACTGAGCACCCAGCACACCGAGTACTGAACACCCAGCACCCTGAGTACTGAATACCCAGCACCCTGAGCACTGAGCACTGAGCACCCTGAGCACTGAGTAATGAGCACTGAGCACCCTGAGCACTGAGCACTCAGCACACCGAGTACTGAACACCCAGCACACTGAGTACTGAACACCAAGCACCCTGAGCACTGAGTACTGAGCACTGAGCACCCTGAGCACTGAGCACCCAGCACCCTGAGTACTGAGCACCCAGCACCTTGAGTACTGAGCACCCAGCACCCCGAGCACTGAGCACTGTGCACTGATCACCCTGAGCACTGAGCACCCATCACGCCGAGTACTGTGCACTGAGCACCCTGAGTACTGAGCACCAAGCACCCCGAGTACTGAGCACTGAGCAATCAGAGTACTGAGCACCCAGCACCCTGAGCATTGAGCACCCAGCACCCTGAGTACTGAGCACTGAGAACCCTGAGTACTTAGCACTGAGCACCCTGAGCACTGAGCACCCAGCACCCTGATCACTGAGCACGGTGCACCCCGAGGACTGAGCATCCAGCACCCTGAGCAATGAGCACCGAGCACCTTGAGCACTGAGCACTGAGCACCGAGCACCCCGAGCACTGAGCACCCAGCACCCTTAGTACTGAGCACCCAGCACCCTGAGCACTTAGCACCCAGCACCCCGAGCACTGAGCACCCAGCACCCTGAGTACTGAGCACCCAGCACCGCGAGTAATGAACACCCAGCACCCTGAGTACTGAGCACCCAGCACCCCGTGCACTGAGCACCCGGCACCCTGAGTACTGAGCACCCTGAGTACTGAGCACTGAGCAACCAGCACCCTGAGTACAGAGCACCCTGAGGACTGAGCAACCAGCACCCTGAGCACTGAGCACCCAGCACCCTGAGTACTGAGCCCTGATCACCCTGAGCACTGAGCACCCAGTACCCCGAGCACTGAGCACCCAGCACCCTGAGTACTGAGCACCCAGCACCCTGAGCACTGAGCACCCAGCACCCTGAGTACTGAGCACCCAGCACCCTGAGTACTGAGCACCCAGCACCCTGGGCACTGAGCACCCAGCACCCTGAGTACTGAGCACCGAGCACCCTGAGTACTGAGCACACAGCACCCTGAGTACTGAGCACCCAGCACCCTGAGCACTGAGCACCCAGCACACTGAGCACTGAGCACCCAGCACCCTGAGTACTGAGCACCCAGCACCCTGAGTACTGAACACCCAGCACCCTGAGCATTGAGCATTGAGCACCCAGCACCCTGAGCACTGAGCACTGAGTACCCAGCACCCTGAGCACAGAGCACCCTGAGCACTGAGCACTGAGCACCCAGCACGCTGAGTACTGAGCAGTGAGCACACAGCACCCCGAGCTCTGAGCACCCAGCACCCCGAGCACTTAACACCCAGCACCCTGAGCACGGAGCACCCCGAGGACTGAGCACCCAGCACCCTGAGCACTGAGCACCCAGCACCTTGAGTACTGAGCACCGAACACCTCGAGCACTGAGCACCCAGCACCCTGAGTACTGAGCACGCAGCACCCTGATCACTGAGCACGGTGCACTCCGAGGACTGAGCACCCAGCACCCTGAGCACTGAGCACCGAGCACCTTGAACACTGATCACTGAGCACCGAGCACCCCGAGCACTGAGCACCCAGCACCCTTAGTACTGAGCACCCAGCACCCTGAGCACTGAGCACCCAGCACCCTGAGCACTGAGCACCCAGCACCCCGAGCACTGAGCACCCAGCACCCTGAGTACTGAGCACCCAGCACCCTGAGCACTGAGCACCCAGCACCCTGAGTACTGAGAACCCAGCACCCTGAGTACTGAGCACCCAGCACCCTGAGCACTGAGCACCCAGCACCCTGAGCACTGAGCACCCAGCACCCTGAGTACTGAGCACCGAGCACCCCGAGCACTGAGCACCCAGCACCTTGAGCACTGAGCACCCTGAGGACTGAGCACCCAGCACCCTGAGCACTGAGCACCGATCACCCTGAGCACTGAGCACCCAGCACCCCGAGCACTAAGCACCCAGCACCCTGAGTACTGAGCACCCAGCACCCTGAGTACTGAGCACTGAGCACCCTCAGTACTGAGCACCGAGGACCCTGAGCACTGAGCACCCAGCACGCTGAGTACTGAGCACTGAGCACCCTGAGTACTGAGCACCGAGCACCCTGAGCACTGAGCAGCCAGCACCCTCAGCACTGAGCACCCAGCACCCCGAGCACTGAGCACCCAGCACCCTGAGTACTGAGCACCCAGCACCCCGAGTACTGAGCACCGAGCACCCTGAGCAGTGAGCACCCAGCACCCTGAGTACTGAGCACCCAGCACCCTGAGTACTGAGCACTGAGCACCCCGAGTACTGAGCACCCAGCAGCCCGAGCACTGAGTACTGAGCACCCAGCACCCTGAGTACTGAGAACAGATCACCCTGAGTACTGAGCACCCAGCACCCTGAGTACTGAGCCCCCAGCACCCTGAGTACTGAGCACCCAGCACCCCGAGCACTGAGCACCCAGCACCCCGAGAATAAGCACCCATCACCCTGAGTACTGAGAACCGAGCACCCTGAGTACTGAGCACCCAGCACCTTGAGTACTGAGCCCCCAGCACCCTGAGTACTGAGCACCCAGCACCCCGAGCACTGAGCACCCAGCACCCTGAGAATGAGCACAAAGCACCCTGAGTACTGAGCACCCAGTACCCTGAGTACTTAGCACTAAGCACCCAGAGCACTGAGCACCCAGCACAACGAGCACGGAGCACCCAGTACCCCGAGCACTGAGTACTGAGCACCCAGCACCCTGAGTACTGAGCACAGAGCTCCCCGAGCAATGAGCACCCTGAGTACTGAGCACCCAGCACCCCGATCACTGAGCACCCAGCACCCTGAGCACTGAGCACCCAGCACCTTGACCACTGAGCACCCATCACCCTGAGTACTGAGCACCCAGCACGCTGAGTACTGAGCACCCAGCACCCCGAGCACTGAGCACCCAGCACCCTGAGTACTGAGCACCCAGCACCCTGAGCACTGAGCACTGAGCACCCTGAGCACTGAGTAATGAGCACTGAGCAGTCTGAGCACTGAGCACTCAGCACACCGAGTACTGAACACCCAGCACCCTGAGTACTGAACACCCAGCACCCTGAGCACAGAGCACTGAGCACCCTGAGCACTGAGTAATGAACACTGAGCACCCTGAGCACTGAGCACTCAGCACACCGAGTACTGAACACCCAGCACACTGAGTATTGAACACCCATCTCCCTGAGCACTGAGTTCTGAGCACTGAGCACCCTGAGCACTGAGCACCCAGCACCCTGATTACTGAGCACCCAGCACCCTGAGTACTGAACAAACAGCACCCCGAGCACTGAGCACTGATCACCCTGAGCACTGAGCACCCAGCACGCCGAGTACTGTGCACTGAGCACCCTGAGTACTGAGCACCAAGCACCCCGAGTACTGAGCACTGAGCAATCAGAGTACTGAGCACCCAGCACCCTGAGCACTGAGCACCCAGCACCCTGAGTACTGAGCACTGAGAACCCTGAGTACTTAGCACTGAGCACCCTGAGCACTGAGCACCCAGCACCCTGATCACTGAGCACGGTGCACCCCGAGGACTGAGCACCCAGCACCCTGAGCACTGAGCACCGAGCACCTTGAACACTGAGCACTGAGCACCGAGCACCCCGAGCACTGAGCACCCAGCACCCTTAGTACTGAGCACCCAGCACCCTGAGCACTGAGCACCCAGCACCCTGAGCACTGAGCACCCAGCACCCCGAGCACTGAGCACCCAGCACCCTGAGTACTGAGCACCCAGCACCCTGAGCACTGAGCACCCAGCACCCTGAGTACTGAGAACCCAGCACCCTGACTACTGAGCAACCAGCACCCTGAGCACTGAGCACTGAGCACCCAGCACCCTGAGCACTGAGCACCCAGCACCCTGAGTACTGAGCACCGAGCACCCCGAGCACTGAGCACCCAGCACCTTGAGCACTGAGCACCCTGAGGACTGAGCACCCAGCACCCTGAGCACTGAGCACCGATCACCCTGAGCACTGAGCACCCAGCACGCCGAGCACTAAGCACCCAGCACCCTGAGTACTGAGCACCCAGCACCCTGAGTACTGAGCACTGAGCACCCTGAGTACTGAGCACCGAGGACCCTGAGCACTGAGCACCCAGCACGCTGAGTACTGATTACTGAGCACCCTGAGTACTGAGCACCGAGCACGCTGAGTACTGAGCACCCAGCACCCTGAGCACTGAGCAGCCAGCACCCTCAGCACTGAGCACCCAGCACCCCGAGCACTGAGCACCCAGCACCCTGAGCACTGAGCACCCAGCACCCTGAGTACTGAGCACCCAGCACCCCGAGTACTGAGCACCGAGCACCCCGAGCAGTGAGCACCCAGCACCCTGAGTACTGAGCACCCAGCACCCTGAGTACTGAGCACTGAGAACCCCGAGTACTGAGCACCCAGCAGCCCGAGCACTGAGTACTGAGCACCCAGCACCCTGAGTACTGAGAACAGATCACCCTGAGTACTGAGCACCCAGCACCCTGAGTACTGAGCCCCCAGCACCCTGAGTACTGAGCACCCAGCACCCCGAGCACTGAGCACCCAGCACCCCGAGAATGAGCACCCATCACCCTGAGTACTGAGAACCGAGCACCCTGAGTACTGAGCACCCAGCACCTTGAGTACTGAGCCCCCAGCACCCTGAGTACTGAGCACCCAGCACCCCGAGCACTGAGCACCCAGCACCCTGAGAATGAGCACAAAGCACCCTGAGTACTGAGCACCCAGCACCCTGAGTACTGAGCACTAAGCACCCGGAGCACTGAGCACCCAGCACCCCGAGCACGGAGCACCCAGGACCCCGAGCACTGAGTTCTGAGCACCCAGCACCCTGAGTACTGAGCACAGAGCTCCCCGAGCAATGAGCACCCTGAGTACTGAGCACCCAGCACCCCGATCACTGAGCACCCAGCACCCTGAGCACTGAGCACCCAGCACCCTGACCACTGAGCAACCATGACCCTGAGTACTGAGCACCCAGCATGCTGAGTACTGAGCACCCAGCACCCCGAGCACTGAGCACCCAGCACCCTGTGTACTGAGCACTGAGCACCCTGAGTACTAAGCACCCAGTACCCTGAGTACTGAGCACCCAGGACCCTGAGCACTGAGCACCGAGCACCCCGAGCACTGAGCACCCAGCACCCTGAGCACTCAGCACCCAGCACCCCGAGCACTGTGCACCCAGCACCCTGAGCACTGAGCACCCAGCACCCTGAGCACGGAGCACCCCGAGGACTGAGCACCCAGCACCCTGAGCACTGAGCACCCAGCACCCTGAGCACTGAGCACCCAGCACCCCGAGCACTGAGCACCCAGCACCCTGAGTACTGAGCACCCAACACCCAGAGTACTGAGCACACAGCACCCTGAGCACTGAGCACCCAACACCCTGAGTACTGAGCACCCAGCACCCTGAGTACTGAACACCCAGCACCCTGAGCACTGAGCACTGAGCACCCTGAGCACTGAGTACTGAGCACTGAGAACCCTGACCACTGAGCACCCAGCACCCTGAGTACTGAGCACCCAGCACGCCGAGTACTGTGCACTGAGCACCCTGAGTACTGAGCACCAAGCACCCCGAGTACTGAGCACTGAGCACACTGAGCAGTGAGCACCCAGCACCCTGAGTACTGAGCACCCAGAACCCCGAGTACTGAGCACCGAGCACCCTGAGCAGTGAGCACCCAGCACCCTGAGTACTGAGCACCCAGCACCCTGAGTACTGAGCACTGAGCACCCCGAGTACTGAGCACCCAGCAGCCCGAGCACTGAGTACTGAGCACCCAGCACCCTGAGTACTGAGAACAGATCACCCTGAGTACTGAGCACCCAGCACCCTGAGTACTGAGCCCCCAGCACCCTGAGTACTGAGCACCCAGCACCCCGAGCACTGAGCACCCAGCACCCCGAGAATGAGCACCCATCACCCTGAGTACTGAGAACCGAGCACCCTGAGTACTGAGCACCCAGCACCTTGAGTACTGAGCCCCCAGCACCCTGAGTACTGAGCACCCAGCACCCCGAGCACTGAGCACCCAGCACCCTGAGAATGAGCACAAAGCACCCTGAGTACTGAGCACCCAGTACCCTGAGTACTGAGCACTAAGCACCCAGAGCACTGAGCACCCAACACAACGAGCACGGAGCACCCAGTACCCCGAGCACTGAGTACTGAGCACCCAGCACCCTGAGTACTGAGCACAGAGCTCCCCGAGCAATGAGCACCCTGAGTACTGAGCACCCAGCACCCCGATCACTGAGCACCCAGCACCCTGAGCACTGAGCACCCAGCACCTTGACCACTGAGCACCCATCACCCTGAGTACTGAGCACCCAGCACGCTGAGTACTGAGCACCCAGCACCCCGAGCACTGAGCACCCAGCACCCTGAGTACTGAGCACCCAGCACCCTGAGCACTGAGCACTGAGCACCCTGAGCACTGAGTAATGAGCACTGAGCAGCCTGAGCATTGAGCACTCAGCACACCGAGTACTGAACACCCAGCACCCTGAGTACTGAACACCCAGCACCCTGAGCACAGAGCACTGAGCACCCTGAGCACTGAGTAATGAGCACTGAGCACCCTGAGCACTGAGCACTCAGCACACCGAGTACTGAACACCCAGCACACTGAGTATTGAACACCCATCTCCCTGAGCACTGAGTTCTGAGCACTGAGCACCCTGAGCACTGAGCACCCAGCACCCTGAGTACTGAGCACCCAGCACCCTGAGTACTGAACAAACAGCACCCTGAGCACTGAGCACTGAGCACCCAGCACCCCGAGCACTGAGCACTGATCACCCTGAGCACTGAGCACCCAGCACGCCGAGTACTGTGCACTGAGCACCCTGAGTACTGAGCACCAAGCACCCCGAGTACTGAGCACTGAGCAATCAGAGTACTGAGCACCCAGCACCCTGAGCACTGAGCACCCAGCACCCTGAGTACTGAGCACTGAGAACCCTGAGTACTTAGCACTGAGCACCCTGAGCACTGAGCACCCAGCACCCTGATCACTGAGCACGGTGCACCCCGAGGACTGAGCACCCAGCACCCTGAGCACTGAGCACCGAGCACCTTGAACACTGAGCACTGAGCACCGAGCACCCCGAGCACTGAGCACCCAGCACCCTGAGCACTGAGCACCCAGCACCCCGAGCACTGAGCACCCAGCACCCTGAGTACTGAGCACCCAGCACCCTGAGCACTGAGCACCCAGCACCCTGAGTACTGAGAACCCAGCACCCGGACTACTGAGCAACCAGCACCCTGAGCACTGAGCACTGAGCACCCAGCACCCTGAGCACTGAGCACCCAGCACCCTGAGTACTGAGCACCGAGCACCCCGAGCACTGAGCACCCAGCACCTTGAGCACTGAGCACCCTGAGGACTGAGCACCCAGCACCCTGAGCACTGAGCACCGATCACCCTGAGCACTGAGCACCCAGCACGCCGAGCACTAAGCACCCAGCACCCTGAGTACTGAGCACCCAGCACCCTGAGTACTGAGCACTGAGCACCCTGAGTACTGAGCACCGAGGACCCTGAGCACTGAGCACCCAGCACGCTGAGTACTGATTACTGAGCACCCTGAGTACTGAGCACCGAGCACGCTGAGTACTGAGCACCCAGCACCCTGAGCACTGAGCAGCCAGCACCCTCAGCACTGAGCACCCAGCACCCCGAGCACTGAGCACCCAGCACCCTGAGCACTGAGCACCCAGCACCCTGAGTACTGAGCACCCAGCACCCCGAGTACTGAGCACCGAGCACCCCGAGTACTGAGCACCCAGCAGCCCGAGCACTGAGTACTGAGCACCCAGCACCCTGAGTACTGAGAACAGATCACCCTGAGTACTGAGCACCCAGCACCCTGAGTACTGAGCCCCTAGCACCCTGAGTACTGAGCACCCAGCACCCCGAGCACTGAGCACCCAGCACCCCGAGAATGAGCACCCATCACCCTGAGTACTGAGAACCGAGCACCCTGAGTACTGAGCACCCAGCACCTTGAGTACTGAGCCCCCAGCACCCTGAGTACTGAGCACCCAGCACCCCGAGCACTGAGCACCCAGCACCCTGAGAATGAGCACAAAGCACCCTGAGTACTGAGCACCCAGCACCCTGAGTACTGAGCACTAAGCACCCGGAGCACTGAGCACCCAGCACCCCGAGCACGGAGCACCCAGGACCCCGAGCACTGAGTTCTGAGCACCCAGCACCCTGAGTACTGAGCACAGAGCTCCCCGAGCAATGAGCACCCTGAGTACTGAGCACCCAGCACCCCGATCACTGAGCACCCAGCACCCTGAGCACTGAGCACCCAGCACCCTGACCACTGAGCAACCATCACCCTGAGTACTGAGCACCCAGCATGCTGAGTACTGAGCACCCAGCACCCCGAGCACTGAGCACCCAGCACCCTGTGTACTGAGCACTGAGCACCCTGAGTACTAAGCACCCAGTACCCTGAGTACTGAGCACCCAGGACCCTGAGCACTGAGCAGCGAGCACCCCGAGCACTGAGCACCCAGCACCCTGAGCACTCAGCACCCAGCACCCCGAGCACTGAGCACCCAGCACCCTGAGCACTGAGCACCCAGCACCCTGAGCACGGAGCACCCCGAAGACTGAGCACCCAGCACCCTGAGCACTGAGCACCCAGCACCCTGAGCACTGAGCACCCAGCACCCCGAGCACTGAGCACCCAGCACCCTGAGTACTGAGCACCCAACACCCAGAGTACTGAGCACACAGCACCCTGAGCACTGAGCACCCAACACCCTGAGTACTGAGCACCCAGCACCCTGAGTACTGAACACCCAGCACCCTGAGCACTGAGCACTGAGCACCCTGAGCACTGAGTACTGAGCACTGAGAACCCTGACCACTGAGCACCCAGCACCCTGAGTACTGAGCACCCAGCACGCCGAGTACTGTGCACTGAGCACCCTGAGTACTGAGCACCAAGCACCCCGAGTACTGAGCACTGAGCAATCAGAGTACTGAGCACCCAGCACCCTGAGCACTGAGCACCGAGCACCTTGAACACTGAGCACCGAGCACCCCGAGAACTGAGCACCCAGCACCCTTAGTACTGAGCACCCAGCACCCTGAGCACTGAGCACCCAGCACCCTGAGCACTGAGCACCCAGCACACCGAGCACTGAGCACCCAGCACCCTGAGTACTGAGCACCCAGCACCCTGAGCACTGAGCACCCAGCACCCTGAGTACTGAGAACCCAGCACCCTGACTACTGAGCAACCAGCACCCTGAGCACTGAGCACTGAGCACCCAGCACCCTGAGCACTGAGCACCCAGCACCCTGAGTACTGAGCACCGAGCACCCCGAGCACTGAGCACCGATCACCCTGAGCACTGAGCACCCAGCACGCCGAGCACTAAGCACCCAGCACCCTGAGTACTGAGCACTGAGCACCCCGAGTACTGAGCACCCAGCAGCCCGAGCACTGAGCACCGATCACCCTGAGCACTGAGCACCCAGCACGCCGAGCACTAAGCACCCAGCACCCTGAGTACTGAGCACCCAGCACCCTGAGTACTGAGCACTGAGCACCCTGAGTACTGAGCACCGAGGACCCTGAGCACTGAGCACCCAGCACGCTGAGTACTGATTACTGAGCACCCTGAGTACTGAGCACCGAGCACGCTGAGTACTGAGCACCCAGCACCCTGAGCACTGAGCAGCCAGCACCCTCAGCACTGAGCACCCAGCACCCCGAGCACTGAGCACCCAGCACCCTGAGCACTGAGCACCCAGCACCCTGAGTACTGAGCACCCAGCACCCCGAGTACTGAGCACCGAGCACCCCGAGCAGTGAGCACCCAGCACCCTGAGTACTGAGCACCCAGCACCCTGAGTACTGAGCACTGAGCACCCCGAGTACTGAGCACCCAGCAGCCCGAGCACTGAGTACTGAGCACCCAGCACCCTGAGTACTGAGAACAGATCACCCTGAGTACTGAGCACCCAGCACCCTGAGTACTGAGCCCCCAGCACCCTGAGTACTGAGCACCCAGCACCCTGAGCACTGAGCACCCAGCACCCCGAGAATGAGCACCCATCACCCTGAGTACTGAGAACCGAGCACCCTGAGTACTGAGCACCCAGCACCTTGAGTACTGAGCCCCCAGCACCCTGAGTACTGAGCACCCAGCACCCCGAGCACTGAGCACCCAGCACCCTGAGAATGAGCACAAAGCACCCTGAGTACTGAGCACCCAGCACCCTGAGTACTGAGCACTAAGCACCCGGAGCACTGAGCACCCAGCACCCCGAGCACGGAGCACCCAGGACCCCGAGCACTGAGTTCTGAGCACCCAGCACCCTGAGTACTGAGCACAGAGCTCCCCGAGCAATGAGCACCCTGAGTACTGAGCACCCAGCACCCCGATCACTGAGCACCCAGCACCCTGAGCACTGAGCACCCAGCACCCTGACCACTGAGCAACCATCACCCTGAGTACTGAGCACCCAGCATGCTGAGTACTGAGCACCCAGCACCCCGAGCACTGAGCACCCAGCACCCTGTGTACTGAGCACTGAGCACCCTGAGTACTAAGCACCCAGTACCCTGAGTACTGAGCACCCAGGACCCTGAGCACTGAGCACCGAGCACCCCGAGCACTGAGCACCCAGCACCCTGAGCACTCAGCACCCAGCACCCCGAGCACTGAGCACCCAGCACCCTGAGCACTGAGCACCCAGCACCCTGAGCACGGAGCACCCCGAGGACTGAGCACCCAGCACCCTGAGCACTGAGCACCCAGCACCCTGAGCACTGAGCACCCAGCACCCCGAGCACTGAGCACCCAGCACCCTGAGTACTGAGCACCCAACACCCAGAGTACTGAGCACACAGCACCCTGAGCACTGAGCACCCAACACCCTGAGTACTGAGCACCCAGCACCCTGAGTACTGAACACCCAGCACCCTGAGCACTGAGCACTGAGCACCCTGAGCACTGAGTACTGAGCACTGAGAACCCTGACCACTGAGCACCCAGCACCCTGAGTACTGAGCACCCAGCACCCCGAGCACTGAGCACCCAGCGCCCCGAGCACTGAGCACCCAGCACCCCGAGCACTGAGCACTGAGCACCCTGAGCACTGAGCACCCAGCACCCTAGTACTGAGCACCGAGCACCCAGAGTACTGAGCACCAAGCACCCCGAGTACTGAGCACTGAGCACCCTGAGTACTGAGCACACAGCACCCTGAGCACTGAGCACCCAGCACCCTGAGTACTGAGCACTGAGAACCCTGAGTACTGAGCACCGAGCAACCTGAGTACTGAGCACCCAGCACCCTGATCACGGAGCACCCCGAGGACTGAGCACCCAGCGCCCTGAGCACTGAGCACCCAGCACCTTGAGTACTGAGCACCGAGCACCCCGAGCACTGAGCACCCAGCACCCTGAGTACTGAGCACCCAGCACCCTGAGCACTGAGCACCCAGCACCCTGAGCACTGAGCACGCAGCACCCCGAGCACTGAGCACCCAGCACCCTGAGTACTGAGCACCCAGCACCATGAGCACTGAGCACCGATCACCCTGAGCACTGAGCACCCAGCACGCCGAGCACTAAGCACCCAGCACCCTGAGTACTGAGCACCCAGCACCCTGAGTACTGAGCACTGAGCACCCTGAGTACTGAGCACCGAGGACCCTGAGCACTGAGCACCCAGCACGCTGAGTACTGATTACTGAGCACCCTGAGTACTGAGCACCGAGCACGCTGAGTACTGAGCACCCAGCACCCTGAGCACTGAGCAGCCAGCACCCTCAGCACTGAGCACCCAGCACCCCGAGCACTGAGCACCCAGCACCCTGAGCACTGAGCACCCAGCACCCTGAGTACTGAGCACCCAGCACCCCGAGTACTGAGCACCGAGCACCCCGAGCAGTGAGCACCCAGCACCCTGAGTACTGAGCACCCAGCACCCTGAGTACTGAGCACTGAGCACCCCGAGTACTGAGCACCCAGCAGCCCGAGCACTGAGTACTGAGCACCCAGCACCCTGAGTACTGAGAACAGATCACCCTGAGTACTGAGCACCCAGCACCCTGAGTACTGAGCCCCCAGCACCCTGAGTACTGAGCACCCAGCACCCCGAGCACTGAGCACCCAGCACCCCGAGAATGAGCACCCATCACCCTGAGTACTGAGAACCGAGCACCCTGAGTACTGAGCACCCAGCACCTTGAGTACTGAGCCCCCAGCACCCTGAGTACTGAGCACCCAGCACCCCGAGCACTGAGCACCCAGCACCCTGAGAATGAGCACAAAGCACCCTGAGTACTGAGCACCCAGCACCCTGAGTACTGAGCACTAAGCACCCGGAGCACTGAGCACCCAGCACCCCGAGCACGGAGCACCCAGGACCCCGAGCACTGAGTTCTGAGCACCCAGCACCCTGAGTACTGAGCACAGAGCTCCCCGAGCAATGAGCACCCTGAGTACTGAGCACCCAGCACCCCGATCACTGAGCACCCAGCACCCTGAGCACTGAGCACCCAGCACCCTGACCACTGAGCAACCATCACCCTGAGTACTGAGCACCCAGCATGCTTAGTACTGAGCACCCAGCACCCCGAGCACTGAGCACCCAGCACCCTGTGTACTGAGCACTGAGCACCCTGAGTACTAAGCACCCAGTACCCTGAGTACTGAGCACCCAGGACCCTGAGCACTGAGCACCGAGCACCCCGAGCACTGAGCACCCAGCACCCTGAGCACTCAGCACCCAGCACCCCGAGCACTGAGCACCCAGCACCCTGAGCACTGAGCACCCAGCACCCTGAGCACGGAGCACCCCGAGGACTGAGCACCCAGCACCCTGAGCACTGAGCACCCAGCACCCTGAGCACTGAGCACCCAGCACCCCGAGCACTGAGCACCCAGCACCCTGAGTACTGAGCACCCAACACCCAGAGTACTGAGCACACAGCACCCTGAGCACTGAGCACCCAACACCCTGAGTACTGAGCACCCAGCACCCTGAGTACTGAACACCCAGCACCCTGAGCACTGAGCACTGAGCACCCTGAGCACTGAGTACTGAGCACTGAGAACCCTGACCACTGAGCACCCAGCACCCTGAGTACTGAGCACCCAGCAAGCCGAGTACTGTGCACTGAGCACCCTGAGTACTGAGCACCAAGCACCCCGAGTACTGAGCACTGAGCAATCAGAGTACTGAGCACCCAGCACCCTGAGCACTGAGCACCCAGCACCCTGAGTACTGAGCACTGAGAACCCTGAGTACTTAGCACTGAGCACCCTGAGCACTGAGCACCCAGCACCCTGATCACTGAGCACGGTGCACCCCGAGGACTGAGCACCCAGCACCCTGAGCACTGAGCACCGAGCACCTTGAACACTGAGCACTGAGCACCGAGCACCCCGAGCACTGAGCACCCAGCACCCTTAGTACTGAGCACCCAGCACCCTGAGCACTGAGCACCCAGCACCCTGAGCACTGAGCACCCAGCAACCCGAGCACTGAGCACCCAGAACCCTGAGTACTGAGCACCCAGCACCCTGAGCACTGAGCACCCAGCACCCTGAGTACTGAGAACCCAGCACCCTGACTACTGAGCAACCAGCACCCTGAGCACTGAGCACTGAGCACCCAGCACCCTGAGCACTGAGCACCCAGCACCCTGAGTACTGAGCACCGAGCACCCCGAGCACTGAGCACCCAGCACCTTGAGCACTGAGCACCCTGAGGACTGAGCACCCAGCACCCTGAGCACTGAGCACCGATCACCCTGAGCACTGAGCACCCAGCACGCCGAGCTCTAAGCACCCAGCACCCTGAGTACTGAGCACCCAGCACCCTGAGTACTGAGCACTGAGCACCCTGAGTACTGAGCACCGAGGACCCTGAGCACTGAGCACCCAGCACGCTGAGTACTGATTACTGAGCACCCTGAGTACTGAGCACCGAGCACGCTGAGTACTGAGCACCCAGCACCCTGAGCACTGAGCAGCCAGCACCCTCAGCACTGAGCACCCAGCACCCCGAGCACTGAGCACCCAGCACCCTGAGCACTGAGCACCCAGCACCCTGAGTACTGAGCAGCCAGCACCCCGAGTACTGAGCACCGAGCACCCCGAGCAGTGAGCACCCAGCACCCTGAGAACTGAGCACCCAGCACCCTGAGTACTGAGCACTGAGCACCCCGAGTACTGAGCACCCAGCAGCCCGAGCACTGAGTACTGAGCACCCAGCACCCTGAGTACTGAGAACAGATCACCCTGAGTACTGAGCACCCAGCACCCTGAGTACTGAGCACTAAGCACCCGGAGCACTGAGCACCCAGCACCCCGAGCACGGAGCACCCAGGACCCCGAGCACTGAGTTCTGAGCACCCAGCACCCTGAGTACTGAGCACAGAGCTCCCCGAGCAATGAGCACCCTGAGTACTGAGCACCCAGCACCCCGATCACTGAGCACCCAGCACCCTGAGCACTGAGCACCGAGCACCCTGACCACTGAGCAACCATCACCCTGAGTACTGAGCACCCAGCATGCTGAGTACTGAGCACCCAGCACCCCGAGCACTGAGCACCCAGCACCCTGTGTACTGAGCACTGAGCACCCTGAGTACTAAGCACCCAGTACCCTGAGTACTGAGCACCCAGGACCCTGAGCACTGAGCACCGAGCACCCCGAGCACTGAGCACCCAGCACCCTGAGCACTCAGCACCCAGCACCCCGAGCACTGAGCACCCAGCACCCTGAGCACTGAGCACCCAGCACCCTGAGCACGGAGCACCCCGAGGACTGAGCACCCAGCACCCTGAGCACTGAGCACCCAGCACCCTGAGCACTGAGCACCCAGCACCCCGAGCACTGAGCACCCAGCACCCTGAGTACTGAGCACCCAACACCCAGAGTACTGAGCACACAGCACCCTGAGCACTGAGCACCCAACACCCTGAGTACTGAGCACCCAGCACCCTGAGTACTGAACACCCAGCACCCTGAGCACTGAGCACTGAGCACCCTGAGCACTGAGTACTGAGCACTGAGAACCCTGACAACTGAGCACCCAGCACCCTGAGTACTGAGCACCCAGCACCCCGAGCACTGAGCACCCAGCGCCCCGAGCACTGAGCACCCAGCACCCCGAGCACTGAGCACTGAGCACCCTGAGCACTGAGCACCCAGCACCCTAGTACTGAGCACCGAGCACCCAGAGTACTGAGCACCAAGCACCCCGAGTACTGAGCACTGAGCACCCTGAGTACTGAGCACACAGCACCCTGAGCACTGAGCACCCAGCACCCTGAGTACTGAGCACTGAGAACCCTGAGTAGTGAGCACCGAGCACCCTGAGTACTGAGCACCCAGCACCCTGATCACGGAGCACCCCGAGGACTGAGCACCCAGCACCCTGAGCACTGAGCACCCAGCACCTTGAGTACTGAGCACCGAGCACCCCGAGCACTGAGCACCCAGCACCCTGAGTACTGAGCACCCAGCACCCTGAGCACTGAGCACCCAGCACCTTGAGTACTGAGCACCGAGCACCCTGAGCACAGAGCACCCAGCACCCTGAGCACTCAGCACCCAGCACCCCGAGCACTGAGCACCCAGCACCCTGAGCACTGAGCACCCAGCACCCTGAGCACGGAGCACCCCGAGGACTGAGCACCCAGCACCCTGAGCACTGAGCACCCAGCACCCTGAGCACTGAGCACCCAGCACCCCGAGCACTGAGCACCCAGCACCCTGAGTACTGAGCACCCAACACCCAGAGTACTGAGCACCCAGCAACCTGAGCACTGAGCACCCAGCACCCTGAGTACTGAGCACCCAGCACCCTGAGTACTGAACACCCAGCACCCTGAGCACTGAGCACTGAGCACCCTGAGCACTGGGTACTGAGCACTGAGCACCCTGAGCACTGAGCACCCAGCACCCCGAGTACTGAGCACCCAGCACCCCGAGCACTGAGCACCCAGCGCCCCGAGCACTGAGCACCCAGCACCCCGAGCACTGAGCACTGAGCACCCTGAGCACTGAGCACCCAGCACCCCGAGTACTGAACACTGAGCACCCAGAGTACTGAGCACCAAGCACCCCGAGTACTGAGCACTGAGCACCCTGAGTACTGAGCACCCAGCACCCTGAGCACTGAGCACCCAGCACCCTGAGTACTGAGCACTGAGAACCCTGAGTACTGAGCACCGAGCACCCTGAGTACTGAGCACCCAGCACCCTGATCACGGAGCACCCCGAGGACTGAGCACCCAGCACCCTGAGCACTGAGCACCCAGCACCCTGAGCACTGAGCACCAAGCACCCTGAGCACTGAGCACCCAGCACCCCGAGCACTGAGCACCCAGCACCCTGAGTACTGAGCACCCAACACCCAGAGTACTGAGCACCCAGCACCCTGAGCACTGAGCACCCAGTACCCTGAGTACTGAGCACACAGCACCCTGAGTACTGAACACCCAGCACCCTGAGCACTGAGCACTGAGCACCCTGAGCACTGAGTACTGAGCACTGAGCACCCTGAGCACTGAGCACCCAGCACCCCGAGTACTGAGCACCCAGCACCCCGAGCACTGAGCACCCAGCGCCCCGAGCACTGAGCACCCAGCACCCCGAGCACTGAGCACTGAGCACCCTGAGCACTGAGCACCCAGCACCCCGAGTACTGAGCACTGAGCACCCAGAGTACTGAGCACCAAGCACCGCGAGTACTGAGCACTGAGCACCCTGAGTACTGAGCACACAGCACCCTGAGCACTGAGCAACCAGCACCCTGAGTACTGAGCACTGAGAACCCTGAGTACTGAGCACCGAGCACCCTGAGCACTGAGCAACCAGCACCCTGAGTACTGAGCACCCAGCACCCTGAGCACTGAGCACCCAGCACCCTGAGCACTGAGCACCCAGCACCCCGAGCACTGAGCACCCAGCACCCTGAGTACTGAGCACCCAACACCCAGAGTACTGAGCACCCAGCAACCTGAGCACTGAGCACCCAGCACCCTGAGTACTGAGCACCCAGCACCCTGAGTACTGAACACCCAGCACCCTGAGCACTGAGCACTGAGCACCCTGAGCACTGGGTACTGAGCACTGAGCACCCTGAGCACTGAGCACCCAGCACCCCGAGTACTGAGCACCCAGCACCCCGAGCACTGAGCACCCAGCGCCCCGAGCACTGAGCACCCAGCACCCCGAGCACTGAGCACTGAGCACCCTGAGCACTGAGCACCCAGCACCCCGAGTACTGAACACTGAGCACCCAGAGTACTGAGCACCAAGCACCCCGAGTACTGAGCACTGAGCAACCTGAGTACTGAGCACCCAGCACCCTGAGCACTGAGCACCCAGCACCCTGAGTACTGAGCACTGAGAACCCTGAGTACTGAGCACCGAGCACCCTGAGTACTGAGCACCCAGCACCCTGATCACGGAGCACCCCGAGGACTGAGCACCCAGCACCCTGAGCACTGAGCACCCAGCACCCTGAGCACTGAGCACCCAGCACCCTGAGCACTGAGCACCCAGCACCCCGAGCACTGAGGACCCAGCACCCTGAGTACTGAGCACCCAACACCCAGAGTACTGAGCACCCAGCACCCTGAGCACTGAGCACCCAGCACCCTGAGTACTGAGCACACAGCACCCTGAGTACTGAACACCCAGCACCCTGAGCACTGAGCACTGAGCACCCTGAGCACTGAGTACTGAGCACTGAGCACCCTGAGTACTGAGCACCCAGCACCCCGAGTACTGAGCACCCAGCACCCCGAGCACTGAGCACCCAGCGCCCCGAGCACTGAGCACCCAGCACCCCGAGCACTGAGCACTGAGCACCCTGAGCACTGAGCACCCAGCACCCCGAGTACTGAGCACTGAGCACCCAGAGTACTGAGCACCAAGCAACGTGAGTACTGAGCACTGAGCACCCTGAGTACTGAGCACACAGCACCCTGAGCACTGAGCAACCAGCACCCTGAGTACTGAGCACTGAGAACCCTGAGTACTGAGCACCGAGCACCCTGAGTACTGAGCACCCAGCACTCTGATCACGGAGCACCCCGAGGACTGAGCACCCAGCACCCTGAGCACTGAGCACCCAGCACCTTGAGTACTGAGCACCGAGCACCCCGAGCACTGAGCACCCAGCACCCTGAGTACTGAGCACCCAGCACCCTGAGCACTGAGCACCCAGCACCCTGAGCACTGAGCACGCAGCACCCCGAGCACTGAGCACCCAGCACCCTGAGTACTGAGCACCCAGCACGATGAGTACTAAGCACCCAGCACCCTGAGTACTGAGCACCCAGCACCCTGAGCACTGCGCACCCAGCACCCTGAGTACTGAGCACCCAGCACCCTGGGTACTGACCAACCAGCACCCTGAGCACTGAGCACTGAGCACCCAGCACAATGAGCACTGAGCACTGAGCACCCAGCACTCCGAGCACTGTGCACCCAGCACCCCGAGCACTGAGGACCCAGCACCCTGAGCACTGAGCACTCAGCACCCTGAGTACTGAGCACCCAGCATCCTGAGTACTGAGCACTCAGCACCCTGAGTACTGAGCTCCGTGCACCCCGAGCACTGAGCACCCAGCACCCTGAGCACTGAGCACACTGAGGACTGAGCACCCAGCACCCTGAGCACTGAGCACCGATCACCCTGAGCACTGAGCACCCAGCACCCCGAGCACTGAGCACCCAGCACCCTGAGCACTGAGGAACTAGCACCCCGAGCAATGAGCACCCAGCACGCTGAGTACTGAGCACTGAGCACCCAGCACCCTGAGTACTGAGCACCCAGCACCCTGAGTACTGAGCACCCAGCATCCTGAGTACTGAGCACTCAGCACCCTGAGTACTGAGCTCCGAGCACCCCGAGCACTGAGCACCCAGCACCCTGAGCACTGAGCACACTGAGGACTGAGCACCCAGCACCCTGAGCACTGAGCACCGATCACCCTGAGCACTGAGCACCCAGCACCCCGAGCACTGAGCACCCAGCACCCTGAGCACTGAGGAACTAGCACCCCGAGCAATGAGCACCCAGCACGCTGAGTACTGAGCACTGAGCACCCAGCACCCTGAGTACTGAGCACCCAGCACCCTGAGTACTGAGCACCCAGCACCCAGAGCACTGAGCACTGAGCACCCTGAGTACTGAGCACTGAGCACCCTTAGTACTGAGCACCGAGCACCCTGAGTACTGAGCACCCAGTAACCTGAGCACTGAGCACGGAGCACCCCGAGGACTGAGCACCCAGCACCGTGAGCACCGAGCACCCAGCACCTTGAGTACTGAGCACCGAGCACCCCGAGCACTGAGCACCCAGCACCCTGAGTACTGAGCACCCAGCACCCTGAGCACTGAGCACCCAGCACCTTGAGTACTGAGCGCCCAGCACCCTGAGTACTGAGCACTGAGCACCCTAAGCACTGAGCACCCAACACCCCGAGCACTGAGCACCCAGCACCCTGAGTACTGAGCACCCAGGAACCTGAGCACTGAGCACCGAGAACCCTGAGCACTGAGCACCCAGCACCCTGAGAACTCAGCACCCAGCACCCCGAGCACTGAGCACCCAGCACCCTGAGCACTGAGCACCCAGCACCCTGAGCACGGAGCACCCCGAGGACTGAGCACCCAGCACCCTGAGCACTGAGCACCCAGCACCCTGAGCACTGAGCACCCAGCACCCCGAGCACTGAGCACCCAGCACCCTGAGTACTGAGCACCCGACACCCAGAGTACTGAGCACCCAGCAACCTGAGCACTGAGCACCCAGCACCCTGAGTACTGACCACCCAGCACCCTGAGTACTGAACACGCAGCACCCTGAGCACTGAGCACTGAGCACCCTGAGCACTGGGTACTGAGCACTGAGCACCCTGAGCACTGCGCACCCAGCACCCCGAGTACTGAGCAGCCAGCACCCCGAGCACTGAGCACCCAGCGCCCCGAGCACTGAGCACCCAGCACCCCGAGCACTGAGCACTGAGCACCCTGAGCACTGAGCACCCAGCACCCCGAGTACTGAACACTGAGCACCCAGAGTACTGAGCACCAAGCACCCCGAGTACTGAGCACTGAGCACCCTGAGTACTGAGCACCGAGGACCCTGAGCACTGAGCACCCAGCACGCTGAGTACTGATTACTGAGCACCCTGAGTACTGAGCACCGAGCACGCTGAGTACTGAGCACCCAGCACCCTGAGCACTGAGCAGCCAGCACCCTCAGCACTGAGCACCCAGCACCCCGAGCACTGAGCACCCAGCACCCTGAGCACTGAGCACCCAGCACCCTGAGTACTGAGCACCCAGCACCCCGAGTACTGAGCACCGAGCACCCCGAGCAGTGAGCACCCAGCACCCTGAGTACTGAGCACCCAGCACCCTGAGTACTGAGCACTGAGCACCCCGAGTACTGAGCACCCAGCAGCCCGAGCACTGAGTACTGAGCACCCAGCACCCTGAGTACTGAGAACAGATCACCCTGAGTACTGAGCACCCAGCACCCTGAGTACTGAGCCCCCAGCACCCTGAGTACTGAGCACCCAGCACCCTGAGCACTGAGCACCCAGCACCCCGAGAATGAGCACCCATCACCCTGAGTACTGAGAACCGAGCACCCTGAGTACTGAGCACCCAGCACCTTGAGTACTGAGCCCCCAGCACCCTGAGTACTGAGCACCCAGCACCCCGAGCACTGAGCACCCAGCACCCTGAGAATGAGCACAAAGCACCCTGAGTACTGAGCACCCAGCACCCTGAGTACTGAGCACTAAGCACCCGGAGCACTGAGCACCCAGCACCCCGAGCACGGAGCACCCAGGACCCCGAGCACTGAGTTCTGAGCACCCAGCACCCTGAGTACTGAGCACAGAGCTCCCCGAGCAATGAGCACCCTGAGTACTGAGCACCCAGCACCCCGATCACTGAGCACCCAGCACCCTGAGCACTGAGCACCCAGCACCCTGACCACTGAGCAACCATCACCCTGAGTACTGAGCACCCAGCATGCTGAGTACTGAGCACCCAGCACCCCGAGCACTGAGCACCCAGCACCCTGTGTACTGAGCACTGAGCACCCTGAGTACTAAGCACCCAGTACCCTGAGTACTGAGCACCCAGGACCCTGAGCACTGAGCACCGAGCACCCCGAGCACTGAGCACCCAGCACCCTGAGCACTCAGCACCCAGCACCCCGAGCACTGAGCACCCAGCACCCTGAGCACTGAGCACCCAGCACCCTGAGCACGGAGCACCCCGAGGACTGAGCACCCAGCACCCTGAGCACTGAGCACCCAGCACCCTGAGCACTGAGCACCCAGCACCCCGAGCACTGAGCACCCAGCACCCTGAGTACTGAGCACCCAACACCCAGAGTACTGAGCACACAGCACCCTGAGCACTGAGCACCCAACACCCTGAGTACTGAGCACCCAGCACCCTGAGTACTGAACACCCAGCACCCTGAGCACTGAGCACTGAGCACCCTGAGCACTGAGTACTGAGCACTGAGAACCCTGACCACTGAGCACCCAGCACCCTGAGTACTGAGCACCCAGCACCCCGAGCACTGAGCACCCAGCGCCCCGAGCACTGAGCACCCAGCACCCCGAGCACTGAGCACTGAGCACCCTGAGCACTGAGCACCCAGCACCCTAGTACTGAGCACCGAGCACCCAGAGTACTGAGCACCAAGCACCCCGAGTACTGAGCACTGAGCACCCTGAGTACTGAGCACACAGCACCCTGAGCACTGAGCACCCAGCACCCTGAGTACTGAGCACTGAGAACCCTGAGTACTGAGCACCGAGCAACCTGAGTACTGAGCACCCAGCACCCTGATCACGGAGCACCCCGAGGACTGAGCACCCAGCGCCCTGAGCACTGAGCACCCAGCACCTTGAGTACTGAGCACCGAGCACCCCGAGCACTGAGCACCCAGCACCCTGAGTACTGAGCACCCAGCACCCTGAGCACTGAGCACCCAGCACCCTGAGCACTGAGCACGCAGCACCCCGAGCACTGAGCACCCAGCACCCTGAGTACTGAGCACCCAGCACCATGAGCACTGAGCACCGATCACCCTGAGCACTGAGAACCCAGCACGCCGAGCACTAAGCACCCAGCACCCTGAGTACTGAGCACCCAGCACCCTGAGTACTGAGCACTGAGCACCCTGAGTACTGAGCACCGAGGACCCTGAGCACTGAGCACCCAGCACGCTGAGTACTGATTACTGAGCACCCTGAGTACTGAGCACCGAGCACGCTGAGTACTGAGCACCCAGCACCCTGAGCACTGAGCAGCCAGCACCCTCAGCACTGAGCACCCAGCACCCCGAGCACTGAGCACCCAGCACCCTGAGCACTGAGCACCCAGCACCCTGAGTACTGAGCACCCAGCACCCCGAGTACTGAGCACCGAGCACCCCGAGCAGTGAGCACCCAGCACCCTGAGTACTGAGCACCCAGCACCCTGAGTACTGAGCACTGAGCACCCCGAGTACTGAGCACCCAGCAGCCCGAGCACTGAGTACTGAGCACCCAGCACCCTGAGTACTGAGAACAGATCACCCTGAGTACTGAGCACCCAGCACCCTGAGTACTGAGCCCCCAGCACCCTGAGTACTGAGCACCCAGCACCCCGAGCACTGAGCACCCAGCACCCCGAGAATGAGCACCCATCACCCTGAGTACTGAGAACCGAGCACCCTGAGTACTGAGCACCCAGCACCTTGAGTACTGAGCCCCCAGCACCCTGAGTACTGAGCACCCAGCACCCCGAGCACTGAGCACCCAGCACCCTGAGAATGAGCACAAAGCACCCTGAGTACTGAGCACCCAGCACCCTGAGTACTGAGCACTAAGCACCCGGAGCACTGAGCACCCAGCACCCCGAGCACGGAGCACCCAGGACCCCGAGCACTGAGTTCTGAGCACCCAGCACCCTGAGTACTGAGCACAGAGCTCCCCGAGCAATGAGCACCCTGAGTACTGAGCACCCAGCACCCCGATCACTGAGCACCCAGCACCCTGAGCACTGAGCACCCAGCACCCTGACCACTGAGCACCCAGCACCCTGAGCACTGAGCACCGATCACCCTGAGCACTGAGCACCCAGCACGCCGAGCACTAAGCACCCAGCACCCTGAGTACTGAGCACCCAGCACCCTGAGTACTGAGCACTGAGCACCCTGAGTACTGAGCACCGAGGACCCTGAGCACTGAGCACCCAGCACGCTGAGTACTGATTACTGAGCACCCTGAGTACTGAGCACCGAGCACGCTGAGTACTGAGCACCCAGCACCCTGAGCACTGAGCAGCCAGCAACCTCAGCACTGAGCACCCAGCACCCCGAGCACTGAGCACCCAGCACCCTGAGCACTGAGCACCCAGCACCCTGAGTACTGAGCACCCAGCACCCCGAGTACTGAGCACCGAGCACCCCGAGCAGTGAGCACCCAGCACCCTGAGAACTGAGCACCCAGCACCCTGAGTACTGAGCACTGAGCACCCCGAGTACTGAGCACCCAGCAGCCCGAGCACTGAGTACTGAGCACCCAGCACCCTGAGTACTGAGAACAGATCACCCTGAGTACTGAGCACCCAGCACCCTGAGTACTGAGCACTAAGCACCCGGAGCACTGAGCACCCAGCACCCCGAGCACGGAGCACCCAGGACCCCGAGCACTGAGTTCTGAGCACCCAGCACCCTGAGTACTGAGCACAGAGCTCCCCGAGCAATGAGCACCCTGAGTACTGAGCACCCAGCACCCCGATCACTGAGCACCCAGCACCCTGAGCACTGAGCACCGAGCACCCTGACCACTGAGCAACCATCACCCTGAGTACTGAGCACCCAGCATGCTGAGTACTGAGCACCCAGCACCCCGAGCACTGAGCACCCAGCACCCTGTGTACTGAGCACTGAGCACCCTGAGTACTAAGCACCCAGTACCCTGAGTACTGAGCACCCAGGACCCTGAGCACTGAGCACCGAGCACCCCGAGCACTGAGCACCCAGCACCCTGAGCACTCAGCACCCAGCACCCCGAGCACTGAGCACCCAGCACCCTGAGCACTGAGCACCCAGCACCCTGAGCACGGAGCACCCCGAGGACTGAGCACCCAGCACCCTGAGCACTGAGCACCCAGCACCCTGAGCACTGAGCACCCAGCACCCCGAGCACTGAGCACCCAGCACCCTGAGTACTGAGCACCCAACACCCAGAGTACTGAGCACACAGCACCCTGAGCACTGAGCACCCAACACCCTGAGTACTGAGCACCCAGCACCCTGAGTACTGAACACCCAGCACCCTGAGCACTGAGCACTGAGCACCCTGAGCACTGAGTACTGAGCACTGAGAACCCTGACAACTGAGCACCCAGCACCCTGAGTACTGAGCACCCAGCACCCCGAGCACTGAGCACCCAGCGCCCCGAGCACTGAGCACCCAGCGCCCCGAGCACTGAGCACTGAGCACCCTGAGCACTGAGCACCCAGCACCCTAGTACTGAGCACCGAGCACCCAGAGTACTGAGCACCAAGCACCCCGAGTACTGAGCACTGAGCACCCTGAGTACTGAGCACACAGCACCCTGAGCACTGAGCACCCAGCACCCTGAGTACTGAGCACTGAGAACCCTGAGTAGTGAGCACCGAGCACCCTGAGTACTGAGCACCCAGCACCCTGATCACGGAGCACCCCGAGGACTGAGCACCCAGCACCCTGAGCACTGAGCACCCAGCACCTTGAGTACTGAGCACCGAGCACCCCGAGCACTGAGCACCCAGCACCCTGAGTACTGAGCACCCAGCACCCTGAGCACTGAGCACCCAGCACCTTGAGTACTGAGCACCGAGCACCCTGAGCACAGAGCACCCAGCACCCTGAGCACTCAGCACCCAGCACCCCGAGCACTGAGCACCCAGCACCCTGAGCACTGAGCACCCAGCACCCTGAGCACGGAGCACCCCGAGGACTGAGCACCCAGCACCCTGAGCACTGAGCACCCAGCACCCTGAGCACTGAGCACCCAGCACCCCGAGCACTGAGCACCCAGCACCCTGAGTACTGAGCACCCAACACCCAGAGTACTGAGCACCCAGCAACCTGAGCACTGAGCACCCAGCACCCTGAGTACTGAGCACCCAGCACCCTGAGTACTGAACACCCAGCACCCTGAGCACTGAGCACTGAGCACCCTGAGCACTGGGTACTGAGCACTGAGCACCCTGAGCACTGAGCACCCAGCACCCCGAGTACTGAGCACCCAGCACCCCGAGCACTGAGCACCCAGCGCCCCGAGCACTGAGCACCCAGCACCCCGAGCACTGAGCACTGAGCACCCTGAGCACTGAGCACCCAGCACCCCGAGTACTGAACACTGAGCACCCAGAGTACTGAGCACCAAGCACCCCGAGTACTGAGCACTGAGCACCCTGAGTACTGAGCACCCAGCACCCTGAGCACTGAGCACCCAGCACCCTGAGTACTGAGCACTGAGAACCCTGAGTACTGAGCACCGAGCACCCTGAGTACTGAGCACCCAGCACCCTGATCACGGAGCACCCCGAGGACTGAGCACCCAGCACCCTGAGCACTGAGCACCCAGCACCCTGAGCACTGAGCACCAAGCACCCTGAGCACTGAGCACCCAGCACCCCGAGCACTGAGCACCCAGCACCCTGAGTACTGAGCACCCAACACCCAGAGTACTGAGCACCCAGCACCCTGAGCACTGAGCACCCAGTACCCTGAGTACTGAGCACACAGCACCCTGAGTACTGAACACCCAGCACCCTGAGCACTGAGCACTGAGCACCCTGAGCACTGAGTACTGAGCACTGAGCACCCTGAGCACTGAGCACCCAGCACCCCGAGTACTGAGCACCCAGCACCCCGAGCACTGAGCACCCAGCGCCCCGAGCACTGAGCACCCAGCACCCCGAGCACTGAGCACTGAGCACCCTGAGCACTGAGCACCCAGCACCCCGAGTACTGAGCACTGAGCACCCAGAGTACTGAGCACCAAGCACCGCGAGTACTGAGCACTGAGCACCCTGAGTACTGAGCACACAGCACCCTGAGCACTGAGCAACCAGCACCCTGAGTACTGAGCACTGAGAACCCTGAGTACTGAGCACCGAGCACCCTGAGCACTGAGCAACCAGCACCCTGAGTACTGAGCACCCAGCACCCTGAGCACTGAGCACCCAGCACCCTGAGCACTGAGCACCCAGCACCCCGAGCACTGAGCACCCAGCACCCTGAGTACTGAGCACCCAACACCCAGAGTACTGAGCACCCAGCAACCTGAGCACTGAGCACCCAGCACCCTGAGTACTGAGCACCCAGCACCCTGAGTACTGAACACCCAGCACCCTGAGCACTGAGCACTGAGCACCCTGAGCACTGGGTACTGAGCACTGAGCACCCTGAGCACTGAGCACCCAGCACCCCGAGTACTGAGCACCCAGCACCCCGAGCACTGAGCACCCAGCGCCCCGAGCACTGAGCACCCAGCACCCCGAGCACTGAGCACTGAGCACCCTGAGCACTGAGCACCCAGCACCCCGAGTACTGAACACTGAGCACCCAGAGTACTGAGCACCAAGCACCCCGAGTACTGAGCACTGAGCAACCTGAGTACTGAGCACCCAGCACCCTGAGCACTGAGCACCCAGCACCCTGAGTACTGAGCACTGAGAACCCTGAGTACTGAGCACCGAGCACCCTGAGTACTGAGCACCCAGCACCCTGATCACGGAGCACCCCGAGGACTGAGCACCCAGCACCCTGAGCACTGAGCACCCAGCACCCTGAGCACTGAGCACCCAGCACCCTGAGCACTGAGCACCCAGCACCCAGAGCACTGAGCACCCAGCACCCTGAGTACTGAGCACCCAACACCCAGAGTACTGAGCACCCAGCACCCTGAGCACTGAGCACCCAGCACCCTGAGTACTGAGCACACAGCACCCTGAGTACTGAACACCCAGCACCCTGAGCACTGAGCACTGAGCACCCTGAGCACTGAGTACTGAGCACTGAGCACCCTGAGTACTGAGCACCCAGCACCCCGAGTACTGAGCACCCAGCACCCCGAGCACTGAGCACCCAGCGCCCCGAGCACTGAGCACCCAGCACCCCGAGCACTGAGCACTGAGCACCCTGAGCACTGAGCACCCAGCACCCCGAGTACTGAGCACTGAGCACCCAGAGTACTGAGCACCAAGCAACGTGAGTACTGAGCACTGAGCACCCTGAGTACTGAGCACACAGCACCCTGAGCACTGAGCAACCAGCACCCTGAGTACTGAGCACTGAGAACCCTGAGTACTGAGCACCGAGCACCCTGAGTACTGAGCACCCAGCACTCTGATCACGGAGCACCCCGAGGACTGAGCACCCAGCACCCTGAGCACTGAGCACCCAGCACCTTGAGTACTGAGCACCGAGCACCCCGAGCACTGAGCACCCAGCACCCTGAGTACTGAGCACCCAGCACCCTGAGCACTGAGCACCCAGCACCCTGAGCACTGAGCACGCAGCACCCCGAGCACTGAGCACCCAGCACCCTGAGTACTGAGCACCCAGCACGATGAGTACTAAGCACCCAGCACCCTGAGTACTGAGCACCCAGCACCCTGAGCACTGAGCACCCAGCACCCTGAGTACTGAGCACCCAGCACCCTGGGTACTGACCAACCAGCACCCTGAGCACTGAGCACTGAGCACCCAGCACAATGAGCACTGAGCACTGAGCACCCAGTACTCCGAGCACTGTGCACCCAGCACCCCGAGCACTGAGGACCCAGCACCCTGAGCACTGAGCACCCAGCACCCTGAGCACTGAGCACCCAGCACACTTAGTACTGAGCACCCAGCACCCTGAGTACTGAGCACCCAGCATCCTGAGTACTGAGCACTCAGCACCCTGAGTACTGAGCTCCGAGCACCCCGAGCACTGAGCACCCAGCACCCTGAGCACTGAGCACACTGAGGACTGAGCACCCAGCACCCTGAGCACTGAGCACCGATCACCCTGAGCACTGAGCACCCAGCACCCCGAGCACTGAGCACCCAGCACCCTGAGCACTGAGGAACTAGCACCCCGAGCAATGAGCACCCAGCACGCTGAGTACTGAGCACTGAGCACCCAGCACCCTGAGTACTGAGCACCCAGCACCCTGAGTACTGAGCACCCAGCACCCAGAGCACTGAGCACTGAGCACCCTGAGTACTGAGCACTGAGCACCCTTAGTACTGAGCACCGAGCACCCTGAGTACTGAGCACCCAGTAACCTGAGCACTGAGCACGGAGCACCCCGAGGACTGAGCACCCAGCACCGTGAGCACCGAGCACCCAGCACCTTGAGTACTGAGCACCGAGCACCCCGAGCACTGAGCACCCAGCACCCTGAGTACTGAGCACCCAGCACCCTGAGCACTGAGCACCCAGCACCTTGAGTACTGAGCGCCCAGCACCCTGAGTACTGAGCACTGAGCACCCTAAGCACTGAGCACCCAACACCCCGAGCACTGAGCACCCAGCACCCTGAGTACTGAGCACCCAGGAACCTGAGCACTGAGCACCGAGCACCCTGAGCACTGAGCACCCAGCACCCTGAGCACTCAGCACCCAGCACCCCGAGCACTGAGCACCCAGCACCCTGAGCACGGAGCACCCCGAGGACTGAGCACCCAGCACCCTGAGCACTGAGCACCCAGCACCCTGAGCACTGAGCACCCAGCACCCCGAGCACTGAGCACCCAGCACCCTGAGTACTGAGCACCCGACACCCAGAGTACTGAGCACCCAGCAACCTGAGCACTGAGCACCCAGCACCCTGAGTACTGAGCACCCAGCACCCTGAGTACTGAACACGCAGCACCCTGAGCACTGAGCACTGAGCACCCTGAGCACTGGGTACTGAGCACTGAGCACCCAGAGCACTGCGCACCCAGCACCCCGAGTACTGAGCACCCAGCACCCCGAGCACTGAGCACCCAGCGCCCCGAGCACTGAGCACCCAGCACCCCGAGCACTGAGCACTGAGCACCCTGAGCACTGAGCACCCAGCACCCCGAGTACTGAACACTGAGCACCCAGAGTACTGAGCACCAAGCACCCCGAGTACTGAGCACTGAGCACCCTGAGTACTGAGCACCAAGCACCCTGAGCACTGAGCACCCAGCACCCTGAGTACTGAGCACTGAGAACCCTGAGTACTGAGCACCGAGCACCCTGAGTACTGAGCACCCAGCACCCTGATCACGGAGCACCCCGAGGACTGAGCACCCAGCACCCTGAGCACTGAGCACCCAGCACCCTGAGTACTGAGCACCGAGCACCCCGAGCACTGAGCACCCAGCACCCTGAGTACTGAGCACCCAGCACCCTGAGCACTGAGCACCCAGCACCCTGAGCACTGAGCACGCAGCACCCCGAGCACTGAGCACCCAGCACCCTGAGTACTGAGCACCCAGCACCCTGAGTACTGAGCACCCAGCACCCTGAGTACTGAGCACCCAGCACCCTGAGCACTGAGCACCCAGCACCCTGAGTACTGAGCACCCAGCACCCTGGGTACTGAGCAACCAGCACCCTGAGCACTGAGCACCCAGCGCCCCGAGCACTGAGCACCCAGCACCCCGAGCACTGAGCACTGAGCACCCTGAGCACTGAGCACCCAGCACCCCGAGTACTGAGCACTGAGCACCCAGAGTACTGAGCACCAAGCACCGCGAGTACTGAGCACTGAGCACCCTGAGTACTGAGCACACAGCACCCTGAGCACTGAGCAACCAGCACCCTGAGTACTGAGCACTGAGAACCCTGAGTACTGAGCACCGAGCACCCTGAGCACTGAGCAACCAGCACCCTGAGTACTGAGCACCCAGCACCCTGAGCACTGAGCACCCAGCACCCTGAGCACTGAGCACCCAGCACCCCGAGCACTGAGCACCCAGCACCCTGAGTACTGAGCACCCAACACCCAGAGTACTGAGCACCCAGCAACCTGAGCACTGAGCACCCAGCACCCTGAGTACTGAGCACCCAGCACCCTGAGTACTGAACACCCAGCACCCTGAGCACTGAGCACTGAGCACCCTGAGCACTGGGTACTGAGCACTGAGCACCCTGAGCACTGAGCACCCAGCACCCCGAGTACTGAGCACCCAGCACCCCGAGCACTGAGCACCCAGCGCCCCGAGCACTGAGCACCCAGCACCCCGAGCACTGAGCACTGAGCACCCTGAGCACTGAGCACCCAGCACCCCGAGTACTGAACACTGAGCACCCAGAGTACTGAGCACCAAGCACCCCGAGTACTGAGCACTGAGCAACCTGAGTACTGAGCACCCAGCACCCTGAGCACTGAGCACCCAGCACCCTGAGTACTGAGCACTGAGAACCCTGAGTACTGAGCACCGAGCACCCTGAGTACTGAGCACCCAGCACCCTGATCACGGAGCACCCCGAGGACTGAGCACCCAGCACCCTGAGCACTGAGCACCCAGCACCCTGAGCACTGAGCACCCAGCACCCTGAGCACTGAGCACCCAGCACCCAGAGCACTGAGCACCCAGCACCCTGAGTACTGAGCACCCAACACCCAGAGTACTGAGCACCCAGCACCCTGAGCACTGAGCACCCAGCACCCTGAGTACTGAGCACACAGCACCCTGAGTACTGAACACCCAGCACCCTGAGCACTGAGCACTGAGCACCCTGAGCACTGAGTACTGAGCACTGAGCACCCTGAGTACTGAGCACCCAGCACCCCGAGTACTGAGCACCCAGCACCCCGAGCACTGAGCACCCAGCGCCCCGAGCACTGAGCACCCAGCACCCCGAGCACTGAGCACTGAGCACCCTGAGCACTGAGCACCCAGCACCCCGAGTACTGAGCACTGAGCACCCAGAGTACTGAGCACCAAGCAACGTGAGTACTGAGCACTGAGCACCCTGAGTACTGAGCACACAGCACCCTGAGCACTGAGCAACCAGCACCCTGAGTACTGAGCACTGAGAACCCTGAGTACTGAGCACCGAGCACCCTGAGTACTGAGCACCCAGCACTCTGATCACGGAGCACCCCGAGGACTGAGCACCCAGCACCCTGAGCACTGAGCACCCAGCACCTTGAGTACTGAGCACCGAGCACCCCGAGCACTGAGCACCCAGCACCCTGAGTACTGAGCACCCAGCACCCTGAGCACTGAGCACCCAGCACCCTGAGCACTGAGCACGCAGCACCCCGAGCACTGAGCACCCAGCACCCTGAGTACTGAGCACCCAGCACGATGAGTACTAAGCACCCAGCACCCTGAGTACTGAGCACCCAGCACCCTGAGCACTGAGCACCCAGCACCCTGAGTACTGAGCACCCAGCACCCTGGGTACTGACCAACCAGCACCCTGAGCACTGAGCACTGAGCACCCAGCACAATGAGCACTGAGCACTGAGCACCCAGTACTCCGAGCACTGTGCACCCAGCACCCCGAGCACTGAGGACCCAGCACCCTGAGCACTGAGCACCCAGCACCCTGAGCACTGAGCACCCAGCACACTTAGTACTGAGCACCCAGCACCCTGAGTACTGAGCACCCAGCATCCTGAGTACTGAGCACTCAGCACCCTGAGTACTGAGCTCCGAGCACCCCGAGCACTGAGCACCCAGCACCCTGAGCACTGAGCACACTGAGGACTGAGCACCCAGCACCCTGAGCACTGAGCACCGATCACCCTGAGCACTGAGCACCCAGCACCCCGAGCACTGAGCACCCAGCACCCTGAGCACTGAGGAACTAGCACCCCGAGCAATGAGCACCCAGCACGCTGAGTACTGAGCACTGAGCACCCAGCACCCTGAGTACTGAGCACCCAGCACCCTGAGTACTGAGCACCCAGCACCCAGAGCACTGAGCACTGAGCACCCTGAGTACTGAGCACTGAGCACCCTTAGTACTGAGCACCGAGCACCCTGAGTACTGAGCACCCAGTAACCTGAGCACTGAGCACGGAGCACCCCGAGGACTGAGCACCCAGCACCGTGAGCACCGAGCACCCAGCACCTTGAGTACTGAGCACCGAGCACCCCGAGCACTGAGCACCCAGCACCCTGAGTACTGAGCACCCAGCACCCTGAGCACTGAGCACCCAGCACCTTGAGTACTGAGCGCCCAGCACCCTGAGTACTGAGCACTGAGCACCCTAAGCACTGAGCACCCAACACCCCGAGCACTGAGCACCCAGCACCCTGAGTACTGAGCACCCAGGAACCTGAGCACTGAGCACCGAGCACCCTGAGCACTGAGCACCCAGCACCCTGAGCACTCAGCACCCAGCACCCCGAGCACTGAGCACCCAGCACCCTGAGCACGGAGCACCCCGAGGACTGAGCACCCAGCACCCTGAGCACTGAGCACCCAGCACCCTGAGCACTGAGCACCCAGCACCCCGAGCACTGAGCACCCAGCACCCTGAGTACTGAGCACCCGACACCCAGAGTACTGAGCACCCAGCAACCTGAGCACTGAGCACCCAGCACCCTGAGTACTGAGCACCCAGCACCCTGAGTACTGAACACGCAGCACCCTGAGCACTGAGCACTGAGCACCCTGAGCACTGGGTACTGAGCACTGAGCACCCAGAGCACTGCGCACCCAGCACCCCGAGTACTGAGCACCCAGCACCCCGAGCACTGAGCACCCAGCGCCCCGAGCACTGAGCACCCAGCACCCCGAGCACTGAGCACTGAGCACCCTGAGCACTGAGCACCCAGCACCCCGAGTACTGAACACTGAGCACCCAGAGTACTGAGCACCAAGCACCCCGAGTACTGAGCACTGAGCACCCTGAGTACTGAGCACCAAGCACCCTGAGCACTGAGCACCCAGCACCCTGAGTACTGAGCACTGAGAACCCTGAGTACTGAGCACCGAGCACCCTGAGTACTGAGCACCCAGCACCCTGATCACGGAGCACCCCGAGGACTGAGCACCCAGCACCCTGAGCACTGAGCACCCAGCACCCTGAGTACTGAGCACCGAGCACCCCGAGCACTGAGCACCCAGCACCCTGAGTACTGAGCACCCAGCACCCTGAGCACTGAGCACCCAGCACCCTGAGCACTGAGCACGCAGCACCCCGAGCACTGAGCACCCAGCACCCTGAGTACTGAGCACCCAGCACCCTGAGTACTGAGCACCCAGCACCCTGAGTACTGAGCACCCAGCACCCTGAGCACTGAGCACCCAGCACCCTGAGTACTGAGCACCCAGCACCCTGGGTACTGAGCAACCAGCACCCTGAGCACTGAGCACCCAGCACAATGAGCACTGAGCACTGAGCACCCAGCACCCCGAGCACTGAGCACCCAGCACCCCGAGCACTGAGGACCCAGCACCCTGAGCACTGAGCACCCAGCACCCTGAGCACTGAGCACCCAGCACCCTGAGTACTGTGCACCCAGCACCCTGAGTACTGAGCACCCAGCGTCCTGAGTACTGAGCACTCAGCACCCTGATTAATGAGCACCGAGCACCCCGAGCACTGAGCACCCAGCACCCTGAGCACTGAGCACCCTGAGGACTGAGCACCCAGCACCCTGAGCACTGAGCACCGATCACCCTGAGCACTGAGCACCCAGCACGTCGAGCACTGATCACCCAGCACCCTGAGTACTGAGCACCCAGCACCCCGTGTACTGAGCACCCAGCACCCTGAGTACTGAGCACTGAGCACCCAGAACCCTGAGTACTGAGCACCCTGAGGACTGAGCACCCAGCACCCTGAGCACTGAGCACCCAGCACCCTGAGTACTGAGCCCTGATCACCCTGAGCACTGAGCACCCAGCACCCTGAGCACTTAGCACCGAGCACCCTGAGTACTGAGCACCCAGCACCCTGAGCACTGAGCACCCAGCACCCTGAGTACTGAGCACCCAGCACCCTGAGTACTGAGCAGTGAGCACCCTGGGCACTGAGCACCCAGCACCCTGAGTACTGAGCACCGAGCACCCTGAGTACTGAGCACACAGCACCCTGAGTACTGAGCACCCAGCACCCTGAGCACTGAGCACCCAGCACCCTGAGCACTGAGCACCCAGCACGCTGAGTACTGAGCACCCAGCACCCTGAGTACTGAACACCCAGCACCTGAGCACTGAGCACTGAGCACCCAGCACGATGAGCACTGAGCACCCAGCACCCAGCACGATGAGCACTGAGCACCCAGCACCCCGAGCACTGAGCACCCAGCACCCTGAGCACCCAGCACCCTGAGCACTGAGCACCCTGAGCACTGAGCACTGAGCACCCAGCACGCTGAGTACTGAGCAATGAGCACACAGCACCCTGAGTACTGAGCACCCAGCACCCCGAGCACTGAGCACCCAGCGCCCCGAGCACTGAGCACCCAGCACACTGAGTACTGAGCACCCAGCACCCCGAGCATTGAGCACCCAGCACCCCGAGCACTGAACACCCAGCACCCTGAGTACTGAGCACCCAGCACCCCGAGCACTGAGCACCCAGCACCCTGAGTACTGAGCACCCAGCACCCTGAGTACTGAGCACCCAGCACACTGAGTACTGAGCACTGAGCACCCTGAGCACTGAGCACCCAGCACCCCGAGCACTGAGCACCCATCACCCTGAGTACTGAGCACTCAGCACCCTGAGTACTGAGCACCGTGCTCCCCGAGCACTGAGCACCCAGCACCCTGAGCACTGAGCACCCAGCACCTTGAGTACTGAGCACCGAGCACCTCGAGCACTGAGCACCCAGCACCCTGGGTACTGAGCAACCAGCACCCTGAGCACTGAGCACTGAGCACCCAGCACAATGAGCACTGAGCACTGAGCACCCAGCACCCCGATCACTGAGCACCCAGCACACCGAGCACTGAGGACCCAGCACCCTGAGCACTGAGCACCCAGCACCCTGAGCACTGAGCACCCAACACCCTGAGCACTGAGCACCCAGCACGCTGAGTACTGAGCTCCCAGCACCCTGAGTACTGAGCACCCAGCACCCTGAGTACTGAGCACCCAGCACCCTGAGCACTGAGCACTGAGCACCCTGAGCACTGAGTACTGAGCCCTGGCACGCTGCGCACTGAGCACCCAGCACACCGAGTACTGAACACGCAGCACCCTGAGTACTGAACACCCAGCACCCTGAGCACTGAGCACTGAGCACACTGAGCACTGAGTAATGAGCACTGAGCACCCTGAGCACTGAGCACCCAGCACACCGAGTACTGAACACCAAGCACCCTGAGTACTGAACACCCAGCACCCTGAGCACTGAGTACTGAGCACTGAGCACCCTGAGCACTGAGCACATAGCACCCTGAGTACTGAGCACCCAGCACCCTGAGTACTGAACACCCAGCACCCTGAGCACTGAGCACTGAGCACCCAGCACACCGAGCACTGAGCATTGAGCACCCTGAGCACTGAGCACCCAGCACCCCGAGTACTGAGCACTGAGCACCCTGAGTACTGAGCACCAAGCACACCGAGTACTGAGCACTGAGCACCCTGAGTACTGAGCACCCAGCACCCTGAGCACTGAGCACCCAGCACCCTGAGTACTGAGTACTGAGAACCCTGAGTACTGAGCACCGAGCACCCTGAGTACTGATCACAGAGCACCCTGATCACTGAGCACAGTGCACCCCGAGGACTGAGCACCCAGCACCCTGAGCACTGAGCACCCAGCACCTTGAGTACTGAGCACCGAGCACCCCGAGCACTGAGCACCCAGCACCCTGAGTACTGAGCACCCAGCACTTGAGCACTGAGCACCTAGCACCCCGAGCACTGAGCACCCAGCACCCCGAGCACTGAGCACCCAGCACCCTGAGTACTGAGCACCCAGCACCCTGAGCACTGAGCACCCAGCACCCTGAGTACTGAGCACCCAGCACCCTGAGCACTGAGCACCCAGCACCCTGAGTACTGAGCACCCAGCACCCTGGGTACTGAGCAACCAGCACCCTGAGCACTGAGCACTGAGCACCCAGCACCCCGAGTACTGAGCACCCAGCACCCCGAGCACTGAGCACCCAGCGCCCCGAGCACTGAGCACCCAGCACCCCGAGCACTGAGCACTGAGCACCCTGAGCACTGAGCACCCAGCACCCCGAGTAATGAACACTGAGCACCCAGAGTACTGAGCACCAAGCACCCCGAGTACTGAGCACTGAGCACCCTGAGTACTGAGCACCCAGCACCCTGAGCACTGAGCACCCAGCACCCTGAGTACTGAGCACTGAGAACCCTGAGTACTGAGCACCGAGCACCCTGAGTACTGAGCACCCAGCACCCTGATCACGGAGCACCCCGAGGACTGAGCACCCAGCACCCTGAGCACTGAGCACCCAGCACCTTGAGTACTGAGCACCGAGCACCCCGAGCACTGAGCACCCAGCACCCTGATCACTGAGCAGCCAGCACGCTGAGTACTGAGCACCCAGCACACTGAGTACTGAACACCCAGCACGCTGAGCACTGAGCACTGAGCACCCAGCACCCTGAGCACTGAGCACTGAGCACCCAGCACGCTGAGCACTGAGCACCCAGCACCCCGAGCACTGAGCACCCAGCACCCTGAGCACCCAGCACCCTGAGCACTGAGCACCCTGATCACTGAGCACTGAGCACCCAGCACGCTGAGTACTGAGCACTGAGCACACAGCACCCTGAGTACTGAGCACCCAGCAACCCGAGCACTGAGCACCCAGCGCCCCTAGCACTGAGCACCCGGCACCACGAGCACTGAGCAAACAGCACCCTGAGTACTGAGCACCCAGGACCCTGAGCACTGAGCACCGAGCACCCCGAGCACTGAGCACCCAGCACCCTGAGCACTCAGCACCCAGCACCCCGAGCACTGAGCACCCAGCGCCCTGAGCACTGAGCACCCAGCAGCCTGAGCACGGAGCACCCCGAGGACTGAGCACCCAGCACCCTGAGCACTGAGCACCCAGCACCCTGAGCACTGAGCACCCAGCACCCCGAGCACTGAGCACCCAGCACCCTGAGTACTGAGCACCCAACACCCAGAGTACTGAGCACCCAGCACCCTGCGCACTGAGCACTGAGCACCCTGAGCACTGAGTACTGAGCACTGAGCACCCTGAGCACTGAGCACCCAGCACCCCGAGCACTGAGCACCCAGCGCCCCGAGCACTGAGCACCCAGCACCCCGAGCACTGAGCACTGAGCACCCTGAGCACTGAGCACCCAGCACCCCGAGTACTGAGCACTGAGCACCCAGAGTACTGAGCACCAAGCACCCCGAGTACTGAGCACTGAGCACCCTGAGTACTGAGCACCCAGCACCCTGAGCACTGAGCACCCAGCAGCCTGAGTACTGAGCACTGAGAACCCTGAGTACTCAGCACCGAGCACCCTGAGTACTGAGCACCCAGCACCCTGATCACGGAGCACCCCGAGGACTGAGCACCCAGCACCCCGAGCACTGAGCACCCAGCACCTTGAGTACTGAGCACCGTGCACCCCGAGCACTGAGCACCCAGCACCCTGAGTACTGAGCACCCAGCACCCTGAGCACTGAGCACCCAGCACCCTGAGCACTGAGCACGCAGCACCCCGAGCACTGAGCACCGAGCACCCCGAGCACTGAGCACCCAGCACCCTGAGCAGTCAGCACCCAGCACCCCGAGCACTGAGCACCCAGCACCCTGAGCACTGAGCACCCAGCACCCTGAGCACGGAGCACCCCGAGGACTGAGCACCCAGCACCCTGATCACTGAGCACCCAGCACCCTGAGCACTGAGCACCCAGCACCCCGAGCACTGAGCACCCAGCACCCTGAGTACTGAGCATCCAACACACAGAGTACTGAGCACCCAGCACCCTGAGCTCTGAGCACCCAGCACCCTGAGTACTGAGCACCCAGCACCCTGAGTACTGAACACCCAGCACCCTGAGCACTGAGCACTGAGCACCCTGAGCACTGAGTACTGAGCACTGAGCACCCTGAGCACTGAGCACCCAGCACCCCGAGTACTGAGCACCCAGCACCCCTAGCACTGAGCACCCAGCGCCCCGAGCACTGAGCACCCAGCACCCCGAACACTGAGCACTGAGCACCCTGAGCACTGAGCACCCAGGACCCCGAGTACTGAGCACTGAGCACCCAGAGTACTGAGCACCAAGCACCGCGAGTACTGAGCACTGAGCACCCTGAGTACTGAGCACACAGCACCCTGAGCACTGAGCACCCAGCACCCTGAGTACTGAGCACTGAGAACCCTGAGTACTGAGCACCGAGCACCCTGAGTACTGAGCACCCAGCACTCTGATCACGGAGCACCCCGAGGACTGAGCACCCAGCACCCTGAGCACTGAGCACCCAGCACCTTGAGTACTGAGCACCGAGCACCCCGAGCACTGAGCACCCAGCACCCTGAGTACTGAGCACCCAGCACCCTGAGCACTGAGCACCCAGCACCCTGAGCACTGAGCACGCAGCACCCCGAGCACTGAGCACCCAGCACCCTGAGTACTGAGCACCCAGCACCATGAGTACTAATCACCCAGCACCCTGAGTACTGAGCACCCAGCACCCTGAGCACTGAGCACACAGCACCCTGAGTACTGAGCACCCAGCACCCTGGGTACTGACCAACCAGCACCCTGAGCACTGAGCACTGAGCACCCAGCACAATGAGCACTGAGCACTGAGCACCCAGCACCCCGAGCACTGAGCACCCAGCTCCCCGAGCACTGAGGACCCAGCACCCTGAGCACTGAGCACCCTGAGCACTGAGCACCCAGCACCCTGAGTACTGAGCACCCAGCACCCTGAGTACTGAGCACCCAGCATCCTGAGTACTGAGCACTCAGCACCCTGAGTACTGAGATCCGCGCACCCCGAGCACTGCGCACCCAGCACCCTGAGCACTGAGCACCCTGAGGACTGATCACCCAGCACCCTGAGCACTGAGCACCGATCACCCTGAGCACTGAGCACCCAGCACCCCGAGCACTGAGCACCCAGCACCCTGAGCACTGAGGACCTAGCACCCCGAGCTCTGAGCACCCAGCACGCTGAGTACTGAGCACTGAGCACCCAGCACCCTGAGTACTGAGCACCCAGCACCCTGAGTACTGAGCACCCAGCACCCAGAGCACTGAGCACTGAGCACCCTGAGTACTGAGCACTGAGCACCCTTAGTACTGAGCACCGAGCACCCTGAGTACTGAGCACCCAGTAACCTGAGCACTGAGCACGGAGCACCCCGAGGACTGAGCACCCAGCACCGTGAGCACCGAGCACCCAGCACCCTGAGCACTGAGCACCGAGCACCCCGAGCACTGAGCACCCAGCACCCTGAGTACTGAGCACCCAGCACCCTGAGCACTGAGCACCCAGCACCTTGAGTACTGAGCACCGAGCACCCTGAGCACAGAGCACCCAGCACCCTGAGCACTCAGCACCCAGCACCCCGAGCACTGAGCACCCAGCACCCTGAGCACTGAGCACCCAGCACCCTGAGCACGGAGCACCCCGAGGACTGAGCACCCAGCACCCTGAGCACTGAGCACCCAGCACCCTGAGCACTGAGCACCCAGCACCCCGAGCACTGAGCACCCAGCACCCTGAGTACTGAGCACCCAACACCCAGAGTACTGAGCACCCAGCAACCTGAGCACTGAGCACCCAGCACCCTGAGTACTGAGCACCCAGCACCCTGAGTACTGAACACCCAGCACCCTGAGCACTGAGCACTGAGCACCCTGAGCACTGGGTACTGAGCACTGAGCACCCTGAGCACTGAGCACCCAGCACCCCGAGTACTGAGCACCCAGCACCCCGAGCACTGAGCACCCAGCGCCCCGAGCACTGAGCACCCAGCACCCCGAGCACTGAGCACTGAGCACCCTGAGCACTGAGCACCCAGCACCCCGAGTACTGAACACTGAGCACCCAGAGTACTGAGCACCAAGCACCCCGAGTACTGAGCACTGAGCACCCTGAGTACTGAGCACCCAGCACCCTGAGCACTGAGCACCCAGCACCCTGAGTACTGAGCACTGAGAACCCTGAGTACTGAGCACCGAGCACCCTGAGTACTGAGCACCCAGCACCCTGATCACGGAGCACCCCGAGGACTGAGCACCCAGCACCCTGAGCACTGAGCACCCAGCACCCTGAGCACTGAGCACCAAGCACCCTGAGCACTGAGCACCCAGCACCCCGAGCACTGAGCACCCAGCACCCTGAGTACTGAGCACCCAACACCCAGAGTACTGAGCACCCAGCACCCTGAGCACTGAGCACCCAGTACCCTGAGTACTGAGCACACAGCACCCTGAGTACTGAACACCCAGCACCCTGAGCACTGAGCACTGAGCACCCTGAGCACTGAGTACTGAGCACTGAGCACCCTGAGCACTGAGCACCCAGCACCCCGAGTACTGAGCACCCAGCACCCCGAGCACTGAGCACCCAGCGCCCCGAGCACTGAGCACCCAGCACCCCGAGCACTGAGCACTGAGCACCCTGAGCACTGAGCACCCAGCACCCCGAGTACTGAGCACTGAGCACCCAGAGTACTGAGCACCAAGCACCGCGAGTACTGAGCACTGAGCACCCTGAGTACTGAGCACACAGCACCCTGAGCACTGAGCAACCAGCACCCTGAGTACTGAGCACTGAGAACCCTGAGTACTGAGCACCGAGCACCCTGAGCACTGAGCAACCAGCACCTTGAGTACTGAGCACCCAGCACCCTGAGCACTGAGCACCCAGCACCCTGAGCACTGAGCACCCAGCACCCCGAGCACTGAGCACCCAGCACCCTGAGTACTGAGCACCCAACACCCAGAGTACTGAGCACCCAGCAACCTGAGCACTGAGCACCCAGCACCCTGAGTACTGAGCACCCAGCACCCTGAGTACTGAACACCCAGCACCCTGAGCACTGAGCACTGAGCACCCTGAGCACTGGGTACTGAGCACTGAGCACCCTGAGCACTGAGCACCCAGCACCCCGAGTACTGAGCACCCAGCACCCCGAGCACTGAGCACCCAGCGCCCCGAGCACTGAGCACCCAGCACCCCGAGCACTGAGCACTGAGCACCCTGAGCACTGAGCACCCAGCACCCCGAGTACTGAACACTGAGCACCCAGAGTACTGAGCACCAAGCACCCCGAGTACTGAGCACTGAGCAACCTGAGTACTGAGCACCCAGCACCCTGAGCACTGAGCACCCAGCACCCTGAGTACTGAGCACTGAGAACCCTGAGTACTGAGCACCGAGCACCCTGAGTACTGAGCACCCAGCACCCTGATCACGGAGCACCCCGAGGACTGAGCACCCAGCACCCTGAGCACTGAGCACCCAGCACCCTGAGCACTGAGCACCCAGCACCCTGAGCACTGAGCACCCAGCACCCCGAGCACTGAGCACCCAGCACCCTGAGTACTGAGCACCCAACACCCAGAGTACTGAGCACCCAGCACCCTGAGCACTGAGCACCCAGCACCCTGAGTACTGAGCACACAGCACCCTGAGTACTGAACACCCAGCACCCTGAGCACTGAGCACTGAGCACCCTGAGCACTGAGTACTGAGCACTGAGCACCCTGAGTACTGAGCACCCAGCACCCCGAGTACTGAGCACCCAGCACCCCGAGCACTGAGCACCCAGCGCCCCGAGCACTGAGCACCCAGCACCCCGAGCACTGAGCACTGAGCACCCTGAGCACTGAGCACCCAGCACCCCGAGTACTGAGCACTGAGCACCCAGAGTACTGAGCACCAAGCAACGTGAGTACTGAGCACTGAGCACCCTGAGTACTGAGCACACAGCACCCTGAGCACTGAGCAACCAGCACCCTGAGTACTGAGCACTGAGAACCCTGAGTACTGAGCACCGAGCACCCTGAGTACTGAGCACCCAGCACTCTGATCACGGAGCACCCCGAGGACTGAGCACCCAGCACCCTGAGCACTGAGCACCCAGCACCTTGAGTACTGAGCACCGAGCACCCCGAGCACTGAGCACCCAGCACCCTGAGTACTGAGCACCCAGCACCCTGAGCACTGAGCACCCAGCACCCTGAGCACTGAGCACGCAGCACCCCGAGCACTGAGCACCCAGCACCCTGAGTACTGAGCACCCAGCACGATGAGTACTAAGCACCCAGCACCCTGAGTACTGAGCACCCAGCACCCTGAGCACTGAGCACCCAGCACCCTGAGTACTGAGCACCCAGCACCCTGGGTACTGACCAACCAGCACCCTGAGCACTGAGCACTGAGCACCCAGCACAATGAGCACTGAGCACTGAGCACCCAGCACTCCGAGCACTGTGCACCCAGCACCCCGAGCACTGAGGACCCAGCACCCTGAGCACTGAGCACCCAGCACCCTGAGCACTGAGCACCCAGCACACTTAGTACTGAGCACCCAGCACCCTGAGTACTGAGCACCCAGCATCCTGAGTACTGAGCACTCAGCACCCTGAGTACTGAGCTCCGAGCACCCCGAGCACTGAGCACCCAGCACCCTGAGCACTGAGCACACTGAGGACTGAGCACCCAGCACCCTGAGCACTGAGCACCGATCACCCTGAGCACTGAGCACCCAGCACCCCGAGCACTGAGCACCCAGCACCCTGAGCACTGAGGAACTAGCACCCCGAGCAATGAGCACCCAGCACGCTGAGTACTGAGCACTGAGCACCCAGCACCCTGAGTACTGAGCACCCAGCACCCTGAGTACTGAGCACCCAGCACCCAGAGCACTGAGCACGGAGCACCCCGAGGACTGAGCACCCAGCACCGTGAGCACCGAGCACCCAGCACCTTGAGTACTGAGCACCGAGCACCCCGAGCACTGAGCACCCAGCACCCTGAGTACTGAGCACCCAGCACCCTGAGCACTGAGCACCCAGCACCTTGAGTATTGAGCGCCCAGCACCCTGAGTACTGAGCACTGAGCACCCTAAGCACTGAGCACCCAACACCCCGAGCACTGAGCACCCAGCACCCTGAGTACTGAGCACCCAGGAACCTGAGCACTGAGCACCGAGCACCCTGAGCACTGAGCACCCAGCACCCTGAGCACTCAGCACCCAGCACCCCGAGCACTGAGCACCCAGCACCCTGAGCACTGAGCACCCAGCACCCTGAGCACGGAGCACCCCGAGGACTGAGCACCCAGCACCCTGAGCACTGAGCACCCAGCACCCTGAGCACTGAGCACCCAGCACCCCGAGCACTGAGCACCCAGCACCCTGAGTACTGAGCACCCGACACCCAGAGTACTGAGCACCCAGCAACCTGAGCACTGAGCACCCAGCACCCTGAGTACTGAGCACCCAGCACCCTGAGTACTGAACACGCAGCACCCTGAGCACTGAGCACTGAGCACCCTGAGCACTGGGTACTGAGCACTGAGCACCCTGAGCACTGCACACCCAGCACCCCGAGTACTGAGCACCCAGCACCCCGAGCACTGAGCACCCAGCGCCCCGAGCACTGAGCACCCAGCACCCCGAGCACTGAGCACTGAGCACCCTGAGCACTGAGCACCCAGCACCCCGAGTACTGAACACTGAGCACCCAGAGTACTGAGCACCAAGCACCCCGAGTACTGAGCACTGAGCACCCTGAGTACTGAGCACCAAGCACCCTGAGCACTGAGCACCCAGCACCCTGAGTACTGAGCACTGAGAACCCTGAGTACTGAGCACCGAGCACCCTGAGTACTGAGCACCCAGCACCCTGATCACGGAGCACCCCGAGGACTGAGCACCCAGCACCCTGAGCACTGAGCACCCAGCACCTTGAGTACTGAGCACCGAGCACCCCGAGCACTGAGCACCCAGCACCCTGAGTACTGAGCACCCAGCACCCTGAGCACTGAGCACCCAGCACCCTGAGCACTGAGCACGCAGCACCCCGAGCACTGAGCACCCAGCACCCTGAGTACTGAGCACCCAGCACCCTGAGTACTGAGCACCCAGCACCCTGAGTACTGAGCACCCAGCACCCTGAGCACTGAGCACCCAGCACCCTGAGTACTGAGCACCCAGCACCCTGAGCACTGAGCACCCAGCACCCTGAGTACTGAGCACCCAGCACCCTGGGTACTGAGCAACCAGCACCCTGAGCACTGAGCACCCAGCACAATGAGCACTGAGCACTGAGCACCCAGCACCCCGAGCACTGAGCACCCAGCACCCCGAGCACTGAGGACCCAGCACCCTGAGCACTGAGCACCCAGCACCCTGAGCACTGAGCACCCAGCACCCTGAGTACTGTGCACCCAGCACCCTGAGTACTGAGCACCCAGCGTCCTGAGTACTGAGCACTCAGCACCCTGATTAATGAGCACCGAGCACCCCGAGCACTGAGCACCCAGCACCCTGAGCACTGAGCACCCTGAGGACTGAGCACCCAGCACCCTGAGCACTGAGCACCGATCACCCTGAGCACTGAGCACCCAGCACCTCGAGCACTGAGCACCCAGCACCCTGAGTACTGAGCACCCAGCACCCCGTGTACTGAGCACCCAGCACCCTGAGTACTGAGCACTGAGCACCCAGAACCCTGAGTACTGAGCACCCTGAGGACTGAGCACCCAGCACCCTGAGCACTGAGCACCCAGCACCCTGAGTACTGAGCCCTGATCACCCTGAGCACTGAGCACCCAGCACCCTGAGCACTTAGCACCGAGCACCCTGAGTACTGAGCACCCAGCACCCTGAGCACTGAGCACCCAGCACCCTGAGTACTGAGCACCCAGCACCCTGAGTACTGAGCAGTGAGCACCCTGGGCACTGAGCACCCAGCACCCTGAGTACTGAGCACCGAGCACCCTGAGTACTGAGCACACAGCACCCTGAGTACTGAGCACCCAGCACCCTGAGCACTGAGCACCCAGCACCCTGAGCACTGAGCACCCAGCACGCTGAGTACTGAGCACCCAGCACCCTGAGTACTGAACACCCAGCACCTGAGCACTGAGCACTGAGCACCCAGCACGATGAGCACTGAGCACCCAGCACCCAGCACGATGAGCACTGAGCACCCAGCACCCCGAGCACTGAGCACCCAGCACCCTGAGCACCCAGCACCCTGAGCACTGAGCACCCTGAGCACTGAGCACTGAGCACCCAGCACGCTGAGTACTGAGCAATGAGCACACAGCACCCTGAGTACTGAGCACCCAGCACCCCGAGCACTGAGCACCCAGCGCCCCGAGCACTGAGCACCCAGCACACTGAGTACTGAGCACCCAGCACCCCGAGCATTGAGCACCCAGCACCCCGAGCACTGAACACCCAGCACCCTGAGTACTGAGCACCCAGCACCCCGAGCACTGAGCACCCAGCACCCTGAGTACTGAGCACCCAGCACCCTGAGTACTGAGCACCCAGCACACTGAGTACTGAGCACTGAGCACCCTGAGCACTGAGCACCCAGCACCCCGAGCACTGAGCACCCATCACCCTGAGTACTGAGCACTCAGCACCCTGAGTACTGAGCACCGTGCTCCCCGAGCACTGAGCACCCAGCACCCTGAGCACTGAGCACCCATCACCCTGAGTACTGAGCACCCAGCACCCTGAGCACTGAGCACCCAGCACCTTGAGTACTGAGCACCGAGCACCCCGAGCACTGAGCACCCAGCACCCTGAGTACTGAGCACCCAGCACCCTGAGCACTGAGCACCCAGCACCCTGAGCACTGAGCACGCAGCACACCGAGCAATGAGCACCCAGCACCCTGAGTACTGAGCACCCAGCACGATGAGTACTAAGCACCCAGCACCCTGAGTACTGAGCACCCAGCACCCTGAGCACTGAGCACCCAGCACCCTGAGTACTGAGCACCCAGCACCCTGGGTACTGACCAACCAGCACCCTGAGCACTGAGCACTGAGCACCCAGCACAATGAGCACTGAGCACTGAGCACCCAGCACTCCGAGCACTGTGCACCCAGCACCCCGAGCACTGAGGACCCAGCACCCTGAGCACTGAGCACCCAGCACCCTGAGCACTGAGCACCCAGCACACTTAGTACTGAGCACCCAGCACCCTGAGTACTGAGCACCCAGCATCCTGAGTACTGAGCACTCAGCACCCTGAGTACTGAGCTCCGAGCACCCCGAGCACTGAGCACCCAGCACCCTGAGCACTGAGCACACTGAGGACTGAGCACCCAGCACCCTGAGCACTGAGCACCGATCACCCTGAGCACTGAGCACCCAGCACCCCGAGCACTGAGCACCCAGCACCCTGAGCACTGAGGAACTAGCACCCGGAGCAATGAGCACCCAGCACGCTGAGTACTGAGCACTGAGCACCCAGCACCCTGAGTACTGAGCACCCAGCACCCTGAGTACTGAGCACCCAGCACCCAGAGCACTGAGCACTGAGCACCCTGAGTACTGAGCACTGAGCACCCTTAGTACTGAGCACCGAGCACCCTGAGTACTGAGCACCCAGTAACCTGAGCACTGAGCACGGAGCACCCCGAGGACTGAGCACCCAGCACCGTGAGCACCGAGCACCCAGCACCTTGAGTACTGAGCACCGAGCACCCCGAGCACTGAGCACCCAGCACCCTGAGTACTGAGCACCCAGCACCCTGAGCACTGAGCACCCAGCACCTTGAGTATTGAGAGCCCAGCACCCTGAGTACTGAGCACTGAGCACCCTAAGCACTGAGCACCCAACACCCCGAGCACTGAGCACCCAGCACCCTGAGTACTGAGCACCCAGGAACCTGAGCACTGAGCACCGAGCACCCTGAGCACTGAGCACCCAGCACCCTGAGCACTCAGCACCCAGCACCCCGAGCACTGAGCACCCAGCACCCTGAGCACTGAGCACCCAGCACCCTGAGCACGGAGCACCCCGAGGACTGAGCACCCAGCACCCTGAGCACTGAGCACCCAGCACCCTGAGCACTGAGCACCCAGCACCCCGAGCACTGAGCACCCAGCACCCTGAGTACTGAGCACCCGACACCCAGAGTACTGAGCACCCAGCAACCTGAGCACTGAGCACCCAGCACCCTGAGTACTGAGCACCCAGCACCCTGAGTACTGAACACGCAGCACCCTGAGCACTGAGCACTGAGCACCCTGAGCACTGGGTACTGAGCACTGAGCACCCTGAGCACTGCACACCCAGCACCCCGAGTACTGAGCACCCAGCACCCCGAGCACTGAGCACCCAGCGCCCCGAGCACTGAGCACCCAGCACCCCGAGCACTGAGCACTGAGCACCCTGAGCACTGAGCACCCAGCACCCCGAGTACTGAACACTGAGCACCCCGAGCACTGAGCACCCAGCACCCTGAGTACTGAGCACCCAACACCCAGAGTACTGAGCACCCAGCACCCTGAGCACTGAGCACCCAGTACCCTGAGTACTGAGCACACAGCACCCTGAGTACTGAACACCCAGCACCCTGAGCACTGAGCACTGAGCACCCTGAGCACTGAGTACTGAGCACTGAGCACCCTGAGCACTGAGCACCCAGCACCCCGAGTACTGAGCACCCAGCACCCCGAGCACTGAGCACCCAGCGCCCCGAGCACTGAGCACCCAGCACCCCGAGCACTGAGCACTGAGCACCCTGAGCACTGAGCACCCAGCACCCCGAGTACTGAGCACTGAGCACCCAGAGTACTGAGCACCAAGCACCGCGAGTACTGAGCACTGAGCACCCTGAGTACTGAGCACACAGCACCCTGAGCACTGAGCAACCAGCACCCTGAGTACTGAGCACTGAGAACCCTGAGTACTGAGCACCGAGCACCCTGAGCACTGAGCAACCAGCACCTTGAGTACTGAGCACCCAGCACCCTGAGCACTGAGCACCCAGCACCCTGAGCACTGAGCACCCAGCACCCCGAGCACTGAGCACCCAGCACCCTGAGTACTGAGCACCCAACACCCAGAGTACTGAGCACCCAGCAACCTGAGCACTGAGCACCCAGCACCCTGAGTACTGAGCACCCAGCACCCTGAGTACTGAACACCCAGCACCCTGAGCACTGAGCACTGAGCACCCTGAGCACTGGGTACTGAGCACTGAGCACCCTGAGCACTGAGCACCCAGCACCCCGAGTACTGAGCACCCAGCACCCCGAGCACTGAGCACCCAGCGCCCCGAGCACTGAGCACCCAGCACCCCGAGCACTGAGCACTGAGCACCCTGAGCACTGAGCACCCAGCACCCCGAGTACTGAACACTGAGCACCCAGAGTACTGAGCACCAAGCACCCCGAGTACTGAGCACTGAGCAACCTGAGTACTGAGCACCCAGCACCCTGAGCACTGAGCACCCAGCACCCTGAGTACTGAGCACTGAGAACCCTGAGTACTGAGCACCGAGCACCCTGAGTACTGAGCACCCAGCACCCTGATCACGGAGCACCCCGAGGACTGAGCACCCAGCACCCTGAGCACTGAGCACCCAGCACCCTGAGCACTGAGCACCCAGCACCCTGAGCACTGAGCACCCAGCACCCCGAGCACTGAGCACCCAGCACCCTGAGTACTGAGCACCCAACACCCAGAGTACTGAGCACCCAGCACCCTGAGCACTGAGTACCCAGCACCCTGAGTACTGAGCACACAGCACCCTGAGTACTGAACACCCAGCACCCTGAGCACTGAGCACTGAGCACCCTGAGCACTGAGTACTGAGCACTGAGCACCCTGAGTACTGAGCACCCAGCACCCCGAGTACTGAGCACCCAGCACCCCGAGCACTGAGCACCCAGCGCCCCGAGCACTGAGCACCCAGCACCCCGAGCACTGAGCACTGAGCACCCTGAGCACTGAGCACCCAGCACCCCGAGTACTGAGCACTGAGCACCCAGAGTACTGAGCACCAAGCAACGTGAGTACTGAGCACTGAGCACCCTGAGTACTGAGCACACAGCACCCTGAGCACTGAGCAACCAGCACCCTGAGTACTGAGCACTGAGAACCCTGAGTACTGAGCACCGAGCACCCTGAGTACTGAGCACCCAGCACTCTGATCACGGAGCACCCCGAGGACTGAGCACCCAGCACCCTGAGCACTGAGCACCCAGCACCTTGAGTACTGAGCACCGAGCACCCCGAGCACTGAGCACCCAGCACCCTGAGTACTGAGCACCCAGCACCCTGAGCACTGAGCACCCAGCACCCTGAGCACTGAGCACGCAGCACCCCGAGCACTGAGCACCCAGCACCCTGAGTACTGAGCACCCAGCACGATGAGTACTAAGCACCCAGCACCCTGAGTACTGACCACCCAGCACCCTGAGCACTGAGCACCCAGCACCCTGAGTACTGAGCACCCAGCACCCTGGGTACTGACCAACCAGCACCCTGAGCACTGAGCACTGAGCACCCAGCACAATGAGCACTGAGCACTGAGCACCCAGCACTCCGAGCACTGTGCACCCAGCACCCCGAGCACTGAGGACCCAGCACCCTGAGCACTGAGCACCCAGCACCCTGAGCACTGAGCACCCAGCACACTTAGTACTGAGCACCCAGCACCCTGAGTACTGAGCACCCAGCATCCTGAGTACTGAGCACTCAGCACCCTGAGTACTGAGCTCCGAGCACCCCGAGCACTGAGCACCCAGCACCCTGAGCACTGAGCACACTGAGGACTGAGCACCCAGCACCCTGAGCACTGAGCACCGATCACCCTGAGCACTGAGCACCCAGCACCCCGAGCACTGAGCACCCAGCACCCTGAGCACTGAGGAACTAGCACCCCGAGCAATGAGCACCCAGCACGCTGAGTACTGAGCACTGAGCACCCAGCACCCTGAGTACTGAGCACCCAGCACCCTGAGTACTGAGCACCCAGCACCCAGAGCACTGAGCACTGAGCACCCTGAGTACTGAGCACTGAGCACCCTTAGTACTGAGCACCGAGCACCCTGAGTACTGAGCACCCAGTAACCTGAGCACTGAGCACGGAGCACCCCGAGGACTGAGCACCCAGCACCGTGAGCACCGAGCACCCAGCACCTTGAGTACTGAGCACCGAGCACCCCGAGCACTGAGCACCCAGCACCCTGAGTACTGAGCACCCAGCACCCTGAGCACTGAGCACCCAGCACCTTGAGTATTGAGCGCCCAGCACCCTGAGTACTGAGCACTGAGCACCCTAAGCACTGAGCACCCAACACCCCGAGCACTGAGCACCCAGCACCCTGAGTACTGAGCACCCAGGAACCTGAGCACTGAGCACCGAGCACCCTGAGCACTGAGCACCCAGCACCCTGAGCACTCAGCACCCAGCACCCCGAGCACTGAGCACCCAGCACCCTGAGCACTGAGCACCCAGCACCCTGAGCACGGAGCACCCCGAGGACTGAGCACCCAGCACCCTGAGCACTGAGCACCCAGCACCCTGAGCACTGAGCACCCAGCACCCCGAGCACTGAGCACCCAGCACCCTGAGTACTGAGCACCCGACACCCAGAGTACTGAGCACCCAGCAACCTGAGCACTGAGCACCCAGCACCCTGAGTACTGAGCACCCAGCACCCTGAGTACTGAACACGCAGCACCCTGAGCACTGAGCACTGAGCACCCTGAGCACTGGGTACTGAGCACTGAGCACCCTGAGCACTGCACACCCAGCACCCCGAGTACTGAGCACCCAGCACCCCGAGCACTGAGCACCCAGCGCCCCGAGCACTGAGCACCCAGCACCCCGAGCACTGAGCACTGAGCACCCTGAGCACTGAGCACCCAGCACCCCGAGTACTGAACACTGAGCACCCAGAGTACTGAGCACCAAGCACCCCGAGTACTGAGCACTGAGCACCCTGAGTACTGAGCACCAAGCACCCTGAGCACTGAGCACCCAGCACCCTGAGTACTGAGCACTGAGAACCCTGAGTACTGAGCACCGAGCACCCTGAGTACTGAGCACCCAGCACCCTGATCACGGAGCACCCCGAGGACTGAGCACCCAGCACCCTGAGCACTGAGCACCCAGCACCTTGAGTACTGAGCACCGAGCACCCCGAGCACTGAGCACCCAGCACCCTGAGTACTGAGCACCCAGCACCCTGAGCACTGAGCACCCAGCACCCTGAGCACTGAGCACGCAGCACCCCGAGCACTGAGCACCCAGCACCCTGAGTACTGAGCACCCAGCACCCTGAGTACTGAGCACCCAGCACCCTGAGTACTGAGCACCCAGCACCCTGAGCACTGAGCACCCAGCACCCTGAGTACTGAGCACCCAGCACCCTGGGTACTGAGCAACCAGCACCCTGAGCACTGAGCACCCAGCACAATGAGCACTGAGCACTGAGCACCCAGCACCCCGAGCACTGAGCACCCAGCACCCCGAGCACTGAGGACCCAGCACCCTGAGCACTGAGCACCCAGCACCCTGAGCACTGAGCACCCAGCACCCTGAGTACTGTGCACCCAGCACCCTGAGTACTGAGCACCCAGCGTCCTGAGTACTGAGCACTCAGCACCCTGATTAATGAGCACCGAGCACCCCGAGCACTGAGCACCCAGCACCCTGAGCACTGAGCACCCTGAGGACTGAGCACCCAGCACCCTGAGCACTGTGCACCGATCACCCTGAGCACTGAGCACCCAGCACCTCGAGCACTGAGCACCCAGCACCCTGAGTACTGAGCACCCAGCACCCCGTGTACTGAGCACCCAGCACCCTGAGTACTGAGCACTGAGCACCCAGAACCCTGAGTACTGAGCACCCTGAGGACTGAGCACCCAGCACCCTGAGCACTGAGCACCCAGCACCCTGAGTACTGAGCCCTGATCACCCTGAGCACTGAGCACCCAGCACCCTGAGCACTTAGCACCGAGCACCCTGAGTACTGAGCACCCAGCACCCTGAGCACTGAGCACCCAGCACCCTGAGTACTGAGCACCCAGCACCCTGAGTACTGAGCAGTGAGCACCCTGGGCACTGAGCACCCAGCACCCTGAGTACTGAGCACCGAGCACCCTGAGTACTGAGCACACAGCACCCTGAGTACTGAGCACCCAGCACCCTGAGCACTGAGCACCCAGCACCCTGAGCACTGAGCACCCAGCACGCTGAGTACTGAGCACCCAGCACCCTGAGTACTGAACACCCAGCACCTGAGCACTGAGCACTGAGCACCCAGCACGATGAGCACTGAGCACCCAGCACCCAGCACGATGAGCACTGAGCACCCAGCACCCCGAGCACTGAGCACCCAGCACCCTGAGCACCCAGCACCCTGAGCACTGAGCACCCTGAGCACTGAGCACTGAGCACCCAGCACGCTGAGTACTGAGCAATGAGCACAGAGCACCCTGAGTACTGAGCACCCAGCACCCCGAGCACTGAGCACCCAGCGCCCCGAGCACTGAGCACCCAGCACACTGAGTACTGAGCACCCAGCACCCCGAGCATTGAGCACCCAGCACCCCGAGCACTGAACACCCAGCACCCTGAGTACTGAGCACCCAGCACCCCGAGCACTGAGCACCCAGCACCCTGAGTACTGAGCACCCAGCACCCTGAGTACTGAGCACCCAGCACACTGAGTACTGAGCACTGAGCACCCTGAGCACTGAGCACCCAGCACCCCGAGCACTGAGCACCCATCACCCTGAGTACTGAGCACTCAGCACCCTGAGTACTGAGCACCGTGCTCCCCGAGCACTGAGCACCCAGCACCCTGAGCACTGAGCACCCATCACCCTGAGTACTGAGCACCCAGCACCCTGAGCACTGAGCACCCAGCACCTTGAGTACTGAGCACCGAGCACCCCGAGCACTGAGCACCCAGCACCCTGAGTACTGAGCACCCAGCACCCTGAGCACTGAGCACCCAGCACCCTGAGCACTGAGCACGCAGCACCCCGAGCACTGAGCACCCAGCACCCTGAGTACTGAGCACCCAGCACGATGAGTACTAAGCACCCAGCACCCTGAGTACTGAGCACCCAGCACCCTGAGCACTGAGCACCCAGCACCCTGAGTACTGAGCACCCAGCACCCTGGGTACTGACCAACCAGCACCCTGAGCACTGAGCACTGAGCACCCAGCACAATGAGCACTGAGCACTGAGCACCCAGCACTCCGAGCACTGTGCACCCAGCACCCCGAGCACTGAGGACTCAGCACCCTGAGCACTGAGCACCCAGCACCCTGAGCACTGAGCACCCAGCACACTTAGTACTGAGCACCCAGCACCCTGAGTACTGAGCACCCAGCATCCTGAGTACTGAGCACTCAGCACCCTGAGTACTGAGCTCCGAGCACCCCGAGCACTGAGCACCCAGCACCCTGAGCACTGAGCACACTGAGGACTGAGCACCCAGCACCCTGAGCACTGAGCACCGATCACCCTGAGCACTGAGCACCCAGCACCCCGAGCACTGAGCACCCAGCACAATGAGCACTGAGGAACTAGCACCCCGAGCAATGAGCACCCAGCACGCTGAGTACTGAGCACTGAGCACCCAGCACCCTGAGTACTGAGCACCCAGCACCCTGAGTACTGAGCACCCAGCACCCAGAGCACTGAGCACTGAGCACCCTGAGTACTGAGCACTGAGCACCCTTAGTACTGAGCACCGAGCACCCTGAGTACTGAGCACCCAGTAACCTGAGCACTGAGCACGGAGCACCCCGAGGACTGAGCACCCAGCACCGTGAGCACCGAGCACCCAGCACCTTGAGTACTGAGCACCGAGCACCCCGAGCACTGAGCACCCAGCACCCTGAGTACTGAGCACCCAGCACCCTGAGCACTGAGCACCCAGCACCTTGAGTATTGAGCGCCCAGCACCCTGAGTACTGAGCACTGAGCACCCTGAGCACTGAGCACCCAGCACCTTGAGTACTGAGCACCGTGCTCCCCGAGCACTGAGCACCCAGCACCCTGAGCACTGAGCACCCAGCACCCTGAGCACTGAGCACCCAGCACCTTGAGTATTGAGCGCCCAGCACCCTGAGTACTGAGCACCGAGCACCCCGAGCACTGAGCACCCAGCACCCTGAGTACTGAGCACCGTGCTCCCCGAGCACTGAGCACCCAGCACCCTGAGCACTGAGCACCCAGCACCTTGAGTACTGAGCACCGAGCACCTCGAGCACTGAGCACCCAGCACCCTGAGTACTGAGCACGCAGCACCCTGAGCACTGAGCACCCAACACCCTGAGCACTGAGCACCCAGCACGCTGAGTACTGAGCACACAGCACCCTGAGTACTGAGCACCCAGCACCCTGAGTACTGAACACCCAGCACCCTGAGCACTGAGCACTGAGCACCCTGAGCACTGAGTACTGAGCCCTGGCACCCTGAGCACTGAGCACCCAGCACACCGAGTACTGAACACCCAGCACCCTGAGTACTGAACACCCAGCACCCTGAGCACTGAGCACTGAGCACACTGAGCACTGAGTAATGAGCACTGAGCACCCTGAGCACTGAGCACCCAGCACACCGAGTACTGAACACCAAGCACCCTGAGTACTGAACACCCAGCACCCTGAGCACTGAGTACTGAGCACTGAGCACCCTGAGCACTGAGCACATAGCACCCTGAGTACTGAGCACCCAGCACCCTGACTACTGAACACCCAGCACCCTGAGCACTGAGCACTGAGCACCCAGCACACCGAGCACTGAGCATTGAGCACCCTGAGCACTGAGCACCCAGCACCCCGAGTACTGAGCACTGAGCACCCTGAGTACTGAGCACCAAGCACCCCGAGTACTGAGCACTGAGCACACTGAGTATTGAGCACCCAGCACCCTGAGCACTGAGCACCCAGCACCCTGAGTACTGAGCACTGAGAACCCTGAGTACTGAGCACCGAGCACCCTGAGTACTGAGCACCCAGCACCCTGATCACTGAGCACGGTGCACCCCGAGGACTGAGCACCCAGCACCCTGAGCACTGAGCACCCAGCACCTTGAGTACTGAGCACTGAGCACCCCGAGCACTGAGCACCCAGCACCCTGAGTACTGAGCACCCAGCACTTGAGCACTGAGCACCCAGCACCCCGAGCACTGAGCACCCAGCACCCCGAGCACTGAGCACCCAGCACCCTGAGTACTGAGCACCCAGCACCCTGAGCACTGAGCACCCAGCACCCTGAGTACTGAGCACCCAGCACCCTGGGTACTGAGCAACCAGCACCCTGAGCACTGAGCACTGAGCACCCAGCACCCGAGTACTGAGCACCCAGCACCCCGAGCACTGAGCACCCAGCGCCCCGAGAACTGAGCACCCAGCACCCCGAGCACTGAGCACTGAGCACCCTGAGCACTGAGCACCCAGCACCCCGAGTACTGAACACTGAGCACCCAGAGTACTGAGCACCAAGCACCCTGAGTACTGAGCACTGAGCACCCTGAGTACTGAGCACCCAGCACCCTGAGCACTGAGCACCCAGCACCCTGAGTACTGAGCACCGAGCACCCTGAGTACTGAGCACCCAGCACCCTGATCACGGAGCACCCCGAGGACTGAGCACCCAGCACCGTGAGCACTGAGCACCCAGCACCTTGAGTACTGAGCACCGAGCACCCCGAGCACTGAGCACCCAGCACCCTGAGTACTGAGCACCCAGCACCCTGAGCACTGAGCACCCAGCACCCTGAGCACTGAGCACGCAGCACCCCGAGCACTGAGCACCCAGCACCCTGAGTACTGAGCACCCAGCACCATGAGTACTGAGCACCCAGCACCCTGAGCACTGAGCACCCAGCACACTGAGCACTGAGCACCCAGCACCCTGAGTACTGAGCACCCAGCACCCTGGGTACTGAGCAACCAGCACCCTGAGCACTGAGCACTGAGCACCCAGCACAATGAGCACTGAGCACTGAGCACCCAGCACCCCGATCACTGAGCACCCAGCACACCGAGCACTGAGGACCCAGCACCCTGAGCACTGAGCACCCAGCACCCTGAGCACTGAGCACCCAACACCCTGAGCACTGAGCACCCAGCACGCTGAGTACTGAGCACCCAGCACCCTGAGTACTGAGCACCCACCACCCTGAGTACTGAGCACCCAGCACCCTGAGCACTGAGCACTGAGCACCCTGAGCACTGAGTACTGAGCCCTGGCACCCTGCGCACTGAGCACCCAGCACGCCGAGTACTGAACACGCAGCACCCTGAGTACTGAACACCCAGCACCCTGAGCACTGAGCACTGAGCACACTGAGCACTGAGTAATGAGCACTGAGCACCCTGAGCACTGAGCACCCAGCACACCGAGTACTGAACACCAAGCACCCTGAGTACTGAACACCCAGCACCCTGAGCACTGAGTACTGAGCACTGAGCACCCTGAGCACTGAGCACATAGCACCCTGAGTACTGAGCACCCAGCACCCTGAGTACTGAACACCCAGCACCCTGAGCACTGAGCACTGAGCACCCAGCACACCGAGCACTGAGCATTGAGCACCCTGAGAACTGAGCACCCAGCACCCCGAGTACTGAGCACTGAGCACCCTGAGTACTGAGCACCAAGCACACCGAGTACTGAGCACTGAGCACCCTGAGTACTGAGCACCCAGCACCCTGAGCACTGAGCACCCAGCACCCTGAGTACTGAGTACTGAGAACCCTGAGTACTGAGCACCGAGCACCCTGAGTACTGATCACAGAGCACCCTGATCACTGAGCACAGTGCACCCCGAGGACTGAGCACCCAGCACCCTGAGCACTGAGCACCCAGCACCTTGAGTACTGAGCACCGAGCACCCCGAGCACTGAGCACCCAGCACCCTGAGTACTGAGCACCCAGCACTTGAGCACTGAGCACCCAGCACCCCGAGCACTGAGCACCCAGCACCCCGAGCACTGAGCACCCAGCACCCTGAGTACTGAGCACCCAGCACCCTGAGCACTGAGCACCCAGCACCCTGAGTACTGAGCACCCAGCACCCTGAGCACTGAGCACCCAGCACCCTGAGTACTGAGCACCCAGCACCCTGGGTACTGAGCAACCAGCACCCTGAGCACTGAGCACTGAGCACCCAGCACCCCGAGTACTGAGCACCCAGCACCCCGAGCACTGAGCACCCAGCGCCCCGAGCACTGAGCACCCAGCACCCCGAGCACTGAGCACTGAGCACCCTGAGCACTGAGCACCCAGCACCCCGAGTAATGAACACTGAGCACCCAGAGTACTGAGCACCAAGCACCCCGAGTACTGAGCACTGAGCACCCTGAGTACTGAGCACCCAGCACCCTGAGCACTGAGCACCCAGCACCCTGAGTACTGAGCACTGAGAACCCTGAGTACTGAGCACCGAGCACCCTGAGTACTGAGCACCCAGCACCCTGATCACGGAGCACCCCGAGGACTGAGCACCCAGCACCCTGAGCACTGAGCACCCAGCACCTTGAGTACTGAGCACCGAGCACCCCGAGCACTGAGCACCCAGCACCCTGAGTACTGAGCACCCAGCACCCTGAGCACTGAGCACCCAACACCCTGAGCACTGAGCACGCAGCACCCCGAGCACTGAGCACCCAGCACCCTGAGTACTGAGCACCCAGCACCATGAGTACTGAGCACCCAGCACCCTGAGTACTGAGCACCCAGCACCCTGAGCACTGAGCACCCAGCACCCTGAGTACTGAGCACCCAGCACCCTGGGTACTGACCAACCAGCACCCTGAGAACTGAGCACTGAGCACCCAGCACAATGAGCACTGAGCACTGAGCACCCAGCACCCCGAGCACTGAGCACCCAGCACCCCGAGCACTGAGGACCCAGCACCCTGAGCACTGAGCACCCAGCACCCTGAGCACTGAGCACCCAGCACCCTGAGTACTGAGCACCCAGCACCCTGAGTACTGAGCACCCAGCATCCTGAGTACTGAGCACTCTGCACCCTGAGTAATGAGCACCGAGCACCCGAGCACTGAGCACCCAGCACCCTGAGCACTGAGCACCCTGAGGACTGAGCACCCAGCACCGTGAGCACTGAGCACCGATCACCCTGAGCACTGAGCACCCAGCACCTCGAGCACTGAGCACCCAGCACCCTGAGTACTGAGCACCCAGCACCCCGTGTACTGAGCACCCAGCACCCTGAGTACTGAGCACTGAGCACCCAGAACCCTGAGTACTGAGAACCCTGAGGACTGAGCACCCAGCACCCTGAGCACTGAGCACCCAGCAGCCTGAGCACTGAGCACACAGCACCCTGAGCACGGAGCAGCCCGAGGACTGAGCACCCAGCACCCTGAGTACTGAGCCCCCAGCACCCTGAGTACTGAGAACCGAGCACCCTGAGTACTGAGCACTGAGCACCCCGAGTACTGAGCACCCAGCACCCCGAGCACTGAGCACCCAGTAACCTGAGTACTGAGAACAGATCACCCTGAGTACTGAGCATCCAGCACCCTGAGTACTGAGCCCCCAGCAACCTGAGTACTGAGCACCCAGCACCCCGAGCACTGAGCACCCAGCACCCCGAGAATGAGCACCCAGTACCCTGAGTACTGAGAACCGAGCACCCTGAGTACTGAGCACCCAGCACCCTGAGTACTGAGCCCCCAGCACCCTGAGTACTGAGCACCCAGCACCCCGAGCACTGAGCACCCAGCACCCCGAGAATGAGCACCCAGCACCCTGAGTTCTGAGAACCCAGCACCCTGAGTACTGAGCACTAAGCACCCAGAGCACTGAGCACACAGCACCCCGATCACGGAGCACCCAGGACCCCGAGCACTGAGTACTGAGCACCCAGCACCCTGAGTACTGAGCACCGAGCTCCCCGAGCACTGAGCACCCTGAGAACTGAGCACCCAGCACCCCGATCACTGAGCACCCAGCACCCTGAGCACTGAGCACCCAGCACCCTGAGCACTGAGCACCCAGCACCCTGAGTACTGAGCACCCAGCACGCTGAGTACTGAGCACCCAGCACCCCGAGCACTGAGCACCCAGCACCCTGAGTACTGAGCACTGAGCAACCAGCACCCCGAGCACTGAGCACCCAGCACCCTGTGTACTGAGCACTGAGCACCCTGAGTACTAAGCACCCAGCACCCTGAGTACTGAGCACCCAGCACCCTGAGCACGGAGCACCCCGAGGACTGAGCATCCAGCACCCTGAGTACTGAGCCCCCAGCACCCTGAGTACTGAGCACCCAGCACCCTGAGCACTGAGCACCCAGCACCCCGAGAATGAGCACCCAGCACCCTGAGTACTGAGAACCGAGCACCCTGAGTACTGAGCACCCAGCACCCTGAGTACTGAGCCCCCAGCACCCTGAGTACTGAGCACCCAGCACCCCGAGCACTGAGCACCCAGCACCCCGAGAATGAGCACCCAGCACCCTGAGTATTGAGCACCCAGCACCCTGAGTACTGAGCAAACAGCACCCTGAGCACTGAGCACCCAGCACCCTGAGTACTGACATCCAGCACCCTGAGTACTGAGCACCCAGCACCCTGAGTACTGAGCACCCAGCATCCTGAGTACTGAGCACCCTTCACCCTGAGTACTGAGCACCAAGCACCCCGAGTACTGAGCACTCAGCACCCCGAGCACTGAGCACCAAGCACCCTGAGCACTGAGCAACCAGCACCCCAAGCAATGAGCACCCATCACCATGAGCACTGAGTACTGAGCACCCTGAGTACTGAGCACTGAGCACCCTTAGTACTGAGCACCGAGCACCCTGAGTACTGAGCACCCAGCACCCTGAGCACTGAGCACGGAGAACCCTGAGGACTGAGCTCCCAGCACCGTGAGCACTGAGCACCCAGCACCCTGAGTCCTGAGCACCCAGCACCCTGAGCTCTGAGCACCCAGCACCCTGAGTACTGTGCACCCAGTACCCCGAGCACTGAGCACCCAGCACCCTGAGCACTGAGCACCCAGCACCATGAGTACTGAGCACCCAGCACCCCGAGCACTGAGCAACCAGCACCCTGAGTACTGAGCACTCAGCACCCTGAGTATTGAGCACCGATCACCCTGAGCACTGAGCACCCAGCACCCCGAGCACTGAGCACCCAGCACCCTGAGTACTGAGCACCCTGAGTATTGAGCACCCAGCACCCCGAGCACTGAACACCCAGCACCCCGAGTACTGAGCACCCTGAGCACTGAGCACCCAGCACCCTGAGTACTGAGCACCCAGCACCCTGAGCACTGAGCACCCAGCACCCTGAGTACTGAGCACCCAGCACCCTGAGCACTGAGCACCCAGCACCCTGAGTACTGAGCACCCAGCACCCTGAGTACTGAGCACCGAGCACCCTGAGTACTGAGCACCCAGCACCCTGAGTACTGAGCACCCAGCACCCTGAGTACTGATCACCCAGCACCCTGAGTACTGAGCACCGAGCACCTCGAGTACTGAGCACCCAGCACCCTGAGCACTGAGAACCCAGCACCCCGAGCACTGAGCACCCAGCACCCCAAGCACTGAGCACCCAGCACCCTGAGCACTGAGCACTCAGCACCCTGAGCACTGAGCACCCAGCACCCTGAGCACTGAGCACCCAGCACCCTGAGTACTGAGCACCCAGCACCCTGAGCACTGAGCACCCAGCACCCTGAGTACTGAGCACCCAGCACCCTGAGTACTTAGCACCCAGCACACTGAGCACTGAGCACCCAGCACCCTGAGCACTGAGCACCCAGCACCCTGAGTACTGAGCAACCAGCACCCCGAGCACTGAGCACCCAGCACCCTGAGTACTGAGCACCCAGCACCCTGAGCACTGAGCACCGATCACCCTGAGCACTGAGCACTCAGCACCCTGAGGACTGAGTACCCAGCACCCCGAGCACTGAGCACCCAGCACCCTGAGCACTGAGCACCCTGAGTACTGAGCACTGAGCACCCTGAGTACTGAGCACTGAGCACCCTGAGTACTGAGCACCCAGCACCCTGAGTACTGAGCACCCAGCAACCTGAGCACTGAGCACCGAGCACCCTGAGCACTGAGCACCCAGCACCCTGAGCACTGAGCACCCAGCACCCTGAGCACTGAGCACCCAGCACCCTGAGTACTGAGCACCCTGAGTACTGAGCACACAGCACCCTGAGCACTGAGCACCCAGCACCCTGAGCACTGAGCACCCAGCACCCTGAGCACTGAGCACCCTGAGTACTGAGCACTGAGCATCCTGAGTACTGAGCACTGATCACCCTGAGTACTGAGCACCCAGCACCCTGAGTACTGAGCACCCAGCACCCTGAGCAATGAGCACCCTGAGTACTGAGCACCCAGCACCCTGAGCACTGAGCACCGAGCACCCCGAGCACTGAGCACCCAGCACCCGGAGTACTGAGCACCCAGCACCCTGAGTACTGAGTACTGAGCACCCAGCACCCCGAGCACTGAGCACTCAGCACCCTGTGTACTGAGCACTGAGTACCCAGCACCCCGATCACTGAGCACCCAGCACCCTGAGCACTGAGCACCCTGAGTACTGAGCACCCAGCACCCTGAGTACTGAGCACCGAGCACCCCGAGTACTGAGCACACAGCACCCTGAGCACTGAGCACCCAACACCCTGAGCACTGAGCACCCAGCACCCCAAGCACTGAGCACCCAGCACACTGAGTACTGAGTACTGAGCACCCTGAGTACTGAGTACCCAGCACCCTGAGCACTGAGCACCCAGCACCCCGAGCACTGAGCACCCAGCACCCTGAGTAATGAGCACCCAGCTCCCCGAGTACTGAGCACCCAGCCCCGTGAGTAATGAGCACCCAGCACCCTGAGTACTGAGCACCGATCACCCTGAGCACTGAGCACCCAGCACCCTGAGTACTGAGCACCCAACTTACTGAGCACCGAGCACACTGAGCACTGAGCACCCAGCACCCTGACTACAGAGCACCGAGCACCCTGAGCACTGAGCACCCATCACCCTGAGTACTGAGCACCGAGCACTCCGAGCACTGAGCACCCAGCGCCCCAAGCACTGAGCACCCAGCACCTCGAGCACTGAGCACCCAGCACCCCAAGCAATGAGCACCCAGCACCCTGAGTACCGAGCACCCAGCACCCCGTGCACTGAGCACCCAGCACCCTGAGCACTGAGCACCCAGCACACCGAGCACTGAGCACCCAGCAACCTGAGTACTGAGCACTGAGCACCCCGAGCACTGAGCACCCAGCACCCCGAGCACTGAGCACCGAGATCCCCGAGCACTGAGCACCCAGCACCCCGAGCACTGAGCACCCAGCACCCTGAGCACTGAGCACCCAGCACCCCGAGCACTGAGCACCCAGCACCCTGAGAACTGAGCACCCAGCACCCCGAGCACTGAGGACCCAGCACCCCGAGCACTGAGCATCCAGCACACTGAGTACTGAGCACCCAGCACCCTGAGTATTCAGCACCCAGCACCCTGAGCACTGAGCAACCAGCACCCTGAGTACTGAGCACCCTGCACCCCAAGCACTGAGCACCCTGAGTACTGAGCACCCAGCACCCTGATTAATGAGCACCCAGCACCCCAAGCACTGAGCACCCAGCGCCCTGAGTACTGAGCAATGAGCACCCTGAGTACTGAGCACCCAGCACCCTGAGTACTGAGCACCCAGCGTACTGAGCAGCGAGCACCCAGCACCCTGAGTACTGAGCACCCAGCACCCTGAGCACTGAGCAACCAGCACCCTGAGTACTGAGTACCGAGCACCCCGAGTACTGAGCACCCAGCACCCCGAGCACTGAGCACCCAGCACCCCGAGCACTGAGCACCCAGCACACCGAGCACTCAGACCCCAGCACCCCGAGCTCTGAGCACACAGCACACCGAGCACTGAGCACCCAGCACCCCGAGCACCGAGCACCATGAGTATTAAGCACCGAGCACCCTGAGCACTGAGCACCCAGCACCCTGAGCACTGAGCACCCAGCACCCTGAGTACTGAGCAACCAGCACCCCGAGCACTGAGCACCCAGCACCCTGAGTACTGAGCACCCCGAGCAATGAGCACCCAGCACCCTGAGCACTGAGTACCCAGCACCCTGAGTACTGAGCACCCAGCACCCTGAGCACTGAGCACCCAGCACCCTGAGTACTGAGCACCCAGCACCCTGAGCACTGAGCACCCAGCACCCTGAGTACTGAGCATCCAGCACCCGAGCACTGAGCACCCAGCACCCTGAGTACTGAGCACTGAGCACCCAGCACCCCGAGCACCGAGCACTCAGCACCCTGTGTACTGAGCACTGAGTACCCAGCACCCCGAGCACTGAGCACCCAGCACCCTGAGCACTGAGCACCCTGAGTACTGAGCACACAGCACCCTGAGCACTGAGCACCAAGCACCCCGAGCACTGAGCACCCAGCACCCAGAGCACTGAGCACTGAGCACCCTGAGTACTGAGCACTGAACACCCTGAGCACTGAGCACCGAGCACACTGAGTACTGAGCACTGAGCACCCTGAGCACTGAGCACCCAGCACCCTGAGTACTAAGCACCCAGCACCCTGAGTACTAAGCACCCAGCACCCTGAGTACTGAGCACCCAGCACCCTGAGCACTGAGCACCCAGCACGCTGAGTACTGAGCACCCAGCACGCTGAGTACTGAGCACCCAGCACCCTGAGCACTGAGCACCCAGCACCCTGAGTACTAAGCGCCCAGCACCCTGAGTACTAAGCACCCAGCACCCTGAGTATTGAGCACCCAGCACCCTGAGTACTGAGCACCGAGCACCCTGAGCACTGAGCACCCAGCAGCCCAAGCACTGAGCACCCAGGACCCTGAGTACTGAAAACCGAGCACCCTGAGTACTGAGCACCCAGCACGCTGAGCACTGAGCACCCAGCACCCCGAGTACTGAGCACCCAGCACCCCGAGCACTGAGCACCCAGCACCTCGAGAATGAGCACCCAGCACCCTGAGTACTGAGCACCCAGCACCCTGAGTACTGAGCACCCAGCAAGCTGAGCACTGAGCACCGAGCACCCTGAGCACTGAGCACCCAGCACCCTGAGCACTGAGCACCCAGCAACCTGAGCACTGAGCACCCAGCACCCTGAGTACTGAGCACCATGAGTACTGAGCACACAGCACCCTGAGCACTGAGCACCCAGCACCCTGAGCACTGAGCACCAAGAACCCTGAGCACTGAGCACCCTGAGTACTGAGCACTGAGCACCCAGCACCCTGAGTACTGAGCACCCAGCACCCTGAGTACTGAGCACCCAGCAAGCTGAGCACTGAGCACCGAGCACCCTGAGCACTGAGCACCCAGCACCCTGAGCACTGAGCACCCAGCAACCTGAGCACTGAGCACCCAGCACCCTGAGTACTGAGCACCATGAGTACTGAGCACACAGCACCCTGAGCACTGAGCACCCAGCACCCTGAGCACTGAGCACCAAGCACCCTGAGCACTGAGCACCCTGAGTACTGAGCACTGAGCACCCAGCACCCTGAGTACTGAGCACCATGAGTACTGAGCACACAGCACGCTGAGCACTGAGCACCCAGCACCCCGAGTACTGAGCACCCAGCACCCCGAGCACTGAGCACCCAGCACCTCGAGAATGAGCACCCAGCACCCTGAATACTGAGCACCCAGCACCCTGAGTACTGTGCACTAAGCACCCAGAGCGCTGAGCACCCAGGACCCCGAGCACTGAGTACTGAGCACCCAGCACCCTGAGTACTGAGCACCGGGCTCCCCGAGCACTGAGCACCCTGAGTACTGAGCACCCAGCACCCTGAGTACTGAGCAACCAGCACCCTGAGCACTGAGCACCCAGCACCTTGAGTACTGAGCAACCTGAGCACTGAGCACCCAGCACCCTGAGTACTGAGCACCCTGAGTACTGAGCACCCAGCACCCTGAGTACTGAGCACCCAGCACCCTGAGCACTGAGCACCCAGCACACTGAGCACTGAGCACTCAGCACACTGAGTACTGAGCAGCGAGCTCCCTGAGTACTGAGCACCCAGCACCCTGAGTACTGAGCACACAGCACCCTGAGTACTGAGCACCGAGCACCCAAAGTACTGAGCACCCAGCACCCTGAGCACTCAGCACCCAGCACCCCGAGCACTGAGCACCCAGCACCCTGAGTACTGAGCTCCCAGCACCCCGAGCCCTGAGCACCCAGCACCCTGAGTACTGAGCACCCTGAGTACTGAACACCCAGCACCCTGATTAATGAGCACCCAGCACCCCGAGCACTGAGCACCCAGCACCCTGAGTACTGATCACCGAGCACCCTGAGTACTGAGCACCCAGCACCCTGAGTACTGAGCACCCAGCGTACTGAGCACCGAGCACCCAGCACCCTGAGTACTGAGCACCCAGCACCCTGAGCACTGAGCACCCAGCACCCTGAGTACTGAGCACCCAGCACCCCGTGTACTGAGCACCCAGCACCCTGAGTACTGAGCACTGAGCACCCAGAACCCTGAGTACTGAGCACCCTGAGGACTGAGCACCCAGCACCCTGAGCACTGAGCACCCAGCAGCCTGAGCACTGAGCACACAGCACCCTGAGCACGGAGCAGCCCGAGGACTGAGCACCCAGCACCCTGAGTACTGAGCCCCCAGCACCCTGAGTACTGAGAACCGAGCACCCTGAGTACTGAGCACTGAGCACCCCGAGTACTGAGCACCCAGCACCCCGAGCACTGAGCACCCAGTAACCTGAGTACTGAGAACAGATCACCCTGAGTACTGAGCATCCAGCACCCTGAGTACTGAGCCCCCAGCAACCTGAGTACTGAGCACCCAGCACCCCGAGCACTGAGCACCCAGCACCCCGAGAATGAGCACCCAGTACCCTGAGTACTGAGAACCGAGCACCCTGAGTACTGAGCACCCAGCACCCTGAGTACTGAGCCCCCAGCACCCTGAGTACTGAGCACCCAGCACCCCGAGCACTGAGCACCCAGCACCCCGAGAATGAGCACCCAGCACCCTGAGTTCTGAGAACCCAGCACCCTGAGTACTGAGCACTAAGCACCCAGAGCACTGAGCACACAGCACCCCGATCACGGAGCACCCAGGACCCCGAGCACTGAGTACTGAGCACCCAGCACCCTGAGTACTGAGCACCGAGCTCCCCGAGCACTGAGCACCCTGAGAACTGAGCACCCAGCACCCCGATCACTGAGCACCCAGCACCCTGAGCACTGAGCACCCAGCACCCTGAGCACTGAGCACCCAGCACCCTGAGTACTGAGCACCCAGCACGCTGAGTACTGAGCACCCAGCACCCCGAGCACTGAGCACCCAGCACCCTGAGTACTGAGCACTGAGCAACCAGCACCCCGAGCACTGAGCACCCAGCACCCTGTGTACTGAGCACTGAGCACCCTGAGTACTAAGCACCCAGCACCCTGAGTACTGAGCACCCAGCACCCTGAGCACGGAGCACCCCGAGGACTGAGCATCCAGCACCCTGAGTACTGAGCCCCCAGCACCCTGAGTACTGAGCACCCAGCACCCTGAGCACTGAGCACCCAGCACCCCGAGAATGAGCACCCAGCACCCTGAGTACTGAGAACCGAGCACCCTGAGTACTGAGCACCCAGCACCCTGAGTACTGAGCCCCCAGCACCCTGAGTACTGAGCACCCAGCACCCCGAGCACTGAGCACCCAGCACCCCGAGAATGAGCACCCAGCACCCTGAGTATTGAGCACCCAGCACCCTGAGTACTGAGCAAACAGCACCCTGAGCACTGAGCACCCAGCACCCTGAGTACTGACATCCAGCACCCTGAGTACTGAGCACCCAGCACCCTGAGTACTGAGCACCCAGCATCCTGAGTACTGAGCACCCTTCACCCTGAGTACTGAGCACCAAGCACCCCGAGTACTGAGCACTCAGCACCCCGAGCACTGAGCACCAAGCACCCTGAGCACTGAGCAACCAGCACCCCAAGCAATGAGCACCCATCACCATGAGCACTGAGTACTGAGCACCCTGAGTACTGAGCACTGAGCACCCTTAGTACTGAGCACCGAGCACCCTGAGTACTGAGCACCCAGCACCCTGAGCACTGAGCACGGAGAACCCTGAGGACTGAGCTCCCAGCACCGTGAGCACTGAGCACCCAGCACCCTGAGTCCTGAGCACCCAGCACCCTGAGCTCTGAGCACCCAGCACCCTGAGTACTGTGCACCCAGTACCCCGAGCACTGAGCACCCAGCACCCTGAGCACTGAGCACCCAGCACCATGAGTACTGAGCACCCAGCACCCCGAGCACTGAGCAACCAGCACCCTGAGTACTGAGCACTCAGCACCCTGAGTATTGAGCACCGATCACCCTGAGCACTGAGCACCCAGCACCCCGAGCACTGAGCACCCAGCACCCTGAGTACTGAGCACCCTGAGTATTGAGCACCCAGCACCCCGAGCACTGAACACCCAGCACCCCGAGTACTGAGCACCCTGAGCACTGAGCACCCAGCACCCTGAGTACTGAGCACCCAGCACCCTGAGCACTGAGCACCCAGCACCCTGAGTACTGAGCACCCAGCACCCTGAGCACTGAGCACCCAGCACCCTGAGTACTGAGCACCCAGCACCCTGAGTACTGAGCACCGAGCACCCTGAGTACTGAGCACCCAGCACCCTGAGTACTGAGCACCCAGCACCCTGAGTACTGATCACCCAGCACCCTGAGTACTGAGCACCGAGCACCTCGAGTACTGAGCACCCAGCACCCTGAGCACTGAGAACCCAGCACCCCGAGCACTGAGCACCCAGCACCCCAAGCACTGAGCACCCAGCACCCTGAGCACTGAGCACTCAGCACCCTGAGCACTGAGCACCCAGCACTCTGAGCACTGAGCACCCAGCACCCTGAGTACTGAGCACCCAGCACCCTGAGCACTGAGCACCCAGCACCCTGAGTACTGAGCACCCAGCACCCTGAGTACTTAGCACCCAGCACACTGAGCACTGAGCACCCAGCACCCTGAGCACTGAGCACCCAGCACCCTGAGTACTGAGCAACCAGCACCCCGAGCACTGAGCACCCAGCACCCTGAGTACTGAGCACCCAGCACCCTGAGCACTGAGCACCGATCACCCTGAGCACTGAGCACTCAGCACCCTGAGGACTGAGTACCCAGCACCCCGAGCACTGAGCACCCAGCACCCTGAGCACTGAGCACCCTGAGTACTGAGCACTGAGCACCCTGAGTACTGAGCACTGAGCACCCTGAGTACTGAGCACCCAGCACCCTGAGTACTGAGCACCCAGCAACCTGAGCACTGAGCACCGAGCACCCTGAGCACTGAGCACCCAGCACCCTGAGCACTGAGCACCCAGCACCCTGAGCACTGAGCACCCAGCACCCTGAGTACTGAGCACCCTGAGTACTGAGCACACAGCACCCTGAGCACTGAGCACCCAGCACCCTGAGCACTGAGCACCCAGCACCCTGAGCACTGAGCACCCTGAGTACTGAGCACTGAGCATCCTGAGTACTGAGCACTGATCACCCTGAGTACTGAGCACCCAGCACCCTGAGTACTGAGCACCCAGCACCCTGAGCAATGAGCACCCTGAGTACTGAGCACCCAGCACCCTGAGCACTGAGCACCGAGCACCCCGAGCACTGAGCACCCAGCACCCGGAGTACTGAGCACCCAGCACCCTGAGTACTGAGTACTGAGCACCCAGCACCCCGAGCACTGAGCACTCAGCACCCTGTGTACTGAGCACTGAGTACCCAGCACCCCGATCACTGAGCACCCAGCACCCTGAGCACTGAGCACCCTGAGTACTGAGCACCCAGCACCCTGAGTACTGAGCACCGAGCACCCCGAGTACTGAGCACACAGCACCCTGAGCACTGAGCACCCAACACCCTGAGCACTGAGCACCCAGCACCCCAAGCACTGAGCACCCAGCACACTGAGTACTGAGTACTGAGCACCCTGAGTACTGAGTACCCAGCACCCTGAGCACTGAGCACCCAGCACCCCGAGCACTGAGCACCCAGCACCCTGAGTAATGAGCACCCAGCTCCCCGAGTACTGAGCACCCAGCCCCGTGAGTAATGAGCACCCAGCACCCTGAGTACTGAGCACCGATCACCCTGAGCACTGAGCACCCAGCACCCTGAGTACTGAGCACCCAACTTACTGAGCACCGAGCACACTGAGCACTGAGCACCCAGCACCCTGACTACAGAGCACCGAGCACCCTGAGCACTGAGCACCCATCACCCTGAGTACTGAGCACCGAGCACTCCGAGCACTGAGCACCCAGCGCCCCAAGCACTGAGCACCCAGCACCTCGAGCACTGAGCACCCAGCACCCCAAGCAATGAGCACCCAGCACCCTGAGTACCGAGCACCCAGCACCCCGTGCACTGAGCACCCAGCACCCTGAGCACTGAGCACCCAGCACACCGAGCACTGAGCACCCAGCAACCTGAGTACTGAGCACTGAGCACCCCGAGCACTGAGCACCCAGCACCCCGAGCACTGAGCACCGAGATCCCCGAGCACTGAGCACCCAGCACCCCGAGCACTGAGCACCCAGCACCCTGAGCACTGAGCACCCAGCACCCCGAGCACTGAGCACCCAGCATCCTGAGCACTGAGAACCCAGCACCCCGAGCACTGAGGACCAAGCACCCCGAGCACTGAGCATCCAGCACACTGAGTACTGAGCACCCAGCACCCTGAGTATTCAGCACCCAGCACCCTGAGCACTGAGCAACCAGCACCCTGAGTACTGAGCACCCTGCACCCCAAGCACTGAGCACCCTGAGTACTGAGCACCCAGCACCCTGATTAATGAGCACCCAGCACCCCAAGCACTGAGCACCCAGCGCCCTGAGTACTGAGCAATGAGCACCCTGAGTACTGAGCACCCAGCACCCTGAGTACTGAGCACCCAGCGTACTGAGCAGCGAGCACCCAGCACCCTGAGTACTGAGCACCCAGCACCCTGAGCACTGAGCAACCAGCACCCTGAGTACTGAGTACCGAGCACCCCGAGTACTGAGCACCCAGCACCCCGAGCACTGAGCACCCAGCACCCCGAGCACTGAGCACCCAGCACACCGAGCACTCAGACCCCAGCACCCCGAGCTCTGAGCACACAGCACACCGAGCACTGAGCACCCAGCACCCCGAGCACCGAGCACCATGAGTATTAAGCACCGAGCACCCTGAGCACTGAGCACCCAGCACCCTGAGCACTGAGCACCCAGCACCCTGAGTACTGAGCAACCAGCACCCCGAGCACTGAGCACCCAGCACCCTGAGTACTGAGCACCCAGCACCCTGAGCACTGAGCACCGATCACCCTGAGCACTGAGCACTCAGCACCCTGAGGACTGAGTACCCAGCACCCCGAGCACTGAGCACCCAGCACCCTGAGCACTGAGCACCCTGAGTACTGAGCACTGAGCACCCTGAGTACTGAGCACTGAGCACCCTGAGTACTGAGCACCCAGCACCCTGAGCACTGAGCACCCAGCACCCTGAGTACTGAGCACCCAGCACCCTGGGTACTGAGCAACCAGCACCCTGAGCACTGAGCACTGAGCACCCAGCACAATGAGCACTGAGCACTGAGCACCCAGCACCCCGAGCACTGAGCACCCAGCACCCCGAGCACTGAGGACCCAGCACCCTGAGCACTGAGCACCCAGCACCCTGAGCACTGAGCACCCAGCACCCTGAGTACTGAGCACCCAGCACCCTGAGTACTGAGCACCCAGCATCCTGAGTACTGAGCACTCTGCACCCTGAGTAATGAGCACCGAGCACCCCGAGCACTGAGCACCCAGCACCCTGAGCACTGAGCACCCTGAGGACTGAGCACCCAGCACCCTGAGCACTGAGCACCGATCACCCTGAGCACTGAGCACCCAGCACCTCGAGCACTGAGCACCCAGCACCCTGAGTACTGAGCACCCAGCACCCCGTGTACTGAGCACCCAGCACCCTGAGTACTGAGCACTGAGCACCCAGAACCCTGAGTACTGAGCACCCTGAGGACTGAGCACCCAGCACCCTGAGCACTGAGCACCCAGCACCCTGAGTACTGAGCCCTGATCACCCTGAGCACTGAGCACCCAGCAACCTGAGCACTTAGCACCCAGCACCCTGAGTACTGAGCACCCAGCACCCTGAGCACTGAGCACCCAGCACCCTGAGTACTGAGCACCCAGCACCCTGAGTACTGAGCAGTGAGCACCCTGGGCACTGAGCACCCAGCACCCTGAGTACTGAGCACCGAGCACCCTGAGTACTGAGCACACAGCACCCTGAGTACTGAGCACCCAGCACCCTGAGCACTGAGCACCCAGCACCCTGAGCACTGAGCACCCAGCACGCTGAGTACTGAGCACCCAGCACACTGAGTAATGAACACCCAGCACCTGAGCACTGAGCACGGAGCACCCAGCACCCTGAGCACTGAGCACTGAGCACCCAGCACGATGAGCACTGAGCACCCAGCACCCCGAGCACTGAGCAACCAGCACCCTGAGCACCCAGCACCCTGAGCACTGAGCACCCTGAGCACTGAGCACTGAGCACCCAGCACCCTGAGTACTGAGCACCCAGCACCCCGAGCACTGAGCACCCAGCACCCTGAGTACTGAGCACTGAGCACCCAGCACCACGAGCACTGAGCACCCAGCACCCCGAGCACTGAGCACCCAGCACACCGAGCACTGAGCACCCAGCACCCTGAGTACTGAGCACCCAGCACACTGAGTACTGAGCACCCAGCACCCCGAGCACTGGGCACCCAGCACCCCGAGCACTGAACACCCAGCACCCTGAGTACTGAGCACCCAGCACCCCGAGCACTGAGCACCCAGCACCCTGAGTACTGAGCACCCAGCACCCTGAGTACTGAGCACTGAGCACCCTGAGCACTAAGCACCAAGCACCCCGAGCACTGAGCACCCATCACCCTGAGTACTGAGCACTCAGCACCCTGAGAACTGAGCACCGTGCTCCCCGAGCACTGAGCACCCAGCACCCTGAGCACTGAGCACCCAGCACCTTGAGTACTGAGCACCGAGCACCTCGAGCACTGAGCACCCAGCACCCTGAGTACTGAGCACGCAGCACCCTGAGCACTGAGCACCCAACACCCTGAGCACTGAGCACCCAGCACGCTGAGTACTGAGCACCCAGCACCCTGAGTACTGAGCACCCAGCACCCTGAGTACTGAACACCCAGCACCCTGAGCACTGAGCACTGAGCACCCTGAGCACTGAGTACTGAGCCCTGGCACCCTGAGCACTGAGCACCCAGCACACCGAGTACTGAACACCCAGCACCCTGAGTACTGAACACCCAGCACCCTGAGCACTGAGCACTGAGCACACTGAGCACTGAGTAATGAGCACTGAGCACCCTGAGCACTGAGCACCCAGCACAACGAGTACTGAACACCAAACACCCTGAGTACTGAACACCCAGCACCCTGGGCACTGAGTACTGAGCACTGAGCACCCTGAGCACTGAGCACATAGCACCCTGAGTACTGAGCACCCAGCACCCTGAGTACTGAACACCCAGCACCCTGAGCACTGAGCACTGAGCACCCAGCACACCGAGCACTGAGCATTGAGCACCCTGAGCACTGAGCACCCAGCACCCCGAGTACTGAGCACTGAGCACCCTGAGTACTGAGCACCAAGCACCCCGAGTACTGAGCACTGAGCACCCTGAGTACTGAGCACCCAGCACCCTGAGCACTGAGCACCCAGCACCCTGAGTACTGAGCACTGAGAACCCTGAGTACTGAGCACCGAGCACCCTGAGTACTGAGCACCCAGCACCCGGATCACTGAGCACGGTGCACCCCGAGGACTGAGCACCCAGCACCCTGAGCACTGAGCACCCATCACCCTGAGTACTGAGCACCGAGCACCCCGAGCACTGAGCACCCAGCACCCTGAGTACTGAGCACCCAGCACCCCGAGCACTGAGCACCCAGCACCCCGAGCACTGAGCACCCATCACCCTGAGTACTGAGCACCCAGCACCCTGAGCACTGAGCACCCAGCACCCTGAGTACTGAGCACCCAGCACCCTGGGTACTGAGCAACCAGCACCCTGAGCACTGAGCACTGAGCACCCAGCACAATGAGCACTGAGCACTGAGCACCCAGCACCCCGAGCACTGAGCACCCAGCACCCCGAGCACTGAGGACCCAGCACCCTGAGTACTGAGCACCCAGCACCCCGAGCACTGAGCACCCAGCACCCCGAGCACTGAGCACCCATCACCCTGAGTACTGAGCACCCAGCACCCTGAGCACTGAGCACCCAGCACCCCGAGCACTGAGCACCCAGCACCCCGAGCACTGAGCACCCAGCACCCTGAGTACTGAGCACCCAGCACCCCGAGCACTGAGCACCCAGCACCCCGAGCACTGAGCACCCATCACCCTGAGTACTGAGCACCCAGCACCCTGAGCACTGAGCACCCAGCACCCTGAGTACTGAGCACCCAGCACCCTGGGTACTGAGCAACCAGCACCCTGAGCACTGAGCACTGAGCACCCAGCACAATGAGCACTGAGCACTGAGCACCCAGCACCCCGAGCACTGAGCACCCAGCACCCCGAGCACTGAGGACCCAGCACCCTGAGCACTGAGCACCCAGCACCCTGAGCACTGAGCACCCAGCACACTGAGTACTGAGCACCCAGCACCCTGAGTACTGAGCACCCAGCATCCTGAGTACTGAGCACTCAGCACCCTGAGTACTGAGCACCGAGCACCCCGAGCACTGAGCACCCAGCACCCTGAGCACTGAGCACCCTGAGGACTGAGCACCCAGCACCCTGAGCACTGAGCACGGATCACCCTGAGCACTGAGTACCCAGCACCCCGAGCACTGAGCACACAGCACCCTGAGTACTGAGCACCCAGCAACCCGTGTACTGAGCACCCAGCACCCTGAGCACTGAGCACTGAGCACCCAGTACCCTGAGCACTGAGCACCCAGCACCCTGAGTACTGAGCACCCAGACCCAAAAGTACTGAGCACCGAGCATCCTGAGCACTGAGCACCTAGCACCCCGAGCACTGAGCACCCAGCACCCCGAGCACTGAGCACCCAGCACCCTGAGTACTGAGCACCCAGCACCCTGAGTACTGAGCACTGAGCACCCTGAGCACTAAGCACCAAGCACCCCGAGCACTGAGCACCCATCACCCTGAGTACTGAGAACTCAGCACCCTGAGAACTGAGCACCGTGCTCCCCGAGCACTGAGCACCCAGCACCCTGAGCACTGAGCACCCAGCACCTTGAGTACTGAGCACCGAGCACCTCGAGCACTGAGCACCCAGCACCCTGAGTACTGAGCACGCAGCACCCTGAGCACTGAGCACCCAACACCCTGAGCACTGAGCACCCAGCACGCTGAGTACTGAGCACCCAGCACCCTGAGTACTGAGCACCCAGCACCCTGAGTACTGAACACCCAGCACCCTGAGCACTGAGCACTGAGCACCCTGAGCACTGAGTACTGAGCCCTGGCACCCTGAGCACTGAGCACCCAGCACACCGAGTACTGAACACCCAGCACCCTGAGTACTGAACACCCAGCACCCTGAGCACTGAGCACTGAGCACACTGAGCACTGAGTAATGAGCACTGAGCACCCTGAGCACTGAGCACCCAGCACAACGAGTACTGAACACCAAACACCCTGAGTACTGAACACCCAGCACCCTGGGCACTGAGTACTGAGCACTGAGCACCCTGAGCACTGAGCACATAGCACCCTGAGTACTGAGCACCCAGCACCCTGAGTACTGAACACCCAGCACCCTGAGCACTGAGCACTGAGCACCCAGCACACCGAGCACTGAGCATTGAGCACCCTGAGCACTGAGCACCCAGCACCCCGAGTACTGAGCACTGAGCACCCTGAGTACTGAGCACCAAGCACCCCGAGTACTGAGCACTGAGCACCCTGAGTACTGAGCACCCAGCACCCTGAGCACTGAGCACCCAGCACCCTGAGTACTGAGCACTGAGAACCCTGAGTACTGAGCACCGAGCACCCTGAGTACTGAGCACCCAGCACCCTGATCACTGAGCACGGTGCACCCCGAGGACTGAGCACCCAGCACCCTGAGCACTGAGCACCCATCACCCTGAGTACTGAGCACCGAGCACCCCGAGCACTGAGCACCCAGCACCCTGAGTACTGAGCACCCAGCACCCCGAGCACTGAGCACCCAGCACCCCGAGCACTGAGCACCCATCACCCTGAGTACTGAGCACCCAGCACCCTGAGCACTGAGCACCCAGCACCCTGAGTACTGAGCACCCAGCACCCTGGGTACTGAGCAACCAGCACCCTGAGCACTGAGCACTGAGCACCCAGCACAATGAGCACTGAGCACTGAGCACCCAGCACCCCGAGCACTGAGCACCCAGCACCCCGAGCACTGAGGACCCAGCACCCTGAGTACTGAGCACCCTGAGTACTGAGCACCGATCACCCTGAGCACTGAGCACCCAGCACCCTGAGTACTGAGCACCCAACGTACTGAGCACCGAGCACACCGAGCACTGAGCACCCAGCACCCTGAGTACTGAGCACCGAGCACCCTGAGCACTGAGCACCCAGCACCCTGAGTACTCAGCACCGAGCTCCCCGAGCACTGAGCACCCTGAGTACTGATCACCCAGCACCCTGAGTACTGAGCACCCAGCACCCTGAGCACTGAGCACCCAGCACCATGAGTACTGAGCACCCAGCACCCTGAGTACTGAGCACCCAGCACCCTGAGTACTGAGCAACCCGAGCACTGAGCACCCAGCTCCCTGAGTACTGAGCACCCTGAGGACTGAGCCCCGATCACCCTGAGCACTGAGCACCCAGCACCCTGAGTACTGAGCACCCAGCACCCTGAGCACTGAGCACCCAGTACCCTGAGTACTGAGCAGCGAGCACCCTGAGTACTGAGCACCCAGCACCCTGAGTACTGAGCACCCAGCACCCTGAGTACTGAGCACCGAGCAACCCGAGTACTGAGCAGCCAGCACCCGGAGCACTCAGCACCCAGCACCCCGAGCACTGAGCACCCAGCACCCTGAGTACTGAGCTCCCAGCACCCCGTTCCCTGAGCACCCAGCACCCTGAGTACTGATCACCCTGAGTACTGAGCACCGATCACCCTGAGCACTGAGCATCCAGCACCCTGAGTACTGAGCACCCAACGTACTGAGCACCGAGCACACCGAGCACTGAGCACCCAGCACCCTGAGTACTGAGCACCGAGCACCCCGAGCACTGAGCACCCAGCACCCCGATCACCGAGCACCATGAGTATTAAGCACCGAGCACCCTGAGCACTGAGCACCCAGCACCCTGAGCACTGAGCACCCAGCACCCTGAGTACTGAGCACCCAGCACCCAGAGCACTGAGCACCCAGCACCCTGAGTACTGAGCACCCAGCACCCTGAGCACTGAGCACCCAGCACCCTGAGCACTGAGCACCCAGCACCCTGAGGACTGAGTACACAGCATCCCGAGCACTGAGCACCCAGCACCCTGAGCACTGAGCACCCTGAGTACTGAGCACTGAGCACCCTGAGTACTGAGCACTGAGCACCCTGAGTACTGAGCACCCAGCACCCTGAGTACTCAGCACCCAGCAACCTGAGAACTGAGCACCGAGCACCCTGAGCACTGAGCACCCAGTACCCTGAGCACTGAGCACCCAGCACCCTGAGCACTGAGCACCCAGCACCCTGAGTACTGAGCACCCTGAGTACTGAGCACACAGCACCCAGAGCACTGAGCACCCAGCACCCCGAGCACTGAGCACCCAGCACCCTGAGCACTGAGCACCCTGAGTACTGAGCACTGAGCACCCTGAGTACTGAGCACTGAGCACCCTGAGTACTGAGCACCCAGCACCCTGAGTACTGAACACCCAGCACCCTGAGCAATGAGCACCCTGAGTACTGAGCACCCAGCACCCTGAGCACTGAGCACCGAGCACCCCGAGCACTGAGCACCCAGCACCCGGAGTACTGAGCACCCAGCACCCTGAGTACTAAGCACCGAGAACCCTGAGTACTGAGCACCCAGTACCCTGAGCACTGAACACACAGCACCCTCAGTACTGAGCACCCCGAGCACTGAGCACCCAGCACCCTGAGCACTGAGGACCCAGCACCCTGAGTACTGAGCACCCAGCACCCTGAGCACTCAGCACCCAGCACACTGAGTACTGAGCACCCAGCACCCTGAGCACTGACCACTCAGCATCCTGAGTACTGAGCATCCAGCACCCCGAGCACTGAGCACCCAGCACCCTGAGTACTGAGTACTGAGCACCCAGCACCCCGAGCACTGAGCACTCAGCACCCTGTGTACTGAGCACTGAGTACCCAGCACCCCGATCACTGAGCACCCAGCACCCTGAGCACTGAGCACCCTGAGTACTGAGCACCCAGCACCCTGAGTACTGAGCACCGAGCACCCCGAGTACTGAGCACACAGCACCCTGAGCACTGAGCACCCAACACCCTGAGCACTGAGCACCCAGCACCCCAAGCACTGAGCACCCAGCACACTGAGTACTGAGTACTGAGCACCCTGAGTACTGAGCACCCAGCCCCGTGAGTAATGAGCACCCAGCACCCTGAGTACTGATCACCGATCACCCTGAGCACTGAGCACCCAGCACCCTGAGTACTGAGCACCCAACTTACTGAGCACCGAGCACACTGAGCACTGAGCACCCAGCACCCTGAGTACAGAGCACCGAGCACCCTGAGCACTGAGCACCCAGCACCCTGAGTACTGAGCACCGAGCACTCCGAGCACTGAGCACCCAGCGCCCCAAGCACTGAGCACCCAGCACCTGGAGCACTGAGCACCCAGCACCCCAAGCAATGAGCACCCAGCACCCTGAGTACCGAGCACCCAGCACCCCGAGTACTGAGCAGCCAGCAACCTGAGCACCGAGCACCCAGCACCCCGAGCACTGAGCACCCAGCACCCTGAGCACTGAGCACCCAGCACACCGAGCACTGAGCACCCAGCAACCTGAGTACTGAGCACTGAGCACCCCGAGCACTGAGCACCCAGCACCCCGAGCACTGAGCACCGAGAACCCCGAGCACTGAGCACCCAGCACCCCGAGCACTGAGCACCCAGCACCCTGAGCACTGAGCACCCAGCACCCCGAGCACTGAGCAGCCAGCACCCTGAGCACTGAGCACCCAGCACCCCGAGCACTGAGGACCCAGCACCCCGAGCACTGAGCATCCAGCACCCTGAGTACTGAGCACCCAGCACCCTGAGTATTCAGCACCCAGCACCCTGAGCACTGAGCAACCAGCACCCTGAGTACTGAGCACCCTGCACCCCAAGCACTGAGCACCCTGAGTACTGAGCACCCAGCACCCTGATTAATGAGCACCCAGCACCCCGAGCACTGAGCACCCAGCACCCTGAGTACTGAGCAATGAGCACCCTGAGTACTGAGCACCCAGCACCCTGAGTACTGAGCACCCAGCGTACTGAGCAGCGAGCACCCAGCACCCTGAGTACTGAGCACCCAGCACCCTGAGCACTGAGCAACCAGCACCCTGAGTACTGAGTACCGAGCACCCCGAGTACTGAGCACCCAGCACCCCGAGCACTGAGCACCCAGCACCCCGAGCACTGAGCACCCAGCACACCGAGCACTCAGACCCCAGCACCCCGAGCTCTGAGCACACAGCACACCGAGCACTGAGCACCCAGCACCCCGAGCACCGAGCACCATGAGTATTAAGCACCGAGCACCCTGAGCACTGAGCACCCAGCACCCTGAGCACTGAGCACCCAGCACCCTGAGTACTGAGCAACCAGCACCCCGAGCACTGAGCACCCAGCACCCTGAGTACTGAGCACCCAGCACCCTGAGCACTGAGCACCGATCACCCTGAGCACTGAGCACTCAGCACCCTGAGGACTGAGTACCCAGCACCCCGAGCACTGAGCACCCAGCACCCTGAGCACTGAGCACCCTGAGTACTGAGCACTGAGCACCCTGAGTACTGAGCACTGAGCACCCTGAGTACTGAGCACCCAGCACCCTGAGTACTGAGCACCCAGCAAACTGAGCACTGAGCACCGAGCACCCTGAGCACTGAGCACCCAGCACCCTGAGCACTGAGCACCCAGCACCCTGAGCACTGAGCACCCAGCACCCTGAGTACTGAGCACCCTGAGTACTGAGCACACAGCACCCTGAGCACTGAGCACCCAGCACCCTGAGCACTGAGCACCCAGCACCCTGAGCACTGGGCACCCTGAGTACTGAGCACTGAGCATCCTGAGTACTGAGCACTGATCACCCTGAGTACTGAGCACCCAGCACCCTGAGTACTGAGCACCCAGCACCCTGAGCAATGAGCACCCTGAGTACTGAGCACCCAGCACCCTGAGCACTGAGCACCGAGCACCCCGAGCACTGAGCACCCAGCACCCGGAGTACTGAGCACCCAGCACCCTGAGTACTGAGTACTGAGCACCCAGCACCCCGAGCACTGAGCACTCAGCACCCTGTGTACTGAGCACTGAGTACCCAGCACCCCGATCACTGAGCACCCAGCACCCTGAGCACTGAGCACCCTGAGTACTGAGCACCCAGCACCCTGAGTACTGAGCACCGAGCACCCCGAGTACTGAGCACACAGCACCCTGAGCACTGAGCACCCAACACCCTGAGCACTGAGCACCCAGCACCCCAAGCACTGAGCACCCAGCACACTGAGTACTGAGTACTGAGCACCCTGAGTACTGAGCACCCAGCAGCCTGAGCACTGAGCACCCAGCACCCCGAGCACTGAGCACCCAGCACCCTGAGTAATGAGCACCCAGCTCCCCGAGTACTGAGCACCCAGCCCCGTGAGTAATGAGCACCCAGCACCCTGAGTACTGAGCACCGATCACCCTGAGCACTGAGCACCCAGCACCCTGAGTACTGAGCACCCAACTTACTGAGCACCGAGCACACTGAGCACTGAGCACCCAGCACCCTGAGTACAGAGCACCGAGCACCCTGAGCACTGAGCACCCAGCACCCTGAGTACTGAGCACCGAGCACTCCGAGCACTGAGCACCCAGCGCCCCAAGCACTGAGCACCCAGCACCTGGAGCACTGAGCACCCAGCACCCCAAGCAATGAGCACCCAGCACCCTGAGTACCGAGCACCCAGCACCCCGAGTACTGAGCACCCAGCAACCTGAGCACCGAGCACCCAGCACCCTGAGCACTGAGCACCCAGCACCCTGAGTACTGAGCACCCAGCGTACTGAGCAGCGAGCACCCAGCACCCTGAGTACTGAGCACCCAGCACCCTGAGCACTGAGCAACCAGCACCCTGAGTACTGAGTACCGAGCACCCCGAGTACTGAGCACCCAGCACCCCGAGCACTGAGCACCCAGCACCCCGAGCACTGAGCACCCAGCACACCGAGCACTCAGACCCCAGCACCCCGAGCTCTGAGCACACAGCACACCGAGCACTGAGCACCCAGCACCCCGAGCACCGAGCACCATGAGTATTAAGCACCGAGCACCCTGAGCACTGAGCACCCAGCACCCTGAGCACTGAGCACCCAGCACCCTGAGTACTGAGCAACCAGCACCCCGAGCACTGAGCACCCAGCACCCTGAGTACTGAGCACCCAGCACCCTGAGCACTGAGCACCGATCACCCTGAGCACTGAGCACTCAGCACCCTGAGGACTGAGTACCCAGCACCCCGAGCACTGAGCACCCAGCACCCTGAGCACTGAGCACCCTGAGTACTGAGCACTGAGCACCCTGAGTACTGAGCACTGAGCACCCTGAGTACTGAGCACCCAGCACCCTGAGTACTGAGCACCCAGCAAACTGAGCACTGAGCACCGAGCACCCTGAGCACTGAGCACCCAGCACCCTGAGCACTGAGCACCCAGCACCCTGAGCACTGAGCACCCAGCACCCTGAGTACTGAGCACCCTGAGTACTGAGCACACAGCACCCTGAGCACTGAGCACCCAGCACCCTGAGCACTGAGCACCCAGCACCCTGAGCACTGAGCACCCTGAGTACTGAGCACTGAGCATCCTGAGTACTGAGCACTGATCACCCTGAGTACTGAGCACCCAGCACCCTGAGTACTGAGCACCCAGCACCCTGAGCAATGAGCACCCTGAGTACTGAGCACCCAGCACCCTGAGCACTGAGCACCGAGCACCCCGAGCACTGAGCACCCAGCACCCGGAGTACTGAGCACCCAGCACCCTGAGTACTGAGTACTGAGCACCCAGCACCCCGAGCACTGAGCACTCAGCACCCTGTGTACTGAGCACTGAGTACCCAGCACCCCGATCACTGAGCACCCAGCACCCTGAGCACTGAGCACCCTGAGTACTGAGCACCCAGCACCCTGAGTACTGAGCACCGAGCACCCCGAGTACTGAGCACACAGCACCCTGAGCACTGAGCACCCAACACCCTGAGCACTGAGCACCCAGCACCCCAAGCACTGAGCACCCAGCACACTGAGTACTGAGTACTGAGCACCCTGAGTACTGAGCACCCAGCAGCCTGAGCACTGAGCACCCAGCACCCCGAGCACTGAGCACCCAGCACCCTGAGTAATGAGCACCCAGCTCCCCGAGTACTGAGCACCCAGCCCCGTGAGTAATGAGCACCCAGCACCCTGAGTACTGAGCACCGATCACCCTGAGCACTGAGCACCCAGCACCCTGAGTACTGAGCACCCAACTTACTGAGCACCGAGCACACTGAGCACTGAGCACCCAGCACCCTGAGTACAGAGCACCGAGCACCCTGAGCACTGAGCACCCAGCACCCTGAGTACTGAGCACCGAGCACTCCGAGCACTGAGCACCCAGCGCCCCAAGCACTGAGCACCCAGCACCTGGAGCACTGAGCACCCAGCACCCCAAGCAATGAGCACCCAGCACCCTGAGTACCGAGCACCCAGCACCCCGAGTACTGAGCACCCAGCAACCTGAGCACCGAGCACCCAGCACCCTGAGCACTGAGCACCCAGCACGCTGAGTACTGAGCACCCAGCACCCTGAGCACTGAGCACCCAGCACCCTGAGTACTGAGCACCCAGCACCCTGAGCACTGAGCACCCAGCACGCTGAGTACTGAGCACCCAGCACGCTGAGTACTGAGCACCCAGCACCCTGAGCACTGAGCACCCAGCACCCTGAGTACTAAGCACCCAGCACCCTGAGTACTAAGCACCCAGCACCCTGAGTACTGAGCACCCAGCACCCTGAGCACTGAGCACCCAGCACGCTGAGTACTGAGCACCCAGCACGCTGAGTACTGAGCACCCAGCACCCTGAGCACTGAGCACACAGCACCCTGAGTACTAAGCACCCAGCACCCTGTGTACTAAGCACCCAGCACCCTGAGTATTGAGCACCCAGCACCCTGAGTACTGAGCACCGAGCACCCTGAGCACTGAGCACCCAGCACCCCAAGCACTGAGCACCCAGCACCCTAAGTACTGAAAACCGAGCACCCTGAGTACTGAGCACCCAGCACGCTGAGCACTGAGCACCCAGCACCCCGAGTACTGAGCACCCAGCACCCCGAGCACTGAGCACCCAGCACCTCGAGAATGAGCACCCAGCACACTGAGTACTGAGCACCCAGCACCCTGAGTACTGAGCACGCAGCACCCCGAGCACTGAGCACCCAGCACCCCGAGAATGAGCACCCAGCACCCTGAATACTGAGCACCCAGCACCCTGAGTACTGTGCACTAAGCACCCAGATCGCTGAGCACCCAGGACCCCGAGCATTGAGTACTGAGCACCCAGCACCCTGAGTACTGAGCACCGGGCTCCCCGAGCACTGAGCAACCTGAGTACTGAGCACCCAGCACCCTGAGTACTGAACAACCAGCACCCTGAGCACTGAGCACCCAGCACAATGAGTACTGAGCAACCTGAGCACTGAGCACCCAGCACCCTGAGTACTGAGCACCCTGAGTACTGAGCACCCAGCACCCTGAGTACTGAGCACCCAGCACCCTGAGCACTGAGCACCCAGCACACTGAGCACTGAGCACTCAGCACACTGAGTACTGAGCAGCGAGCTCCCTGAGTACTGAGCTCCCAGCACCCCGAGCCCTGAGCACCCAGCACCCTGAGTACTGAGCACCCTGAGTACTGAACACCCAGCACCCTGATTAATGAGCACCCAGCACCCCGAGCCCTGAGCACCCAGCACCCTGAGTACTGATCACCGAGCACCCTGAGTACTGAGCACCCAGCACCCTGAGTACTGAGCACCCAGCGTACTGAGCACCGAGCACCCAGCACCCTGAGTACTGAGCACCCAGCACCCTGAGCACTGAGCACCCAGCACCCTGAGTACAGAGCACCGAGCACCCCGAGTACTGAGCACCCAGCACCCCGAGCACTGAGCACACAGCAGCCCGAGCACTGAGCACCCAGCACACCGAGCACTCAGCACCCTGAGTACTGAGCACTGAGCACCCTGAGTACTGAGCACTGAGCACCCTGAGTACTGAGCACCCAGCACCCTGAGTACTGAGCACCCAGCAACCTGAGCACTGAGCACCGAGCACCCTGAGCACTGAGCACCCAGCACCCTGAGCACTGAGCACCCAGCACGCTGAGCACTGAGCACCCAGCACCCTGAGTACTGAGCACCATGAGTACTGAGCACACAGCTCCATGAGCACTGAGCACCCAGCACCCTGAGCACTGAGCACCCTGAGTACTGAGCACTGAGCATCCTGAGTACTGAGCACTGATCACCCTGAGTACTGAGCACCCAGCACCCTGAGTACTGAGCACCCAGCACCCTGAGCAATGAGCACCCTGAGTACTGAGCACCCAGCACCCTGAGCACTGAACACCGAGCACCCCGAGCACTGAGCACCCAGCACCCGGAGTACTGAGCACACAGCACCCTGAGTACTAAGCACTGAGCACCCTGAGTACTGAGCACCAAGTACCCTGAGCACAGAACACACAGCACCCTGAGTACTGAGCACCCCGAGCAATGAGCACCCAGCAGCCTGAGCACTGAGGACCCAGCACCCTGAGTACTGAGCACCCAGCACCCTGAGCACTGAGCACCCAGCACCCTGAGTACTGAGCACCCAGCACCCTGAGCACTGAGCACCCAGCACCCTGAGTACTGAGCATCCAGCATCCGAGCACTGAGCACCCAGCACCCTGAGTACTGAGCACTGAGCACCCAGCACCCCGAGCACTGAGCACTCAGCACCCTGTGTACTGAGCACTGAGTACCCAGCACACCGAGCACTGAGCACCCAGCACCCTGAGCACTGAGCACCCTGAGTACTGAGCACACAGCACCCTGAGCACTGAGCACCAAGCACCCCGAGCACTGAGCACCCAGCACCCAGAGCACTGAGCACTGAGCACCCTGAGTACTGAGCACTGAACACCCTGAACACTGAGCACCGAGCACACTGAGTACTGAGCACTGAGCACCCTGAGCACTGAGCACCCAGCACCCTGAGTACTAAGCACCCAGCACCCTGAGTACTAAGCACCCAGCACCCTGAGTACTGAGCACCCAGCACCCTGAGCACTGAGCACCCAGCACGCTGAGTACTGAGCACCCAGCACGCTGAGTACTGAGCACACAGCACCCTGAGCACTGAGCACCCAGCACCCTGAGTACTAAGCGCCCAGCACCCTGAGTACTAAGCACCCAGCACCCTGAGTATTGAGCACCCAGCACCCTGAGTACTGAGCACCGAGCACCCTGAGCACTGAGCACCCAGCAGCCCAAGCACTGAGCACCCAGCACCCTGAGTACTGAAAACCGAGCACCCTGAGTACTGAGCACCCAGCACGCTGAGCACTGAGCACCCAGCACCCCGAGTACTGAGCACCCAGCACCCTGAGCACTGAGCACCCAGCACCTCGAGAATGAGCACCCAGCACCCTGAGTATTGAGCACCCAGCACCCTGAGTACTGAGCACGCAGCACCCCGAGCACTGAGCACCCAGCACCCCGAGAATGAGCACCCAGCACCCTGAATACTGAGCACCCAGCACCCTGAGTACTGTGCACTAAGCACCCAGAGCGCTGAGCACCCAGGACCCCGAGCACTGAGTACTGAGCACCCAGCACCCTGAGTACTGAGCACCGGGCTCCCTGAGCACTGAGCACCCTGAGTACTGAGCACCCAGCACCCTGAGTACTGAGCAACCAGCACCCTGAGCACTGAGCACCCAGCACCCTGAGTACTGAGCAACCTGAGCACTGAGCACCCAGCACCCTGAGTACTGAGCACCCTGAGTACTGAGCACCCAGCACCCTGAGTACTGAGCACCCAGCACCCTGAGCACTGAGCACCCAGCACACTGAGCACTGAGCACTCAGCACACTGAGTACTGAGCAGCGAGCTCCCTGAGTACTGAGCACCCAGCACCCTGAGTACTGAGCACACAGCACCCTGAGTACTGAGCACCGAGCACCCAAAGTACTGAGCACCCAGCACCCTGAGCACTCAGCACCCAGCACCCCGAGCACTGAGCACCCAGCACCCTGAGTACTGAGCTCCCAGCACACCGAGCCCTGAGCACCCAGCACCCTGAGTACTGAGCACCCTGAGTACTGAACACCCAGCACCCTGATTAATGAGCACCCAGCACCCCGAGCACTGAGCACCCAGCACCCTGAGTACTGATCACCGAGCACCCTGAGTACTGAGCACCCAGCACCCTGAGTACTGAGCACCCAGCGTACTGAGCACCGAGCACCCAGCACCCTGAGTACTGAGCACCCAGCACACTGAGCACTGAGCACCCAGCACCCTGAGTACAGAGCACCGAGCACCCCGAGTACTGAGCACCCAGCACCCCGAGCACTGAGCACACAGCAGCCCGAGCACTGAGCACCCAGCACACCGAGCACTCAGCACCCTGAGTACTGAGCACTGAGCACCCTGAGTACTGAGCACTGAGCACCCTGAGTACTGAGCACCCAGCACCCTGAGTACTGAGCACCCACCAACCTGAGCACTGAGCACCGAGCACCCTGAGCACTGAGCACCCAGCACCCTGAGCACTGAGCACCCAGCACCCTGAGCACTGAGCACCCAGCACCCTGAGTACTGAGCACCATGAGTACTGAGCACACAGCACCCTGAGCACTGAGCACCCAGCACCCTGAGCACTGAGCACCCAGCACCCCGAGCACTGCTCACCCTGAGTACTGAGCACTGAGCATCCTGAGTACTGAGCACTGATCACCCTGAGTACTGAGCACCCAGCACCCTGAGTACTGAGCACCCAGCACCCTGAGCAATGAGCACCCTGAGTACTGAGCACCCAGCACCCTGAGCACTGAGCACCGAGCACCCCGAGCACTGAGCATCCAGCACCCGGAGTACTGAGCACCCAGCACCCTGAGTACTAAGCACCGAGCACCCTGAGTACTGAGCACCAAGTACCCTGAGCACAGAACACACAGCACCCTGAGTACTGAGCACCCCGAGCACTGAGCACCCAGCACCCTGAGCACTGAGGACCCAGCACCCTGAGTACTGAGCACCCAGCACCCTGAGCACTGAGCACCCAGCACCCTGAGTACTGAGCACCCAGCACCCTGAGCACTGAGCACCCAGCACCCTGAGTACTGAGCATCCAGCACCCGAGCACTGAGCACCCAGCACCCTGAGTACTGAGCACTGAGCACCCAGCACCCCGAGCACTGAGCACTCAGCACCCTGTGTACTGAGCACTGAGTACCAAGCACCCCGAGCACTGAGCACCCAGCACCCTGAGCACTGAGCACCCTGAGTACTGAGCACACAGCACCCTGAGCACTGAGCACCAAGCCCCCCGAGCACTGAGCACACAGCACCCAGAGCACTGAGCACTGAGCACCCTGAGTACTGAGCACTGAACACCCTGAGCACTGAGCACCGAGCACACTGAGTACTGAGCACTGAGCACCCTGAGCACTGAGCACCCAGCACCCTGAGTACTAAGCACCCAGCACCCTGAGTACTAAGCACCCAGCACCCTGAGTACTGAGCACCCAGCATCCTGAGCACTGAGCACCCAGCACGCTGAGTAATGAGCACCCAGCACGCTGAGTACTGAGCACCCAGCACCCTGAGCACTGAGCACCCAGCACCCTGAGTACTAAGCACCCAGCACCCTGAGTACTAAGCACCCAGCACCCTGAGTATTGAGCACCCAGCACCCTGAGTACTGAGCACCGAGCACCCTGAGCACTGAGCACCCAGCAGCCCAAGCACTGAGCACCCAGCACCCTGAGTACTGAAAACCGAGCACCCTGAGTACTGAGCACCCAGCACGCTGAGCACTGAGCACCCAGCACCCCGAGAATGAGCACCCAGCACCCTGAATACTGAGCACCCAGCACCCTGAGTACTGTGCACTAAGCACCCAGAGCGCTGAGCACCCAGGACCCCGAGCACTGAGTACTGAGCACCCAGCACCCTGAGTACTGAGCACCGGGCTCCCCGAGCACTGAGCACACTGAGTACTGAGCACCCAGCACCCTGAGTACTGAGCAACCAGCACCCTGAGCACTGAGCACCCAGCACCCTGAGTACTGAGCAACCTGAGCACTGAGCACCCAGCACCCTGAGTACTGAGCACCCTGAGTACTGAGCACCCAGCACCCTGAGTACTGAGCACCCAGCACCCTGAGCACTGAGCACCCAGCACACTGAGCACTGAGCACTCAGCACACTGAGTACTGAGCAGCGAGTTCCCTGAGTACTGAGCACCCAGCACCCTGAGTACTGAGCACACAGCACCCTGAGTACTGAGCACCGAGCACCCAAAGTACTGAGCACCCAGCACCCTGAGCACTCAGCACCCAGCACCCCGAGCACTGAGCACCCAGCACCCTGAGTACTGAGCTCCCAGCACCCCGAGCCCTGAGCACCCAGCACCCTGAGTACTGAGCACCCTGAGTACTGAACACCCAGCACCCTGATTAATGAGCACCCAGCACCCCGAGCACTGAGCACCCAGCACCCTGAGTACTGATCACCGAGCACACTGAGTACTGAGCACCCAGCACCCTGAGTACTGAGCACCCAGCGTACTGAGCACCGAGCACCCAGCACCCTGAGTACTGAGCACCCAGCACCCTGAGCACTGAGCACCCAGCACCCTGAGTACAGAGCACCGAGCACCCCGAGTACTGAGCACCCAGCACCCCGAGCACTGAGCACACAGCAGCCCGAGCACTGAGCACCCAGCACACCGAGCACTCAGCACCCAGCACCCCGAGCACTGAGCACCCAGCACACCGAGCACTGAGCACCCAGCAACCGGAGCACCGAGCACCATGAGTACTAAGCACCGAGCACCCTGAGCACTGAGCACCCAGCACCCCGAGCACTGAGCACCCAGCACCCTGAGTACTGAGCACCCAGCACCCTGAGCACTGAGCTCCCAGCACCCTGAGCACAGAGCACCCAGCACGCTGAGTACTGAGAACTGAGCACCCTGAGTACTGAGCACCGAGCACCCTGAGTACTGAGCACCCAGCACCCTGAGCACTGAGCACCCAGCACCCTGAGTACTGAGCACCATGAGTACTGAGCACACAGCTCCCTGAGCACTGAGCACCCAGCACCCTGAGCACTGAGCACCCAGCACCCTGAGCACTGAGCACCCTGAGTACTGAGCACTGAGCATCCTGAGTACTGAGCACTGATCACCCTGAGTACTGAGCACCCAGCACCCTGAGTACTGAGCACCCAGCACCCTGAGCAATGAGCACCCTGAGTACTGAGCACCCAGCACCCTGAGCACTGAACACCGAGCACCCCGAGCACTGAGCACCCAGCACCCGGAGTACTGAGCACCCAGCACCCTTAGTACTAAGCACTGAGCACCCTGAGTACTGAGCACCAAGTACCCTGAGCACAGAACACACAGCACCCTGAGTACTGAGCACCCCGAGCAATGAGCACCCAGCACCCTGAGCACTGAGTACCCAGCACCCTGAGTACTGAGCACCCAGCACCCTGAGCACTGAGCACCCAGCACCCTGAGTACTGAGCACCCAGCACCCTGAGCACTGAGCACCCAGCACCCTGAGTACTGAGCATCCAGCACCCGAGCACTGAGCACCCAGCACCCTGAGTACTGAGCACTGAGCACCCAGCACCCCGAGCACCGAGCACTCAGCACCCTGTGTACTGAGCACTGAGTACCCAGCACCCCGAGCACTGAGCACCCAGCACCCTGAGCACTGAGCACCCTGAGTACTGAGCACACAGCACCCTGAGCACTGAGCACCAAGCACCCCGAGCACTGAGCACCCAGCACCCAGAGCACTGAGCACTGAGCACCCTGAGTACTGAGCACTGAACACCCTGAGCACTGAGCACCGAGCACACTGAGTACGGAGCACTGAGCACCCTGAGCACTGAGCACCCAGCACCCTGAGTACTAAGCACCCAGCACCCTGAGTACTAAGCACCCAGCACCCTGAGTACTGAGCACCCAGCACCCTGAGCACTGAGCACCCAGCACGCTGAGTACTGAGCACCCAGCACGCTGAGTACTGAGCACCCAGCACCCTGAGCACTGAGCACCCAGCACCCTGAGTACTAAGCGCCCAGCACCCTGAGTACTAAGCACCCAGCACCCTGAGTATTGAGCACCCAGCACCCTGAGTACTGAGCACCGAGCACCCTGAGCACTGAGCACCCAGCAGCCCAAGCACTGAGCACCCAGCACCCTGAGTACTGAAAACCGAGCACCCTGAGTACTGAGCACCCAGCACGCTGAGCACTGAGCACCCAGCACCCCGAGTACTGAGCACCCAGCACCCCGAGCACTGAGCACCCAGCACCTCGAGAATGAGCACCCAGCACCCTGAGTACTGAGCACCCAGCACCCTGAGTACTGAGCACCCAGCAAGCTGAGCACTGAGCACCGAGCACCCTGAGCACTGAGCATCCAGCACCCTGAGCACTGAGCACCCAGCAACCTGAGCACTGAGCACCCAGCACCCTGAGTACTGAGCACCATGAGTACTGAGCACACAGCACCCTGAGCACTGAGCACCCAGCACCCTGAGCACTGAGCACCAAGCACCCTGAGCACTGAGCACCCTGAGTACTGAGCACTGAGCACCCAGCACCCTGAGTACTGAGCACCCAGCACCCTGAGTACTGAGCACCCAGCAAGCTGAGCACTGAGCACCGAGCACCCTGAGCACTGAGCACCCAGCACCCTGAGCACTGAGCACCCAGCAACCTGAGCACTGAGCACCCAGCACCCTGAGTACTGAGCACCATGAGTACTGAGCACACAGCACCCTGAGCACTGAGCACCCAGCACCCTGAGCACTGAGCACCAAGCACCCTGAGCACTGAGCACCCTGAGTACTGAGCACTGAGCACCCAGCACCCTGAGTACTGAGCACCATGAGTACTGAGCACACAGCACGCTGAGCACTGAGCACCCAGCACCCCGAGTACTGAGCACCCAGCACCCCGAGCACTGAGCACCCAGCACCTCGAGAATGAGCACCCAGCACCCTGAATACTGAGCACCCAGCACCCTGAGTACTGTGCACTAAGCACCCAGAGCGCTGAGCACCCAGGACCCCGAGCACTGAGTACTGAGCACCCAGCACCCTGAGTACTGAGCACCGGGCTCCCCGAGCACTGAGCACCCTGAGTACTGAGCACCCAGCACCCTGAGTACTGAGCAACCAGCACCCTGAGCACTGAGCACCCAGCACCTTGAGTACTGAGCAACCTGAGCACTGAGCACCCAGCACCCTGAGTACTGAGCACCCTGAGTACTGAGCACCCAGCACCCTGAGTACTGAGCACCCAGCACCCTGAGCACTGAGCACCCAGCACACTGAGCACTGAGCACTCAGCACACTGAGTACTGAGCAGCGAGCTCCCTGAGTACTGAGCACCCAGCACCCTGAGTACTGAGCACACAGCACCCTGAGTACTGAGCACCGAGCACCCAAAGTACTGAGCACCCAGCACCCTGAGCACTCAGCACCCAGCACCCCGAGCACTGAGCACCCAGCACCCTGAGTACTGAGCTCCCAGCACCCCGAGCCCTGAGCACCCAGCACCCTGAGTACTGAGCACCCTGAGTACTGAACACCCAGCACCCTGATTAATGAGCACCCAGCACCCCGAGCACTGAGCACCCAGCACCCTGAGTACTGATCACCGAGCACCCTGAGTACTGAGCACCCAGCACCCTGAGTACTGAGCACCCAGCGTACTGAGCACCGAGCACCCAGCACCCTGAGTACTGAGCACCCAGCACCCTGAGCACTGAGCACCCAGCACCCTGAGTACAGAGCACCGAGCACCCCGAGTACTGAGCACCCAGCACCCCGAGCACTGAGCACACAGCAGCCCGAGCACTGAGCACCCAGCACACCGAGCACTCAGCACCCTGAGTACTGAGCACTGAGCACCCTGAGTACTGAGCACTGAGCACCCTGAGTACTGAGCACCCAGCACCCTGAGTACTGAGCACCCAGCAAGCTGAGCACTGAGCACCGAGCACCCTGAGCACTGAGCACCCAGCACCCTGAGCACTGAGCACCCAGCAACCTGAGCACTGAGCACCCAGCACCCTGAGTACTGAGCACCATGAGTACTGAGCACACAGCACCCTGAGCACTGAGCACCCAGCACCCTGAGCACTGAGCACCAAGCACCCTGAGCACTGAGCACCCTGAGTACTGAGCACTGAGCATCCTGAGTACTGAGCACTGATCACCCTGAGTACTGAGCACCCAGCACCCTGAGTACTGAGCACCCAGCACCCTGAGCAATGAGCACCCTGAGTACTGAGCACCCAGCACCCTGGGCACTGAGCACCGAGCACCCCGAGCACTGAGCACCCAGCACCCGGAGTACTGAGCACCCAGCACCCTGAGTACTAAGCACCGAGCACCCTGAGTACTGAGCACCAAGTAACCTGAGCACAGAACACACAGCACCCTGAGTACTGAGCACCCCGAGCACTGAGCACCCAGCACCCTGAGCACTGAGGACCCAGCACCCTGAGTACTGAGCACCCAGCACCCTGAGCACTGAGCACCCAGCACCCTGAGTACTGAGCACCCAGCACCCTGAGCACTGAGCACCCAGCACCCTGAGTACTGAGCATCCAGCACCCGAGCACTGAGCACCCAGCACCCTGAGTACTGAGCACTGAGCACCCAGCACCCCGAGCACTGAGCACTCAGCACCCTGTGTACTGAGCACTGAGTACCAAGCACCCCGAGCACTGAGCACCCAGCACCCTGAGCACTGAGCACCCTGAGTACTGAGCACACAGCACCCTGAGCACTGAGCACCAAGCCCCCCGAGCACTGAGCACCCAGCACCCAGAGCACTGAGCACTGAGCACCCTGAGTACTGAGCACTGAACACCCTGAGCACTGAGCACCGAGCACACTGAGTACTGAGCACTGAGCACCCTGAGCACTGAGCACCCAGCACCCTGAGTACTAAGCACCCAGCACCCTGAATACTAAGCACCCAGCACCCTGAGTACTGAGCACCCAGCACCCTGAGCACTGAGCACCCAGCACGCTGAGTACTGAGCACCCAGCACGCTGAGTACTGAGCACCCAGCACCCTGAGCACTGAGCACCCAGCACCCTGAGTACTAAGCACCCAGCACCCTGAGTACTAAGCACCCAGCACCCTGAGTATTGAGCACCCAGCACCCTGAGTACTGAGCACCGAGCACCCTGAGCACTGAGCACCCAGCAGCCCAAGCACTGAGCACCCAGCACCCTGAGTACTGAAAACCGAGCACCCTGAGTACTGAGCACCCAGCACGCTGAGCACTGAGCACCCAGCACCCCGAGTACTGAGCACCCAGCACCCCGAGCACTGAGCACCCAGCACCTCGAGAATGAGCACCCAGCACCCTGAGTACTGAGCACCCAGCACCCTGAGTACTGAGCACCCAGCACCCCGAGCACTGAGCACCCAGCACCCCGAGAATGAGCACCCAGCACCCTGAATACTGAGCACCCAGCACCCTGAGTACTGTGCACTAAGCACCCAGAGCGCTGAGCACCCAGGACCCGAGCACTGAGTACTGAGCACCCAGCACCCTGAGTACTGAGCACCGGGCTCCCCGAGCACTGAGCACCCTGAGTACTGAGCACCCAGCACCCAGAGTACTGAGCAACCAGCACCCTGAGCACTGAGCACCCAGCACCCTGAGTACTGAGCAACCTGAGCACTGAGCACCCAGCACCCTGAGTACTGAGCACCCTGAGTACTGAGCACCCAGCACCCTGAGTACTGAGCACCCAGCACCCTGAGCACTGAGCACCCAGCACACTGAGCACTGAGCACTCAGCACACTGAGTACTGAGCAGCGAGTTCCCTGAGTACTGAGCACCCAGCACCCTGAGTACTGAGCACACAGCACCCTGAGTACTGAGCACCGAGCACCCAAAGTACTGAGCACCCAGCACCCTGAGCACTCAGCACCCAGCACCCCGAGCACTGAGCACCCAGCACCCTGAGTACTGAGCTCCCAGCACCCCGAGCCCTGAGCACCCAGCACCCTGAGTACTGAGCACCCTGAGTACTGAACACCCAGCACCCTGATTAATGAGCACCCAGCACCCCGAGCACTGAGCACCCAGCACCCTGAGTACTGATCACCGAGCACACTGAGTACTGAGCACCCAGCAGCCTGAGTACAGAGCACCGAGCACCCCGAGTACTGAGCACCCAGCACCCCGAGCACTGAGCACACAGCAGCCCGAGCACTGAGCACCCAGCACACCGAGCACTCAGCACCCAGAACCCCGAGCACTGAGCACCCAGCAAACCGAGCACTGAGCACCCAGCACCCCGAGCACCGAGCACAATGAGTACTAAGCACCGAGCACCCTGAGCACTGAGCACCCAGCACCCCGAGCACTGAGCACCCAGCCCCCTGAGTACTGAGCACCCAGCACCCTGAGCACTGAGCACCCAGCACCCTGAGCACAGAGCACCCAGCACGCTGAGTACTGAGAACTGAGCACCCTGAGTACTGAGCACCGAGCACCCTGAGTACTGAGCACCCAGCACACTGAGCACTGAGCACCCAGCACCCCGATCACTGAGCACCCAGCACCCCGAGCACTGAGCACCCAGCAGCCCGAGCACTGAGCACTGAGCACCCTGCGTACTGAGCACTGAGCACCCTGAGAACTGAGCACCGAGCACGCTGAGTACTGAGCACCCAGCACCCCGAGCACTGAGCACCGAGCACCCTGAGTACTGAGCACCCAGAACACAGAGTACTGAGCACCCAGCACCCTGAGTACTGAGCACCCAGCACCCCGAGCACTGAGCACCGAGCACCCCGAGCACTGACCACCCAGCACCCTGAGCACTGAGCACCCAGCACCCTGAGTACTAATCACCCAGCACCCTGAGTACTGAGCACCCAGCACCCTGAGTACTGAGCACCCAGCACCCTGAGTACTGAGAACCCAGCACCCTGTGTACTGAGCACCCAGCAACCTGAGCACTGAGCACCGAGCACCCTGAGCACTGAGCACCCAGCACCCTGAGCACTGAGCACCCTGAGTACTGAGCACTGAGCACCCTGAGTACTGAACACTGAGCTCCCTGAGTACTGAGCACCCAGCACCCTGAGTACTGAGCACCCAGCACGCTGAGCAATGAGCACCCTGAGTACTGCGCACCCAGCACCCTGAGCACTGAGCACCCAGCACCCGGAGTACTGAGCACCCAGCACCCTGAGTACTAAGCACCGAGCACCCTGAGTACTGAGCACCCAGTACCCTGAGCACTGAACACACAGCACCCTGAGTACTGAGCACCCCGAGCACTGAGCACCCAGCACCCTGAGCACTGAGGACCCAGCACCCTGAGTCCTGAGCACCCAGCACCCTGAGCACTGAGCACCCAGCACCCTGAGTACTGAGCACCCAGCACCCTGAGAACTGAGCACCCAGCACCCTGAGTACTGAGCATCCAGCACCCCGAGCACTGAGCACCCAGCACCCTGAGTACTGAGCACTGAGCACCCAGCACCCTGAGCACTGAGCACTCAGCACCCTGTGTACTGAGCACTGAGTACCCAGCAACCCGAGCACTGAGCACCCAACACCCTGAGCACTGAGCACCCTGAATACTGAGCACCCAGCACACTGAGCACTGAGCACCCAGCACCCCGAGCACTGAGCACCCAGCACCCAGAGCACTGAGCACTGAGCACCCTGAGTACTGAGCACTGAGCACCCTGAGCACTGAGGACCCAGCACCCCGAGCACTGAGCACCCAGCACCCTGAGTACTGAGCACCCAGCACCCTGAGCTCTGAGCACCCAGCACCCTGAGCACTGAGCACTGAGCACCCAGCACCCTGAGCACTGAGCACCCAGCACCCTGAGCACTGAGCACCCAGCACCCTGAGCACTGAGCACCCAGCACCCTGAGCACTGAGCACCCAGCACCCTGAGTACTGAGCACCGAGCACCCTGAGTACTGAGCACCCAGCACCAAGAGTACTGAGCACCGAGCATCCTGAGCACTGAGCACCGAGCACCCCGAGCACTGAGCACCCAGCACCCAGAGAAATGAGCACCCAGCACCCCGAGTACTGAGCACCCAGCACCCTGAGCACTGAGCACAAAGCACGCTGAGTACTGAGCAATGAGCACCCTGAGTACTGAGCACCAAGGTCCCTGAGCACTGAGCACCCAGCACGCTGAGTACTTAGCACCCAGCACCCTGAGCACTGAGCACCCAGCACCCTGAGTACTGAGCACCGAGCACCCTGAGTACTGAGCACCCAGCACCCTGAGTACTGAGCACCCAGCACCCTGAGTACTGAGCACCGAGAATCCGGAGTACTGAGCACCCTGCACCCCGAGCACTGAGCACCCAGCACCCTGAGCACTGAGCACCCAGCACCCCAAGCACTGAGCACCCAGCACCCTGAGTACTGAGTACTGAGCACCCTGAGGACTGAGCACCCAGCACCCTGAGCACTGAGCACCCAGCACCCTGAGTACTGAGCACCGAGCACCCCGAGCACGGAGCACCCAGCACCCTGAGTACTGAGCACCCAGCACCAAGAGTACTGAGCACCGAGCATCCTGAGCACTGAGCACCCAGGACCCTGAGCACTGAGCACAAAGCACGCTGAGTACTGAGCACTGAGCACCATGAGTACTGAGCACCGAGGACCCTGAGCACTGAGGACCCAGCACGCTGAGTACTGAGCACCCAGCACCCTGAGTACTGAGCACTGAGCAATGAGCACCCAGCACCCTGAGTACTGAGCTCCCAGCACCCTGAGTACTGAGCACTGAGCACCCTGAGCACTGAGCACCCAGCACCCCGAGCACTGAGCACTGAGCACCCTTAGTACTGAGCACTGAGCACCCTTAGTACTGAGCACCGAGCACCCTGAGTACTGAGCAACCAGTACCCTGAGCACTGAGCACGGAGCACCCCGAGGACTGAGCAGCCAGCACCGTGAGCACTGAGCACCCAGCACCTTGAGTACTGAGCACCGAGCACCCCGAGCACTGAGCACACAGCACCCTAAGTACTGAGCACCCAGCACCCTGAGCACTGAGCACCCAGCACCCCGAGCACTGAGCACCCAGCACCCTGAGTACTGAGCACCCAGCACCCTGAGTACTGAGCACCCAGCACCCCGAGCACTGAGCACCCATCACCCTGAGCACTGAGCACCCAGCACCCTGAGTACTGAGCATCAAGCACCCTGAGCACTGAGCACCCAGCACCCTGAGCACTGAGCACCCAGCACCCTGAGCACTGAGCACCCAGCACCCTGAGTACTGAGCATCTAACGTACTGAGCATCGAGCACCCCGAGCACTGAGCACCCAGCACCCTGAGTACTGAGCACCCAGCACCCCGAGCACTGAGCACCCAGCACCCTGAGTACTGAGCACCGAGCACCCTGAGTACTGAGCACCCAGCACCCCGAGCACTGAGCAACCAGCACCCCGAGCACTGAGCACCCAGCACTGAGCACCCAGCACCCTGAGTACTGAGCACCCAGCACCCTGAGTACTGAGCACCGAGCACCCCGAGCATTGAGCACCGGACACCCCGAGCACTGAGCACCCCGCACCCTGAGTACTGAGCACCCAGCACCCTGAGTACTGAGCACTGAGCCCTGAGCACCATGAGCACTGAGCACCCAGCATCCTGAGCACTGAGTACTGAGCACCCAGCACCCTGAGCACTGAGCACCCAGCACCCTGAGCACTGAGCACCCAGCACCCTGAGTACTGAGCACCCAGCACCCCGAGCACTGAGCACCCAGCACCCTGAGCACTGAGCACTGAGCACCCTGAGTACTGAGCACTGAGCACCCTTAGTACTGAGCACCGAGCACCCTGAGTACTGAGCACCCAGCACCCTGAGCACTGAGCTCCGAGCACCCCGAGGACTGAGCACCCAGCACCGTGAGCACTGAGCACCCAGCACCTTGAGTACTGAGCACCGAGCACCCCGAGCACTGAGCACCCAGCACCCTAAGTACTGAGCACCCAGCACCCTGAGCACTGAGCACCCAGCACCCCGAGCACTGAGCACCCAGCACCCTGAGTACTGAGCACCCAGCACCGTGAGTACTGAGCACCCAGCATTCTGAGCACTGAGCACCCAGCACCCTGAGCACTGAGCACCCAGCACCATGAGTACTGAGCACCCAGCACCCCGAGCACTGAGCACCCAGCACCCTGAGTAATGAGCACCCACCACCCTGAGTACTGAGCACTGAGCACCCTGAGCACTGAGCACCCAGCACCCTGAGCACTGAGCACCCTGAGGACTGAGCACCCAGCACCCTGAGTACTGAGCACCCAGCATCCTGAGTACTGAGCACCGATCACCCTGAGCACTGATCACCCAGCACCCGAGCACTGAGCACCCAGCACCCTGAGCACTGAGCACCCTGAGTACTGAGCACCCAGCACCCCGAGCACTGAGCACCCAGCACCCTAAGTACTGAGCACCCTGAGTACTGAGCACCCAGCACCCTGAGCACTGAGCACCCAGCACCCTGAGTACTGAGCACCCAGCACCCTGAGTACTTAGCACCCAGCACCCTGAGCACTGAGCACCCAGCACCCTGAGTACTGAGCACCGAGCACCCTGAGTACTGAGCACCCAGCACCAAGAGTACTGAGCACCGAGCATCCTGAGCACTGAGCACCGAGCACCCCGAGCACTGAGCACCCAGCACCCTGAGTACTGAGCACCCAGCACCAAGAGTACTGAGCACCGAGCACCCCGAGCACTGAGCACCCAGCACGCTGAGAACTGAGCACCCAGCACCCCGAGTACTGAGCACCCAGCACCGTGAGTACTGAGCACCCAGCACCCTGAGTACTGAGCACCCAGCACCCTGAGCACTGAGCACAAAGCACGCTGAGTACTGAGCACTGAGCACCCTGAGTACTGAGCACCAAGGTCCCTGAGCACTGAGCACCCAGCACGCTGAGTACTGAGCGCTGAGCACCCTGAGTACTGAGCACCGAGCACCCTGAGTACTGAGCACCCTGCACCCTGAGCACTGAGCAGCCAGCAGCCTGAGCACTGAGCACCCAGCACCCCGAGCACTGAGCACCCAGCACCCTGAGTACTGAGCACCCAGCACCCTGAGTACTGAGCACTCAGCACCCTGAGTACTGAGCACCGAGCACCGAGCACCCCGAGCACTGAGCACCCAGCACCCTCAGCACTGAGCACCCTGAGGATTGAGCACCCAGCACCCTGAGTACTGAGCACCCAGCATCCTGAGTACTGAGCACCGATCACCCTGAGCACTGAGCACCCAGCAACCCGAGCACTGAGCAACCAGCACCCTGAGTACTGAGCACCCTGAGTACTGAGCACCCAGCACCCCTAGCACTGAGCACCCAGCACCCTGAGTACTGAGCACCCTGAGTACTGAGCACCCAGCACCCCGAGCACTGAGCACCCAGCACCCCGAGAATGAGCACCCAGCTCCCTGAGTACTGAGAACCGAGCACCCTGAGTACTGAGCACCCAGCACGCTGAGCACTGAGCAACCAGCACCCCGAGTACTGAGCAAACAGCACCCCGAGCACTGAGCACCCAGCACCCCGAGAATGAGCACCCAGCACCCTGAGTACTGATCACTCAGCACCCTGAGTACTGAGCACCCAGCACCCCGAGCACTGAGCACCCTGAGTACTGAGCACCCAGCACCCTGAGTACTGAGCACTAAGCACCCAGAGCGCTGAGCACCCAGCACCCAAAGCACGGAGCACCCAGGACCCCGAGCACTGAGTACTGAGCACCCAGCACCCCGATCACAGAGCACCCAGCACCCTCTGCACTGAGCACCCAGCACCCTGAGCACTGAGCACCCAGCACCGCGAGCACTGAGCATGCTGCACACTGAGTACTGAGCACCCAGCACCCCGAGCCCTGAGCACCCAACACCCTGAGTACTGAGCACCCTGAGTACTGAGCACTGATCACCCTGAGCACTGAGCACCCAGCACCCTGAGCACTGAGCACCCAGCACCCTGAGTACTGAGCACCCAGTACCCTGAGCACTGAGCACCCAGTACCCTGAGTACTGAGCACCGAGCACCCTGAGTACTGAGCACCCAGCACCCTGAGCAGTGAGCACACAACACCCCGAGCACTGAGCACCCAGCACCCTGAGAACTGAGCACCTAGCACCCTGAGCACTGAGCACCCAGCACCCTGAGCACTGAGCACCCAGCACCCTGAGCACTGAGCACCCAGCACCCTGAGCACTGAGCACCCAGCAACCTGAGTACTGAGCACCCAACATACTGAGCACCAAGCACCCCGAGCACTGAGCACCCAGCACCCTGAGTACTGAGCAACCAGCACCCCGAGTACTGAGCACCCAGCACCCCGAGCACTGAGCACCCAGCACCGCGAGCACTGAGCACTGAGCACCCTGAGTACTGAGCACTGAGCACCCTTAGTACTGAGCACCGAGCACCCTGAGTACTGAGCACCCAGCACCCTGAGCACTGAGCACGGAGCACCCCGATTACTGAGCACCCAGCACCGTGAGCACTGAGCAGCCAGCACCTTGAGTACTGAGCACTGAGCACCCCGAGCACTGAGCACCCAGCACCCTAAGTACTGAGCACCCAGCACCCTGAGCACTGAGCACCCAGCACCCCAAGCACTGAGCACCCAGCAACCTGTGTACTAAGTCCTGAGCACCCTGAGTATTGAGCACCCAGCACCCTGAGCACTGAGCACCCAGCACACTGAGTACTGAGCACTGAGCACCCCGAGCACGGAGCACCCAGCAACCTGAGTACTGAGCACCCAGCACCAAGAGTAATGAGCACCGAGCATCCTGAGCACTGAGCACCGAGCACCCCGAGCACGGAGCACCCAGCACCCTGAGTACTGAGCACCCTGCACCAAGAGTACTGAGCACCGAGCACCCCGAGCACTGAGCACCCAGCACCCTGAGTAATGAGCACCCAGCACCCCGAGTACTGAGCACCCAGCACAGTGATTACTGAGCACCCAGCACCCAGAGTACTGAGCACCCAGCACCCTGAGCACTGAGCACAAAGCACGCTGAGTACTGAGCACTGAGCACCGTGAGTACTGAGCACCGAGGACCCTGAGCACTGAGCACCCAGCACGCTGAGTACTGAGAACCCAGCACCCTGAGTACTGAGCACTGAGCACTGAGCACCCTGAGCACTGAGCACCCAGCACCCTGAGTACTGAGCACCCAGGACCAAGAGTACTGAGCACCGAGCACCCCGAGCACTGAGCACCCAGCACCCTGAGTAATGAGCACCCAGCACCCCGAGTACTGAGCACCCAGCACCGTGAGTACTGAGCACCCAGCCCCCTGAGCACTGAGCACAAAGCACGCTGAGAACTGAGCACTGAGCACCCTGAGTTCTGAGCACCAAGGACCCTGAGCACTGAGCACCCAGCACGCTGAGTACTGAGCGCTGAGCACCCTGAGTACTGAGCACCGAGCACCCTGAGTACTGAGCACCCAGCACCCCGAGCACTGAGCACCCAGCACCCTGAGCACTGAGCATCCAGCACCCCGAGTACTGAGCACCCAGCACCCTGAGTACTGAGCACCGAGCACCCCGAGCACTGAGCACCCAACACCCTGAGTACTGAGCACCCAGCACCCTGAGGACTGAGCACCCAGCACCCCGAGCACTGAGCACCCAGCACCCCGAGCACTGAGCACACAGCACCCCGAGAATGAGCACCCAGCAGCCTGAGTACTGAGAACCGAGCACACTGAGTACTGAGCACCCAGCACGCTGAGAACTGAGCACCCAGCACCCCGAGTACTGAGCAAACAGCACCCTGAGCACTGAGCACCCAGCACCCCGAGAATGAGCACCCAGCACCCTGAGTACTGAGCACCCAGCACCCTGAGTACTGAGAACCCAGCACCCCGAGCACTGAGCACCATGAGTACTGAGCACCCAGCACCCTGAGTACTGAGCACCCAGCACCCCGAGCACTGAGCACCCAGCACCCCGAGCACTGAGCACTGAGCACCCTGAGTACTGAGCACTGAGCACCCTTAGTACTGAGCACCGAGCACCCTGAGTACTGAGCACCCAGCACCCTGAGCACTGAGCACGGAGCACCCCGAGGACTGAGAACCCAGCAGCGTGAGCACTGAGCAGCCAGCACCTTGAGTACTGAGCACCGAGCACCCCGAGCACTGAGCACCCAGCAACCTAAGTACTGAGCACCCAGCACCCTGAGCACTGAGCACCCAGCACCCCAAGCACTGAGCACCCAGCACCCTGAGTACTGAGTACTGAGCACCCTAAGTACTGAGCACCCAGCACCCTGAGCTCTGAGCACCCAGCACCCTGAGTACTGAGCACCGAGCACCCCGAGCACGGAGCACCCAGCACCCTGAGTACTGAGCACCCAGCACCAATAGTACTGAGCACCGAGCATCCTGAGCACTGAGCACCGAGCACCCCGAGCACTGAGCACCCAGCACCCTGAGTACTGAGCACCCTGCACCTAGAGTACTGTGCACCGTGCACCCCGAGCACTGAGCACCCAGCACCCTGAGTACTGAGCACCCAGCACAGTGAGTACTGAGCACCCAGCACCCCGAGCACTGAGCACCCAGCACCCCGAGTACTGAGCACCCAGCACAGTGAGTACTGAGCACCGAGCACCCTGAGTACTGAGCACCCAGCACCCTGAGTACTGAGCACCCAGCACCCTGAATACTGAGCACCGAGCACCCCGAGTACTGAGCACCCAGCACCCTGAGCACTGAGCACCCAGCAGCCTGAGCACTGAGCACCCAGCACACCAAGCACTGAGCACCCAGCACCCTGAGTACTGAGCACCCTGAGTATTGAGCACCCAGCACCCCGAGCACTGAGCACCCAGCACCCTGAGTACTGAGCACCCAGCACCCTAAGCACTGAGCACCCAGCACCCTGAGTACTGAGCACCCAGCATCCTGAGCACTGAGCACCCAGCACCCTGAGTACTGAGCACCCAGCACACTGAGTACTTAGCACCCAGCACCCTGAGCACTGAGCACCCAGCACCCTGAGTACTGAGCACCGAGCACCCTGAGTACTGAGCACCCAGCACCCTGAGTACTGAGCACCCAGCACCCTGAGTACTGAGCACCGAGCATCCGGAGTACTGAGCACCCTGCACCCCGAGCACTGAGCACCCAGCACCCTGAGCACTGAGCACCCAGCACCCCAAGCACTGAGCACCCAGCACCCTGAGTACTGAGTACTGAGCACCCTGAGGACTGAGCACCCAGCACCCTGAGCACTGAGCACCCAGCACCCTGAGTACTGAGCACCGAGCACCCCGAGCACGGAGCACCCAGCACCCTGAGTACTGAGCACCCAGCACCAAGAGTACTGAGCACCGAGCATCCTGAGCACTGAGCACCGAGCACCCCGAGCACGGAGCACCCAGCACCCTGAGTACTGAGCACCCTGCACCAAGAGTACTGAGCACCGAGCACCCCGAGCACTGAGCACCCAGCACCCTGAGTAATGAGCACCCAGCACCCCGAGTACTGAGCACCCAGCACAGTGATTACTGAGCACCCAGCACCCAGAGTACTGAGCACCCAGCACCCTGAGCACTGAGCACAAAGCACGCTGAGTACTGAGCACTGAGCACCGTGAGTACTGAGCACCGAGGACCCTGAGCACTGAGCACCCAGCACGCTGAGTACTGAGAACCCAGCACCCTGAGTACTGAGCACTGAGCACTGAGCACCCTGAGCACTGAGCACCCAGCACCCTGAGTACTGAGCACCCAGGACCAAGAGTACTGAGCACCGAGCACCCCGAGCACTGAGCACCCAGCACCCTGAGTAATGAGCACCCAGCACCCCGAGTACTGAGCACCCAGCACCGTGAGTACTGAGCACCCAGCCCCCTGAGCACTGAGCACAAAGCACGCTGAGAACTGAGCACTGAGCACCCTGAGTTCTGAGCACCAAGGACCCTGAGCACTGAGCACCCAGCACGCTGAGTACTGAGCGCTGAGCACCCTGAGTACTGAGCAGCGAGCCCCCTGAGTACTGAGCACCCAGCACCCCGAGCACTGAGCACCCAGCACCCTGAGCACTGAGCATCCAGCACCCCGAGTACTGAGCACCCAGCACCCTGAGTACTGAGCACCGAGCACCCCGAGAACTGAGCACCCAACACCCTGAGTACTGAGCACCCAGCACCCTGAGGACTGAGCACCCAGCACCCCGAGCACTGAGCACCCAGCACCCCGAGCACTGAGCACACAGCACCCCGAGAATGAGCACCCAGCAGCCTGAGTACTGAGAACCGAGCACACTGAGTACTGAGCACCCAGCACGCTGAGAACTGAGCACCCAGCACCCCGAGTACTGAGCAAACAGCACCCCGAGCACTGAGCACCCAGCACCCCGAGAATGAGCACCCAGCACCCTGAGTACTGAGCACCCAGCACCCTGAGTACTGAGAACCCAGCACCCCGAGCACTGAGCACCATGAGTACTGAGCACCCAGCACCCTGAGTACTGAGCACCCAGCACCCCGAGCACTGAGCACCCAGCACCCCGAGCACTGAGCACTGAGCACCCTGAGTACTGAGCACTGAGCACCCTTAGTACTGAGCACCGAGCACCCTGAGTACTGAGCACCCAGCACCCTGAGCACTGAGCACGGAGCACCCCGAGGACTGAGAACCCAGCAGCGTGAGCACTGAGCAGCCAGCACCTTGAGTACTGAGCACCGAGCACCCCGAGCACTGAGCACCCAGCACCCTAAGTACTGAGCACCCAGCATTCTGAGCACTGAGCACCCAGCACCCCAAGCACTGAGCACCCAGCACCCTGAGTACTGAGTACTGAGCACCCTAAGTACTGAGCACCCAGCACCCTGAGCACTGAGCACCCAGCACCCTGAGTACTGAGCACCGAGCACCCCGAGCACGGAGCACCCAGCACCCTGAGTACTGAGCACCCAGCACCAATAGTACTGAGCACCGAGCATCCTGAGCACTGAGCACCGAGCACCCCGAGCACTGAGCACCCAGCACCCTGAGTACTGAGCACCCTGCACCAAGAGTACTGTGCACCGTGCACCCCGAGCACTGAGCACCCAGCACCCTGAGTACTGAGCACCCAGCACAGTGAGTACTGAGCACCCAGCACCCCGAGCACTGAGAACCCAGCACCCCGAGTACTGAGCACCCAGCACAGTGAGTACTGAGCACCGAGCACCCTGAGTACTGAGCACCCAGCACCCTGAGTACTGAGCACCCAGCACCCTGAATACTGAGCACCGAGCACCCCGAGTACTGAGCACCCAGCACCCTGAGCACTGAGCACCCAGCAGCCTGAGCACTGAGCACCCAGCACACCAAGCACTGAGCACCCAGCACCGTGAGTACTGAGCACCCTGAGTATTGAGCACCCAGCACCCCGAGCACTGAGCACCCAGCACCCTGAGTACTGAGCACCCAGCACCCTAAGCACTGAGCACCCAGCACCCTGAGTACTGAGCACCCAGCATCCTGAGCACTGAGCACCCAGCACCCTGAGTACTGAGCACCCAGCACACTGAGTACTTAGCACCCAGCACCCTGAGCACTGAGCACCCAGCACCCTGAGTACTGAGCACCGAGCACCCTGAGTACTGAGCACCCAGCACCCTGAGTACTGAGCACCCAGCACCCTGAGTACTGAGCACCGAGCATCCGGAGTACTGAGCACCCTGCACCCCGAGCACTGAGCACCCAGCACCCTGAGCACTGAGCACCCAGCACCCCAAGCACTGAGCACCCAGCACCCTGAGTACTGAGTACTGAGCACCCTGAGGACTGAGCACCCAGCACCCTGAGCACTGAGCACCCAGCACCCTGAGTACTGAGCACCGAGCACCCCGAGCACGGAGCACGCAGCACCCTGAGTACTGAGCACCCAGCACCAAGAGTACTGAGCACCGAGCATCCTGAGCACTGAGCACCCAGGACCCTGAGCACTGAGCACAAAGCACGCTGAGTACTAAGCACTGTGCACCATGAGTACTGAGCACCGAGGACCCTGAGCACTGAGGACCCAGCACGCTGAGTACTGATCACCCAGCACCCTGAGTACTGAGCACTGAGCAATGAGCACCCAGCACCCTGAGTACTGAGCACCCAGCACCCTGAGTACTGAGCACTGAGCACTGAGCACCCTGAGCACTGAGCACCCAACACCCAGAGCACTGAGCACTGAGCACCCTGAGTACTGAGCACAGAGCACCCTTAGTACTGAGCACCGAGCACCCTGAGTACTGAGCAACCAGTACCCTGAGCACTGAGCACGGAGCACCCCGAGGACTGAGCACCCAGCACCGTGAGCACTGAGCACCCAGCACCTTGAGTACTGAGCACCGAGCACCCCGAGCACTGAGCACCCATCACCCTGAGCACTGAGCACCCAGCACCCTGAGTACTGAGCATCAAGCACCCTGAGCACTGAGCACCCAGCACCCTGAGCACTGAGCACCCAGCACCCCGAGAATGAGCACCCAGCTCCCTGAGTACTGAGAACCGAGCACCCTGAGTACTGAGCACCCAGCACGCTGAGCACTGAGCAACCAGCACCCCGAGTACTGAGCAAACAGCACCCCGAGCACTGAGCACCCAGCACCCCGAGAATGAGCACCCAGCACCCTGAGTACTGAGCACCCAGCACCCTGAGTACTGAGCACCCAGCACCCCGAGCACTGAGCACCCTGAGTACTGAGCACCCAGCACCCTGAGTACTGAGCACTAAGCACCCAGAGCGCTGAGCACCCAGCACCCAAAGCACGGAGCACCCAGGACCCCGAGCACTGAGTACTGAGCACCCAGCACCCCGATCACAGAGCACCCAGCACCCTCTGCACTGAGCACCCAGCACCCTGAGCACTGAGCACCCAGCACCCCAAGCACTGAGCATGCTGCACACTGAGTACTGAGCACCCAGCACCCCGAGCCCTGAGCACCCAGCACCCTGAGTACTGAGCACCCTGAGTACTGAGCACCGATCACCCTGAGCACTGAGCACCCAGCACCCTGAGCACTGAGCACCCAGCACCCTGAGTACTGAGCACCCAGTACCCTGAGCACTGAGCACCCAGTACCCTGAGTACTGAGCACCGAGCACCCTGAGTACTGAGCACCCAGCACCCTGAGCAGTGAGCACCCAACACCCCGAGCACTGAGCACCCAGCACCCTGAGAACTGAGCACCCAGCACCCTGAGCACTGAGCACCCAGCACCCTGAGCACTGAGCACCCAGCACCCTGAGCACTGAGCACCCAGCACCCTGAGCACTGAGCACCCAGCAACCTGAGTACTGAGCACCCAACGTACCGAGCACCAAGCACCCCGAGCACTGAGCACCCAGCACCCTGAGTACTGAGCAACCAGCACCCCGAGTACTGAGCACCCAGCACCCCGAGCACTGAGCACCCAGCACCCCGAGCACTGAGCATTGAGCACCCTGAGTACTGAGCACTGAGCACCCTTAGTACTGAGCACCGAGCACCCTGAGTACTGAGCACCCAGCACCCTGAGCACGGAGCACGGAGCACCCCGATTACTGAGCACCCAGCACCGTGAGCTCTGAGCAGCCAGCACCTTGAGTACTGAGCACTGAGCACCCTGAGCACTGAGCACCCAGCACCCTGAGTACTGAGCACCCAGGACCAAGAGTACTGAGCACCGAGCACCCCGAGGACTGAGCACCCAGCACCCTGAGTAATGAGCACCCAGCACCCCGAGTACTGAGCACCCAGCACCGTGAGTACTGAGCACCCAGCACCCTGAGTACTGAGCACCCAGCCCCCTGAGCACTGAGCACAAAGCACGCTGAGAACTGAGCACTGAGCACCCTGAGTTCTGAGCACCAAGTACCCTGAGCACTGAGCACCCAGCACGCTGAGTACTGAGCGCTGAGCACCCTGATTACTGAACACCGAGCCCCCTGAGTACTGAGCACCCAGCACCCCTAGCACTGAGCACCCAGCACCCTGAGTACTGAGCACCCAGCACCCTGAGTACTGAGCACGCAGCACCCTGAGTACTTAGCACCGAGCACCCTGAGTACTGAGCACCCAGCACCCTGAGTACTGAGCACCCAGCACCCTGAGTACTGAGCACCCAGCACCCCGAGCACTGAGCACCCAGCACCCTGAGTACTTAGCACCGAGCACCCTGAGTACTGAGCACCCAGCACCCTGAGTACTGAGCACCCTGCACCAAGAGTACTGAGCACCGTGCACCCCGAGCACTGAGCACCCAGCACCCTGAGTACTGGGCACCCAGCACAGTGAGTACTGAGCACCCTGCACCAAGAGTACTGAGCACCCAGCACCCTGAGTACAGAGCACCCAGCACCCCGAGCACTGAACACCCAGCACCCCGAGTACTGAGCACCCAGCACAGTGAGTACTGAGCACCCAGCACCCTGAGTACTGAGCACCCAGCACCCTGAGTACTGAGCACCCAGCACCCTGAGTACTTAGCACCGAGCACCCTTAGTACTGAGCACCCAGCACCCTGAGTACTGAGCACCCAGCACCCTGAATACTGAGCACCGAGCACCCCGAGTACTGAGCACTGAGCACCCAGCACCTTGAGTACTGAGCACCGAGCACCCCGAGCACTGAGCACACAGCACCCTAAGTACTGAGCAACCAGCACCCTGAGTACTGAGCACCCAGCACCCCGAGCACTGAGCACCCATCACCCTGAGCACTGAGCACCCAGCACCCTGAGTACTGAGCATCAAGCACCCTGAGCACTGAGCACCCAGCACCCTGAGCACTGAGCACCCAGCACCCCGAGAATGAGCACCCAGCTCCCTGAGTACTGAGAACCGAGCACCCTGAGTACTGAGCACCCAGCACGCTGAGCACTGAGCAACCAGCACCCCGAGTACTGAGCAAAGAGCACCCCGAGCACTGAGCACCCAGCACCCCGAGAATGAGCACCCAGCACCCTGAGTACTGAGCACCCAGCACCCTGAGTACTGAGCACCCAGCACCCCGAGCACTGAGCACCCTGAGTACTGAGCACCCAGCACCCTGAGTGCTGAGCACTAAGCACCCAGAGCGCTGAGCACCCAGCACCCAAAGCACGGAGCACCCAGGACCCCGAGCACTGAGTACTGAGCACCCAGCACCCCGATCACAGAGCACCCAGCACACTCTGCACTGAGCACCCAGCACCCTGAGCACTGAGCACCCAGCACCCCGAGCACTGAGCATGCTGCACACTGAGTACTGAGCACCCAACACCCCGAGCCCTGAGCACCCAGCACCCTGAGTACTGAGCACCCTGAGTACTGAGCACCGATCACCCTGAGCACTGAGCACCCAGCACCCTGAGCACTGAGCACCCAGCACCCTGAGTACTGAGCACCCAGTACCCTGAGCACTGAGCACCCAGTACCCTGAGTACTGAGCACCGAGCACCCTGAGTACTGAGCACCCAGCACCCTGAGCAGTGAGCACCCAACACCCCGAGCACTGAGCACCCAGCACCCTGAGAACTGAGCACCCAGCACCCTGAGCACTGAGCACCCAGCACCCTGAGCACTGAGCACCCAGCACCCTGAGCACTGAGCACCCAGCACCCTGAGCACTGTGCACCCAGCAACCTGAGTACTGAGCACCCAACGTACTGAGCACCAAGCACCCCGAGCACTGAGCACCCAGCACCCTGAGTACTGAGCCACCAGCACCCCGAGTACTGAGCACCCAGCACCCCGAGCACTGAGCACCCAGCACCCCGAGCACTGAGCATTGAGCACCCTGAGTACTGAGCACTGAGCACCCTTAGTACTGAGCACCGAGCACCCTGAGTACTGAGCACCCAGCACCCTGAGCACTGAGCACGGAGCACCCCGATTACTGAGCACCCAGCACCGTGAGCACTGAGCAGCCAGCACCTTGAGTACTGAGCACTGAGCACCCCGAGCACTGAGCACCCAGCACCCTAAGTACTGAGCACCCAGCACCCTGAGCACTGAGCACCCAGCACCCCAAGCACTGAGCACCCAGCACCCTGAGTACTAAGTACTGAGCACCCTGAGTACTGAGCACCCAGCACCCTGAGCACTGAGCACCCAGCATCCTGAGCACTGAGCACCGAGCACCCCGAGCACGGAGCACCCAGCACCCTGAGTACTGAGCACCCTGCACCAAGAGTACTGAGCACCGAGCACCCTGAGCACTGAGCACCCAGCACCCTGAGTAATGAGCACCCAGCACCCCGAGTACTGAGCACCCAGCACAGTGATTACTGAGCACCCAGCACCCAGAGTACTGAGCACCCAGCACCCTGAGCACTGAGCACAAAGCACGCTGAGTACTGAGCACTGAGCACCGTGAGTACTGAGCACCGAGGACCCTGAGCACTGAGCACCCAGCACGCTGAGTACTGAGAACCCAGCACCCTGAGTACTGAGCACTGAGCACTGAGCACCCTGAGCACTGAGCACCCAGCACCTGAGTACTGAGCACCCAGGACCAATAGTACTGAGCACCGAGCACCCCGAGGACTGAGCACCCATCACCCTGAGTAATGAGCACCCAGCACCCCGAGTACTGAGCACCCAGCACCGTGAGTACTGAGCACCCAGCACCCTGAGTACTGAGCACCCTGAGCACTGAGCACAAAGCACGCTGAGAACTGAGCACTGAGCACCCTGAGTTCTGAGCACCAAGGACCCTGAGCACTGAGCACCCAGCACGCTGAGTACTGAGCGCTGAGCACCCTGAGTACTGAGCACCGAGCCCCCTGAGTACTGAGCACCCAGCACCCCGAGCACTGAGCGCCCAGCACCCTGAGCACTGAGCATCCAGCACCCCGAGTACTGAGAACCCAGCACCCTGAGTACTGAGCACCGAGCACCCCGAGCACTGAGCACCCAACACCCTGAGTACTGAGCACCCAGCACCCTGAGGACTGAGCACCCAGCACCCCGAGCACTGAGCACCCAGCACCCCGAGCACTGAGCACACAGCACCCCGAGAATGAGCACCCAGCATCCTGAGTACTGAGAACCGAGCACACTGAGTACTGAGCACCCAGCACGCTGAGCACTGAGCACCCAGCACCCCGAGTACTGAGCAAACATCACCCCGAGCACTGAGCACCCAGCACCCCGAGAATGAGCACCCAGCACCGTGAGCACTGAGCAGCCAGCACCTTGAGTACTGAGCACCGAGCACCCCGAGCACTGAGCACCCAGCACCCTAAGTACTGAGCACCCAGCACCCTGAGCACTGAGCACCCAGCACCCTGAAGCACTGAGCACCCAGCACCCTGAGTACTGAGCACCGAGCACCCTGAGTACTGAGCACCCAGCACCCTGAGCAGTGAGCACACAACACCCCGAGCACTGAGCACCCAGCACCCTGAGAACTGAGCACCTAGCACCCTGAGCACTGAGCACCCAGCACCCTGAGCACTGAGCACCCAGCACCCTGAGCACTGAGCACCCAGCACCCTGAGCACTGAGCACCCAGCAACCTGAGTACTGAGCACCCAACATACTGAGCACCAAGCACCCCGAGCACTGAGCACCCAGCACCCTGAGTACTGAGCAACCAGCACCCCGAGTACTGAGCACCCAGCACCCCGAGCACTGAGCACCCAGCACCCGAGCACTGAGCACTGAGCACCCTGAGTACTGAGCACTGAGCACCCTTAGTACTGAGCACCGAGCACCCTGAGTACTGAGCACCCAGCACCCTGAGCACTGAGCACGGAGCACCCCGATTACTGAGCACCCAGCACCGTGAGCACTGAGCAGCCAGCACCTTGAGTACTGAGCACTGAGCACCCCGAGCACTGAGCACCCAGCACCCTAAGTACTGAGCACCCAGCACCCTGAGCACTGAGCACCCAGCACCCCAAGCACTGAGCACCCAGCAACCTGTGTACTAAGTCCTGAGCACCCTGAGTATTGAGCACCCAGCACCCTGAGCACTGAGCACCCAGCACACTGAGTACTGAGCACTGAGCACCCCGAGCACGGAGCACCCAGCAACCTGAGTACTGAGCACCCAGCACCAAGAGTAATGAGCACCGAGCATCCTGAGCACTGAGCACCGAGCACCCCGAGCACGGAGCACCCAGCACCCTGAGTACTGAGCACCCTGCACCAAGAGTACTGAGCACCGAGCACCCCGAGCACTGAGCACCCAGCACCCTGAGTAATGAGCACCCAGCACCCCGAGTACTGAGCACCCAGCACAGTGATTACTGAGCACCCAGCACCCAGAGTACTGAGCACCCAGCACCCTGAGCACTGAGCACAAAGCACGCTGAGTACTGAGCACTGAGCACCGTGAGTACTGAGCACCGAGGACCCTGAGCACTGAGCACCCAGCACGCTGAGTACTGAGAACCCAGCACCCTGAGTACTGAGCACTGAGCACCCCGAGCACTGAGCACCCAGCACCCTGAGTACTGAGCACCCAGGACCAAGAGTACTGAGCACCGAGCACCCCGAGCACTGAGCACCCAGCACCCTGAGTAATGAGCACCCAGCACCCCGAGTACTGAGCACCCAGCACCGTGAGTACTGAGCACCCAGCCCCCTGAGCACTGAGCACAAAGCACGCTGAGAACTGAGCACTGAGCACCCTGAGTTCTGAGCACCAAGGACCCTGAGCACTGAGCACCCAGCACGCTGAGTACTGAGCGCTGAGCACCCTGAGTACTGAGCACCGAGCACCCTGAGTACTGAGCACCCAGCACCCCGAGCACTGAGCACCCAGCACCCTGAGCACTGAGCATCCAGCACCCCGAGTACTGAGCACCCAGCACCCTGAGTACTGAGCACCGAGCACCCCGAGCACTGAGCACCCAACACCCTGAGTACTGAGCACCCAGCACCCTGAGGACTGAGCACCCAGCACCCCGAGCACTGAGCACCCAGCACCCCGAGCACTGAGCACACAGCACCCCGAGAATGAGCACCCAGCAGCCTGAGTACTGAGAACCGAGCACACTGAGTACTGAGCACCCAGCACGCTGAGAACTGAGCACCCAGCACCCCGAGTACTGAGCAAACAGCACCCTGAGCACTGAGCACCCAGCACCCCGAGAATGAGCACCCAGCACCCTGAGTACTGAGCACCCAGCACCCTGAGTACTGAGAACCCAGCACCCCGAGCACTGAGCACCATGAGTACTGAGCACCCAGCACCCTGAGTACTGAGCACCCAGCACCCCGAGCACTGAGCACCCAGCACCCCGAGCACTGAGCACTGAGCACCCTGAGTACTGAGCACTGAGCACCCTTAGTACTGAGCACCGAGCACCCTGAGTACTGAGCACCCAGCACCCTGAGCACTGAGCACGGAGCACCCCGAGGACTGAGAACCCAGCAGCGTGAGCACTGAGCAGCCAGCACCTTGAGTACTGAGCACCGAGCACCCCGAGCACTGAGCACCCAGCAACCTAAGTACTGAGCACCCAGCACCCTGAGCACTGAGCACCCAGCACCCCAAGCACTGAGCACCCAGCACCCTGAGTACTGAGTACTGAGCACCCTAAGTACTGAGCACCCAGCACCCTGAGCTCTGAGCACCCAGCACCCTGAGTACTGAGCACCGAGCACCCCGAGCACGGAGCACCCAGCACCCTGAGTACTGAGCACCCAGCACCAATAGTACTGAGCACCGAGCATCCTGAGCACTGAGCACCGAGCACCCCGAGCACTGAGCACCCAGCACCCTGAGTACTGAGCACCCTGCACCTAGAGTACTGTGCACCGTGCACCCCGAGCACTGAGCACCCAGCACCCTGAGTACTGAGCACCCAGCACAGTGAGTACTGAGCACCCAGCACCCCGAGCACTGAGCACCCAGCACCCCGAGTACTGAGCACCCAGCACAGTGAGTACTGAGCACCGAGCACCCTGAGTACTGAGCACCCAGCACCCTGAGTACTGAGCACCCAGCACCCTGAATACTGAGCACCGAGCACCCCGAGTACTGAGCACCCAGCACCCTGAGCACTGAGCACCCAGCAGCCTGAGCACTGAGCACCCAGCACACCAAGCACTGAGCACCCAGCACCCTGAGTACTGAGCACCCTGAGTATTGAGCACCCAGCACCCCGAGCACTGAGCACCCAGCACCCTGAGTACTGAGCACCCAGCACCCTAAGCACTGAGCACCCAGCACCCTGAGTACTGAGCACCCAGCATCCTGAGCACTGAGCACCCAGCACCCTGAGTACTGAGCACCCAGCACACTGAGTACTTAGCACCCAGCACCCTGAGCACTGAGCACCCAGCACCCTGAGTACTGAGCACCGAGCACCCTGAGTACTGAGCACCCAGCACCCTGAGTACTGAGCACCCAGCACCCTGAGTACTGAGCACCGAGCATCCGGAGTACTGAGCACCCTGCACCCCGAGCACTGAGCACCCAGCACCCTGAGCACTGAGCACCCAGCACCCCAAGCACTGAGCACCCAGCACCCTGAGTACTGAGTACTGAGCACCCTGAGGACTGAGCACCCAGCACCCTGAGCACTGAGCACCCAGCACCCTGAGTACTGAGCACCGAGCACCCCGAGCACGGAGCACCCAGCACCCTGAGTACTGAGCACCCAGCACCAAGAGTACTGAGCACCGAGCATCCTGAGCACTGAGCACCGAGCACCCCGAGCACGGAGCACCCAGCACCCTGAGTACTGAGCACCCTGCACCAAGAGTACTGAGCACCGAGCACCCCGAGCACTGAGCACCCAGCACCCTGAGTAATGAGCACCCAGCACCCCGAGTACTGAGCACCCAGCACAGTGATTACTGAGCACCCAGCACCCAGAGTACTGAGCACCCAGCACCCTGAGCACTGAGCACAAAGCACGCTGAGTACTGAGCACTGAGCACCGTGAGTACTGAGCACCGAGGACCCTGAGCACTGAGCACCCAGCACGCTGAGTACTGAGAACCCAGCACCCTGAGTACTGAGCACTGAGCACTGAGCACCCTGAGCACTGAGCACCCAGCACCCTGAGTACTGAGCACCCAGGACCAAGAGTACTGAGCACCGAGCACCCCGAGCACTGAGCACCCAGCACCCTGAGTAATGAGCACCCAGCACCCCGAGTACTGAGCACCCAGCACCGTGAGTACTGAGCACCCAGCCCCCTGAGCACTGAGCACAAAGCACGCTGAGAACTGAGCACTGAGCACCCTGAGTTCTGAGCACCAAGGACCCTGAGCACTGAGCACCCAGCACGCTGAGTACTGAGCGCTGAGCACCCTGAGTACTGAGCAGCGAGCCCCCTGAGTACTGAGCACCCAGCACCCCGAGCACTGAGCACCCAGCACCCTGAGCACTGAGCATCCAGCACCCCGAGTACTGAGCACCCAGCACCCTGAGTACTGAGCACCGAGCACCCCGAGAACTGAGCACCCAACACCCTGAGTACTGAGCACCCAGCACCCTGAGGACTGAGCACCCAGCACCCCGAGCACTGAGCACCCAGCACCCCGAGCACTGAGCACACAGCACCCCGAGAATGAGCACCCAGCAGCCTGAGTACTGAGAACCGAGCACACTGAGTACTGAGCACCCAGCACGCTGAGAACTGAGCACCCAGCACCCCGAGTACTGAGCAAACAGCACCCCGAGCACTGAGCACCCAGCACCCCGAGAATGAGCACCCAGCACCCTGAGTACTGAGCACCCAGCACCCTGAGTACTGAGAACCCAGCACCCCGAGCACTGAGCACCATGAGTACTGAGCACCCAGCACCCTGAGTACTGAGCACCCAGCACCCCGAGCACTGAGCACCCAGCACCCCGAGCACTGAGCACTGAGCACCCTGAGTACTGAGCACTGAGCACCCTTAGTACTGAGCACCGAGCACCCTGAGTACTGAGCACCCAGCACCCTGAGCACTGAGCACGGAGCACCCCGAGGACTGAGAACCCAGCAGCGTGAGCACTGAGCAGCCAGCACCTTGAGTACTGAGCACCGAGCACCCCGAGCACTGAGCACCCAGCACCCTAAGTACTGAGCACCCAGCATTCTGAGCACTGAGCACCCAGCACCCCAAGCACTGAGCACCCAGCACCCTGAGTACTGAGTACTGAGCACCCTAAGTACTGAGCACCCAGCACCCTGAGCACTGAGCACCCAGCACCCTGAGTACTGAGCACCGAGCACCCCGAGCACGGAGCACCCAGCACCCTGAGTACTGAGCACCCAGCACCAATAGTACTGAGCACCGAGCATCCTGAGCACTGAGCACCGAGCACCCCGAGCACTGAGCACCCAGCACCCTGAGTACTGAGCACCCTGCACCAAGAGTACTGTGCACCGTGCACCCCGAGCACTGAGCACCCAGCACCCTGAGTACTGAGCACCCAGCACAGTGAGTACTGAGCACCCAGCACCCCGAGCACTGAGAACCCAGCACCCCGAGTACTGAGCACCCAGCACAGTGAGTACTGAGCACCGAGCACCCTGAGTACTGAGCACCCAGCACCCTGAGTACTGAGCACCCAGCACCCTGAATACTGAGCACCGAGCACCCCGAGTACTGAGCACCCAGCACCCTGAGCACTGAGCACCCAGCAGCCTGAGCACTGAGCACCCAGCACACCAAGCACTGAGCACCCAGCACCGTGAGTACTGAGCACCCTGAGTATTGAGCACCCAGCACCCCGAGCACTGAGCACCCAGCACCCTGAGTACTGAGCACCCAGCACCCTAAGCACTGAGCACCCAGCACCCTGAGTACTGAGCACCCAGCATCCTGAGCACTGAGCACCCAGCACCCTGAGTACTGAGCACCCAGCACACTGAGTACTTAGCACCCAGCACCCTGAGCACTGAGCACCCAGCACCCTGAGTACTGAGCACCGAGCACCCTGAGTACTGAGCACCCAGCACCCTGAGTACTGAGCACCCAGCACCCTGAGTACTGAGCACCGAGCATCCGGAGTACTGAGCACCCTGCACCCCGAGCACTGAGCACCCAGCACCCTGAGCACTGAGCACCCAGCACCCCAAGCACTGAGCACCCAGCACCCTGAGTACTGAGTACTGAGCACCCTGAGGACTGAGCACCCAGCACCCTGAGCACTGAGCACCCAGCACCCTGAGTACTGAGCACCGAGCACCCCGAGCACGGAGCACGCAGCACCCTGAGTACTGAGCACCCAGCACCAAGAGTACTGAGCACCGAGCATCCTGAGCACTGAGCACCCAGGACCCTGAGCACTGAGCACAAAGCACGCTGAGTACTAAGCACTGTGCACCATGAGTACTGAGCACCGAGGACCCTGAGCACTGAGGACCCAGCACGCTGAGTACTGATCACCCAGCACCCTGAGTACTGAGCACTGAGCAATGAGCACCCAGCACCCTGAGTACTGAGCACCCAGCACCCTGAGTACTGAGCACTGAGCACTGAGCACCCTGAGCACTGAGCACCCAACACCCAGAGCACTGAGCACTGAGCACCCTGAGTACTGAGCACAGAGCACCCTTAGTACTGAGCACCGAGCACCCTGAGTACTGAGCAACCAGTACCCTGAGCACTGAGCACGGAGCACCCCGAGGACTGAGCACCCAGCACCGTGAGCACTGAGCACCCAGCACCTTGAGTACTGAGCACCGAGCACCCCGAGCACTGAGCACCCATCACCCTGAGCACTGAGCACCCAGCACCCTGAGTACTGAGCATCAAGCACCCTGAGCACTGAGCACCCAGCACCCTGAGCACTGAGCACCCAGCACCCCGAGAATGAGCACCCAGCTCCCTGAGTACTGAGAACCGAGCACCCTGAGTACTGAGCACCCAGCACGCTGAGCACTGAGCAACCAGCACCCCGAGTACTGAGCAAACAGCACCCCGAGCACTGAGCACCCAGCACCCCGAGAATGAGCACCCAGCACCCTGAGTACTGAGCACCCAGCACCCTGAGTACTGAGCACCCAGCACCCCGAGCACTGAGCACCCTGAGTACTGAGCACCCAGCACCCTGAGTACTGAGCACTAAGCACCCAGAGCGCTGAGCACCCAGCACCCAAAGCACGGAGCACCCAGGACCCCGAGCACTGAGTACTGAGCACCCAGCACCCCGATCACAGAGCACCCAGCACCCTCTGCACTGAGCACCCAGCACCCTGAGCACTGAGCACCCAGCACCCCAAGCACTGAGCATGCTGCACACTGAGTACTGAGCACCCAGCACCCCGAGCCCTGAGCACCCAGCACCCTGAGTACTGAGCACCCTGAGTACTGAGCACCGATCACCCTGAGCACTGAGCACCCAGCACCCTGAGCACTGAGCACCCAGCACCCTGAGTACTGAGCACCCAGTACCCTGAGCACTGAGCACCCAGTACCCTGAGTACTGAGCACCGAGCACCCTGAGTACTGAGCACCCAGCACCCTGAGCAGTGAGCACCCAACACCCCGAGCACTGAGCACCCAGCACCCTGAGAACTGAGCACCCAGCACCCTGAGCACTGAGCACCCAGCACCCTGAGCACTGAGCACCCAGCACCCTGAGCACTGAGCACCCAGCACCCTGAGCACTGAGCACCCAGCAACCTGAGTACTGAGCACCCAACGTACCGAGCACCAAGCACCCCGAGCACTGAGCACCCAGCACCCTGAGTACTGAGCAACCAGCACCCCGAGTACTGAGCACCCAGCACCCCGAGCACTGAGCACCCAGCACCCCGAGCACTGAGCATTGAGCACCCTGAGTACTGAGCACTGAGCACCCTTAGTACTGAGCACCGAGCACCCTGAGTACTGAGCACCCAGCACCCTGAGCACGGAGCACGGAGCACCCCGATTACTGAGCACCCAGCACCGTGAGCTCTGAGCAGCCAGCACCTTGAGTACTGAGCACTGAGCACCCTGAGCACTGAGCACCCAGCACCCTGAGTACTGAGCACCCAGGACCAAGAGTACTGAGCACCGAGCACCCCGAGGACTGAGCACCCAGCACCCTGAGTAATGAGCACCCAGCACCCCGAGTACTGAGCACCCAGCACCGTGAGTACTGAGCACCCAGCACCCTGAGTACTGAGCACCCAGCCCCCTGAGCACTGAGCACAAAGCACGCTGAGAACTGAGCACTGAGCACCCTGAGTTCTGAGCACCAAGTACCCTGAGCACTGAGCACCCAGCACGCTGAGTACTGAGCGCTGAGCACCCTGATTACTGAACACCGAGCCCCCTGAGTACTGAGCACCCAGCACCCCTAGCACTGAGCACCCAGCACCCTGAGTACTGAGCACCCAGCACCCTGAGTACTGAGCACGCAGCACCCTGAGTACTTAGCACCGAGCACCCTGAGTACTGAGCACCCAGCACCCTGAGTACTGAGCACCCAGCACCCTGAGTACTGAGCACCCAGCACCCCGAGCACTGAGCACCCAGCACCCTGAGTACTTAGCACCGAGCACCCTGAGTACTGAGCACCCAGCACCCTGAGTACTGAGCACCCTGCACCAAGAGTACTGAGCACCGTGCACCCCGAGCACTGAGCACCCAGCACCCTGAGTACTGGGCACCCAGCACAGTGAGTACTGAGCACCCTGCACCAAGAGTACTGAGCACCCAGCACCCTGAGTACAGAGCACCCAGCACCCCGAGCACTGAACACCCAGCACCCCGAGTACTGAGCACCCAGCACAGTGAGTACTGAGCACCCAGCACCCTGAGTACTGAGCACCCAGCACCCTGAGTACTGAGCACCCAGCACCCTGAGTACTTAGCACCGAGCACCCTTAGTACTGAGCACCCAGCACCCTGAGTACTGAGCACCCAGCACCCTGAATACTGAGCACCGAGCACCCCGAGTACTGAGCACTGAGCACCCAGCACCTTGAGTACTGAGCACCGAGCACCCCGAGCACTGAGCACACAGCACCCTAAGTACTGAGCAACCAGCACCCTGAGTACTGAGCACCCAGCACCCCGAGCACTGAGCACCCATCACCCTGAGCACTGAGCACCCAGCACCCTGAGTACTGAGCATCAAGCACCCTGAGCACTGAGCACCCAGCACCCTGAGCACTGAGCACCCAGCACCCCGAGAATGAGCACCCAGCTCCCTGAGTACTGAGAACCGAGCACCCTGAGTACTGAGCACCCAGCACGCTGAGCACTGAGCAACCAGCACCCCGAGTACTGAGCAAAGAGCACCCCGAGCACTGAGCACCCAGCACCCCGAGAATGAGCACCCAGCACCCTGAGTACTGAGCACCCAGCACCCTGAGTACTGAGCACCCAGCACCCCGAGCACTGAGCACCCTGAGTACTGAGCACCCAGCACCCTGAGTGCTGAGCACTAAGCACCCAGAGCGCTGAGCACCCAGCACCCAAAGCACGGAGCACCCAGGACCCCGAGCACTGAGTACTGAGCACCCAGCACCCCGATCACAGAGCACCCAGCACACTCTGCACTGAGCACCCAGCACCCTGAGCACTGAGCACCCAGCACCCCGAGCACTGAGCATGCTGCACACTGAGTACTGAGCACCCAACACCCCGAGCCCTGAGCACCCAGCACCCTGAGTACTGAGCACCCTGAGTACTGAGCACCGATCACCCTGAGCACTGAGCACCCAGCACCCTGAGCACTGAGCACCCAGCACCCTGAGTACTGAGCACCCAGTACCCTGAGCACTGAGCACCCAGTACCCTGAGTACTGAGCACCGAGCACCCTGAGTACTGAGCACCCAGCACCCTGAGCAGTGAGCACCCAACACCCCGAGCACTGAGCACCCAGCACCCTGAGAACTGAGCACCCAGCACCCTGAGCACTGAGCACCCAGCACCCTGAGCACTGAGCACCCAGCACCCTGAGCACTGAGCACCCAGCACCCTGAGCACTGTGCACCCAGCAACCTGAGTACTGAGCACCCAACGTACTGAGCACCAAGCACCCCGAGCACTGAGCACCCAGCACCCTGAGTACTGAGCCACCAGCACCCCGAGTACTGAGCACCCAGCACCCCGAGCACTGAGCACCCAGCACCCCGAGCACTGAGCATTGAGCACCCTGAGTACTGAGCACTGAGCACCCTTAGTACTGAGCACCGAGCACCCTGAGTACTGAGCACCCAGCACCCTGAGCACTGAGCACGGAGCACCCCGATTACTGAGCACCCAGCACCGTGAGCACTGAGCAGCCAGCACCTTGAGTACTGAGCACTGAGCACCCCGAGCACTGAGCACCCAGCACCCTAAGTACTGAGCACCCAGCACCCTGAGCACTGAGCACCCAGCACCCCAAGCACTGAGCACCCAGCACCCTGAGTACTAAGTACTGAGCACCCTGAGTACTGAGCACCCAGCACCCTGAGCACTGAGCACCCAGCATCCTGAGCACTGAGCACCGAGCACCCCGAGCACGGAGCACCCAGCACCCTGAGTACTGAGCACCCTGCACCAAGAGTACTGAGCACCGAGCACCCTGAGCACTGAGCACCCAGCACCCTGAGTAATGAGCACCCAGCACCCCGAGTACTGAGCACCCAGCACAGTGATTACTGAGCACCCAGCACCCAGAGTACTGAGCACCCAGCACCCTGAGCACTGAGCACAAAGCACGCTGAGTACTGAGCACTGAGCACCGTGAGTACTGAGCACCGAGGACCCTGAGCACTGAGCACCCAGCACGCTGAGTACTGAGAACCCAGCACCCTGAGTACTGAGCACTGAGCACTGAGCACCCTGAGCACTGAGCACCCAGCACCCTGAGTACTGAGCACCCAGGACCAATAGTACTGAGCACCGAGCACCCCGAGGACTGAGCACCCATCACCCTGAGTAATGAGCACCCAGCACCCCGAGTACTGAGCACCCAGCACCGTGAGTACTGAGCACCCAGCACCCTGAGTACTGAGCACCCAGCCCCCTGAGCACTGAGCACAAAGCACGCTGAGAACTGAGCACTGAGCACCCTGAGTTCTGAGCACCAAGGACCCTGAGCACTGAGCACCCAGCACGCTGAGTACTGAGCGCTGAGCACCCTGAGTACTGAGCACCGAGCCCCCTGAGTACTGAGCACCCAGCACCCCGAGCACTGAGCGCCCAGCACCCTGAGCACTGAGCATCCAGCACCCCGAGTACTGAGAACCCAGCACCCTGAGTACTGAGCACCGAGCACCCCGAGCACTGAGCACCCAACACCCTGAGTACTGAGCACCCAGCACCCTGAGGACTGAGCACCCAGCACCCCGAGCACTGAGCACCCAGCACCCCGAGCACTGAGCACACAGCACCCCGAGAATGAGCACCCAGCATCCTGAGTACTGAGAACCGAGCACACTGAGTACTGAGCACCCAGCACGCTGAGCACTGAGCACCCAGCACCCCGAGTACTGAGCAAACATCACCCCGAGCACTGAGCACCCAGCACCCCGAGAATGAGCACCCAGCACCGTGAGCACTGAGCAGCCAGCACCTTGAGTACTGAGCACCGAGCACCCCGAGCACTGAGCACCCAGCACCCTAAGTACTGAGCACCCAGCACCCTGAGCACTGAGCACCCAGCACCCCAAGCACTGAGCACCCAGCACCCTGAGTACTGAGTACTGAGCACCCTAAGTACTGAGCACCCAGCACCCTGAGCACTGAGCACAAAGCACGCTGAGTACTGAGCACTGAGCACCGTGAGTACTGAGCACCAAGGACCCTGAGCACTGAGCACCCAGCACGCTGAGTACTGAGAACCCAGCACCCTGAGTACTGAGCACTGAGCACTGAGCACCCTGAGCACTGAGCACCCAGCACCCTGAGTACTGAGCACCCAGGACCAATAGTACTGAGCACCAAGCACCCCGAGGACTGAGCACCCATCACCCTGAGTAATGAGCACCCAGCACCCCGAGTACTGAGCACCCAGCACCGTGAGTACTTAGCACCCAGCACCCTGAGTACTGAGCACCCAGCCCCCTGAGCACTGAGCACAAAGCACGCTGAGAACTGAGCACTGAGCACCCTGAGTTCTGAGCACCAAGGACCCTGAGCACTGAGCACCCAGCACGCTGAGTACTGAGCGCTGAGCACCCTGAGTACTGAGCACCGAGCCCCCTGAGTACTGAGCACCCAGCACCCCGAGCACTGAGCACCGAGCACCCTGAGCACTGAGCATCCAGCACCCCGAGTACTGAGAACCCAGCACCCTGAGTACTGAGCACCGAGCACCCCGAGCACTGAGCACCCAACACCCTGAGTACTGAGCACCCAGCACCCTGAGGACTGAGCACCCAGCACCCCGAGCACTGAGCACCCAGCACCCCGAGCACTGAGCACACAGCACCCCGAGAATGAGCACCCAGCATCCTGAGTACTGAGAACCGAGCACACTGAGTACTGAGCACCCAGCACGCTGAGCACTGAGCACCCAGCACCCCGAGTACTGAGCAAACATCACCCCGAGCACTGAGCACCCAGCACCCCGAGAATGAGCACCCAGCACCGTGAGCACTGAGCAGCCAGCACCTTGAGTACTGAGCACCGAGCACCCCGAGCACTGAGCACCCAGCACCCTAAGTACTGAGCACCCAGCACCCTGAGCACTGAGCACCCAGCACCCCAAGCACTGAGCACCCAGCACCCTGAGTACTGAGTACTGAGCACCCTAAGTACTGAGCACCCAGCACCCTGAGCACTGAGCACCCAGCAACCTGAGTACTGAGCACCGAGCACCCCGAGCACGGAGCACCCAGCACCCTGAGTACTAAGCACCCAGCACCCCGAGTACTGAGCACCCAGCACAGTGAGTACTGAGCACCCAGCACCCTGAGTACTGAGCACCCAGCACCCTGAGTACTGAGCACCCAGCACCATGAGTACTTAGCACCGAGCACCCTGAGTACTGAGCACCCAGCACCCTGAGTACTGAGCACCCAGCACCCTGAATACTGAGCACCGAGCACCCCGAGTACTGAGCACCCAGCACCCTGAGCACTGAGCACCCAGCACCCTGAGCACTGAGCACCCAGCACCCCAAGCACTGAGCACCCAGCAACCTGAGTACAGAGCACCCTGAGTACTGAGCACCCAGCACCCCGAGCACTGAGCACCCAGCACCCTGAGTACTGAGCACCCAGCACCCTTAGCACTGAGCACCCAGCACCCTGAGTACTGAGCACCCAGCATCCTGAGCACTGAGCACCCAGCACCCTGAGTACTGAGCACCCAGCACACTGAGTACTTAGCACCCAGCACCCTGAGCACTGAGCCCCCAGCACCCTGAGTACTGAGCACCGAGCACCCTGAGTACTGAGCACCCAGCACCCTGAGTACTGAGCACCCAGCACCCTGAGTACTGAGCACCGAGCATCCGGAGTACTGAGCACCCTGCACCCCGAGCACTGAGCACCCAGCACCCTGAGAACTGAGCACCCAGCACCCCAAGCACTGAGCACCCAGCACCCTGAGTACTGAGTACTGAGCACCCTGAGGACTGAGCACCCAGCACCCTGAGCACTGAGCACCCAGCACCCTGAGTACTGAGCACCGAGCACCCCGAGCACGGAGCACCCAGAACCCTGAGTACTGAGCACCCAGCACCAAGAGTACTGAGCACCGAGCATCCTGAGCACTGAGCACCCAGCACCCTGAGCACTGAGCACGGAGCACCCCGAGGACTGAGAACCCAGCAGCGTGAGCACTGAGCAGCCAGCACCTTGAGTACTGAGCACCGAGCACCCCGAGCACTGAGCACCCAGCAACCTAAGTACTGAGCACCCAGCACCCTGAGCACTGAGCACCCAGCACCCCAAGCACTGAGCACCCAGCACCCTGAGTACTGAGTACTGAGCACCCTAAGTACTGAGCACCCAGCACCCTGAGCTCTGAGCACCCAGCACCCTGAGTACTGAGCACCGAGCACCCCGAGCACGGAGCACCCAGCACCCTGAGTACTGAGCACCCAGCACCAATAGTACTGAGCACCGAGCATCCTGAGCACTGAGCACCGAGCACCCCGAGCACTGAGCACCCAGCACCCTGAGTACTGAGCACCCTGCACCTAGAGTACTGTGCACCGTGCACCCCGAGCACTGAGCACCCAGCACCCTGAGTACTGAGCACCCAGCACAGTGAGTACTGAGCACCCAGCACCCCGAGCACTGAGCACCCAGCACCCCGAGTACTGAGCACCCAGCACAGTGAGTACTGAGCACCGAGCACCCTGAGTACTGAGCACCCAGCACCCTGAGTACTGAGCACCCAGCACCCTGAATACTGAGCACCGAGCACCCCGAGTACTGAGCACCCAGCACCCTGAGCACTGAGCACCCAGCAGCCTGAGCACTGAGCACCCAGCACACCAAGCACTGAGCACCCAGCACCCTGAGTACTGAGCACCCTGAGTATTGAGCACCCAGCACCCCGAGCACTGAGCACCCAGCACCCTGAGTACTGAGCACCCAGCACCCTAAGCACTGAGCACCCAGCACCCTGAGTACTGAGCACCCAGCATCCTGAGCACTGAGCACCCAGCACCCTGAGTACTGAGCACCCAGCACACTGAGTACTTAGCACCCAGCACCCTGAGCACTGAGCACCCAGCACCCTGAGTACTGAGCACCGAGCACCCTGAGTACTGAGCACCCAGCACCCTGAGTACTGAGCACCCAGCACCCTGAGTACTGAGCACCGAGCATCCGGAGTACTGAGCACCCTGCACCCCGAGCACTGAGCACCCAGCACCCTGAGCACTGAGCACCCAGCACCCCAAGCACTGAGCACCCAGCACCCTGAGTACTGAGTACTGAGCACCCTGAGGACTGAGCACCCAGCACCCTGAGCACTGAGCACCCAGCACCCTGAGTACTGAGCACCGAGCACCCCGAGCACGGAGCACCCAGCACCCTGAGTACTGAGCACCCAGCACCAAGAGTACTGAGCACCGAGCATCCTGAGCACTGAGCACCGAGCACCCCGAGCACGGAGCACCCAGCACCCTGAGTACTGAGCACCCTGCACCAAGAGTACTGAGCACCGAGCACCCCGAGCACTGAGCACCCAGCACCCTGAGTAATGAGCACCCAGCACCCCGAGTACTGAGCACCCAGCACAGTGATTACTGAGCACCCAGCACCCAGAGTACTGAGCACCCAGCACCCTGAGCACTGAGCACAAAGCACGCTGAGTACTGAGCACTGAGCACCGTGAGTACTGAGCACCGAGGACCCTGAGCACTGAGCACCCAGCACGCTGAGTACTGAGAACCCAGCACCCTGAGTACTGAGCACTGAGCACTGAGCACCCTGAGCACTGAGCACCCAGCACCCTGAGTACTGAGCACCCAGGACCAAGAGTACTGAGCACCGAGCACCCCGAGCACTGAGCACCCAGCACCCTGAGTAATGAGCACCCAGCACCCCGAGTACTGAGCACCCAGCACCGTGAGTACTGAGCACCCAGCCCCCTGAGCACTGAGCACAAAGCACGCTGAGAACTGAGCACTGAGCACCCTGAGTTCTGAGCACCAAGGACCCTGAGCACTGAGCACCCAGCACGCTGAGTACTGAGCGCTGAGCACCCTGAGTACTGAGCAGCGAGCCCCCTGAGTACTGAGCACCCAGCACCCCGAGCACTGAGCACCCAGCACCCTGAGCACTGAGCATCCAGCACCCCGAGTACTGAGCACCCAGCACCCTGAGTACTGAGCACCGAGCACCCCGAGAACTGAGCACCCAACACCCTGAGTACTGAGCACCCAGCACCCTGAGGACTGAGCACCCAGCACCCCGAGCACTGAGCACCCAGCACCCCGAGCACTGAGCACACAGCACCCCGAGAATGAGCACCCAGCAGCCTGAGTACTGAGAACCGAGCACACTGAGTACTGAGCACCCAGCACGCTGAGAACTGAGCACCCAGCACCCCGAGTACTGAGCAAACAGCACCCCGAGCACTGAGCACCCAGCACCCCGAGAATGAGCACCCAGCACCCTGAGTACTGAGCACCCAGCACCCTGAGTACTGAGAACCCAGCACCCCGAGCACTGAGCACCATGAGTACTGAGCACCCAGCACCCTGAGTACTGAGCACCCAGCACCCCGAGCACTGAGCACCCAGCACCCCGAGCACTGAGCACTGAGCACCCTGAGTACTGAGCACTGAGCACCCTTAGTACTGAGCACCGAGCACCCTGAGTACTGAGCACCCAGCACCCTGAGCACTGAGCACGGAGCACCCCGAGGACTGAGAACCCAGCAGCGTGAGCACTGAGCAGCCAGCACCTTGAGTACTGAGCACCGAGCACCCCGAGCACTGAGCACCCAGCACCCTAAGTACTGAGCACCCAGCATTCTGAGCACTGAGCACCCAGCACCCCAAGCACTGAGCACCCAGCACCCTGAGTACTGAGTACTGAGCACCCTAAGTACTGAGCACCCAGCACCCTGAGCACTGAGCACCCAGCACCCTGAGTACTGAGCACCGAGCACCCCGAGCACGGAGCACCCAGCACCCTGAGTACTGAGCACCCAGCACCAATAGTACTGAGCACCGAGCATCCTGAGCACTGAGCACCGAGCACCCCGAGCACTGAGCACCCAGCACCCTGAGTACTGAGCACCCTGCACCAAGAGTACTGTGCACCGTGCACCCCGAGCACTGAGCACCCAGCACCCTGAGTACTGAGCACCCAGCACAGTGAGTACTGAGCACCCAGCACCCCGAGCACTGAGAACCCAGCACCCCGAGTACTGAGCACCCAGCACAGTGAGTACTGAGCACCGAGCACCCTGAGTACTGAGCACCCAGCACCCTGAGTACTGAGCACCCAGCACCCTGAATACTGAGCACCGAGCACCCCGAGTACTGAGCACCCAGCACCCTGAGCACTGAGCACCCAGCAGCCTGAGCACTGAGCACCCAGCACACCAAGCACTGAGCACCCAGCACCGTGAGTACTGAGCACCCTGAGTATTGAGCACCCAGCACCCCGAGCACTGAGCACCCAGCACCCTGAGTACTGAGCACCCAGCACCCTAAGCACTGAGCACCCAGCACCCTGAGTACTGAGCACCCAGCATCCTGAGCACTGAGCACCCAGCACCCTGAGTACTGAGCACCCAGCACACTGAGTACTTAGCACCCAGCACCCTGAGCACTGAGCACCCAGCACCCTGAGTACTGAGCACCGAGCACCCTGAGTACTGAGCACCCAGCACCCTGAGTACTGAGCACCCAGCACCCTGAGTACTGAGCACCGAGCATCCGGAGTACTGAGCACCCTGCACCCCGAGCACTGAGCACCCAGCACCCTGAGCACTGAGCACCCAGCACCCCAAGCACTGAGCACCCAGCACCCTGAGTACTGAGTACTGAGCACCCTGAGGACTGAGCACCCAGCACCCTGAGCACTGAGCACCCAGCACCCTGAGTACTGAGCACCGAGCACCCCGAGCACGGAGCACGCAGCACCCTGAGTACTGAGCACCCAGCACCAAGAGTACTGAGCACCGAGCATCCTGAGCACTGAGCACCCAGGACCCTGAGCACTGAGCACAAAGCACGCTGAGTACTAAGCACTGTGCACCATGAGTACTGAGCACCGAGGACCCTGAGCACTGAGGACCCAGCACGCTGAGTACTGATCACCCAGCACCCTGAGTACTGAGCACTGAGCAATGAGCACCCAGCACCCTGAGTACTGAGCACCCAGCACCCTGAGTACTGAGCACTGAGCACTGAGCACCCTGAGCACTGAGCACCCAACACCCAGAGCACTGAGCACTGAGCACCCTGAGTACTGAGCACAGAGCACCCTTAGTACTGAGCACCGAGCACCCTGAGTACTGAGCAACCAGTACCCTGAGCACTGAGCACGGAGCACCCCGAGGACTGAGCACCCAGCACCGTGAGCACTGAGCACCCAGCACCTTGAGTACTGAGCACCGAGCACCCCGAGCACTGAGCACCCATCACCCTGAGCACTGAGCACCCAGCACCCTGAGTACTGAGCATCAAGCACCCTGAGCACTGAGCACCCAGCACCCTGAGCACTGAGCACCCAGCACCCCGAGAATGAGCACCCAGCTCCCTGAGTACTGAGAACCGAGCACCCTGAGTACTGAGCACCCAGCACGCTGAGCACTGAGCAACCAGCACCCCGAGTACTGAGCAAACAGCACCCCGAGCACTGAGCACCCAGCACCCCGAGAATGAGCACCCAGCACCCTGAGTACTGAGCACCCAGCACCCTGAGTACTGAGCACCCAGCACCCCGAGCACTGAGCACCCTGAGTACTGAGCACCCAGCACCCTGAGTACTGAGCACTAAGCACCCAGAGCGCTGAGCACCCAGCACCCAAAGCACGGAGCACCCAGGACCCCGAGCACTGAGTACTGAGCACCCAGCACCCCGATCACAGAGCACCCAGCACCCTCTGCACTGAGCACCCAGCACCCTGAGCACTGAGCACCCAGCACCCCAAGCACTGAGCATGCTGCACACTGAGTACTGAGCACCCAGCACCCCGAGCCCTGAGCACCCAGCACCCTGAGTACTGAGCACCCTGAGTACTGAGCACCGATCACCCTGAGCACTGAGCACCCAGCACCCTGAGCACTGAGCACCCAGCACCCTGAGTACTGAGCACCCAGTACCCTGAGCACTGAGCACCCAGTACCCTGAGTACTGAGCACCGAGCACCCTGAGTACTGAGCACCCAGCACCCTGAGCAGTGAGCACCCAACACCCCGAGCACTGAGCACCCAGCACCCTGAGAACTGAGCACCCAGCACCCTGAGCACTGAGCACCCAGCACCCTGAGCACTGAGCACCCAGCACCCTGAGCACTGAGCACCCAGCACCCTGAGCACTGAGCACCCAGCAACCTGAGTACTGAGCACCCAACGTACCGAGCACCAAGCACCCCGAGCACTGAGCACCCAGCACCCTGAGTACTGAGCAACCAGCACCCCGAGTACTGAGCACCCAGCACCCCGAGCACTGAGCACCCAGCACCCCGAGCACTGAGCATTGAGCACCCTGAGTACTGAGCACTGAGCACCCTTAGTACTGAGCACCGAGCACCCTGAGTACTGAGCACCCAGCACCCTGAGCACGGAGCACGGAGCACCCCGATTACTGAGCACCCAGCACCGTGAGCTCTGAGCAGCCAGCACCTTGAGTACTGAGCACTGAGCACCCTGAGCACTGAGCACCCAGCACCCTGAGTACTGAGCACCCAGGACCAAGAGTACTGAGCACCGAGCACCCCGAGGACTGAGCACCCAGCACCCTGAGTAATGAGCACCCAGCACCCCGAGTACTGAGCACCCAGCACCGTGAGTACTGAGCACCCAGCACCCTGAGTACTGAGCACCCAGCCCCCTGAGCACTGAGCACAAAGCACGCTGAGAACTGAGCACTGAGCACCCTGAGTTCTGAGCACCAAGTACCCTGAGCACTGAGCACCCAGCACGCTGAGTACTGAGCGCTGAGCACCCTGATTACTGAACACCGAGCCCCCTGAGTACTGAGCACCCAGCACCCCTAGCACTGAGCACCCAGCACCCTGAGTACTGAGCACCCAGCACCCTGAGTACTGAGCACGCAGCACCCTGAGTACTTAGCACCGAGCACCCTGAGTACTGAGCACCCAGCACCCTGAGTACTGAGCACCCAGCACCCTGAGTACTGAGCACCCAGCACCCCGAGCACTGAGCACCCAGCACCCTGAGTACTTAGCACCGAGCACCCTGAGTACTGAGCACCCAGCACCCTGAGTACTGAGCACCCTGCACCAAGAGTACTGAGCACCGTGCACCCCGAGCACTGAGCACCCAGCACCCTGAGTACTGGGCACCCAGCACAGTGAGTACTGAGCACCCTGCACCAAGAGTACTGAGCACCCAGCACCCTGAGTACAGAGCACCCAGCACCCCGAGCACTGAACACCCAGCACCCCGAGTACTGAGCACCCAGCACAGTGAGTACTGAGCACCCAGCACCCTGAGTACTGAGCACCCAGCACCCTGAGTACTGAGCACCCAGCACCCTGAGTACTTAGCACCGAGCACCCTTAGTACTGAGCACCCAGCACCCTGAGTACTGAGCACCCAGCACCCTGAATACTGAGCACCGAGCACCCCGAGTACTGAGCACTGAGCACCCAGCACCTTGAGTACTGAGCACCGAGCACCCCGAGCACTGAGCACACAGCACCCTAAGTACTGAGCAACCAGCACCCTGAGTACTGAGCACCCAGCACCCCGAGCACTGAGCACCCATCACCCTGAGCACTGAGCACCCAGCACCCTGAGTACTGAGCATCAAGCACCCTGAGCACTGAGCACCCAGCACCCTGAGCACTGAGCACCCAGCACCCCGAGAATGAGCACCCAGCTCCCTGAGTACTGAGAACCGAGCACCCTGAGTACTGAGCACCCAGCACGCTGAGCACTGAGCAACCAGCACCCCGAGTACTGAGCAAAGAGCACCCCGAGCACTGAGCACCCAGCACCCCGAGAATGAGCACCCAGCACCCTGAGTACTGAGCACCCAGCACCCTGAGTACTGAGCACCCAGCACCCCGAGCACTGAGCACCCTGAGTACTGAGCACCCAGCACCCTGAGTGCTGAGCACTAAGCACCCAGAGCGCTGAGCACCCAGCACCCAAAGCACGGAGCACCCAGGACCCCGAGCACTGAGTACTGAGCACCCAGCACCCCGATCACAGAGCACCCAGCACACTCTGCACTGAGCACCCAGCACCCTGAGCACTGAGCACCCAGCACCCCGAGCACTGAGCATGCTGCACACTGAGTACTGAGCACCCAACACCCCGAGCCCTGAGCACCCAGCACCCTGAGTACTGAGCACCCTGAGTACTGAGCACCGATCACCCTGAGCACTGAGCACCCAGCACCCTGAGCACTGAGCACCCAGCACCCTGAGTACTGAGCACCCAGTACCCTGAGCACTGAGCACCCAGTACCCTGAGTACTGAGCACCGAGCACCCTGAGTACTGAGCACCCAGCACCCTGAGCAGTGAGCACCCAACACCCCGAGCACTGAGCACCCAGCACCCTGAGAACTGAGCACCCAGCACCCTGAGCACTGAGCACCCAGCACCCTGAGCACTGAGCACCCAGCACCCTGAGCACTGAGCACCCAGCACCCTGAGCACTGTGCACCCAGCAACCTGAGTACTGAGCACCCAACGTACTGAGCACCAAGCACCCCGAGCACTGAGCACCCAGCACCCTGAGTACTGAGCCACCAGCACCCCGAGTACTGAGCACCCAGCACCCCGAGCACTGAGCACCCAGCACCCCGAGCACTGAGCATTGAGCACCCTGAGTACTGAGCACTGAGCACCCTTAGTACTGAGCACCGAGCACCCTGAGTACTGAGCACCCAGCACCCTGAGCACTGAGCACGGAGCACCCCGATTACTGAGCACCCAGCACCGTGAGCACTGAGCAGCCAGCACCTTGAGTACTGAGCACTGAGCACCCCGAGCACTGAGCACCCAGCACCCTAAGTACTGAGCACCCAGCACCCTGAGCACTGAGCACCCAGCACCCCAAGCACTGAGCACCCAGCACCCTGAGTACTAAGTACTGAGCACCCTGAGTACTGAGCACCCAGCACCCTGAGCACTGAGCACCCAGCATCCTGAGCACTGAGCACCGAGCACCCCGAGCACGGAGCACCCAGCACCCTGAGTACTGAGCACCCTGCACCAAGAGTACTGAGCACCGAGCACCCTGAGCACTGAGCACCCAGCACCCTGAGTAATGAGCACCCAGCACCCCGAGTACTGAGCACCCAGCACAGTGATTACTGAGCACCCAGCACCCAGAGTACTGAGCACCCAGCACCCTGAGCACTGAGCACAAAGCACGCTGAGTACTGAGCACTGAGCACCGTGAGTACTGAGCACCGAGGACCCTGAGCACTGAGCACCCAGCACGCTGAGTACTGAGAACCCAGCACCCTGAGTACTGAGCACTGAGCACTGAGCACCCTGAGCACTGAGCACCCAGCACCCTGAGTACTGAGCACCCAGGACCAATAGTACTGAGCACCGAGCACCCCGAGGACTGAGCACCCATCACCCTGAGTAATGAGCACCCAGCACCCCGAGTACTGAGCACCCAGCACCGTGAGTACTGAGCACCCAGCACCCTGAGTACTGAGCACCCAGCCCCCTGAGCACTGAGCACAAAGCACGCTGAGAACTGAGCACTGAGCACCCTGAGTTCTGAGCACCAAGGACCCTGAGCACTGAGCACCCAGCACGCTGAGTACTGAGCGCTGAGCACCCTGAGTACTGAGCACCGAGCCCCCTGAGTACTGAGCACCCAGCACCCCGAGCACTGAGCGCCCAGCACCCTGAGCACTGAGCATCCAGCACCCCGAGTACTGAGAACCCAGCACCCTGAGTACTGAGCACCGAGCACCCCGAGCACTGAGCACCCAACACCCTGAGTACTGAGCACCCAGCACCCTGAGGACTGAGCACCCAGCACCCCGAGCACTGAGCACCCAGCACCCCGAGCACTGAGCACACAGCACCCCGAGAATGAGCACCCAGCATCCTGAGTACTGAGAACCGAGCACACTGAGTACTGAGCACCCAGCACGCTGAGCACTGAGCACCCAGCACCCCGAGTACTGAGCAAACATCACCCCGAGCACTGAGCACCCAGCACCCCGAGAATGAGCACCCAGCACCGTGAGCACTGAGCAGCCAGCACCTTGAGTACTGAGCACCGAGCACCCCGAGCACTGAGCACCCAGCACCCTAAGTACTGAGCACCCAGCACCCTGAGCACTGAGCACCCAGCACCCCAAGCACTGAGCACCCAGCACCCTGAGTACTGAGTACTGAGCACCCTAAGTACTGAGCACCCAGCACCCTGAGCACTGAGCACAAAGCACGCTGAGTACTGAGCACTGAGCACCGTGAGTACTGAGCACCAAGGACCCTGAGCACTGAGCACCCAGCACGCTGAGTACTGAGAACCCAGCACCCTGAGTACTGAGCACTGAGCACTGAGCACCCTGAGCACTGAGCACCCAGCACCCTGAGTACTGAGCACCCAGGACCAATAGTACTGAGCACCAAGCACCCCGAGGACTGAGCACCCATCACCCTGAGTAATGAGCACCCAGCACCCCGAGTACTGAGCACCCAGCACCGTGAGTACTTAGCACCCAGCACCCTGAGTACTGAGCACCCAGCCCCCTGAGCACTGAGCACAAAGTACGCTGAGAACTGAGCACTGAGCACCCTGAGTTCTGAGCACCAAGGACCCTGAGCACTGAGCACCCAGCACGCTGAGTACTGAGCGCTGAGCACCCTGAGTACTGAGCACCGAGCCCCCTGAGTACTGAGCACCCAGCACCCCGAGCACTGAGCACCGAGCACCCTGAGCACTGAGCATCCAGCACCCCGAGTACTGAGAACCCAGCACCCTGAGTACTGAGCACCGAGCACCCCGAGCACTGAGCACCCAACACCCTGAGTACTGAGCACCCAGCACCCTGAGGACTGAGCACCCAGCACCCCGAGCACTGAGCACCCAGCACCCCGAGCACTGAGCACACAGCACCCCGAGAATGAGCACCCAGCATCCTGAGTACTGAGAACCGAGCACACTGAGTACTGAGCACCCAGCACGCTGAGCACTGAGCACCCAGCACCCCGAGTACTGAGCAAACATCACCCCGAGCACTGAGCACCCAGCACCCCGAGAATGAGCACCCAGCACCGTGAGCACTGAGCAGCCAGCACCTTGAGTACTGAGCACCGAGCACCCCGAGCACTGAGCACCCAGCACCCTAAGTACTGAGCACCCAGCACCCTGAGCACTGAGCACCCAGCACCCCAAGCACTGAGCACCCAGCACCCTGAGTACTGAGTACTGAGCACCCTAAGTACTGAGCACCCAGCACCCTGAGCACTGAGCACCCAGCAACCTGAGTACTGAGCACCGAGCACCCCGAGCACGGAGCACCCAGCACCCTGAGTACTAAGCACCCAGCACCCCGAGTACTGAGCACCCAGCACAGTGAGTACTGAGCACCCAGCACCCTGAGTACTGAGCACCCAGCACCCTGAGTACTGAGCACCCAGCACCCTGAGTACTTAGCACCGAGCACCCTGAGTACTGAGCACCCAGCACCCTGAGTACTGAGCACCCAGCACCCTGAATACTGAGCACCGAGCACCCCGAGTACTGAGCACCCAGCACCCTGAGCACTGAGCACCCAGCACCCTGAGCACTGAGCACCCAGCACCCCAAGCACTGAGCACCCAGCAACCTGAGTACAGAGCACCCTGAGTACTGAGCACCCAGCACCCCGAGCACTGAGCACCCAGCACCCTGAGTACTGAGCACCCAGCACCCTTAGCACTGAGCACCCAGCACCCTGAGTACTGAGCACCCAGCATCCTGAGCACTGAGCACCCAGCACCCTGAGTACTGAGCACCCAGCACACTGAGTACTTAGCACCCAGCACCCTGAGCACTGAGCCCCCAGCACCCTGAGTACTGAGCACCGAGCACCCTGAGTACTGAGCACCCAGCACCCTGAGTACTGAGCACCCAGCACCCTGAGTACTGAGCACCGAGCATCCGGAGTACTGAGCACCCTGCACCCCGAGCACTGAGCACCCAGCACCCTGAGCACTGAGCACCCAGCACCCCAAGCACTGAGCACCCAGCACCCTGAGTACTGAGTACTGAGCACCCTGAGGACTGAGCACCCAGCACCCTGAGCACTGAGCACCCAGCACCCTGAGTACTGAGCACCGAGCACCCCGAGCACGGAGCACCCAGAACCCTGAGTACTGAGCACCCAGCACCAAGAGTACTGAGCACCGAGCATCCTGAGCACTGAGCACCCAGGACCCTGAGCACTGAGCACAAAGCACGCTGAGTACTGAGCACTGAGCACCATGAGTACTGAGCACCGAGGACCCTGAGCACTGAGGACCCAGCACGCTGAGTACTGAGCACCCAGCACCCTGAGTACTGAGCACTGAGCAATGAGCACCCAGCACCCTGAGTACTGAGCACCCAGCACCCTGAGTACTGAGCACTGAGCACTGAGCACCCTGAGCACTGAGCACACAGCACCCCGAGCACTGAGCACTGAGCACCCTGAGTACTGAGCACTGAGCACCCTTAGTACTGAGCACCGAGCACCCTGAGTACTGAGCAACCAGTACCCTGAGCACTGAGCACGGAGCACCCCGAGGACTGAGCACCCAGCACCGTGAGCACTGAGCACCCAGCACCTTGAGTACTGAGCACCGAGCACCCCGAGCACTGAGCACACAGCACCCTAAGTACTGAGCACCCAGCACCCTGAGCACTGAGCACCCAGCACCCCGAGCACTGAGCACCCAGCACCCTGAGTACTGAGCACCCAGCACCCTGAGTACTGAGCACCCAGCACCCTGAGCACTGAGCACCCATCACCCTGAGCACTGAGCACCCAGCACCCTGAGTACTGAGCATCAAGCACCCTGAGCACTGAGCACCCAGCACCCTGAGCACTGAGCACCCAGCACCCTGAGCACTGAGCACCCAGCACCCTGAGTACTGAGCACCCAACGTACTGAGCATCGAGCACCCCGAGCACTGAGCACCCAGCACCCTGAGTAATGAGCACCCAGCACCCCGAGCACTGAGCACCCAGCAACCTGAGTACTGAGCACCGAGCACCCTGAGTACTGAGCACCCAGCACCCCGAGCACTGAGCACCCAGCACCCCGAGCACTGAGCACCCAGCACTGAGCACCCAGCACCCTGAGTACTGAGCACCCAGCACCCTGAGTACTGAGCACCGAGCACCCCGAGCATTGAGCACCGGACACCCCGAGCACTGAGCACCCAGCACCCTGAGTACTGAGCACCCAGCACCCTGAGTACTGAGCACTGAGCACTGAGCACCATGAGCACTGAGCACCCAGCATCCTGAGCACTGAGTACTGAGCACCCAGCACCCTGAGCACTGAGCACCCAGCACCCTGAGCACTGAGCACCCAGCACCCTGAGTAATAAGCACCCAGCACCCCGAGCACTGAGCACCCAGCACCCCGAGCACAGAGCACTGAGCACCCTGAGTACTGAGCACCCTGAGTACTGAGCACCCAGCACCCTGAGCACTGAGCACCCAGCACCCTGAGTACTGAGCACCCAGCACCCTGAGTGCTTAGCACCCAGCACCCTGAGCACTGAGCACCCAGCACCCTGAGTACTGAGCACCGAGCACCCTGAGTACTGAGCACCCAGCACCAAGAGTACTGAGCACCGAGCATCCTGAGCACTGAGCACCGAGCACCCCGAGCACTGAGCACCCAGCACCCTGAGTACTGAGCACCCAGCACCAAGAGTACTGAGCACCGAGCACCCCGAGCACTGAGCACCCAACACCCTGAGAAATGAGCACCCAGCACCCCGAGAACTGAGCACCCAGCACCGTGAGTACTGAGCACCCAGCACCCTGAGTACTGAGCACCCAGCACCCTGAGCACTGAGCACAAAGCACGCTGAGTACTGAGCAATGAGCACCCTGAGTACTGAGCACCAAGGTCCCTGAGCACTGAGCACCCAGCACGCTGAGTACTGAGTGCTGAGCACCCTGAGTACTGAGCACCGAGCACCCTGAGTACTGAGCACCCAGCACCCTGAGCACTGAGCAGCCAGCACCCTGAGCACTGAGCACCCAGCACCCCGAGCACTGAGCACCCAGCACCCTGAGTACTGAGCACCCAGCACCCTGAGTACTGAGCACTCAGCACACTGAGTACTGAGCACCGAGCACCGAGCACCCCGAGCACTGAGCACGCAGCACCCTCAGCACTGAGCACCCTGAGGACTGAGCACCCAGCACCCTGAGTACTGAGCACCCAGCATCCTGAGTACTGAGCACCGATCACCCTGAGCACTGAGCACCCAGCAACCCGAGCCCTGAGCAACCAGCACCCTGAGTATTGAGCACCCTGAGTACTGAGCACCCAGCACCCCGAGCACTGAGCACCCAGCACCCTGAGTACTGAGCACCCTGAGTACTGAGCACCCAGCACCCTGAGTACTGAACACCCTGAGTACTGAGCACCCAGCACCCTGAGCACTGAGCACCCAGCACCCTGAGTACTGAGCACCCAGCACCCTGAGCACTGAGCACCCAGCACCCTGAGTACTGAGCACCCAGCACCCTGAGTACTTAGCACCCAGCACGCTGAGCACTGAGCACCCAGCACCCTGAGTACTGAGCACCGAGCACCCTGAGTACTGAGCACCCAGCACCCTGAGAACTGAGCACCCAGCACCCTGAGTACTGAGCACCCAGCACTCCGAGCACTGAGTACCCAGCACCCTGAGCACTGAGCACCCAGCACCCTGAGTACTGAGCACCCAGCACACCGAGCACTGAGCACCCAGCACCCTGAGTACTGAGCATCCAGCACCCTGAGTACTGAGCACCCAGCATTCCGAGCACTGAGCACCCAGCACCCTAAGCACTGAGCACCCAGCACCCTGAGTACTGAGCACCCAGCCCCCCGAGCACTGAGCACCCAGCACCCTGAGTAATGAGCACCCAGCACCCTGAGTACTGAGCACTGAGCACCCTGAGCACTGAGCACCCAGCACCCTGAGCACTGAGCACCCTGAGGACTGAGCACCCAGCACCCTGAGTACTGAGCACCCATTATCCTGAGTACTGAGCACCGATCATCCTGAGCACTGATCACCCAGCAACCCGAGCACTGAGCACCCAGCACCCTGAGTACTGAGCACCCGGAGTACTGAGCACCCAGCACCCCGAGCACTGAGCACCCAGCACCCTGAGTACTGAGCACCCTGAGTACTGAGCACCCAGCACCCTGAGCACTGAGCACCCAGCACCCTGAGTACTGAGCACCCAGCACCCTGAGTACTTAGCACCCAGCACCCTGAGCACTGAGCACCCAGCACCCTGAGTACTGAGCACCGAGCACCCTGAGTACTGAGCACCCAGCACCAAGAGTACTGAGCACCGAGCATCCTGAGCACTGAGCACCGAGCACCCCGAGCACTGAGCACCCAGCACCCTGAGTACTGAGCACCCAGCACCAAGAGTACTGAGCACCGAGCACCCCGAGCACTGAGCACCCAACACCCTGAGAAATGAGCACCCAGCACCCCGAGTACTGAGCACCCAGCACCGTGAGTACTGAGCACCCAGCACGCTGAGTACTGAGCACCCAGCACCCTGAGCACTGAGCACAAAGCACGCTGAGTACTGAGCACTGAGCACCCTGAGTACTGAGCACCAAGGTCCCTGAGCACTGAGCACCCAGCACGCTGAGTACTGAGCGCTGAGCACCCTGAGTACTGAGCACCGAGCACCCTGAGTACTGAGCACCCAGCACCCTGAGAACTGAGCAGCCAGCACCCTGAGCACTGAGCACCCAGCACCCCGAGCACTGAGCACCCAGCACCCTGAGTACTGAGCACCCAGCACCCTGAGTACTGAGCACTCAGCACCCTGAGTACTGAGCACCGAGCACCGAGCACCCCGAGCACTGAACACCCAGCACCCTCAGCACTGAGCACCCTGAGTACTGAGCACCCAGCACCCCGAGCACTGAGCACCGAGCACCCTGAGTACTGAGCACCCAGCACCCTGAGAACTGAGCACCCAGGAACCCGAGCACTGAGCAAACAGCACCCTGAGTACTGAGCACCCTGAGTACTGAGCACCCAGCACCCCGAGCACTGAGCACCCAGCACCCTGAGTACTGAGCACCCTGAGTACTGAGCACCCAGCACCCTGAGCACTGAGCACCCAGCACCCTGAGTACTGAGCACCCAGCACCCTGAGCACTGAGCACACAGCACCCTGAGTACTGAGCACCCAGCACCCTGAGTACTTAGCACCCAGCACGCTGAGCACTGAGCACCCAGCACCCTGAGTACTGAGCACCGAGCACCCTGAGTACTGAGCACCCAGCACCCTGAGTACTGAGCACCCACCACCCTGAGTACTGAGCACCGAGCACCCCGAGTACTGAGCACCCAGCACCCCGAGCTCTGAGCACCCAGCACCCTGAGTACTGAGCACACAGCACCCTGAGTACTGAGCACCCAGCACCCTGAGTACTGAGCACCCAGCACTCCGAGCACTGAGTACCCAGCACCGTGAGCACTGAGCACCAAGCACCCTGAGTACTGAGCACCCAGCACCCCGAGCACTGAGCACCCAGCACCCTGAGTAATGAGCACCCAGCACCCTGAGTACTGAGCACTGAGCACCCTGAGCACTGAGCACCCAGCACCCTGAGCAGTGAGCACCCTGAGGACTGAGCACCCAGCACCCTGAGTACTGAGCACCCAGCATCCTGAGTACTGAGCACCGATAACCCTGAGCACTGATCACCCAGCAACCCGAGCACTGAGCACCCAGCACCCTGAGTACTGAGCACCCTGAGTACTGAGCACCCAGCACCCCGAGCACTGAGCACCCAGCACCCTGAGTACTGAGCACCCTGAGTACTGAGCACCCAGCACCCTGAGTACTGAGCACCCTGAGTACTGAGCACCCAGCACCCTGAGCACTGAGCACCCAGCACGCTGAGTACTGAGCACCCAGCACCCTGAGCACTGAGCACCCAGCACCCTGAGTACTGAGCACCCAGCACCCTGAGTACTTAGCACCCAGCACCCTGAGTACTGAGCACCCAGCACCCTGAGCACTGAGCACCCAGCACGCTGAGTACTGAGCACCCAGCACCCTGAGCACTGAGCACCCAGCACCCTGAGTACTGAGCACCCAGCACCCTGAGTACTGAGCACCCAGCACCCTGAGCACTGAGCACCCAGCACCCTGAGTACTGAGCACCCAGCACCCCGAGCACTGAGCACCCAGCACCCTGAGTACTGAGCACCCTGAGTACTGAGCACCCAGCACCCTGAGCACTGAGCACCCAGCACCCTGAGTACTGAGCACCCAGCACCCTGAGTACTTAGCACCCAGCACCCTGAGCACTGAGCACCCAGCACCCTGAGTACTGAGCACCGAGCACCCTGAGTACTGAGCACCCAGCACCAAGAGTACTGAGCACCGAGCATCCTGAGCACTGAGCACCGAGCACCCCGAGCACTGAGCACCCAGCACCCTGAGTACTGAGCACCCAGCACCAAGAGTACTGAGCACCGAGCACCCCGAGCACTGAGCACCCAACACCCTGAGAAATGAGCACCCAGCACCCCGAGTACTGAGCACCCAGCACCGTGAGTACTGAGCACCCAGCACCCTGAGTACTGAGCACCCAGCACCCTGAGCACTGAGCACAAAGCACGCTGAGTACTGAGCACTGAGCACCCTGAGTACTGAGCACCAAGGTCCCTGAGCACTGAGCACCCAGCACGCTGAGTACTGAGCGCTGAGCACCCTGAGTACTGAGCACCGAGCACCCTGAGTACTGAGCACCCAGCACCCTGAGAACTGAGCAGCCAGCACCCTGAGCACTGAGCACCCAGCACCCCGAGCACTGAGCACCCAGCACCCTGAGTACTGAGCACTCAGCACCCTGAGTACTGAGCACCGAGCACCGAGCACCCCGAGCACTGAACACCCAGCACCCTCAGCACTGAGCACCCTGAGGACTGAGCACCCAGCACCCTGAGTACTGAGCACCCAGCATCCTGAGTACTGAGCACCGATCACCCTGAGCACTGAGCACCCAGCAACCCGAGCACTGAGCAACCAGCACCCTGAGTACTGAGCACCCTGAGTACTGAGCACCCAGCACCCCGAGCACTGAGCACCCAGCACCCTGAGTACTGAGCACCCTGAGTACTGAGCACCCAGCACCCTGAGCACTGAGCACCCAGCACCCTGAGTACTGAGCACCCAGCACCCTGAGCACTGAGCACCCAGCACCCTGAGTACTGAGCACCCAGCACCCTGAGTACTTAGCACCCAGCACGCTGAGCACTGAGCACCCAGCACCCTGAGTACTGAGCACCGAGCACCCTGAGTACTGAGCACCCAGCACCCTGAGTACTGAGCACCCAGCACCCTGAGTACTGAGCACTGAGCACCCCGAGTACTGAGCACCCAGCACCCCGAGCTCTGAGCACCCAGCACCCTGAGTACTGAGCACACAGCACCCTGAGTACTGAGCACCCAGCACCCTGAGTACTGAGCACCCAGCACTCCGAGCACTGAGTACCCAGCACCGTGAGCACTGAGCACCAAGCACCCTGAGTACTGAGCACCCAGCACCCCGAGCACTGAGCACCCAGCACCCTGTGTAATGAGCACCCAGCACCCTGAGTACTGAGCACTGAGCACCCTGAGCACTGAGCACCCAGCACCCTGAGCAGTGAGCACCCTGAGGACTGAGCACCCAGCACCCTGAGTACTGAGCACCCAGCATCCTGAGTACTGAGCACCGATAACCCTGAGCACTGATCACCCAGCAACCCGAGCACTGAGCACCCAGCACCCTGAGTACTGAGCACCCTGAGTACTGAGCACCCAGCACCCCGAGCACTGAGCACCCAGCACCCTGAGTACTGAGCACCCTGAGTACTGAGCACCCAGCACCCTGAGTACTGAGAACCCTGAGTACTGAGCACCCAGCACCCTGAGCACTGAGCACCCAGCACGCTGAGTACTGAGCACCCAGCACCCTGAGCACTGAGCACCCAGCACCCTGAGTACTGAGCACCCAGCACCCTGAGTACTTAGCACCCAGCACCCTGAGCACTGAGCACCCAGCACCCTGAGTACTGAGCACCGAGCACCCTGAGTACTGAGCACCCAGCACCCTGAGTACTGAGCACCCAGCACCCTGAGTACTGAGCACCGAGCACCCCGAATACTGAGCACCCAGCACCCTGAGTACTGAGCACTAAGCACCCAGAGCGCTGAGCACCCAGCACCCCAAGCACGGAGCACCCAGGACCCCGAGCACTGAGTACTGAGCACCCAGCACCCTGATTACTGAGCACCGAGCTCCCGGAGCACTGAGCACCCTGAGTTCTGAGCACCCAGGACCCCGATCACAGAGCACCCAGCACCCTCAGCACTGAGCACCCAGCACCCCGAGGACTGAGCACCCAGCACCCTGAGTACTGAGCACCCTGAGGACTGAGCACTGATCACCCTGAGCACTGAGCACCCAGCACCCTGAGTACTGAGCACCCAGCACCCTGAGTACTGAGCACCGAGCAACCCGAGCACTGAGCACCCAGCACCCTGAGCACTGAGCACCCAGCACCCTTAGTACTGAGCACCCAGCACCCTGAGTACTGAGCACCCAGCACCCTGAGCACTGAGCACCCAGCACCCTGAGTACTGAGCACCCAGCACCCTGAGTACTGAGCACCCAGCACCCTAAGTACTGAGCACACAGCACCCTGAGTACTGAGCACCGAGCACCCCGAGTACTGGGCACCCAGCACCCCGAGCACTGAGCGCCCAGCACCCTGAGCACTGAGCACCCAGCACCCCAAGCACTGAGCACATGGCACCCTGAGTACTGAGTACTGAGCACCCTGAGGACTGAGCACCCAGCACCCTGAGCACTGAGCACCCAGCACCCTGAGTACTGAGCACCCAGCACCAAGAGTACTGCGCACCGAGCACCCCGCGCACTGAGCACCCAGCACCCTGAGTACTGAGCACACAGCACCCTGAGCACTGAGCACAAAGCACGCTCAGTACTGAGCACCCTGAGTACTGAACACCAAGGACCCTGAGCACTGAGCACCCAGCGCGCTGAGTACTGAGCGCTGAGCACCCTGAGTACTGAGCACCGAGCACCCTGAGTACTGAGCACCCAGCACCCTGAGCACTGAGCAGCCAGCACCCTGAGCACTGAGCACCCAGCAACCTGAGCACTGAGCACCCAGCACCCTGAGTACTGAGCACCCAGCACCCTGAGTACTGAGCACTCAGCACCCTGAATACTGAGCACTGAGCACCCCGAGCACTGAGCACCCAACACCCTGAGCACTGAGCACCCTGAGGACTGAGCACCCAGCACCCTGAGTACTGAGCACCCAGCATCCTGAGTACTGAGCACCCTGAGTACTGAGCACCCAGCACCCCGAGCACTGAGCACCCAGCACCCTGAGTACTAAGCACCCTGGGTACTGAGCACGCAGCACCCTAAGTACTGAGCACCCTGAGTACTGAGCACACAGCACCCTGAGCACTGAGCACCCAGCACCCTGAGTACTGAGCACCCAGCACCCTGAGTACTGAGCACCCAGCACCCTGAGTACTGAGCACCCAGCACCCTGAGTACTGAGCACCGAGCACCCCGAGTACTGTGCACCCAGCACCCTGAGCACCCAGCACCCTGAGTACTGAGCACCCAGCACCCTGAGTACTGAGCACCCAGCACCCTGAGTACTGAGCACCGAGCACTCCGAGCACTGAGCACCCAGCACCCTGAGCACTGAGCACCCAGCACCCTGAGTACTGAGCACCCAGCACCCCGAGCACTGAGCACCCAGCACCCTGAGTAATGAGCACCCAGCACCCTGAGTACTGAGCACTGAGCACCCTGAGCACTGAGCACCCAGCACCCTGAGCAATGAGCACCCTGAGGACTGAGCACCCAGCACCCTGAGTACTAAGCACCCAGCACCCTGAGCACTGAGCACCCAGCACCCCAAGCACTGAGCACATGGCACCCTGAGTACTGAGTACTGAGCACCCTGAGTACTGAGCACCGAGCACCCTGAGTACAGAGCACCCAGCACCCTGAGCACTGAGCAGCCAGCACCCTGAGCACTGAGCACCCAGCACCCTGAGCACTGAGCACCCAGCACCCTGAGTACTGAGCACCCAGCACCCTGAGTACTGAGCACTCAGCACCCTGAATACTGAGCACCGAGCACCCCGAGCACTGAGCACCCAGCACCCTGAGCACTGAGCACCCTGAGGACTGAGCACCCAGCACCCTGAGTACTGAGCACCCAGCATCCTGAGTACTGAGCACCGATCACCCTGAGCACTGAGCACCCAGCAACCCGAGCACTGAGCACCCAGCACCCTGAGTACTGAGCACCCTGAGTACTGAGCACCCAGCACCCCGAGCACTGAGCACCCAGCACCCTGAGTACTGAGCACCCTGAGTACTGAGCACACAGCACCCTAAGTACTGAGCACCCTGAGTACTGAGCACCCAGCACCCTGAGCACTGAGCACCCAGCACCCTGAGTACTGAGCACCCAGCACCCTGAGGACTGAGCACCCAGCACCCTGAGTACTGAGCACCCAGCACCCTGAGTACTTAGCACACAGCACGCTGAGCACTGAGCACCCAGCACCCTGAGTACTGAGCACCGAGCACCCTGAGTACTGAGCACCCAGCACCCTGAGTACTGAGCACCCAGCACCCTGAGTACTGAGCACCGAGCACCCCGAGTACTGTGCACCCAGCACCCTGAGCACCCAGCACCCTGAGTACTGAGCACCCAGCACCCTGAGTACTGAGCACCCAGCACCCTGAGTACTGAGCACCCAGCACTCCGAGCACTGAGCACCCAGCACCCTGAGCACTGAGCACCCAGCACCCTGAGTACTGAGCACCCAGCACCCCGAGCACTGAGCACCCAGCACCCTGAGTAATGAGCACCCAGCACCCTGAGTACTGAGCACTGAGCACCCTGAGCACTGAGCACCCAGCACCCTGAGCACTGAGCACCCTGAGGACTGAGCACCCAGCACCCTGAGTACTGAGCACCCAGCATCCTGAGTACTGAGCACCGATCACCCTGAGCACTGATCACCCAGCAACCCGAGCACTGAGCACCCAGCACCCTGAGTACTGAGCACCCAGCACCCTGAGTACTGAGCACACAGCACCCTGAGTACTGAGCACCGAGCACCCCTAGTACTGAGCACCCAGCACCCCGAGCACTGAGCGCCCAGCACCCTGAGCACTGAGCACCCAGCACCCCAAGCACTGAGCACATGGCACCCTGAGTACTGAGTACTGAGCACCCTGAGGACTGAGCACCCAGCACCCTGAGCACTGAGCACCCAGCACCCTGAGTACTGAGCACCCAGCACCAAGAGTACTGAGCACCGAGCACCCCGCGCACTGAGCACCCAGCACCCTGAGTACTGAGCACCCAGCACCCTGAGCACTGAGCACAAAGCATCCTGAGTACTGAGCACCGATCACCCTGAGCACTGATCACCCAGCAACCCGAGCACTGAGCACCCAGCACCCTGAGTACTTAGCACCCAGCACCCTGAGCACTGAGCACCCAGCACCCTGAGTACTGAGCACCGAGCTCCCTGAGTACTGAGCACCAGGGCACCCTGAGTACTGAGCACCGAGCACCCCGAGTACTGAGCACCCAGCACCCTGAGTACTGAGCACTAAGCACCCAGAGCGCTGAGCACCCAGCACCCCAAGCACGGAGCACCCAGGACCCCGAGCACTGAGTACTGAGCACCCAGCACCCTGATTACTGAGCACCGAGCTCCCGGAGCACTGAGCACCCAGCACCCCGAGCACTGAGCACCCAGCACCCTCAGCACTGAGCACCCAGCACCCCGAGCACTGAGCACCCAGCACCCTGAGTACTGAGCACCCTGAGGACTGAGCAACGATCACCCTGAGCACTGAGCACCCAGCACCGTGAGTACTGAGCATCCAGCACCCTGAGTACTGAGCACCGAGCAACCCGAGCACTGAGCACCCAGCACCCTGACCACTGAGCACCCAGCACCCTTAGTACTGAGCACCCAGCACCCTGAGTACTGAGCACCCAGCACCCTGAGTACTGAGCACCCAGCACCGTGAGTACTGAGCATCCAGCACCCTGAGTACTGAGCACCGAGCAACCCGAGCACTGAGCATCCAGCACCCTGAGCACTGAGCACCCAGCACCCTTAGTACTGAGTACCCAGCACCCTTAGTACTGAGCACCCAGCACCCTGAGTACTGAGCACCCAGCACCCTGAGTACTGAGCACCCAGCACCCTGAGTACTGAGCACCCAGCACCCTGAGTACTGAGCACACAGCACCCTGAGTACTGAGCACCGAGCACCCCGAGTACTGAGCACCCAGCACCCCGAGCACTGAGCGCCCAGCACCCTGAGCACTGAGCACCCAGCACCCCAAGCACTGAGCACATGGCACCCTGAGTACTGAGTACTGAGCACCCTGAGTACTGAGCACCCAGCACCCTGAGCTCTGAGCACCCAGAACCCTGAGTACTGAGCACCCAGCACCAAGAGTACTGAGCACCGAGCACCCCGCGCACTGAGCACCCAGCACCCTGAGTACTGAGCACCCAGCACCCTGAGCACTGAGCACAAAGCACTCTCAGTACTGAGCAACCTGAGTACTGACCACCAAGGACCCTGAGCACTGAGCACCCAGCGCGCTGAGTACTGAGCGCTGAGCACCCTGAGTACTGAGCACCGAGCACCCTGAGTACTGAGCACCCAGCACCCTGAGCACTGAGCAGCCAGCACCCTGAGCACTGAGCACCCAGCACCCTGAGCACTGAGCACCCAGCACCCTGAGTACTGAGCACCCAGCACCCTGAGTACTGAGCACTCAGCACCCTGAATACTGAGCACCGAGCACCCCGAGCACTGAGCACCCAGCACCCTGAGCACTGAGCACCCTGAGGACTGAGCACCCAGCACCCTGAGTACTGAGCACCCAGCATCCTGAGTACTGAGCACCGATCACCCTGAGCACTGAGCACCCAGCAACCCGAGCACTGAGCACCCAGCACCCTGAGTACTGAGCACCCTGAGTACTGAGCACCCAGCACCCCGAGCACTGAGCACCCAGCACCCTGAGTACTGAGCACCCTGAGTATTGAGCACGCAGCACCCTAAGTACTGAGCACCCTGAGTACTGAGCGCCCAGCACCCTGAGCACTGAGCACCCAGCACCCTGAGTACTGAGCACCCAGCACCCTGAGCACTGAGCACCCAGCACCCTGAGTACTGAGCACCCAGCACCCTGAGTACTTAGCACCCAGCACGCTGAGCACTGAGCACCCAGCACCCTGAGTACTGAGCACCCAGCACCCTGAGTACTGAGCACCGAGCACCCCGAGTACTGTGCACCCAGCACCCTGAGCACCCAGCACCCTGAGTACTGAGCACCCAGCACCAAGAGTACTGAGCACCCAGCACCCTGAGTACTGAGCACCCAGCACTCCGAGCACTGAGCACCCAGCACCCTGAGCACTGAGCACCCAGCACCCTGAATACTGAGCACCCAGCACCCCGAGCACTGAGCACCCAGCACCCTGAGTAATGAGCACCCAGCACCCTGAGTACTGAGCACTGAGCACCCTGAGCACTGAGCACCCAGCACCCTGAGCACTGAGCACCCTGAGGACTGAGCACCCAGCACCCTGAGTACTGAGCACCCAGCATCCTGAGTACTGAGCACCGATCACCCTGAGCACTGATCACCCAGCAACCCGAGCACTGAGCACCCAGCACCCTGAGTACTGAGCACCCAGCACCCTGAGTACTGAGCACCCAGCACCCTGAGTACTGACCACCGAGCATCCGGAGTACTGAGCACCCTGCACCCCGAGCACTGAGCACCCAGCACCCTGAGCACTGAGCACCCAGCACCCCAAGCACTGAGCACCCAGCACCCTGAGTACTGAGCACTGAGCAATGAGCACCCAGCACCCTGAGTACTGAGCACCCAGCACCCTGAGTACTGAGCACTGAGCACTGAGCACCCTGAGCACTGAGCACCCAGCATCCCGAGCACTGAGCACTGAGCACCCTGAGTACTGAGCACCCAGCACCCTGAGTACTTAGCACCCAGCACGCTGAGCACTGAGCACCCAGCACCCTGAGTACTGAGCACCGAGCACCCTGAGTACTGAGCACCCAGCACCCTGAGTACTGAGCACCCAGCACCCTGAGTACTGAGCACCCAGGACCCTGAGCACTGAGCACAAAGCACGCTGAGTACTGAGCACTGAGCACCATGAGTACTGAGCACCGAGGACCCTGAGCACTGAGGACCCAGCAAGCTGAGTACTGAGCACCCAGCACCCTGAGTACTGAGCACTGAGCAATGAGCACCCAGCACCCTGAGTACTGAGCACCCAGCACCATGAGTACTGAGCACTGAGCACTGAGCACCCTGAGCACTGAGCACCCAGCATCCCGAGCACTGAGCACTGAGCACCCTGAGTACTGAGCACTGAGCACCCTTAGTACTGAGCACCGAGCACCCTGAGTACTGAGCAACCAGTACCCTGAGCACTGAGCACGGAGCACACCGAGGACTGAGCACCCAGCACCGTGAGCACTGAGCACCCAGCACCTTGAGTAATGAGCACCGAGCACCCCGAGCACTGAGCACACAGCACCCTAAGTACTGAGCACCCAGCACCCTGAGCACTGAGCACCCAGCACCCCGAGCACTGAGCACCCAGCACCCTGAGTACTGAGCACCCAGCACCCTGAGTACTGAGCACAAAGCACCCCGAGCACTGAGCACCCATCACCCTGAGCACTGAGCACCCAGCACCCTGAGTACTGAGCATCAAGCACCCTGAGCACTGAGCACCCAGCACCCTGAGCACTGAGCACCCAGCACCCTGAGCACTGAGAACCCAGCACCCTGAGTACTGAGCACCCAACGTACTGAGCATCGAGCACCCCGAGCACTGAGCACCCAGCACCCTGAGTACTGAGCACCCAGCACCCCGAGCACTGAGCACCCAGCACCCTGAGTACTGAGCACCGAGCACCCTGAGTACTGAGCACCCAGCACCCCGAGCACTGAGCACCCAGCACCCCGAGCACTGAGCACCCAGCACTGAGCACCCAGCACCCTGAGTACTGAGCACCCAGCACCCTGAGTACTGAGCACCGAGCACCCCGAGCATTGAGCACCGGACACCCCGAGCACTGAGCACCCAGCACCCTGAGTACTGAGCACCCAGCACCCTGAGTACTGAGCACTGAGCACTGAGCACCATGAGCACTGAGCACCCAGCATCCTGAGCACTGAGTACTGAGCACCCAGCACCCTTAGCACTGAGCACCCAGCACCCTGAGCACTGAGAACCCAGCACCCTGAGTACTGAGCACCCAGCACCCCGAGCACTGAGCACCCAGCACCCCGAGCACTGAGCACTGAGCACCCTGAGTACTGAGCACTGAGCACCCTTAGTACTGAGCACCGAGCACCCTGAGTACTGAGCACCCAGCACCCTGAGCACTGAGCTCCGAGCACCCCGAGGACTGAGCACCCAGCACCCTGAGTACTGAGCACCCAGCACCCTGAGTACTGAGCACCCAGCACCCTGAGTACTGAGCACCCAGCACTCCGAGCACTGAGCACCCAGCACCCTGAGCACTGAGCACCCAGCACCCTGAGTACTGAGCACCCAGCACCCCGAGCACTGAGCACCCAGCACCCTGAGTAATGAGCACCCAGCACCCTGAGTACTGAGCACTGAGCACCCTGAGCACTGAGCACCCAGCACCCTGAGCACTGAGCACCCTGAGGACTGAGCACCCAGCACCCTGAGTACTGAGCACCCAGCATCCTAAGTACTGAGCACCGATCACCCTGAGCACTGATCACCCAGCAACCCGAGCACTGAGCACCCAGCACCCTGAGTACTAAGCACCCAGCACCCTGAGCACTGAGCACCCAGCACCCTGAGTACTGAGCACCGAGCACCCTGAGTACTGAGCACCCAGCACCCTGAGTATTGAGCACCAGGGCACCCTGAGTACTGAGCACCGAGCACCCCGAGTACTGAGCACCCAGCACCCTGAGTACTGAGCACTAAGCACCCAGAGCGCTGAGCACCCAGCACCCCAAGCACGGAGCACCCAGGACCCCGAGCACTGCGTACTGAGCACCCAGCACCCTGATTACTGAGCACCGAGCTCCCGGAGCACTGAGCACCCAGCACCCCGAGCACTGAGCACCCAGCACCCTCAGCACTGAGCACCCAGCACCCCGAGCACTGAGCACCCAGCACCCTGAGTACTGAGCACCCTGAGGACTGAGCAACGATCACCCTGAGCACTGAGCACCCAGCACCCTGAGTACTGAGCACCCAGCACCCTGAGTACTGAGCACGGAGCAACCCGAGCACTGAGCACCCTGCACCCTGAGCACTGAGCACCCAGCACCCTTAGTACTGAGCACCCAGCACCCTGAGTACTGAGCACCCAGCACCCTGAGTACTGAGCACCCAGCACCCTGAGTACTGAGCACCCAGCACCCTGAGTACTGAGCACCCAGCACCCTGAGTACTGAGCACACAGCACCCTGAGTACTGAGCACCGAGCACCCCGAGTACTGAGCACCCAGCACCCCGAGCACTGAGCGCCCAGCACCCTGAGCACTGAGCACCCAGCACCCCAAGCACTGAGCACATGGCACCCTGAGTACTGAGTACTGAGCACCCTGAGTACTGAGCACCCAGCACCCTGAGCACTGAGCACCCAGCACCCTGAGTACTGAGCACCCAGCAGCAAGAGTACTGAGCACCGAGCACCCCGCGCACTGAGCACCCAGCACCCTGAGTACTGAGCACCCAGCACCCTGAGCACTGAGCACAAAGCACGCTCAGTACTGAGCACCCTGAGTACTGACCACCAAGGACCCTGAGCACTGAGCACCCAGCGCGCTGAGTACTGAGCGCTGAGCACCCTGAGTACTGAGCACCGAGCACCCTGAGTACTGAGCACCCAGCACCCTGAGCACTGAGCAGCCAGCACCCTGAGCACTGAGCAGCCAGCACCCTGAGCACTGAGCACCCAGCACCCTGAGTACTGAGCACCCAGCACCCCGAGCACTGAGCACCCAGCACCCTGAGCACTGAGCACCCTGAGGACTGAGCACCCAGCACCCTGAGTACTGAGCACCCAGCATCCTGAGTACTGAGCACCGATCACCCTGAGCACTGAGCACCCAGCAACCCGAGCACTGAGCACCCAGCACCCTGAGTACTGAGCACCCTGAGTACTGAGCACCCAGCACCCCGAACACTGAGCACCCAGCACCCTGAGTACTGAGCACCCTGAGTACTGAGCACCCAGCACCCTGAGCACTGAGCACCCAGCACCCTGAGTACTGAGCACCCAGCACCCTGAGCACTGAGCACCCAGCACCCTGAGTACTGAGCACCCAGCACCCTGAGTACTTAGCACCCAGCACGCTGAGCACTGAGCACCCAGCACCCTGAGTACTGAGCACCGAGCACCCTGAGTACTGAGCACCGAGCACCCTGAGTACTGAGCACCCAGCACCCTGAGCACTGAGCAGCCAGCACCCTGAGCACTGAGCACCCAGCACCCTGAGCACTGAGCACCCAGCACCCTGAGTACTGAGCACCCAGCACCCTGAGTACTGAGCACTCAGCACCCTGAATACTGAGCACCGAGCACCCCGAGCACTGAGCACCCAGCACCCTGTGCACTGAGCACCCTGTGGACTGAGCACCCAGCACCCTGTGTACTGAGCACCCAGCATCCTGAGTACTGAGCACCGATCACCCTGAGCACTGAGCACCCAGCAACCCGAGCTCTGAGCACCCAGTACCCTGAGTACTGAGCACCCTGAGTACTGAGCACCCAGCACCCCGAGCACTGAGCACCCAGCACCCTGAGTACTGAGCACCCTGGGTACTGAGCACGCAGCACCCTAAGTACTGAGCACCCTGAGTACTGAGCACACAGCACCCTGAGCACTGAGCACCCAGCACCCTGAGTACTGAGCACCCAGCACCCTGAGTACTGAGCACCCAGCACCCTGAGTACTGAGCACCCAGCACCCTGAGTACTGAGCACCGAGCACCCCGAGTACTGTGCACCCAGCACCCTGAGCACCCAGCACCCTGAGTACTGAGCACCCAGCACCCTGAGTACTGAGCACCCAGCACTCCGAGCACTGAGCACCCAGCACCCTGAGCAATGAGCACCCAGCACCCTGAGTACTGAGCACCCAGCACCCCGAGCACTGAGCACCCAGCATCCTGAGTAATGAGCACCCAGCACCCTGAGTACTGAGCACTGAGCACCCTGAGCACTGAGCACCCAGCACCCTGAGCACTGAGCACCCTGAGGACTGAGCACCCAGCACCCTGAGTACTGAGCACCCAGCATCCTGAGTACTGAGCACCGATCACCCTGAGCACTGATCACCCAGCAACCCGAGCACTGAGCACCCAGCACCCTGAGTACTTAGCACCCAGCACCCTGAGCACTGAGCACCCAGCACCCTGAGTACTGAGCACCGAGCACCCTGAGTACTGAGCACCCAGCTCCCTGAATATTGAGCACCAGGGCACCCTGAGTACTGAGCACCGAGCACCCCGAATACTGAGCACCCAGCACCCTGAGTACTGAGCACTAAGCACCCAAAGCGCTGAGCACCCAGCACCCCAAGCATGGAGCACCCAGGACCCCGAGCACTGCGTACTGAGCACCCAGCACCCTGATTACTGAGCACCGAGCTCCCGGAGCACTGAGCACCCAGCACCCCGAGCACTGAGCACCCAGCACCCTCAGCACTGAGCACCCAGCACCCCGAGCACTGAGCACCCAGCACCCTGAGTACTGAGCACCCTGAGGACTGAGCAACGATCACCCTGAGCACTGAGCACCCAGCACCCTGAGTACTGACCACCCAGCACCCTGAGTACTGAGCACCGAGCAACCCGAGCACTGAGCACATAGCACCCTGAGCACTGAGCACCCAGCACCCTTAGTACTGAGCACCCAGCACCCTGAGTACTGAGCACCCAGCACCCTGAGTACTGAGCACCCAGCACCCTGAGTACTGAGCACCCAGCACCCTGAGTACTGAGCACCCAGCACCCTGAGTACTGAGCACACAGCACCCTGAGTACTGAGCACCGAGCACCCCGAGTACTGAGCACCCAGCACCCCGAGCACTGAGCGCCCAGCACCCTGAGCACTGAGCACCCAGCACCCCAAGCACTGAGCACATGGCACCCTGAGTACTGAGTACTGAGCACCCTGAGTACTGAGCACCCAGCACCCTGAGCACTGAGCACCCAGCACCCTGAGTACTGAGCACCCAGCACCAAGAGTACTGAGCACCGAGCACCCCGCGCACTGAGCACCCAGCACCCTGAGTACTGAGCACCCAGCACCCTGAGCACTGAGCACAAAGCACGCTCAGTACTGAGCACCCTGAGTACTGACCACCAAGGACCCTGAGCACTGAGCACCCAGCGCGCTGAGTACTGAGCGCTGAGCACCCTGAGTACTGAGCACCGAGCACCCTGAGTACTGAGCACCCTGCACCCTGAGCACTGAGCAGCCAGCGCCCTGAGCACTGAGCACCCAGCACCCTGAGTACTGAGCACCCAGCACCCTGAGTACTGAGCACTCAGCACCCTGAATACTGAGCACCGAGCACCCCGAGCACTGTGCACCCAGCACCCTGAGCACTGAGCACCCTGAGGACTGAGCACCCAGCACCCTGAGTACTGAGCACCCAGCATCCTGAGTACTGAGCACCGATCACCCTGAGCACTGAGCACCCAGCAACCCGAGCACTGAGCACCCAGCACCCTGAGTACTGAGCACCCTGAGTACTGAGCACCCAGCACCCCGAGCACTGAGCACCCAGCACCCTGAGTACTGAGCACCCTGAATACTGAGCACGCAGCACCCTAAGTACTGAGCACCCTGAGTACTGAGCACCCAGCACCCTGAGCACTGAGCACCCAGCACCCTGAGTACTGAGCACCCAGCACCCTGAGCACTGAGCACCCAGCACCCTGAGTACTGAGCACCCAGCACCCTGAGTACTTAGCACCCAGCACGCTGAGCACTGAGCACCCAGCACCCTGAGTACTGAACACCGAGCACCCTGAGTACTGAGCACCCAGCACCCTGAGTTCTGAGCACCCAGCACCTTGAGTACTGAGCACCGAGCACCCCGAGTACTGTGCACCCAGCACCCTGAGCACCCAGCACCCTGAGTACTGAGCACCCAGCACCCTGAGTACTGAGCACCCAGGACCCTGAGTACTGAGCACCCAGCACTCTGAGCACTGAGCACCCAGCACCCTGAGCACTGAGCACCCAGCACCCTGAGTACTGAGCACCCAGCACCCCGAGCACTGAGCACCCAGCACCCTGAGTAATGAGCACCCAGCACCCTGAGTACTGAGCACTGAGCACCCTGAGCACTGAGCACCCAGCACCCTGAGCACTGAGCACCCTGAGGACTGAGCACCCAGCACCCTGAGTACTGAGCACCCAGCATCCTGAGTACTGAGCACCGATCACCCTGAGCACTGATCACCCAGCAACCCGAGCACTGAGCACCCAGCACCCTGAGTACTAAGCACCCAGCACCCTGAGCACTGAGCACCCAGCACCCTGAGTACTGAGCACCGAGCACCCTGAGTACTGAGCACCCAGCACCCTGAGTATTGAGCACCAGGGCACCCTGAGTACTGAGCACCAAGCACCCCGAGTACTGAGCACCCAGCACCCTGAGTACTAAGCACCCAGCACCCTGAGCACTGAGCACCCAGCACCCTGAGTACTGAGCACTAAGCACCGAGAGCGCTGAGCACCCAGCACCCCAAGCACGGAGCACCCAGGACCCGGAGCACTGCGTACTGAACACCCAGCACCCTGATTACTGAGCACCGAGCTCCCAGAGCACTGAGCACCCAGCACCCCGAGCACTGAGCACCCAGCACCCTCAGCACTGAGCACCCAGCACCCCGAGCACTGAGCACCCAGCACCCTGAGTACTGAGCACCCTGAGGACTGAGCAACGATCACCGTGAGCACTGAGCACCCAGCACCCTGAGTACTGAGCACCCAGCACCCTGAGTACTGAGCACGGAGCAACCCGAGCACTGAGCACCCAGCACCCTGAGCACTGAGCACCCAGCACCCTTAGTACTGAGCACCCAGCACCCTGAGTACTGAGCACCCAGCACCCTGAGTACTGAGCACCCAGCACCCTGAGTACTGAGCACCCAGCACCCTGAGTACTGAGCACCCAGCACCCTGAGTACTGAGCACACAGCACCCTGAGTACTGAGCACTGAGCACCCCGAGTACTGAGCACCCAGCACCCCGAGCACTGAGCGCCCAGCACCCTGAGCACTGAGCACCCAGCACCCCAAGCACTGAGCACATGGCACCCTGAGTACTGAGTACTGAGCACCCTGAGTACTGAGCACCCAGCACCCTGAGCACTGAGCACCCAGCACCCTGAGTACTGAGCACCCAGCACCAAGAGTACTGAGCACCGCGCACCCCGCGCACTGAGCACCCAGCACCCTGAGTAATGAGCACCCAGCACCCTGAGCACTGAGCACAAAGCACGCTCAGTACTGAGCACCCTGAGTACTGACCACCAAGGACCCTGAGCACTGAGCACCCAGCGCGCTGAGTACTGAGCGCTGAGCACCCTTAGTACTGAGCACCGAGCACCCTGAGTACTGAGCACCCAGCACCCTGAGCACTGAGCAGCCAGCACCCTGAGCACTGAGCACCCAGCACCCTGAGTACTGAGCACCCAGCACCCTGAGTACTGAGCACTCAGCACCCTGAATACTGAGCACCGAGCACCCCGAGCACTGAGCACCCAGCACCCTGAGCACTGAGCACCCTGAGGACTGAGCACCCAGCACCCTGAGTACTGAGCACCCAGCATCCTGAGTACTGAGCACCGATCACCCTGAGCACTGAGCACCCAGCAACCCGAGCACTGTGCACCCAGCACCCTGAGTACTGAGCACCCTGAGTACTGAGCACCCAGCACCCCGAGCACTGAGCACCCAGCACCCTGAGTACTGAGCACCCTGAGTACTGAGCACGCAGCACCCTAAGTACTGAGCACCCTGAGTACTGAGCACCCAGCACCCTGAGCACTGAGCACCCAGCACCCTGAGTACTGAGCACCCTGCACCCTGAGCACTGAGCACCCAGCACCCTGAGTACTGAGCACCCAGCACCCTGAGTACTTAGCACCCAGCACGCTGAGCACTGAGCACACAGCACCCTGAGTACTGAGCACCGAGCACCCTGAATACTGAGCACCCAGCACCCTGAGTACTGAGCACCCAGCACCCTGAGCACTGAGCAGCCAGCACCCTGAGCACTGAGCACCCAGCACCCTGAGCACTGAGCACCCAGCACCCTGAGTACTGAGCACCCAGCACCCTGAGTACTGAGCACTCAGCACCCTGAATACTGAGCACCGAGCACCCCGAGCACTGAGCACCCAGCACCCTGTGCACTGAGCACCCTGTGGACTGAGCACCCAGCACCCTGAGTACTGAGCACCCAGCATCCTGAGTACTGAGCACCGATCACCCTGAGCACTGAGCACCCAGCAACCCGAGCACTGAGCACCCAGTACCCTGAGTACTGAGCACCCTGAGTACTGAGCACCCAGCACCCCGAGCACTGAGCACCCAGCACCCTGAGTACTGAGCACCCTGGGTACTGAGCACGCAGCACCCTAAGTACTGAGCACCCTGAGTACTGAGCACACAGCACCCTGAGCACTGAGCACCCAGCACCCTGAGTACTGAGCACCCAGCACCCTGAGTACTGAGCACGCAGCACCCTGAGTACTGAGCACCCAGCACCCTGAGTACTGAGCACCGAGCACCCCGAGTACTGTGCACCCAGCACCCTGAGCACCCAGCACCCTGAGTACTGAGCACTGAGCACCCCGAGTACTGAGCACCCAGCACCCCGAGCACTGAGCGCCCAGCACCCTGAGCACTGAGCACCCAGCACCCCAAGCACTGAGCACATGGCACCCTGAGTACTGAGTACTGAGCACCCTGAGTACTGAGCACCCAGCACCCTGAGCACTGAGCACCCAGCACCCTGAGTACTGAGCACCCAGCACCAAGAGTACTGAGCACCGCGCACCCCGCGCACTGAGCACCCAGCACCCTGAGTAATGAGCACCCAGCACCCTGAGCACTGAGCACAAAGCACGCTCAGTACTGAGCACCCTGAGTACTGACCACCAAGGACCCTGAGCACTGAGCACCCAGCGCGCTGAGTACTGAGCGCTGAGCACCCTTAGTACTGAGCACCGAGCACCCTGAGTACTGAGCACCCAGCACCCTGAGCACTGAGCAGCCAGCACCCTGAGCACTGAGCACCCAGCACCCTGAGTACTGAGCACCCAGCACCCTGAGTACTGAGCACTCAGCACCCTGAATACTGAGCACCGAGCACCCCGAGCACTGAGCACCCAGCACCCTGAGCACTGAGCACCCTGAGGACTGAGCACCCAGCACCCTGAGTACTGAGCACCCAGCATCCTGAGTACTGAGCACCGATCACCCTGAGCACTGAGCACCCAGCAACCCGAGCACTGTGCACCCAGCACCCTGAGTACTGAGCACCCTGAGTACTGAGCACCCAGCACCCCGAGCACTGAGCACCCAGCACCCTGAGTACTGAGCACCCTGAGTACTGAGCACGCAGCACCCTAAGTACTGAGCACCCTGAGTACTGAGCACCCAGCACCCTGAGCACTGAGCACCCAGCACCCTGAGTACTGAGCACCCTGCACCCTGAGCACTGAGCACCCAGCACCCTGAGTACTGAGCACCCAGCACCCTGAGTACTTAGCACCCAGCACGCTGAGCACTGAGCACACAGCACCCTGAGTACTGAGCACCGAGCACCCTGAATACTGAGCACCCAGCACCCTGAGTACTGAGCACCCAGCACCCTGAGCACTGAGCAGCCAGCACCCTGAGCACTGAGCACCCAGCACCCTGAGCACTGAGCACCCAGCACCCTGAGTACTGAGCACCCAGCACCCTGAGTACTGAGCACTCAGCACCCTGAATACTGAGCACCGAGCACCCCGAGCACTGAGCACCCAGCACCCTGTGCACTGAGCACCCTGTGGACTGAGCACCCAGCACCCTGAGTACTGAGCACCCAGCATCCTGAGTACTGAGCACCGATCACCCTGAGCACTGAGCACCCAGCAACCCGAGCACTGAGCACCCAGTACCCTGAGTACTGAGCACCCTGAGTACTGAGCACCCAGCACCCCGAGCACTGAGCACCCAGCACCCTGAGTACTGAGCACCCTGGGTACTGAGCACGCAGCACCCTAAGTACTGAGCACCCTGAGTACTGAGCACACAGCACCCTGAGCACTGAGCACCCAGCACTCTGAGTACTGAGCACCCAGCACCCTGAGTACTGAGCACGCAGCACCCTGAGTACTGAGCACCCAGCACCCTGAGTACTGAGCACCGAGCACCCCGAGTACTGTGCACCCAGCACCCTGAGCACCCAGCACCCTGAGTACTGAGCACCCAGCACCCTGAGTACTGAGCACCCAGCACTCCGAGCACTGAGCACCCAGCACCCTGAGCACTGAGCACCCAGCACCCTGAGTACTGAGCAGCCAGCACCCCGAGCATTGAGCACCCAGCATCCTGAGTAATGAGCACCCAGCACCCTGAGTACTGAGCACTGAGCACCCTGAGCACTGAGCACCCAGCACCCTGAGCACTGAGCACCCTGAGGACTGAGCACCCAGCACCCTGAGTACTGAGCACCCAGCATCCTGAGTACTGAGCACCGATCACCCTGAGCACTGATCACCCAGCAACCCGAGCACTGAGCACCCAGCACCCTGAGTACTTAGCACCCAGCACCCTGAGCACTGAGCACCCAGCACCCTGAGTACTGAGCACCGAGCACCCTGAGTACTGAGCACCCAGCTCCCTGAATATTGAGCACCAGGGCACCCTGAGTACTGAGCACCGAGCACCCCGAGTACTGAGCACCCAGCACCCTGAGTACTGAGCACTAAGCACCCAGAGCGCTGAGCACCCAGCACCCCAAGCACGGAGCACCCAGGACCCCGAGCACTGCGTACTGAGCACCCAGCACCCTGATTACTGAGCACCGAGCTCCCGGAGCACTGAGCACCCAGCACCCCGAGCACTGAGCACCCAGCACCCTCAGCACTGAGCACAAAGCACCCCGAGCACTGAGCACCCAGCACCCTGAGTACTGAGCACCCTGAGGACTGAGCAACGATCACCCTGAGCACTGAGCACCCAGCACCCTGAGTACTGACCACCCAGCACCCTGAGTACTGAGCACCGAGCAACCCGAGCACTGAGCACATAGCACCCTGAGCACTGAGCACCCAGCACCCTTAGTACTGAGCACCCAGCACCCTGAGTACTGAGCACCCAGCACCCTGAGTACTGAGCACCCAGCACCCTGAGTACTGAGCACCCAGAACCCTGAGTACTGAGCACCCAGCACCCTGAGTACTGAGCACACAGCACCCTGAGTACTGAGCACCGAGCACCCCGAGTACTGAGCACCCAGCACCCCGAGCACTGAGCGCCCAGCACCCTGAGCACTGAGCACCCAGCACCCTGAGTACTGAGCACCCAGCACCCTGAGCACTGAGCACAAAGCACGCTCAGTACTGAGCACCCTGAGTACTGACCACCAAGGACCCTGAGCACTGAGCACCCAGCGCGCTGAGTACTGAGCGCTGAGCACCCTGAGTACTGAGCACCGAGCACCCTGAGTACTGAGCACCCAGCACCCTGAGCACTGAGCAGCCAGCACCCTGAGCACTGAGCACCCAGCACCCTGAGTACTGAGCACCCAGCACCCTGAGTACTGAGCACACAGCACCCTGAATACTGAGCACCGAGCACCCCGAGCACTGAGCACCCAGCACCCTGAGCACTGAGCACCCTGAGGACTGAGCACCCAGCACCCTGAGTACTGAGCACCCAGCATCCTGAGTACTGAGCACCGATCACCCTGAGCACTGAGCACCCAGCAACCCGAGCACTGAGCACCCAGCACCCTGAGTACTGAGCACCCTGAGTACTGAGCACCCAGCACCCCGAGCACTGAGCACCCAGCACCCTGAGTACTGAGCACCCTGAGTACTGAGCACGCAGCACCCTAAGTACTGAGCACCCTGAGTACTGAGCACCCAGCACCCTGAGCACTGAGCACCCAGCACCCTGAGTACTGAGCACCCAGCACCCTGAGCACTGAGCACCCAGCACCCTGAGTACTGAGCACCCAGCACCCTGAGTACTTAGCACCCAGCACGCTGAGCACTGAGCACCCAGCACCCTGAGTACTGAACACCGAGCACCCTGAGTACTGAGCACCCAGCACCCTGAGTTCTGAGCACCCAGCACCCTGAGTACTGAGCACCGAGCACCCCGAGTACTGTGCACCCAGCACCCTGAGCACCCAGCACCCTGAGTACTGAGCACCCAGCACCCTGAGTACTGAGCACCCAGCACCCTGAGTACTGAGCACCCAGCACTCTGAGCACTGAGCACCCAGCACCCTGAGTACTGAGCACCCAGCACCCCGCGCACTGAGCACCCAGCACCCTGAGTACTGAGCACCGAGCACCCTGAGCTCTGATCACCCAGCAACCCGAGCACTGAGCACCCAGCACCCTGAGTACTGAGCACCGAGCACCCTGAGTACTGAGCACCCAGCACCCTGAGTACTGAGCACTGAGCACCCTGAGTACTGAGCACCGAGCACCCCGAGAACTGAGCACCCGGCACCCTGAGTACTGAGCACTAAGCACCCAGAGCGCTGAGCACCCAGCACCCCAAGCACGGAGCACCCAGGACCCCGAGCACTGATTACTGAGCACCCACCACCCTGATTACTGAGCACCGAGCTCCCCGAGCACTGAGCACCCTGAGTACTGAGCACCCAGGACCCCAATCACAGAGCACCCAGCACCCTCAGCACTGAGCACCCAGCACCCCGAGCACTGAGCATCCAGCACCCTGAGTACTGAGCACCCTGAGGACTGAGCACCCAGCACCCTGAGTACTGAGCACCCAGCACCCTGAGTACTGAGCAGCGAGCAACCCGAGCACTGAGCACCCAGCACCCTGAGCACTGAGCACCCAGCACCCTGAGTACTGAGCACCCAGCACCCTGAGTACTGAGCACCCAGCACCCTGAGCACTGAGCACCCAGCACCCTGAGTACTGAGCACCCAGCACCCTGAGTACTGAGCACCGAGCACCCCGAGTACTGAGCACCCAGCAAACCGAGCACTGAGCGCCCAGCACCCTGAGCACTGAGCAATCATCACCCCAAGCACTGAGCACCCAGCACCCTGAGTACTGAGCACCCAGCACCAAGAGTCCTGAGCACCGAGCACCCCAAGCACTGAGCACCCAGCACCCTGAGTAATGAGCACCCAGCACCCCGAGTACTGAGCACCCAGCACCGTGAGTACTGAGCACCCAGCACCCTGAGTACTGAGCACCCAGCACCGTGAGCACTGAGCACAAAGCACGCTGAGTACTGAGCACTGAGCACCCTGAGTACTGAGCACCAAGGACCCTGAGCACTGAGCACCCAGCACGCTGAGTACTGAGCGCTGAGCACCCTGAGTACTGAGCACCCAGCACCCTGAGTACTGAGCACCCAGCACCCTGAGTACTGAGCACCCAGCACCCTGAGTACTGAGCACACAGCACCCTGAGTACTGAGCACCGAGCACCCCGAGTACTGAGCACCCAGCACCCCGAGCACTGAGCGCCCAGCACCCTGAGCACTGAGCACCCAGCACCCCAAGCACTGAGCACATGGCACCCTGAGTACTGAGTACTGAGCACCCTGAGTACTGAGCACCCAGCACCCTGAGCACTGAGCACCCAGCACCCTGAGTACTGAGCACCCAGCACCAAGAGTACTGAGCACCGAGCACCCCGCGCACTGAGCACCCAGCACCCTGAGTACTGAGCACCCAGCACCCTGAGCACTGAGCACAAAGCACGCTCAGTACTGAGCACCCTGAGTACTGACCACCAAGGACCCTGAGCACTGAGCACCCAGCGCGCTGAGTACTGAGCGCTGAGCACCCTGAGTACTGAGCACCGAGCACCCTGAGTACTGAGCACCCAGCACCCTGAGCACTGAGCAGCCAGCACCCTGAGCACTGAGCACCCAGCACCCTGAGTACTGAGCACCCAGCACCCTGAGTACTGAGCACTCAGCAACCTGAATACTGAGCACCGAGCACCCCGAGCACTGAGCACCCAGCACCCTGAGCACTGAGCACCCTGAGGACTGAGCACCCAGCACCCTGAGTACTGAGCACCCAGCATCCTGAGTACTGAGCACCGATCACCCTGAGCACTGAGCACCCAGCAACCCGAGCACTGTGCACCCAGCACCCTGAGTACTGAGCACCCTGAGTACTGAGCACCCAGCACCCCGAGCACTGAGCACCCAGCACCCTGAGTACTGAGCACCCTGAGTACTGAGCACGCAGCACCCTAAGTACTGAGCACCCTGAGTACTGAGCACCCAGCACCCTGAGCACTGAGCACCCAGCACCCTGAGTACTGAGCACCCAGCACCCTGAGCACTGAGCACCCAGCACCCTGAGTACTGAGCACCCAGCACCCTAAGTACTGAGCACCCTGAGTACTGAGCACCCAGCACCCTGAGCACTGAGCACGCAGCACCCTAAGTACTGAGCACCCTGAGTACTGAGCACCCAGCACCCTGAGCACTGAGCACCCAGCACCCTGAGTACTGAGCACCCAGCACCCTGAGCACTGAGCACCCAGCACCCTGAGTACTGAGCACCCAGCACCCTGAGTACTTAGCACCCAGCACGCTGAGCACTGAGCACCCAGCACCCTGAGTACTGAACACCGAGCACCCTGAGTACTGAGCACCCAGCACCCTGAGTTCTGAGCACCCAGCACCCTGAGTACTGAGCACCGAGCACCCCGAGTACTGTGCACCCAGCACCCTGAGCACCCAGCACCCTGAGTACTGAGCACCCAGCACCCTGAGTACTGAGCACCCAGCACCCTGAGTACTGAGCACCCAGCACTCTGAGCACTGAGCACCCAGCACCCTGAGTACTGAGCACCCAGCACCCCGCGCACTGAGCACCCAGCACCCTGAGTACTGAGCACCGAGCACCCTGAGCTCTGATCACCCAGCAACCCGAGCACTGAGCATCCAGCACCCTGAGTACTGAGCACCGAGCACCCTGAGTACTGAGCACCCAGCACCCTGAGTACTGAGCACCGAGCACCCTGAGTACTGAGCACCGAGCACCCCGAGAACTGAGCACCCGGCACCCTGAGTACTGAGCACTAAGCACCCAGAGCGCTGAGCACCCAGCACCCCAAGCACGGAGCACCCAGGACCCCGAGCACTGATTACTGAGCACCCACCACCCTGATTACTGAGCACCGAGCTCCCCGAGCACTGAGCACCCTGAGTACTGAGCACCCAGGACCCCAATCACAGAGCACCCAGCACCCTCAGCACTGAGCACCCAGCACCCCGATCACTGAGCATCCAGCACCCTGAGTACTGAGCACCCTGAGGACTGAGCACCCAGCACCCTGAGTACTGAGCACCCAGCACCCTGAGTACTGAGCAGCGAGCAACCCGAGCACTGAGCACCCAGCACCCTGAGCACTGAGCACCCAGCACCCTGAGTACTGAGCACCCAGCACCCTGAGTAATGAGCACCCAGCACCCTGAGCACTGAGCACCCAGCACCCTGAGTACTGAGCACCCAGCACCCTGAGTACTGAGCTCCCAGCACCCTGAGTACTGAGCACCCAGCACCCTGAGTACTGAGCACCCAGCACCCTGAGTACTGAGCACCGAGCACCCCGAGTACTGAGCACCCAGCAAACCGAGCACTGAGCGCCCAGCACCCTGAGCACTGAGCAATCATCACCCCAAGCACTGAGCACCCAGCACCCTGAGTACTGAGCACCCAGCACCAAGAGTCCTGAGCACCGAGCACCCCAAGCACTGAGCACCCAGCACCCTGAGTAATGAGCACCCAGCACCCCGAGTACTGAGCACCCAGCACCGTGAGTACTGAGCACCCAGCACCCTGAGTACTGAGCACCCAGCACCGTGAGCACTGAGCACAAAGCACGCTGAGTACTGAGCACTGAGCACCCTGAGTACTGAGCACCAAGGACCCTGAGCACTGAGCACCCAGCACGCTGAGTACAGAGCGCTGAGCACCCTGAGTACTGAGCACCCAGCACCCTGAGTACTGAGCACCCAGCACCCTGAGTACTGAGCACCCAGCACCCTGAGTACTGAGCACACAGCACCCTGAGCACTGAGCAGCCAGCACCCTGAGCACTGAGCACCCAGCACCCTGAGTACTGAGCACCCAGCACCCTGAGTACTGAGCACCCAGCACCCTGAGTACTGAGCACACAGCACCCTGAATACTGAGCACCGAGCACCCCGAGCACTGAGCACCCAGCACCCTGAGCACTGAGCACCCTGAGGACTGAGCACCCAGCACCCTGAGTACTGAGCACCCAGCATCCTGAGTACTGAGCACCGATCACCCTGAGCACTGAGCACCCAGCAACCCGAGCACTGTGCACCCAGCACCCTGAGTACTGAGCACCCTGAGTACTGAGCACCCAGCACCCCGAGCACTGAGCACCCAGCACCCTGAGTACTGAGCACCCTGAGTACTGAGCACGCAGCACCCTAAGTACTGAGCACCCTGAGTACTGAGCACCCAGCACCCTGAGCACTGAGCACCCAGCACCCTGAGTACTGAGCACCCAGCACCCTGAGCACTGAGCACCCAGCACCCTGAGTACTGAGCACCCAGCACCCTGAGTACTTAGCACCCAGCACGCTGAGCACTGAGCACCCAGCACCCTGAGTACTGAGCACCGAGCACCCTGAATACTGAGCACCGAGCACCCTGAGTACTGAGCACCCAGCACCCTGAGCACTGAGCAGCCAGCACCCTGAGCACTGAGCACCCAGCACCCTGAGCACTGAGCACCCAGCACCCTGAGTACTGAGCACCCAGCACCCTGAGTACTGAGCACTCAGCACCCTGAATACTGAGCACCGAGCACCCCGAGCACTGAGCACCCAGCACCCTGTGCACTGAGCACCCTGTGGACTGAGCACCCAGCACCCTGAGTACTGAGCACCCAGCATCCTGAGTACTGAGCACCGATCACCCTGAGCACTGAGCACCCAGCAACCCGAGCACTGAGCACCCAGTACCCTGAGTACTGAGCACCCTGAGTACTGAGCACCCAGCACCCCGAGCACTGAGCACCCAGCAACCTGAGTACTGAGCACCCTGGGTACTGAGCACGCAGCACCCTAAGTACTGAGCACCCTGAGTACTGAGCACACAGCACCCTGAGCACTGAGCACCCAACACCCTGAGTACTGAGCACCCAGCACCCTGAGTACTGAGCACGCAGCACCCTGAGTACTGAGCACCCAGCACCCTGAGTACTGAGCACCGAGCACCCCGAGTACTGTGCTCCCAGCACCCTGAGCACCCAGCACCCTGAGTACTGAGCACCCAGCACCCTGAGTACTGAGCACCCAGCACTCCGAGCACTGAGCACCCAGCACCCTGAGCACTGAGCACCCAGCACCCTGAGTACTGAGCACCCAGCACCCCGAGCACTGAGCACCCAGCATCCTGAGTAATGAGCACCCAGCACCCTGAGTACTGAGCACTGAGCACCCTGAGCACTGAGCACCCAGCACCCTGAGCACTGAGCACCCTGAGGACTGAGCACCCAGCACCCTGAGTACTGAGCACCCAGCATCCTGAGTACTGAGCACCGATCACCCTGAGCACTGATCACCCAGCAACCCGAGCACTGAGCACCCAGCACCCTGAGTACTTAGCACCCAGCACCCTGAGCACTGAGCACCCAGCACCCTGAGTACTGAGCACCGAGCACCCTGAGTACTGAGCACCCAGCTCCCTGAATATTGAGCACCAGGGCACTCTGAGTACTGAGCACCGAGCACCCCGAGTACTGAGCACCCAGCACCCTGAGTACTGAGCACTAAGCACCCAGAGCGCTGAGCACCCAGCACCCCAAGCACGGAGCACCCAGGACCCCGAGCACTGCGTACTGAGCACCCAGCACCCTGATTACTGAGCACCGAGCTCCCGGAGCACTGAGCACCCAGCACCCCGAGCACTGAGCACCCAGCACCCTCAGCACTGAGCACCCAGCACCCCGAGCACTGAGCACCCAGCACCCTGAGTACTGAGCACACAGCACCCTGAGGACTGAGCAACGATCACCCTGAGCACTGAGCACCCAGCACCCTGAGTACTGACCACCCAGCACCCTGAGTACTGAGCACCGAGCAACCCGAGCACTGAGCACATAGCACCCTGAGCACTGAGAACCCAGCACCCTTAGTACTGAGCACCCAGCACCCTGAGTACTGAGCACCCAGCACCCTGAGTACTGAGCACCCAGCACCCTGAGTACTGAGCACCCAGAACCCTGAGTACTGAGCACCCAGCACCCTGAGTACTGAGCACACAGCACCCTGAGTACTGAGCACCGAGCACCCCGAGTACTGAGCACCCAGCACCCCGAGCACTGAGCGCCCAGCACCCTGAGCACTGAGCACCCAGCACCCTGAGTACTGAGCACCCAGCACCCTGAGCACTGAGCACAAAGCACGCTCAGTACTGAGCACCCTGAGTACTGACCACCAAGGACCCTGAGCACTGAGCACCCAGCGCGCTGAGTACTGAGCGCTGAGCACCCTGAGTACTGAGCACCGAGCACCCTGAGTACTGAGCACCCAGCACCCTGAGCACTGAGCAGCCAGCACCCTGAGCACTGAGCACCCAGCACCCTGAGTACTGAGCACCCAGCACCCTGAGTACTGAGCACTCAGCACCCTGAATACTGAGCACCGAGCACCCCGAGCACTGAGCTCCCAGCACCCTGAGCACTGAGCACCCTGAGGACTGAGCACCCAGCACCCTGAGTACTGAGCACCCAGCATCCTGAGTACTGAGCACCGATCACCCTGAGCACTGAGCACCCAGCAACCCGAGCACTGAGCACCCAGCACCCTGAGTACTGAGCACCCTGAGTACTGAGCACCCAGCACCCCGAGCACTGAGCACCCAGCACCCTGAGTACTGAGCACCCTGAGTACTGAGCACGCAGCACCCTAAGTACTGAGCACCCTGAGTACTGAGCACCCAGCACCCTGAGCACTGAGCACCCAGCACCCTGAGTACTGAGCACCCAGCACCCTGAGCACTGAGCACCCAGCACCCTGAGTACTGAGCACCCAGCACCCTGAGTACTTAGCACCCAGCACGCTGAGCACTGAGCACCCAGCACCCTGAGTACTGAACACCGAGCACCCTGAGTACTGAGCACCCAGCACCCTGAGTTCTGAGCACCCAGCACCCTGAGTACTGAGCACCGAGCACCCCGAGTACTGTGCACCCAGCACCGTGAGCACCCAGCACCCTGAGTACTGAGCACCCAGCACCCTGAGTACTGAGCACCCAGCACCCTGAGTACTGAGCACCCAGCACTCTGAGCACTGAGCACCCAGCACCCTGAGCACTGAGCACCCAGCACCCTGAGTACTGAGCACCCAGCACCCCGCGCACTGAGCACCCAGCACCCTGAGTAATGAGCACCCAGCACCCTGAGTACTGAGCACTGAGCACCCTGAGCACTGAGCACCCAGCACCCTGAGCACTGAGCACCCTGAGGACTGAGCACCCAGCACCCTGAGTACTGAGCACACAGCATCCTGAGTACTTAGCACCGATCACCCTGAGCTCTGATCACCCAGCAACCCGAGCACTGAGCACCCAGCACCCTGAGTACTGAGCACCGAGCACCCTGAGTACTGAGCACCCAGCACCCTGAGTACTGAGCACCGAGCACCCTGAGTACTGAGCACCGAGCACCCCGAGAACTGAGCACCCGGCACCCTGAGTACTGAGCACTAAGCACCCAGAGCGCTGAGCACCCAGCACCCCAAGCACGGAGCACCCAGGACCCCGAGCACTGATTACTGAGCACCCACCACCCTGATTACTGAGCACCGAGCTCCCCGAGCACTGAGCACCCTGAGTACTGAGCACCCAGGACCCCAATCACAGAGCACCCAGCACCCTCAGCACTGAGCACCCAGCACCCCGAGCACTGAGCATCCAGCACCCTGAGTACTGAGCACCCTGAGGACTGAGCACCCAGCACCCTGAGTACTGAGCACCCAGCACCCTGAGTACTGAGCAGCGAGCAACCCGAGCACTGAGCACCCAGCACCCTGAGCACTGAGCACCCAGCACCCTGAGTACTGAGCACCCAGCACCCTGAGTACTGAGCACCCAGCACCCTGAGCACTGAGCACCCAGCACCCTGAGTACTGAGCACCCAGCACCCTGAGTACTGAGCTCCCAGCACCCTGAGTACTGAGCACCCAGCACCCTGAGTACTGAGCACCCAGCACCCTGAGTACTGAGCACCGAGCACCCCGAGTACTGAGCACCCAGCAAACCGAGCACTGAGTGCCCAGCACCCTGAGCACTGAGCACCCAGCACCCCAAGCACTGAGCACCCAGCACCCTGAGTACTGAGCACCCAGCACCAAGAGTCCTGAGCACCGAGCACCCCAAGCACTGAGCACCCAGCACCCTGAGTAATGAGCACCCAGCACCCCGAGTACTGAGCACCCAGCACCGTGAGTACTGAGCACCCAGCACCCTGAGTACTGAGCACCCAGCACCGTGAGCACTGAGCACAAAGCACGCTGAGTACTGAGCACTGAGCACCCTGAGTACTGAGCACCAAGGACCCTGAGCACTGAGCACCCAGCACGCTGAGTACTGAGCGCTGAGCACCCTGAGTACTGAGCACCGAGCACCCTGAGTACTGAGCACCCAGCACCCTGAGCACTGAGCAGCCAGCACCCTGAGCACTGAGCACCCAGCACCCCGAGCACTGAGCACCCAGCACCCTGAGTACTGAGCACCCAGCACCCTGAGTACTGAGCACTCAGCACCCTGAGTACTGAGCACCGAGCACCCCGAGCACTGAGCACCCAGCACCCTCAGCACTGAGCACCCTGAGGACTGAGCACCCAGCACCCTGAGTACTGAGCACCCAGCATCGTGAGTACTGAGCACCGATCACCCTGAACACTGAGCACCCAGCAACCCGACCACTGAGCACCCAGCACCCTGAGTACTGAGCACCCTGAGTACTGAGCACCCAGCACCCCGAGCACTGAGCACCCAGCACCCTGAGTACTGAGCACCCTGAGTACTGAGCACCCAGCACCCTGAGTACTGAGCACCCTGAGTACTGAGCACCCAGCACCCTGAGCACTGAGCACCCAGCACCCTGAGTACTGAGCACCCAGCACCCTGAGCACTGAGCACCCAGCACCCTGAGTACTGAGCACCCAGCACCCTGAGTACTTAGCACCCAGCACCCTGAGCACTGAGCACCCAGCACCCTGAGTACTGAGCACCGAGCACCCTGAGTACTGAGCACCCAGCATCCTGAGTACTGAGCACCCAGCACCCTGAGTACTGAGCACCGAGCACCCCTAGTACTGAGCACCCAGCACCCTGAGAACTGAGCACACAGCACCCTGAGTACTGAGTACCCAGCACCCTGAGTACTGAGCACCCACCACCCCGAGCACTGAGCACCCTGAGTACTGAGCACTAAGCACCCAGAGCGCTGAGCACCCAGCACCCCTAGCACGGAGCACCCAGGACCCCGAGCACTGAGTACTGAGCACCCAGCACCCTGAGTACTGAGCACCGAGCTCCCCGAGCACTGAGCACCCAGCACCCTCAGCACTGAGCACCCAGCACCCCGAGCACTGAGCACAAAGCACCCTGAGTACTGAGTACTGAGCACCCTGAGGACTGAGCACCGATCACCCTGAGCCCTGAGCACCCAGCACCCTGAGTACTGAGCCCCCAGCACCCTGAGTACTGAGCACTGAGCACTCCGAGCACTGAGCACCCAGCACCCTGAGTACTGAGCACCCAGCACCCTGAGTACTGAGCACCCAGCACCCTGAGTACTGAGCACACAGCACCCTGAGCACTGAGCCCAAAGCACCCTGAGTACTGAGCACCCAGCACCCTGATCACAGAGCACCCAGCACCCTCAGCACCGAGCACCCAGCACCCCGAGCACTGAGCACCCAGCACCCTGAGTACTGAGCACCCTGAGTACTGAGCACCCAGCACCCTGAGTACTGAGCACCAAGCACCCTGAGCACTGAGCACCCAGCACCAAGAGTACTGAGCACCGAGCATCCTGAGCAATGAGCACCGAGCACCCCGAGCACTGAGCACCCAGCACCCTGAGTACTGAGCACCCAGCACCAAGAGTACTGAGCACCGAGCATCCTGAGCAATGAGCACCGAGCACCCCGAGCACTGAGCACCCAGCACCCTGAGTACTGAGCACCCAGCACCAAGAGTACTGAGCACCGAGCACCCCGAGCACTGAGCACCCAGCACCCTGAGTACTGAGCACCCAGCACCGTGAGTACTGAGCACCCAGCACCCTGAGTACTGAGCACCCAGCACCCTGAGCACTGAGCACAAAGCACGCTGAGTACTGAGCAATGAGCACCCTGAGTACTGAGCACCAAGGACACTGAGCACTGAGCCCCCAGCACCCTGAGCACTGAGCACCCAGCACCCTGAGTACTGAGCACCCAGCACCCTGAGTACTGAGCACCCAGCACCCTGAGTACTGAGCACCCAGCACCCAGAGTACTGAGCACCCAGCACCCTGAGTACTGAGCACCGAGCACCCTGAGTACTGAGCACCCAGCACCCCGAGCACTGAGCGCCCAGCACCCTGAGCACTGAGCACCCAGCACCCCAAGCACTGAGCACAAGGCACCCGGAGTACTGAGTACTGAGCACCCTGAGTACTGAGCACCCAGCACCCTGAGCACTGAGCACCCAGCACCCTGAGTACTGAGCACCGAGCACTCTGAGCACTGAGCACCCAGCACCCTGAGTACTGAGCACCCAGCACCAAGAGTACTGAGCACCGAGCATCCTGAGCACTGAGCACCGAGCACCCCGAGCACTGAGCACCCAGCACCCTGAGTACTGAGCACCCAGCACCAAGAGTACTGAGCACCGAGCACCCCGAGCACTGAGCACCCAGCACCCTGATTACTGAGCACCCAGCACCCTGAGCACTGAGCACAAAGCACGCTGAGTACTGAGCACCGAGCACCCTGAGTACTGAGCACCAAGGACCCTGAGCACTGAGCACCCAGCACGCTGAGTACTGAGCGCTGAGCACCCTGAGTACTGAGCACCGAGCACCCTGAGTACTGAGCACCCAGCACCCTGAGCACTGAGCAGCCAGCACCCTGAGCACTGAACACCCAGCACCCCGAGCACTGAGCACCCAGCACCCTGAGTACTGAGCACCCAGCACCCTGAGTACTGAGCACTCAGCACCCTGAGTACTGAGCACCGAGCACCCCGAGCACTGAGCACCCAGCACCCTCAGCACTGAGCACCCTGAGGACTGAGCACCCAGCACCCTGAGTACTGAGCACCGAGCACCCCTAGTACTGAGCACCCAGCACCCTGAGCACTGAGCACCCAGCACCCTGAGTACTGAGCACCCACCACCCTGAGTACTGAGCACCCAACACCCCGAGCACTGAGCACCCTGAGTACTGAGCACTAAGCACCCAGAGCGCTGAGCAACCAGCACCCCAAGCACGGAGCACCCAGGACCCCGAGCACTGAGTACTGAGCACCCAGCACCCTGAGTACTGAGCACCGAGCTCCCCGAGCACTGAGCACCCTGAGTACTGAGCACCCAGCACCCCGATCACAGAGCACCCAGCACCCTCAGCACTGAGCACCCAGCACCCCGAGCACTGAGCACCCAGCACCCTGAGTACTGAGCACCCTGAGGACTGAGCACCGATCACCCTGAGCACTGAGCACCCAGCACCCTGAGTACTGAGCACCCAGCACCCTGAGTACTGAGCACCGAGCACCCTGAGTACTGAGCACCCAGCACCCTGAGCACTGAGTACCCAGCACCCTGAGTACTGAGCACCCAGCACCAAGAGTACTGAGCACCGAGCACCCCGCGCACTGAGCACCCAGCACCCTGAGTACTGAGCACCCAGCACCCTGAGCACTGAGCACAAAGCACGCTCAGTACTGAGCACCCTGAGTACTGACCACCAAGGACCCTGAGCACTGAGCACCCAGCGCGCTGAGTACTGAGCGCTGAGCACCCTGAGTACTGAGCATCGAGCACCCTGAGTACTGAGCACCTAGCACCCTGAGCACTGAGCAGCCAGCACCCTGAGTACTGAGCACCCAGCATCCTGAGTACTGAGCACCGATCACCCTGAGCACTGAGCACCCAGCAACCCGAGCACTGAGCACCCAGCACCCTGAGTACTGAGCACCCTGAGTACTGAGCACCCAGCACCCTGAGCACTGAGCACCCAGCACCCTGAGTACTGAGCACCCAGCACCCTGAGTACTGAGCACCCAGCACCCTGAGCACCGAGCACCCAGCACCCTGAGTACTGAGCACCCAGCACCCTGATCACAGAGCACCCAGCACCCTCAGCACCGAGCACCCAGCACCCCGAGCACTGAGCACCCAGCACCCTGAGTACTGAGCACCCTGAGTACTGAGCACCCAGCAACCTGAGTACTGAGCACCAAGCACCCTGAGCACTGAGCACCCAGCACCCTGAGTACTAGGCACCCAGCACCAAGAGTACTGAGCACCGAGCATCCTGAGCAATGAGCACCGAGCACCCCGAGCACTGAGCACGCAGCACCCTGAGTACTGAGCACCCAGCAACAAGAGTACTGAGCACTGAGCACCCCGAGCACTGAGCACCCAGCACCCTGAGTACTGAGCACCCAGCACCGTGAGTACTGAGCACCCATCACCCTGAGTACTGTGCACCCAGCACCGTGAGCACTGAGCACAAAGCACGCTGAGTACTGAGCAATGAGCAACCTGAGTACTGAGCACCAAGGACCCTGAGCACTGAGCCCCCAGCACCCTGAGCACTGAGCACCCAGCACCCTGAGTACTGAGCACCCAGCACCCTGAGTACTGAGCACCCAGCACCCAGAGTACTGAGCACCCAGCACCCTGAGTACTGAGCACCGAGCACCCTGAGTACTGAGCACTCAGCACCCCGAGCACTGAGCGCCCAGCACCCTGAGCACTGAGCACCCAGCACCACAAGCACTGAGCACAAGGCACCCTGAGTACTGATTACTGAGCACCCTGAGTACTGAGCACCCAGCACCCTGAGCACTGAGCACCCAGCACCCTGAGTACTGAGCACCGAGCACTCTGAGCACTGAGCACCCAGCACCCTGAGTACTGAGCACCCAGTACCAAGAGTACTGAGTACCGAGCATCCTGAGCACTGAGCACCGAGCACCCCGAGCACTGAGCACCCAGCACCCTGAGTACTGAGCACAAAGCACCAAGAGTACTGAGCACCGAGCACCCCGAGCACTGAGCACCCAGCACCCTGAGTAATGAGCACCCAGCACCGTGAATACTGAGCACCCAGCACCCTGAGTACTGAGCACCCAGCACCCTGAGCACTGAGCACAAAGCACGCTGAGTACTGAGCACCCAGCACCCTGAGCACTGAGCACCCAGCACCCTGAGTACTGAGCACCCAGCACCAAGAGTACTGAGCACCGAGCACCCCGCGCACTGAGCACCCAGCACCCTGAGTACTGAGCACCCTGCACCCTGAGCACTGAGCACAAAGCACGCTCAGTACTGAGCACCCTGAGTACTGACCACCAAGGACCCTGAGCACTGAGCACCCAGCGCGCTGAGTACTGAGCGCTGAGCACCCTGAGTACTGAGCATCGAGCACCCTGAGTACTGAGCACCCAGCACCCTGAGCACTGAGCAGCCAGCACCCTGAGCACTGAGCACCCAGCACCCTGAGCACTGAGCACCCAGCACCCTGAGTACTGAGCACTCAGCACCCTGAATACTGAGCACCGAGCACCCCGAGCACTGAGCACCCAGCACCCTGAGCACTGAGCACCCTGAGGACTGAGCACCCAGCACCCTGAGTACTGAGCACCCAGCATCCTGAGTACTGAGCACCGATCACCCTGAGCACTGAGCACCCAGCAACCCGAGCACTGAACACCCAGCACCCCGAGCACTGAGCACCCAGCACCCTGAGTACTTAGCACCCAGCACCCTGAGCACTGAGCACCCAGCACCCTGAGTACTGAGCACCGAGCACCCTGAGTACTGAGCACCCAGCATCCTGAGTAGTGAGCACCCAGCACCCTGAGTACTGAGCACCGAGCACCCCTAGTACTGAGCACCCAGCACCCTGAGAACTGAGCACACAGCACCCTGAGTACTGAGTACCCAGCACCCTGAGTACTGAGCACCCACCACCCCGAGCACTGAGCACCCTGAGTACTGAGCACTAAGCACCCAGAGCGCTGAGCACCCAGCACCCCTAGCACGGAGCACCCAGGACCCCGAGCACTGAGTACTGAGCACCCAGCACCCTGAGTACTGAGCACCGAGCTCCCCGAGCACTGAGCACCCAGCACCCTCAGCACTGAGCACCCAGCACCCCGAGCACTGAGCACAAAGCACCCTGAGTACTGAGTACTGAGCACCCTGAGGACTGAGCACCGATCACCCTGAGCCCTGAGCACCCAGCACCCTGAGTACTGAGCCCCCAGCACCCTGAGTACTGAGCACTGAGCACTCCGAGCACTGAGCACCCAGCACCCTGAGTACTGAGCACCCAGCACCCTGAGTACTGAGCACCCAGCACCCTGAGTACTGAGCACACAGCACCCTGAGCACTGAGCCCAAAGCACCCTGAGTACTGAGCACCCAGCACCCTGATCACAGAGCACCCAGCACCCTCAGCACCGAGCACCCAGCACCCCGAGCACTGAGCACCCAGCACCCTGAGTACTGAGCACCCTGAGTACTGAGCACCCAGCACCCTGAGTACTGAGCACCAAGCACCCTGAGCACTGAGCACCCAGCACCAAGAGTACTGAGCACCGAGCATCCTGAGCAATGAGCACCGAGCACCCCGAGCACTGAGCACCCAGCACCCTGAGTACTGAGCACCCAGCACCAAGAGTACTGAGCACCGAGCATCCTGAGCAATGAGCACCGAGCACCCCGAGCACTGAGCACCCAGCACCCTGAGTACTGAGCACCCAGCACCAAGAGTACTGAGCACCGAGCACCCCGAGCACTGAGCACCCAGCACCCTGAGTACTGAGCACCCAGCACCGTGAGTACTGAGCACCCAGCACCCTGAGTACTGAGCACCCAGCACCCTGAGCACTGAGCACAAAGCACGCTGAGTACTGAGCAATGAGCACCCTGAGTACTGAGCACCAAGGACACTGAGCACTGAGCCCCCAGCACCCTGAGCACTGAGCACCCAGCACCCTGAGTACTGAGCACCCAGCACCCTGAGTACTGAGCACCCAGCACCCTGAGTACTGAGCACCCAGCACCCAGAGTACTGAGCACCCAGCACCCTGAGTACTGAGCACCGAGCACCCTGAGTACTGAGCACCCAGCACCCCGAGCACTGAGCGCCCAGCACCCTGAGCACTGAGCACCCAGCACCCCAAGCACTGAGCACAAGGCACCCGGAGTACTGAGTACTGAGCACCCTGAGTACTGAGCACCCAGCACCCTGAGCACTGAGCACCCAGCACCCTGAGTACTGAGCACCGAGCACTCTGAGCACTGAGCACCCAGCACCCTGAGTACTGAGCACCCAGCACCAAGAGTACTGAGCACCGAGCATCCTGAGCACTGAGCACCGAGCACCCCGAGCACTGAGCACCCAGCACCCTGAGTACTGAGCACCCAGCACCAAGAGTACTGAGCACCGAGCACCCCGAGCACTGAGCACCCAGCACCCTGATTACTGAGCACCCAGCACCCTGAGCACTGAGCACAAAGCACGCTGAGTACTGAGCACCGAGCACCCTGAGTACTGAGCACCAAGGACCCTGAGCACTGAGCACCCAGCACGCTGAGTACTGAGCGCTGAGCACCCTGAGTACTGAGCACCGAGCACCCTGAGTACTGAGCACCCAGCACCCTGAGCACTGAGCAGCCAGCACCCTGAGCACTGAACACCCAGCACCCCGAGCACTGAGCACCCAGCACCCTGAGTACTGAGCACCCAGCACCCTGAGTACTGAGCACTCAGCACCCTGAGTACTGAGCACCGAGCACCCCGAGCACTGAGCACCCAGCACCCTCAGCACTGAGCACCCTGAGGACTGAGCACCCAGCACCCTGAGTACTGAGCACCGAGCACCCCTAGTACTGAGCACCCAGCACCCTGAGCACTGAGCACCCAGCACCCTGAGTACTGAGCACCCACCACCCTGAGTACTGAGCACCCAACACCCCGAGCACTGAGCACCCTGAGTACTGAGCACTAAGCACCCAGAGCGCTGAGCAACCAGCACCCCAAGCACGGAGCACCCAGGACCCCGAGCACTGAGTACTGAGCACCCAGCACCCTGAGTACTGAGCACCGAGCTCCCCGAGCACTGAGCACCCTGAGTACTGAGCACCCAGCACCCCGATCACAGAGCACCCAGCACCCTCAGCACTGAGCACCCAGCACCCCGAGCACTGAGCACCCAGCACCCTGAGTACTGAGCACCCTGAGGACTGAGCACCGATCACCCTGAGCACTGAGCACCCAGCACCCTGAGTACTGAGCACCCAGCACCCTGAGTACTGAGCACCGAGCACCCTGAGTACTGAGCACCCAGCACCCTGAGCACTGAGTACCCAGCACCCTGAGTACTGAGCACCCAGCACCAAGAGTACTGAGCACCGAGCACCCCGCGCACTGAGCACCCAGCACCCTGAGTACTGAGCACCCAGCACCCTGAGCACTGAGCACAAAGCACGCTCAGTACTGAGCACCCTGAGTACTGACCACCAAGGACCCTGAGCACTGAGCACCCAGCGCGCTGAGTACTGAGCGCTGAGCACCCTGAGTACTGAGCATCGAGCACCCTGAGTACTGAGCACCTAGCACCCTGAGCACTGAGCAGCCAGCACCCTGAGTACTGAGCACCCAGCATCCTGAGTACTGAGCACCGATCACCCTGAGCACTGAGCACCCAGCAACCCGAGCACTGAGCACCCAGCACCCTGAGTACTGAGCACCCTGAGTACTGAGCACCCAGCACCCTGAGCACTGAGCACCCAGCACCCTGAGTACTGAGCACCCAGCACCCTGAGTACTGAGCACCCAGCACCCTGAGCACCGAGCACCCAGCACCCTGAGTACTGAGCACCCAGCACCCTGATCACAGAGCACCCAGCACCCTCAGCACCGAGCACCCAGCACCCCGAGCACTGAGCACCCAGCACCCTGAGTACTGAGCACCCTGAGTACTGAGCACCCAGCAACCTGAGTACTGAGCACCAAGCACCCTGAGCACTGAGCACCCAGCACCCTGAGTACTGAGCACCCAGCACCAAGAGTACTGAGCACCGAGCATCCTGAGCAATGAGCACCGAGCACCCCGAGCACTGAGCACCCAGCACCCTGAGTACTGAGCACCCAGCAACAAGAGTACTGAGCACCGAGCACCCCGAGCACTGAGCACCCAGCACCCTGAGTACTGAGCACCCAGCACCGTGAGTACTGAGCACCCAGCACCCTGAGTACTGTGCACCCAGCACCGTGAGCACTGAGCACAAAGCACGCTGAGTACTGAGCAATGAGCAACCTGAGTACTGAGCACCAAGGACCCTGAGCACTGAGCTCCCAGCACCCTGAGCACTGAGCACCCAGCACCCTGAGTACTGAGCACCCAGCACCCTGAGTACTGAGCACCCAGCACCCAGAGTACTGAGCACCCAGCACCCTGAGTACTGAGCACCGAGCACCCTGAGTACTGAGCACTCAGCACCCCGAGCACTGAGCGCCCAGCACCCTGAGCACTGAGCACCCAGCACCCCAAGCACTGAGCACAAGGCACCCTGAGTACTGATTACTGAGCACCCTGAGTACTGAGCACCCAGCACCCTGAGCACTGAGCACCCAGCACCCTGAGTACTGAGCACCGAGCACTCTGAGCACTGAGCACCCAGCACCCTGAGTACTGAGCACCCAGTACCAAGAGTACTGAGTACCGAGCATCCTGAGCACTGAGCACCGAGCACCCCGAGCACTGAGCACCCAGCACCCTGAGTACTGAGCACAAAGCACCAAGAGTACTGAGCACCGAGCACAACGAGCACTGAGCACCCAGCACCCTGAGTAATGAGCACCCAGCACCGTGAATACTGAGCACCCAGCACCCTGAGTACTGAGCACCCAGCACCCTGAGCACTGAGCACAAAGCACGCTGAGTACTGAGCACCCAGCACCCTGAGCACTGAGCACCCAGCACCCTGAGAACTGAGCACCCAGCACCAAGAGTACTGAGCACCGAGCACCCCGCGCACTGAGCACCCAGCACCCTGAGTACTGAGCACCCAGCACCCTGAGCACTGAGCACAAAGCACGCTCAGTACTGAGCACCCTGAGTACTGACCACCAAGGACCCTGAGCACTGAGCACCCAGCGCGCTGAGTAATGAGCGCTGAGCACCCTGAGTACTGAGCATCGAGCACCCTGAGTACTGAGCACCCAGCACCCTGAGCACTGAGCAGCCAGCACCCTGAGCACTGAGCACCCAGCACCCTGAGCACTGAGCACCCAGCACCCTGAGTACTGAGCACTCAGCACCCTGAATACTGAGCACCGAGCACCCCGAGCACTGAGCACCCAGCACCCTGAGCACTGAGCACCCTGAGGACTGAGCACCCAGCACCCTGAGTACTGAGCACCCAGCATCCTGAGTACTGAGCACCGATCACCCTGAGCACTGAGCACCCAGCAACCCGAGCACTGAGCACCCAGCACCCTGAGTACTGAGCACCCTGAGTACTGAGCACGCAGCACCCTAAGTACTGAGCACCCTGAGTACTGAGCACCCAGCACCCTGAGCACTGAGCACCCAGCACCCTGAGTACTGAGCACCCAGCACCCTGAGCACTGAGCACCCAGGACCCTGAGTACTGAGCACCCAGCACCCTGAGTACTTAGCACCCAGCACGCTGAGCACCGAGCACCCAGCACCCTGAGTACTGAGCACCGAGCACCCTGAGTACTGAGCACCCAGCACCCTGAGTACTGAGCACCCAGCACCCTGAGTACTGAGCACCGAGCACCCCGAGTACTGTGCACCCAGCACCCTGAACACCCAGCACCCTGAGTACTGAGCACCCAGCACCCTGAGTACTGAGCCCCCAGCACCCTGATTACTGAGCACCCAGCACTCCGAGCACTGAGCACCCAGCACCCTGAGCACTGAGCACCCAGCACCCTGAGTACTGAGCACCCAGCACCCCGAGCACTGAGCACCCAGCACCCTGAGTAATGAGCACCCAGCACCCTGAGTACTGAGCACTGAGCACCCTGAGCACTGAGCACCCAGCACCCTGAGCACTGAACACCCTGAGGACTGAGCACCCAGCACCCTGAGTACTGAGCACCCAGCACCCTGAGTACTGAGCACCCAGCACCCTGAGTACTGAGCACCGAGCACCCTGAGTACTGAGCACCGAGCACCCCGAGAACTGAGCACCCAGCACCCTGAGTACTGAGCACTAATCACCCAGAGCGCTGAGCACCCAGCACCCCAAGCACGGAGCACCCAGGACCCCGAGCACTGATTACTGAGCACCCACCACCCTGATTACTGAGCACCGAGCTCCCCGAGCACTGAGCACCCTGAGTACTGAGCACCCAGGACCCCAATCACAGAGCACCCAGCACCCTCAGCACTGAGCACCCAGCACCCCGAGCACTGAGCATCCAGCACCCTGAGTACTGAGCACCCTGAGGACTGAGCACCGATCACCCTGAGCACTGAGCACCCAGCACCCTGAGTACTGAGCACCCAGCACCCTGAGTACTGAGCAACGAGCAAACCGAGCACTGAGCACCCAGCACCCTGAGCACTGAGCACCCAGCACCCTGAGTACTGAGCACCCAGCACCCTGAGTACTGAGCACCCAGCACCCTGAGCACTGAGCACCCAGCACCCTGAGTACTGAGCACACAGCACCCTGAGTACTGAGCACCCAGCACCCTGAGTACTGAGCACACAGCACCCTGAGTACTGAGCACCCAGCACCCTGAGTACTGAGCACCGAGCACCCCGAGTACTGAGCACCCAGCACCCCGAGCACTGAGCGCCCAGCACCCTGAGCACTGAGCACCCAGCACCCCAAGCACTGAGCACCCAGCACCCTGAGTACTGAGCACCCAGCACCAAGAGTCCTGAGCACCGAGCACCCCAAGCACTGAGCACCCAGCACCCTGAGTAATGAGCACCCAGCAGCCCGAGTACTGAGCACCCAGCACCGTGAGTACTGAGCACCCAGCACCCTGAGTACTGAGCACCCAGCACCGTGAGCACTGAGCACAAAGCACGCTGAGTACTGAGCACTGAGCACCCTGAGTACTGAGCACCAAGGACCCTGAGCACTGAGCACCCAGCACGCTGAGTACTGAGCGCTGAGCACCCTGAGTACTGAGCACCGAGCACCCTGAGTACTGAGCACCGAGCACCCCTAGTACTGAGCACCCAGCACCCTGAGCACTGAGCACCCAGCACCCTGAGTACTGAGCACCCACCACCCTGAGTACTGAGCACCCACCACCCCGAGCACTGAGCACCCTGAGTACTGAGCACTAAGCACCCAGAGCGCTGAGCACCCAGCACCCCAAGCACGGAGCACCCAGGACCCCGAGCACTGAGTACTGAGCACCCAGCACCCTGAGTCCTGAGCACCGAGCTCCCCGAGCACTGAGCACCCTGAGTACTGAGCACCCAGCACCCCGATCACAGAGCACCCAGCACCCTCAGCACTGAGCACCCAGCACCCCGAGCACTGAGCACCCAGCACCCTGAGTACTGAGCACCCTGAGGACTGAGCACCGATCACCCTGAGCACTGAGCACCCAGCACCCTGAGTACTGAGCACCCAGCACCCTGAGTACTGAGCACCGAGCACTCCGAGCACTGAGCACCCTTCACCCTGAGCACTGAGCACCCAGCACCCTGAGTACTGAGCACCCAGCACCCTGAGTACTGAGCACCCAGCACCCTGAGCACTGAGCACCCAGCACCCTGAGTACTGAGCACCCAGCACCCTGATCACAGAGCACCCAGCACCCTCAGCACCGAGCACCCAGCACCCCGAGCACAGAGCACCCAGCACCCTGAGTACTGAGCACCCTGAGTACTGAGCACCCAGCACCCTGAGTACTGAGCACCAAGCACCCTGAGCACTGAGCACCCAGCACCCTGAGTACTGAGCACACAGCACCAAGAGTACTGAGCACCGAGCATCCTGAGCAATGAGCACCGAACACCCCGAGCACTGAGCACCCAGCACCCTGAGTACTGAGCACCCAGCACCAAGAGTACTGAGCACCGAGCACCCCGAGCACTGAGCACCCAGCACCCTGAGTACTGAGCACCCAGCACCGTGAGTACTGAGCACCCAGCACCCTGAGTACTGTGCACCCAGCACCGTGAGCACTGAGCACAAAGCACGCTGAGTTCTGAGCAATGAGCACCCTGAGTACTGAGCACCAAGGACCCTGAGCACTGAGCCCCCAGCACCCTGAGCACTGAGCACCCAGCACCCTGAGTACTGAGCACCCAGCACCCTGAGTACTGAGCACCCAGCACCCAGAGTACTGAGCACCAAGCACCCTGAGTACTGAGCACCGAGCACCCTGAGTACTGAGCACTCAGCACCCCGAGCACTGAGCGCCCAGCACCCTGAGCACTGAGCACCCAGCACCCCAAGCACTGAGCACAAGGCACCCTGAGTACCGATTACTGAGCACCCTGAGTACTGAGCACCCAGCACCCTGAGCACTGAGCACCCAGCACCCTGAGTACTGAGCACCGAGCACTCTGAGCACTGAGCACCCAGCACCCTGAGTACTGAGCACCCAGCACCAAGAGTACTGAGTACCGAGCATCCTGAGCACTGAGCACCGAGCACCCCGAGCACTGAGCACCCAGCACCCTGAGTACTGAGCACAAATCACCAAGAGTACTGAGCACCGAGCACCCCGAGCACTGAGCACCCAGCACCCTGAGTAATGAGCACCCAGCACCGTGAGTACTGAGCACCCAGCACCCTGAGTACTGAGCACCCAGCACCCTGAGCACTGAGCACAAAGCATGCTGAGTACTGAGCACCCAGCACCCTGAGCACTGAGCACCCAGCACCCTGAGTACTGAGCACCCAGCACCAAGAGTACTGAGCACCGAGCACCCCGCGCACTGAGCACCCAGCACCCTGAGTACTGAGCACCCAGCACCCTGAGCACTGAGCACAAAGCACGCTCAGTACTGAGCACCCTGAGTACTGACCACCAAGGACCCTGAGCACTGAGCACCCAGCGCGCTGAGTACTGAGCGCTGAGCACCCTGAGTACTGAGCATCGAGCACCCTGAGTACTGAGCACCCAGCACCCTGAGCACTGAGCAGCCAGCACCCTGAGCACTGAGCACCCAGCACCCTGAGCACTGAGCACCCAGCACCCTGAGTACTGAGCACTCAGCACCCTGAATACTGAGCACCGAGCACCCCGAGCACTGAGCACCCAGCACCCTGAGCACTGAGCACCCTGAGGACTGAGCACCCAGCACCCTGAGTACTGAGCACCCAGCATCCTGAGTACTGAGCACCGATCACCCTGAGCACTGAGCACCCAGCAACCCGAGCACTGAGCACCCAGCACCCTGAGTACTGAGCACCCTGAGTACTGAGCACGCAGCACCCTAAGTACTGAGCACCCTGAGTACTGAGCACCCAGCACCCTGAGCACTGAGCACCCAGCACCCTGAGTACTGAGCACCCAGCACCCTGAGCACTGAGCACCCAGGACCCTGAGTACTGAGCACCCAGCACCCTGAGTACTTAGCACCCAGCACGCTGAGCACCGAGCACCCAGCACCCTGAGTACTGAGCACCGAGCACCCTGAGTACTGAGCACCCAGCACCCTGAGTACTGAGCACCCAGCACCCTGAGTACTGAGCACCGAGCACCCCGAGTACTGTGCACCCAGCACCCTGAACACCCAGTACCCTGAGTACTGAGCACCCAGCACCCTGAGTACTGAGCACCCAGCACCCTGATTACTGAGCACCCAGCACTCCGAGCACTGAGCACCCAGCACCCTGAGCACTGAGCACCCAGCACCCTGAGTACTGAGCACCCAGCACACCGAGCACTGAGCACCCAGCACCCTGAGTAATGAGCACCCAGCACCCTGAGTACTGAGCACTGAGCACCCTGAGCACTGAGCACCCAGCACCCTGAGCACTGAACACCCTGAGGACTGAGCACCCAGCACCCTGAGTACTGAGCACCCAGCACCCTGAGTACTGAGCACCCAGCACCCTGAGTACTGAGCACCGAGCACCCTGAGTACTGAGCACCGAGCACCCCGAGAACTGAGCACCCAGCACCCTGAGTACTGAGCACTAAGCACCCAGAGCGCTGAGCACCCAGCACCCCAAGCACGGAGCACCCAGGACCCCGAGCACTGATTACTGAGCACCCACCACCCTGATTACTGAGCACCGAGCTCCCCGAGCACTGAGCACCCTGAGTACTGAGCACCCAGGACCCCAATCACAGAGCACCCAGCACCCTCAGCACTGAGCACCCAGCACCCCGAGCACTGAGCATCCAGCAACCTGAGTACTGAGCACCCTGAGGACTGAGCACCGATCACCCTGAGCACTGAGCACCCAGCACCCTGAGTACTGAGCACCCAGCACCCTGAGTACTGAGCAACGAGCAAACCGAGCACTGAGCACCCAGCACCCTGAGCACTGAGCACCCAGCACCCTGAGTACTGAGCACCCAGCACCCTGAGTACTGAGCACCCAGCACCCTGAGCACTGAGCACCCAGCACCCTGAGTACTGAGCACACAGCACCCTGAGTACTGAGCACCCAGCACCCTGAGTACTGAGCACACAGCACCCTGAGTACTGAGCACCCAGCACCCTGAGTACTGAGCACCGAGCACCCCGAGTACTGAGCACCCAGCACCCCGAGCACTGAGCGCCCAGCACCCTGAGCACTGAGCACCCAGCACCCCAAGCACTGAGCACCCAGCACCCTGAGTACTGAGCACCCAGCACCAAGAGTCCTGAGCACCGAGCACCCCAAGCACTGAGCACCCAGCACCCTGAGTAATGAGCACCCAGCACCCCGAGTACTGAGCACTGAGCACCCTGAGTACTGAGCACCAAGGACCCTGAGCACTGAGCACCCAGCACGCTGAGTACTGAGCGCTGAGCACCCTGAGTACTGAGCACCGAGCACCCTGAGTACTGAGCACCGAGCACCCCTAGTACTGAGCACCCAGCACCCTGAGCACTGAGCACCCAGAACCCTGAGTACTGAGCACCCACCACCCTGAGTACTGAGCACCCACCACCCCGAGCACTGAGCACCCTGAGTACTGAGCACTAAGCACCCAGAGCGCTGAGCACCCAGCACCCCAAGCACGGAGCACCCAGGACCCCGAGCACTGAGTACTGAGCACCCAGCACCCTGAGTCCTGAGCACCGAGCTCCCCGAGCACTGAGCACCCTGAGTACTGAGCACCCAGCACCCCGATCACAGAGCACCCAGCACCCTCAGCACTGAGCACCCAGCACCCCGAGCACTGAGCACCCAGCACCCTGAGTACTGAGCACCCTGAGGACTGAGCACCGATCACCCTGAGCACTGAGCACCCAGCACCCTGAGTACTGAGCACCCAGCACCCTGAGTACTGAGCACCGAGCACTCCGAGCACTGAGCACCCTTCACCCTGAGCACTGAGCACCCAGCACCCTGAGTACTGAGCACCCAGCACCCTGAGTACTGAGCACCCAGCACCCTGAGCACTGAGCACCCAGCACCCTGAGTACTGAGCACCCAGCACCCTGATCACAGAGCACCCAGCACCCTCAGCACCGAGCACCCAGCACCCCGAGCACAGAGCACCCAGCACCCTGAGTACTGAGCACCCTGAGTACTGAGCACCCAGCACCCTGAGTACTGAGCACCAAGCACCCTGAGCACTGAGCACCCAGCACCCTGAGTACTGAGCACCCAGCACCAAGAGTACTGAGCACCGAGCATCCTGAGCAATGAGCACCGAACACCCCGAGCACTGAGCACCCAGCACCCTGAGTACTGAGCACCCAGCACCAAGAGTACTGAGCACCGAGCACCCCGAGCACTGAGCACCCAGCACCCTGAGTACTGAGCACCCAGCACCGTGAGTACTGAGCACCCAGCACCCTGAGTACTGTGCACCCAGCACCGTGAGCACTGAGCACAAAGCACGCTGAGTTCTGAGCAATGAGCACCCTGAGTACTGAGCACCAAGGACCCTGAGCACTGAGCCCCCAGCACCCTGAGCACTGAGCACCCAGCACCCTGAGTACTGAGCACCCAGCACCCTGAGTACTGAGCACCCAGCACCCAGAGTACTGAGCACCCAGCACCCTGAGTACTGAGCACCGAGCAACCTGAGTACTGAGCACTCAGCACCCCGAGCACTGAGCGCCCAGCACCCTGAGCACTGAGCACCCAGCACCCCAAGCACTGAGCACAAGGCACCCTGAGTACTGATTACTGAGCACCCTGAGTACTGAGCACCCAGCACCCTGAGCATTGAGCACCCAGCACCCTGAGTACTGAGCACCGAGCACTCTGAGCACTGAGCACCCAGCACCCTGAGTACTGAGCACCCAGCACCAAGAGTACTGAGTACCGAGCATCCTGAGCACTGAGCACCGAGCACCCCGAGCACTGAGCACCCAGCACCCTGAGTACTGAGCACAAATCACCAAGAGTACTGACCACCGAGCACCCCGAGCACTGAGCACCCAGCACCCTGAGTAATGAGCACCCAGCACCGTGAGTACTGAGCACCCAGCACCCTGAGTACTGAGCACCCAGCACCCTGAGCACTGAGCACAAAGCATGCTGAGTACTGAGCACCCAGCACCCTGAGCACTGAGCACCCAGCACCCTGAGTACTGAGCACCCAGCACCAAGAGTACTGAGCACCGAGCACCCCGCGCACTGAGCACCCAGCACCCTGAGTACTGAGCACCCAGCACCCTGAGCACTGAGCACAAAGCACGCTCAGTACTGAGCACCCTGAGTACTGACCACCAAGGACCCTGAGCACTGAGCACCCAGCGCGCTGAGTACTGAGCGCTGAGCACCCTGAGTACTGAGCATCGAGCACCCTGAGTACTGAGCACCCAGCACCCTGAGCACTGAGCAGCCAGCACCCTGAGCACTGAGCACCCAGCACCCTGAGCACTGAGCACCCAGCACCCTGAGTACTGAGCACTCAGCACCCTGAATACTGAGCACCGAGCACCCCGAGCACTGAGCACCCAGCACCCTGAGCACTGAGCACCCTGAGGACTGAGCACCCAGCACCCTGAGTACTGAGCACCCAGCATCCTGAGTACTGAGCACCGATCACCCTGAGCACTGAGCACCCAGCAACCCGAGCACTGAGCACCCAGCACCCTGAGTACTGAGCACCCTGAGTACTGAGCACGCAGCACCCTAAGTACTGAGCACCCTGAGTACTGAGCACCCAGCACCCTGAGCACTGAGCACCCAGCACCCTGAGTACTGAGCACCCAGCACCCTGAGCACTGAGCACCCAGGACCCTGAGTACTGAGCACCCAGCACCCTGAGTACTGAGCACCCAGCACGCTGAGTACTGAGCACCCAGCACCCCGAGCACTGAGCACCCAGCACCCTGAGTAATGAGCACCCAGCACCCTGAGTACTGAGCACTGAGCACCCTGAGCACTGAGCACCCAGCACCCTGAGCACTGAACACCCTGAGGACTGAGCACCCAGCACCCTGAGTACTGAGCACCCAGCACCCTGAGTACTGAGCACCCAGCACCCTGAGTACTGAGCACCGAGCACCCTGAGTACTGAGCACCGAGCACCCCGAGAACTGAGCACCCAGCACCCTGAGTACTGAGCACTAAGCACCCAGAGCGCTGAGCACCCAGCACCCCAAGCACGGAGCACCCAGGACCCCGAGCACTGATTACTGAGCACCCACCACCCTGATTACTGAGCACCGAGCTCCCCGAGCACTGAGCACCCTGAGTACTGAGCACCCAGGACCCCAATCACAGAGCACCCAGCACCCTCAGCACTGAGCACCCAGCACCCCGAGCACTGAGCACCCAGCACCCTGAGTACTGAGCACCCTGAGTACTGAGCACGCAGCACCCTAAGTACTGAGCACCCTGAGTACTGAGCACCCAGCACCCTGAGCACTGAGCACCCAGCACCCTGAGTACTGAGCACCCAGCACCCTGAGCACTGAGCACCCAGGACCCTGAGTACTGAGCACCCAGCACCCTGAGTACTTAGCACCCAGCACGCTGAGCACCGAGCACCCAGCACCCTGAGTACTGAGCACCGAGCACCCTGAGTACTGAGCACCCAGCACCCTGAGTACTGAGCACCCAGCACCCTGAGTACTGAGCACCGAGCACCCCGAGTACTGTGCACCCAGCACCCTGAACACCCAGTACCCTGAGTACTGAGCACCCAGCACCCTGAGTACTGAGCACCCAGCACCCTGATTACTGAGCACCCATCACTCCGAGCACTGAGCACCCAGCACCCTGAGCACTGAGCACCCAGCACCCTGAGTACTGAGCACCCAGCCCCCGAGCACTGAGCACCCAGCACCCTGAGTAATGAGCACCCAGCACCCTGAGTACTGAGCACTGAGCACCCTGAGCACTGAGCACCCAGCACCCTGAGCACTGAACACCCTGAGGACTGAGCACCCAGCACCCTGAGTACTGAGCACCCAGCACCCTGAGTACTGAGCACCCAGCACCCTGAGTACTGAGCACCGAGCACCCTGAGTACTGAGCACCGAGCACCCCGAGAACTGAGCACCCAGCACCCTGAGTACTGAGCACTAAGCACCCAGAGCGCTGAGCACCCAGCACCCCAAGCACGGAGCACCCAGGACCCCGAGCACTGATTACTGAGCACCCACCACCCTGATTACTGAGCACCGAGCTCCCCGAGCACTGAGCACCCTGAGTACTGAGCACCCAGGACCCCAATCACAGAGCACCCAGCACCCTCAGCACTGAGCACCCAGCACCCCGAGCACTGAGCATCCAGCACCCTGAGTACTGAGCACCCTGAGGACTGAGCACCGATCACCCTGAGCACTGAGCACCCAGCACCCTGAGTACTGAGCACCCAGCACCCTGAGTACTGAGCACCGAGCAAACCGAGCACTGAGCACCCAGCACCCTGAGCACTGAGCACCCAGCACCCTGAGTACTGAGCACCCAGCACCCTGAGTACTGAGCACCCAGCACCCTGAGCACTGAGCACCCAGCACCCTGAGTACTGAGCACACAGCACCCTGAGTACTGAGCACCCAGCACCCTGAGTTCTGAGCACACAGCACCCTGAGTACTGAGCACCCAGCACCCTGAGTACTGAGCACCGAGCACTCCGAGTACTGAGCACCCAGCACCCCGAGCACTGAGCGCCCAGCACCCTGAGCACTGAGCACCCAGCACCCCAAGCACTGAGCACCCAGCACCCTGAGTACTGAGCACCCAGCACCAAGAGTCCTGAGCACCGAGCACCCCAAGCACTGAGCACCCAGCACCCTGAGTAATGAGCACCCAGCACCCCGAGTACTGAGCACTGAGCACCCTGAGTACTGAGCACCAAGGACCCTGAGCACTGAGCACCCAGCACGCTGAGTACTGAGCGCTGAGCACCCTGAGTACTGAGCACCGAGCACCCTGAGTACTGAGCACCGAGCACCCCTAGTACTGAGCACCCAGCACCCTGAGCACTGAGCACCCAGCACCCTGAGTACTGAGCACCCACCACCCTGAGTACTGAGCACCCACCACCCCGAGCACTGAGCACCCTGAGTACTGAGCACTAAGCACCCAGAGCGCTGAGCACCCAGCACCCCAAGCACGGAGCACCCAGGACCCCGAGCACTGAGTACTGAGCACCCAGCACCCTGAGTCCTGAGCACCGAGCTCCCCGAGCACTGAGCACCCTGAGTACTGAGCACCCAGCACCCCGATCACAGAGCACCCAGCACCCTCAGCACTGAGCACCCAGCACCCCGAGCACTGAGCACCCAGCACCCTGAACATGGAGCACCCTGAGGACTGAGCACCGATCACCCTGAGCACTGAGCACCCAGCACCCTGAGTACTGAGCACCCAGCACCCTGAGTACTGAGCACCGAGCACTCCGAGCACTGAGCACCCTTCACCCTGAGCACTGAGCACCCAGCACCCTGAGTACTGAGCACCCAGCACCCTGAGTACTGAGCACCCAGCACCCTGAGCACTGAGCACCCAGCACCCTGAGTACTGAGCACCCAGCACCCTGATCACAGAGCACCCAGCACCCTCAGCACCGAGCACCCAGCACCCCGAGCACAGAGCACCCAGCACCCTGAGTACTGAGCACCCTGAGTACTGAGCACCCAGCACCCTGAGTACTGAGCACCAAGCACCCTGAGCACTGAGCACCCAGCACCCTGAGTACTGAGCACCCAGCACCAAGAGTACTGAGCACCGAGCATCCTGAGCAATGAGCACCGAACACCCCGAGCACTGAGCACCCAGCACCCTGAGTACTGAGCACCCAGCACCAAGAGTACTGAGCACCGAGCACCCCGAGCACTGAGCACCCAGCACCCTGAGTACTGAGCACCCAGCACCGTGAGTACTGAGCACCCAGCACCCTGAGTACTGTGCACCCAGCACCGTGAGCACTGAGCACAAAGCACGCTGAGTTCTGAGCAATGAGCACCCTGAGTACTGAGCACCAAGGACCCTGAGCACTGAGCCCCCAGCACCCTGAGCACTGAGCACCCAGCACCCTGAGTACTGAGCACCCAGCACCCTGAGTACTGAGCACCCAGCACCCAGAGTACTGAGCACCCAGCACCCTGAGTACTGAGCACCGAGCAACCTGAGTACTGAGCACTCAGCACCCCGAGCACTGAGCGCCCAGCACCCTGAGCACTGAGCACCCAGCACCCCAAGCACTGAGCACAAGGCACCCTGAGTACTGATTACTGAGCACCCTGAGTACTGAGCACCCAGCACCCTGAGCACTGAGCACCCAGCACCCTGAGTACTGAGCACCGAGCACTCTGAGCACTGAGCACCCAGCACCCTGAGTACTGAGCACCCAGCGCCAAGAGTACTGAGTACCGAGCATCCTGAGCACTGAGCACCGAGCACCCCGAGCACTGAGCACCCAGCACCCTGAGTACTGAGCACAAATCACCAAGAGTACTGAGCACCGAGCACCCCGAGCACTGAGCACCCAGCACCCTGAGTAATGAGCACCCAGCACCGTGAGTACTGAGCACCCAGCACCCTGAGTACTGAGCACCCAGCACCCTGAGCACTGAGCACAAAGCATGCTGAGTACTGAGCACCCAGCACCCTGAGCACTGAGCACCCAGCACCCTGAGTACTGAGCACCCAGCACCAAGAGTACTGAGCACCGAGCACCCCGCGCACTGAGCACCCAGCACCCTGAGTACTGAGCACCCAGCACCCTGAGCACTGAGCACAAAGCACGCTCAGTACTGAGCACCCTGAGTACTGACCACCAAGGACCCTGAGCACTGAGCACCCAGCGCGCTGAGTACTGAGCGCTGAGCACCCTGAGTACTGAGCATCGAGCACCCTGAGTACTGAGCACCCAGCACCCTGAGCACTGAGCAGCCAGGACCCTGAGCACTGAGCACCCAGCACCCTGAGCACTGAGCACCCAGCACCCTGAGTACTGAGCACTCAGCACCCTGAATACTGAGCACCGAGCACCCCGAGCACTGAGCACCCAGCACCCTGAGCACTGAGCACCCTGAGGACTGAGCACCCAGCACCCTGAGTACTGAGCACCCAGCATCCTGAGTACTGAGCACCGATCACCCTGAGCACTGAGCACCCAGCAACCCGAGCACTGAGCACCCAGCACCCTGAGTACTGAGCACCCTGAGTACTGAGCACGCAGCACCCTAAGTACTGAGCACCCTGAGTACTGAGCACCCAGCACCCTGAGCACTGAGCATCCAGCACCCTGAGTACTGAGCACCCAGCACCCTGAGCACTGAGCACCCAGGACCCTGAGTACTGAGCACCCAGCACCCTGAGTACTGAGCACCCAGCACGCTGAGTACTGAGCACCCAGCACCCCGAGCACTGAGCACCCAGCACCCTGAGTAATGAGCACCCAGCACCCTGAGTACTGAGCACTGAGCACCCTGAGCACTGAGCACCCAGCACCCTGAGCACTGAACACCCTGAGGACTGAGCACCCAGCACCCTGAGTACTGAGCACCCAGCACCCTGAGTACTGAGCACCCAGCACCCTGAGTACTGAGCACCGAGCAACCTGAGTACTGAGCACCGAGCACCCCGAGAACTGAGCACCCAGCACCCTGAGTACTGAGCACTAAGCACCCAGAGCGCTGAGCACCCAGCACCCCAAGCACGGAGCACCCAGGACCCCGAGCACTGATTACTGAGCACCCACCACCCTGATTACTGAGCACCGAGCTCCCCGAGCACTGAGCACCCTGAGTACTGAGCACCCAGGACCCCAATCACAGAGCACCCAGCACCCTCAGCACTGAGCACCCAGCACCCCGAGCACTGAGCATCCAGCACCCTGAGTACTGAGCACCCTGAGGACTGAGCACCGATCACCCTGAGCACTGAGCACCCAGCACCCTGAGTACTGAGCACCCAGCACCCTGAGTACTGAGCACCGAGCAAACCGAGCACTGAGCACCCAGCACCCTGAGCACTGAGCACCCAGCACCCTGAGTACTGAGCACCCAGCACCCTGAGTACTGAGCACCCAGCACCCTGAGCACTGAGCACCCAGCACCCTGAGTACTGAGCACACAGCACCCTGAGTACTGAGCACCCAGCACCCTGAGTACTGAGCACACAGCACCCTGAGTACTGAGCACCCAGCACCCTGAGTACTGAGCACCGAGCACCCCGAGTACTGAGCACCCAGCACCCCGAGCACTGAGCGCCCAGCACCCTGAGCACTGAGCACCCAGCACCCCAAGCACTGAGCACCCAGCACCCTGAGTACTGAGCACCCAGCACCAAGAGTCCTGAGCACCGAGCACCCCAAGCACTGAGCACCCAGCACACTGAGTAATGAGCACCCAGCACCCCGAGTACTGAGCACCCAGCACCGTGAGTACTGAGCACCCAGCACCCTGAGTACTGAGCACCCAGCACCGTGAGCACTGAGCACAAAGCACGCTGAGTACTGAGCACTGAGCACCCTGAGTACTGAGCACCAAGGACCCTGAGCACTGAGCACCCAGCACGCTGAGTACTGAGCGCTGAGCACCCTGAGTACTGAGCACCGAGCACCCTGAGTACTGAGCACCGAGCACCCCTAGTACTGAGCACCCAGCACCCTGAGCACTGAGCACCCAGCACCCTGAGTACTGAGCACCCACCACCCTGAGTACTGAGCACCCACCACCCCGAGCACTGAGCACCCTGAGTACTGAGCACTAAGCACCCAGAGCGCTGAGCACCCAGCACCCCAAGCACGGATCACCCAGGACCCCGAGCACTGAGTACTGAGCACCCAGCACCCTGAGTCCTGAGCATCGAGCTCCCCGAGCACTGAGCACCCTGAGTACTGAGCACCCAGCACCCCGATCACAGAGCACCCAGCACCCTCAGCACTGAGCACCCAGCACCCCGAGCACTGAGCACCCAGCACCCTGAGTACTGAGCACCCTGAGGACTGAGCACCGATCACCCTGAGCACTGAGCACCCAGCACCCTGAGTACTGAGCACCCAGCCCCCTGAGTACTGAGCACCGAGCACTCCGAGCACTGAGCACCCTTCACCCTGAGAACTGAGCACCCAGCACCCTGAGTACTGAGCACCCAGCACCCTGAGTACTGAGCACCCAGCACCCTGAGCACTGAGCACCCAGCACCCTGAGTACTGAGCACCCAGCACCCTGATCACAGAGCACACAGCACCCTCAGCACCGAGCACCCAGCACCCCGAGCACTGAGCACCCAGCACCCTGAGTACTGAGCACCCTGAGTACTGAGCACCCAGCACCCTGAGTACTGAGCACCAAGCACCCTGAGCACTGAGCACCCAGCACCCTGAGTACTGAGCACCCAGCACCAAGAGTACTGAGCACCGAGCATCCTGAGCAATGAGCACCGAACACCCCGAGCACTGAGCACCCAGCACCCTGAGTACTGAGCACCCAGCACCAAGAGTACTGAGCACCGAGCACACCGAGCACTGAGCACCCAGCACCCTGAGTACTGAGCACCCAGCACCGTGAGTACTGAGCACCCAGCACCCTGAGTACTGTGCACCCAGCACCGTGAGCACTGAGTACAAAGCACGCTGAGTACTGAGCAATGAGCACCCTGAGTACTGAGCACCAAGGACCCTGAGCACTGAGCCCCCAGCACCCCGAGCACTGAGCACCCAGCACCCTGAGTACTGAGCACCCAGCACCCTGAGTACTGAGCACCCAGCACCCAGAGTACTGAGCACCCAGCACCCTGAGTACTGAGCACCGAGCACCCTGAGTACTGAGCACTCAGCACCCCGAGCACTGAGCGCCCAGCACCCTGAGCACTGAGCACCCAGCACCCCAAGCACTGAGCACAAGGCACCCTGAGTACTGATTACTGAGCACCCTGAGTACTCAGCACCCAGCACCATGAGCACTGAGCACCCAGCACCCTGAGTACTGAGCACCGAGCACTCTGAGCACTGAGCACCCAGCACCCTGAGTACTGAGCACCCAGCACCAAGAGTACTGAGTACCGAGCATCCTGAGCACTGAGCACCGAGCACCCCGAGCACTGAGCACCCAGCACCCTGAGTACTGAGCACAAATCACCAAGAGTACTGAGCACCGAGCACCCCGAGCACTGAGCACCCAGCACCCTGAGTAATGAGCACCCAGCACCGTGAGTACTGAGCACCCAGCACCCTGAGTACTGAGCACCCAGCACCCTGAGCACTGAGCACAAAGCATGCTGAGTACTGAGCACCCAGCACCCTGAGCACTGAGCACCCAGCACCCTGAGTACTGAGCACCCAGCACCAAGAGTACTGAGCACCGAGCACCCCGCGCACTGAGCACCCAGCACCCTGAGTACTGAGCACCCAGCACCCTGAGCACTGAGCACAAAGCACGCTCAGTACTGAGCACCCTGAGTACTGACCACCAAGGACCCTGAGCACTGAGCACCCACCGCGCTGAGTACTGAGCGCTGAGCACCCTGAGTACTGAGCATCGAGCACCCTGAGTACTGAGCACCCAGCACCCTGAGCACTGAGCAGCCAGCACCCTGAGCACTGAGCACCCAGCACCCTGAGCACTGAGCACCCAGCACCCTGAGTACTGAGCACTCAGCACACTGAATACTGAGCACCGAGCACCCCGAGCAATGAGCACCCAGCACCCTGAGCACTGAGCACCCTGAGGACTGAGCACCCAGCACCCTGAGTACTGAGCACCCAGCATCCTGAGTACTGAGCACCGATCACCCTGAGCACTGATCACCCAGCAACCCGAGCACTGAGCACCCAGCACCCTGAGTACTGAGCACCCTGAGTACTGAGCACGCAGCACCCTAAGTACTGAGCACCCTGAGTACTGAGCACCCAGCACCCTGAGCACTGAGCACCCAGCACCCTGAGTACTGAGCACCCAGCACCCTGAGCACTGAGCACCCAGGACCCTGAGTACTGAGCACCCAGCACCCTGAGTACTTAGCACCCAGCACGCTGAGCACCGAGCACCCAGCACCCTGAGTACTGAGCACCGAGCACCCTGAGTACTGAGCACCCAGCACCCTGAGTACTGAGCACCCAGCACCCTGAGTACTGAGCACCGAGCACCCCGAGTACTGTGCACCCAGCACCCTGAGCACCCAGCACCCTGAGTACTGAGCACCCAGCACCCTGAGTACTGAGCACCCAGCACCCTGAGTACTGAGCACCCAGCACTCCGAGCACTGAGCACCCAGCACCCTGAGCACTGAGCAACCAGCACCCCGAGTACTGAGCACCCAGCACCGTGAGTACTGAGCACCCAGCACCCTGAGTACTGAGCACCCAGCACCGTGAGCACTGAGCACAAAGCACGCTGAGTACTGAGAACTGAGCACCCTGAGTACTGAGCACCAAGGACCCTGAGCACTGAGCACCCAGCACGCTGAGTACTGAGCGCTGAGCACCCTGAGTACTGAGCACCGAGCACCCTGAGTACTGAGCACCCAGCACCCTGAGCACTGAGCAGCCAGCACCCTGAGCACTGAGCACCCAGCACCCCGAGCACTGAGCACCCAGCACCCTGAGTACTGAGCACCCAGCACCCTGAGTACTGAGCACTCAGCACCCTGAGTACTGAGCACCGAGCACCTCGAGCACTGAGCACCCAGCACCCTCAGCGCTGAGCACCCTGAGGACTGAGCACCCAGCACCCCGAGCACTGAGCACCCAGCACCCTGAGTACTGAGTACCCTGAGTACTGAGCACCCAGCACCCTGAGTACTGAGCACCCTGAGTACTGAGCACCCAGCACCCTGAGCACTGAGCACCCAGCACCCTGAGTACTGAGCACCCAGCACCCTGAGCACTGAGCACCCAGCACCCTGAGTACTGAGCACCCAGCACCCTGAGTACTTAGCACCCAGCACCCTGTGCACTGAGCACCCAGCACCCTGAGTACTGAGCACCGAGCACCCTGAGTACTGAACACCCAGAATCCTGAGTACTGAGCACCCAGCACCCTGAGTACTGAGCACCGAGCACCCCTAGTACTGAGCACCCAGCACCCTGAGCACTGAGCACCCAGCACCCTGAGTACTGAGCACCCAGCACCCTGAGTACTGAGCACCCACCACCCCGAGCACTGAGCACCCTGAGTACTGAGCACTAAGCACCCAGAGCGCTGAGCACCCAGCACCCCAAGCACGGAGCACCCAGGACCCCGAGCACTGAGTACTGAGCACCCAGCATCCTGAGTACTGAGCACCGAGCTCCCCGAGCACTGAGCACCCTGAGTACTGAGCACCCAGCACCCCGATCACAGAGCACCCAGCACCCTCAGCACTGAGCACCCAGCACCCCGAGCACTGAGCACCCAGCACCCTGAGTACTGAGCACCCTGAGGACTGAGCACCGATCACCCTGAGCACTGAGCACCCAGCACCCTGAGTACTGAGCACCCAGCACCCTGAGTACTGAGCACCGAGCACTCCGAGCACTGAGCACCCGGCACCCTGAGCACTGAGCACCCAGCACCCTGAGTACTGAGCACCCAGCACCCTGAGTACTGAGCACCCAGCACCCTGAGCACTGAGCACCCAGCACCCTGAGTACTGAGCACCCAGCACCCTGATCACAGAGCACCCAGCACCCTCAGCACCGAGCACCCAGCACCCCGAGCACTGAGCACCCAGCACCCTGAGTACTGAGCACCCTGAGTACTGAGCACCCAGCACCCTGAGTACTGAGCACCAAGCAACCTGAGCACTGAGCACCCAGCACCCTGAGTACTGAGCACCCAGCACCAAGAGTACTGAGCACCGAGCATCCTGAGCAATGAGCACCGAGCACCCCGAGCACTGAGCACCCAGCACCCTGAGTACTGAGCACCCAGCACCAAGAGTACTGAGCACCGAGCACCCCGAGCACTGAGCACCCAGCACCCTGAGTACTGAGCACCCAGCACCGTGAGTACTGAGCACCCAGCACCCTGAGTACTGAGCACCCAGCACCCTGAGCACTGAGCACAAAGCACGCTGAGTACTGAGCAATGAGCACCCTGAGTACTGAGCACCAAGGACCCTGAGCACTGAGCCCCCAGCACCCTGAGCACTGAGCACCCAGCACCCTGAGTACTGAGCACCCAGCACCCTGAGTACTGAGCACCCAGCACCCTGAGTACTGAGCACCCAGCACCCAGAGTACTGAGCACCCAGCACCCTGAGTACTGAGCACCGAGCACCCTGAGTACTGAGCACCCAGCACCCCGAGCACTGAGCGCCCAGCACCCTGAGCACTGAGCACACAGCACCCCAAGCACTGAGCACAAGGCACCCTGAGTACTGAATACTGAGCACCCTGAGTACTGAGCACCCAGCACCCTGAGCACTGAGCACCCAGCACCCTGAGTACTGAGCACCGAGCACTCTGAACACTGAGCACCCAGCACCCTGAGTACTGAGCACCCAGCACCAAGAGTACTGAGCACCGAGCATCCTGAGCACTGAGCACCGAGCACCCCGAGCACTGAGCACACAGCACCCTGAGTACTGAGCACCCAGCACCAAGAGTACTGAGCACCGAGCACCCGGAGCACTGAGCACCCAGCACCCTGAGTAATGAGCACCCAGCACCGTGAGTACTGAGCACCCAGCACCCTGAGTACTGAGCACCCAGCACCCTGAGCACTGAGCACAAAGCACGCTGAGTACTGAGCACCGAGCACCCTGAGTACTGAGCACCAAGGACCCTGAGCACTGAGCACCCAGCACGCTGAGTACTGAGCGCTGAGCACCCTGAGTACTGAGCACCGAGCACCCTGAGTACTGAGCACCCAGCACCCTGAGCACTGAGCAGCCAGCACCCTGAGCACTGAACACCCAGCACCCCGAGCACTGAGCACCCAGCACCCTGAGTACTGAGCACTCAGCACCCTGAGTACTGAGCACCGAGCACCCCGAGCACTGAGCACCCAGCACCCTCAGCACTGAGCACCCTGAGTACTGAGCACCCAGCACCCTGAGTACTGAGCACCGAGCACCCCTAGTACTGAGCACCCAGCACCCTGAGCACTGAGCACCCAGCACCCTGAGTACTGAGCACCCAGCACCCTGAGTACTGAGCACCCACCACCCCGAGCACTGAGCACCCTGAGTACTGAGCACTAAGCACCCAGAGCGCTGAGCACCCAGCACCCCAAGCACGGAGCACCCAGGACCCCGAGCACTGAGTACTGAGCACCCAGCATCCTGAGTACTGAGCACCGAGCTCCCCGAGCACTGAGCACCCTGAGTACTGAGCACCCAGCACCCCGATCACAGAGCACCCAGCACCCTCAGCACTGAGCACCCAGCACCCCGAGCACTGAGCACCCAGCACCCTGAGTACTGAGCACCCTGAGGACTGAGCACCGATCACCCTGAGCACTGAGCACCCAGCACCCTGAGTACTGAGCACCCAGCACCCTGAGTACTGAGCACCGAGCACTCCGAGCACTGAGCACCCAGCACCCTGAGCACTGAGCACCCAGCACCCTGAGTACTGAGCACCCAGCACCCTGAGTACTGAGCACCCAGCACCCTGAGCACTGAGCACCCAGCACCCTGAGTACTGAGCACCCAGCACCCTGATCACAGAGCACCCAGCACCCTCAGCACCGAGCACCCAGCACCCCGAGCACTGAGCACCCAGCACCCTGAGTACTGAGCACCCTGAGTACTGAGCACCGAGCACCCTGAGTACTGAGCACCAAGCAACCTGAGCACTGAGCACCCAGCACCCTGAGTACTGAGCACCCAGCACCAAGAGTACTGAGCACCGAGCATCCTGAGCAATGAGCACCGAGCACCCCGAGCACTGAGCACCCAGCACCCTGAGTACTGAGCACCCAGCACCAAGAGTACTGAGCACCGAGCACCCCGAGCACTGAGCACCCAGCACCCTGAGTACTGAGCACCCAGCACCGTGAGTACTGAGCACCCAGCACCCTTAGTACTGAGCACCCAGCACCCTGAGCACTGAGCACAAAGCACGCTGAGTACTGAGCAATGAGCACCCTGAGTACTGAGCACCAAGGACCCTGAGCACTGAGCCCCCAGCACCCTGAGCACTGAGCACCCAGCACCCTGAGTACTGAGCACCCAGCACCCTGAGTACTGAGCACCCAGCACCCTGAGTACTGAGCACCCAGCACCCAGAGTACTGAGCACCCAGCACCCTGAGTACTGAGCACCGAGCACCCTGAGTACTGAGCACCCAGCACCCCGAGCACTGAGCGCCCAGCACCCTGAGCACTGAGCACACAGCACCCCAAGCACTGAGCACAAGGCACCCTGAGTACTGAGTACTGAGCACCCTGAGTACTGAGCACCCAGCACCCTGAGCACTGAGCACCCAGCACCCTGAGTACTGAGCACCGAGCACTCTGAACACTGAGCACCCAGCACCCTGAGTACTGAGCACCCAGCACCAAGAGCACTGAGCACCGAGCATCCTGAGCACTGAGCACCGAGCACCCCGAGCACTGAGCACACAGCACCCTGAGTACTGAGCACCCAGCACCAAGAGTACTGAGCACCGAGCACCCGGAGCACTGAGCACCCAGCACCCTGAGTAATGAGCACCCAGCACCGTGAGTACTGAGCACCCAGCACCCTGAGTACTGAGCACCCAGCACCCTGAGCACTGAGCACAAAGCACGCTGAGTACTGAGCACCGAGCACCCTGAGTACTGAGCACCAAGGACCCTGAGCACTGAGCACCCAGCACCCTGAGCACTGAGCACAAAGCACGCTGAGTACTGAGCGCTGAGCACCCTGAGTACTGAGCACCGAGCACCCTGAGTACTGAGCACCCAGCACCCTGAGCACTGAGCAGCCAGCACCCTGAGACCTGAACACCCAGCACCCCGAGCACTGAGCACCCAGCACCCTGAGTACTGAGCACTCAGCACCCTGAGTACTGAGCACCGAGCACCCCGAGCACTGAGCACCCTGCACCCTCAGCACAGAGCACCCTGAGGACTGAGCACCCAGCACCCTGAGTACTGAGCACCGAGCACCCCTAGTACTGAGCACCCAGCACCCTGAGCACTGAGCACCCAGCACCCTGAGTACTGAGCACCCAGCACCCTGCGTACTGAGCACCGAGCACCCTGAGTACTGAGCACCGAGCACCCCGAGAACTGAGCACCCAGCACCCTGAGTACTGAGCACTAAGCACCCAGAGCGCTGAGCACCCAGCACCCCAATCACGGAGCACCCAGGACCCCGAGCACTGATTACTGAGCACCCACCACCCTGATTAATGAGCACCGAGCTCCCCGAGCACTGAGCACCCTGAGTACTGAGCACCCAGGACCCCAATCACAGAGCACCCAGCACCCTCAGCACTGAGCACCCAGCACCCCGAGCACTGAACATCCAGCACCCTGAGTACTGAGCACCCTGAGGACTGAGCACCGATCACCCTGAGCACTGAGCACCCAGCACCCTGAGTACTGAGCACCCAGCACCCTGAGTACTGAGCACCGAGCAACCCGAGCACTGAGCACCCCGCACCCTGAGCACTGAGCACCCAGCACCCTGAGTACTGAGCACCCAGCACCCTGAGTACTGAGCACCCAGCACCCTGAGCACTGAGCACCCAGCACCCTGAGTACTGAGCACACAGCACCCTGAGTACTGAGCACCCAGCACCCTGAGTACTGAGCACACAGCACCCTGAGTACTGAGCACCCAGCACCCTGAGTACTGAGCACCGAGCACCCCGAGTACTGAGCACCCAGCACCCCGAGCACTGAGCGCCCAGCACCCTGAGCACTGAGCACCCAGCACCCCAAGCACTGAGCACCCAGCACCCTGAGTACTGAGCACCCAGCACCAAGAGTCCTGAGCACCGAGCACCCCAAGCACTGAGCACTCAGCACCCTGAGTAATGAGCACGCAGCACCCCGAGTACTGAGCACCCAGCACCGTGAGTACTGAGCACCCAGCACCCTGAGTACTGAGCACCCAGCACCGTGAGCACTGAGCACAAAGCACGCTGAGTACTGAGAACTGAGCACCCTGAGTACTGAGCACCAAGGACCCTGAGCACTGAGCACCCAGCACGCTGAGTACTGAGCGCTGAGCACCCTGAGTACTGAGCACCGAGCACCCTGAGTACTGAGCACCCAGCACCCTGAGCACTGAGCAGCCAGCACCCTGAGCACTGAGCACCCAGCACCCTGAGTACTGAGCACTAAGCACCCAGAGCGCTGAGCACCCAGCACCCCAATCACGGAGCACCCAGGACCCCGAGCACTGATTACTGAGCACCCACCACCCTGATTAATGAGCACCGAGCTCCCCGAGCACTGAGCACCCTGAGTACTGAGCACCCAGGACCCCAATCACAGAGCACCCAGCACCCTCAGCACTGAGCACCCAGCACCCCGAGCACTGAACATCCAGCACCCTGAGTACTGAGCACCCTGAGGACTGAGCACCGATCACCCTGAGCACTGAGCACCCAGCACCCTGAGTACTGAGCACCCAGCACCCTGAGTACTGAGCACCGAGCAACCCGAGCACTGAGCACCCAGCACCCTGAGCACTGAGCACCCAGCACCCTGAGTACTGAGCAACCAGCACCCTGAGTACTGAGCACCCAGCACCCTGAGCACTGAGCACCCAGCACCCTGAGTACTGAGCACACAGCACCCTGAGTACTGAGCACCCAGCACCCTGAGTACTGAGCACACAGCACCCTGAGTACTGAGCACCCAGCACCCTGAGTACTGAGCACCGAGCACCCCGAGTACTGAGCACCCAGCACCCCGAGCACTGAGCGCCCAGCACCCTGAGCACTGAGCACCCAGCACCCTGAGCACTGAGCAGCCAGCACCCTGAGACCTGAACACCCAGCACCCCGAGCACTGAGCACCCAGCACCCTGAGTACTGAGCACTCAGCACCCTGAGTACTGAGCACCGAGCACCCCGAGCACTGAGCACCCTGCACCCTCAGCACAGAGCACCCTGAGGACTGAGCACCCAGCACCCTGAGTACTGAGCACCGAGCACCCCTAGTACTGAGCACCCAGCACCCTGAGCACTGAGCACCCAGCACCCTGAGTACTGAGCACCCTGCACCCTGAGTACTGAGCACCCACCACCCCGAGCACTGAGCACCCTGAGTACTGAGCACTAAGCACCCAGAGCGCTGAGCACCCAGCACCCCAAGCACGGAGCACCCAGGACCCCGAGCACTGAGTACTGAGCACCCAGCACCCTGAGTACTGAGCACCGAGCTCCCCGAGCACTGAGCACCCTGAGTACTGAGCACCCAGCACCCCGATCACAGAGCACCCAGCTCCCTCAGCACTGAGCACCCAGCACCCCGAGCACTGAGCACCCAGCACCCTGAGTACTGAGCACCCTGAGGACTGAGCACCGATCACCCTGAGCACTGAGCACCCAGCACCCTGAGTACTGAGCACCCAGCACCCTGAGTACTGAGCACCGAGCACTCCGAGCACTAAGCACCCAGCACCCTGAGCACTGAGCACCCAGCACCCTGAGTACTGAGCACCCAGCACCCTGAGTACTGAGCACCCAGCACCCTGAGCACTGAGCACCCAGCACCCTGAGTACTGAGCACCCAGCACCCTGATCACAGAGCACCCAGCACCCTCAGCTCCGAGCACCCAGCACCCCGAGCACTGAGCACCCAGCACCCTGAGTACTGAGCACCCTGAGTACTGAGCACCCAGCACCCTGAGTACTGAGCACCAAGCACCCTGAGCACTGAGCACCCAGCACCCTGAGTACTGAGCACCCACCACCAAGAGTACTGAGCACCGAGCATCCTGAGCAATGAGCACCGAGCACCCCGAGCACTGAGCACCCAGCACCCTGAGCACTGAGCACCCAGCACCAAGAGTACTGAGCACCGAGCACCCCGAGCACTGAGCACCCAGCACCCTGAGTACTGAGAAACCAGCACCCCGAGAATGAGCACCAAGCAGCCTGAGTACTGAGAACAGAGCACCCAGAGTACCGAGCACCCAGCACGCTGAGCACTGAGCACCCAGCACCCCGAGTACTGAGCAAACAGCACCCCGAGCACTGAGCACCCAGCACCCCGAGAATTAGCACCCAGCACCCTGAGTACTGAGCACCCAGCACCGTGAGTACTGAGCACCCACCACCCTGAGTACTGTGCACCCAGCACCCTGAGCACTGAGCACAAAGCACACTGAGTACTGAGCAATGAGCACCCTGAGTACTGAGCACCAAGGACCCTGAGCACTGAGCCCCCAGCACCCTGAGCACTGAGCACCCAGCACCCTGAGTACTGAGCACCCAGCACCCTGAGTACTGAGCACCCAGCACCCTGAGTACTGAGCACCCAGCACCCAGAGTACTGAGCACCCAGCACCCTGAGTACTGAGCACCGAGCACCCTGAGTACTGAGCACCCAGCACCCCGAGCACTGAGCGCCCAGCACCCTGAGCACTGAGCACCCAGCACCCAAAGCACTGAGCACAAGGTACCCTGAGTACTGAGTATTGAGCACCCTGAGTACTGAGCACCCAGCACCCTGAGCACTGAGCACCCAGCACCCTGAGTACTGAGCACCAAGCACTCTGAGCACTGAGCACCCAGCACCCTGAGTACTGAGCACCCAGCACCAAGAGTACTGAGCACCGAGCATCCTGAGCACTGAGCACCGAGCACCCCGAGCACTGAGCACCCAGCACCCTGAGTACTGAGCACCCAGCTCCAAGAGTACTGAGCACCGAGCACCCCGAGCACTGAGCACCCAGCACCCTGAGTAATGAGCACCCAGCACCGTGAGTACTGAGCACCCAGCACCCTGAGTACTGAGCACCCAGCACCCTGAGCACTGAGCACAAAGCACGCTGAGTACTGAGCACCGAGCACCCTGAGTACTGAGCACCAAGGACCCTGAGCACTGAGCACCCAGCACGCTGAGTACTGAGCGCTGAGCACCCTGAGTACTGAGCACCCAGCACCCTGAGCACTGAGCAGCCAGCACCCTGAGCACTGAACACCCAGCACCCCGAGCACTGAGCACCCAGCACCCTGAGTACTGAGCACCCAGCACCCTGAGTACTGAGCACTCAGCACCCTGAGTACTGAGCACCGAGCACCCCGAGCACTGAGCACCCAGCACCCTCAGCACTGAGCACCCTGAGGACTGAGCACCCAGCACCCTGAGTACTGAGCACCCAGCATCCTGAGTACTGAGCACCGATCACCCTGAGCACTGAGCACCCAGCAACCCGAGAACTGAGCACCCAGCACCCTGAGTACTGAGCACCCTGAGTACTGAGCACCCAGCACCCCGAGCACTGAGCACCCAGCACCCTGAGTACTGAGCACCCTGAGTACTAAGCACCCAGCACCCTGAGTACTGAGCACCCTGAGTACTGAGCACCCAGCACCCTGAGCACTGAGCACCCAGCACCCTGAGTACTGAGCACCCAGCACCCTGAGCACTGAGCACCCAGCACCCTGAGTACTGAGCACCCAGCACCCTGAGTACTTAGCACCCAGCACCCTGAGCACTGAGCACACAGCACCCTGAGTACTGAGCACCGAGCACCCTGAGTACTGAGCACCCAGCATCCTGAGTACTGATCACCCAGCACCCTGAGTACTGAGCACCGAGCACCCCGAGTACTGAGCACCCAGCACCCTGAGCACTGAGCACACAGCACCCTGATTACTGAGCACCCAGCACCCTGAGTACTGAGCACCCAGCACCCCGAGCACTGAGCACCCTGAGTACTGAGCACTAAGCACCCAGAGTGCTGAGCACCCAGCACCCCAAGCACGGAGCACCCAGGACCCCGAGCACTGAGTACTGAGCACCCAGCACCCTGAGTACTGAGCACCGAGCTCCCCGAGCACTGAGCACCCTGAGTACTGAGCACCCAGCACCCTGATCACAGAGCAGCCAGCACCCTCAGCACTGAGCACCCAGCACCCCGAGCACTGAGCACCCAGCACCCTGAGTACTGAGCACCCTGAGGACTGAGCACCGATCACCCTGAGCACTGAGCACCCAGCACCCTGTGTACTGAGCACCCAGCACCCTGAGTACTGAGCACCGAGCACTCCGAGCACTGAGCACCCAGCACCCTGAGCACTGAGCACACAGCACCCTGAGTACTGAGCACCCAGCACCCTGAGTACAGAGCACCCAGCACCCTGAGCACTGAGCACCCAGCACCCTGAGTACTGAGCACCCAGCACCCTGATCACAGAGCACCCAGCACCCCGATCACTGAGCACCCAGCACCCTGAGTACTGAGCACCCTGAGTACTGAGCACCCAGCACCCTGAGCACTGAGCACCCAGCACCAAGAGTACTGAGCACCGAGCACCCCGAGCACTGAGCACCCAGCACCCTGAGTACTGAGCACCCAGCACCCTGATCACTGAGCACCCAGCACCCCGATCACTGAGCACCCAGCACCCTGAGTACTGAGCACCCTGAGTACTGAGCACCCAGCACCCTGAGCACTGAGCACCCAGCACCAAGAGTACTGAGCACCGAGCACCCCGAGCACTGAGCACCCAGCACCCTGAGTACTGAGCACCCAGCACCGTGAGTACTGAGCACCGAGCATCCTGAGCACTGAGCACTGAGCACCCCGAGCACTGAGCACCCAGCACCCTGAGTACTGAGCACCCAGCACCAAGAGTACTGAGCACCCAGCACCCCGAGCACTGAGCACCCAGCACCCCGAGTACTGAGCACCCAGCACCGTGAGTACTGAGCACCCTGAGTACTGAGCACCCAGCACCCCGAGCACTGAGAACCCAGCACCCTGAGTACTGAGCACCCTGAGTACTGAGCACCCAGCACACTGAGTACTGAGCACCCTGAGTACTGAGCACCCAGCACCCTGAGCACTGAGCACCCAGCACCCTGAGTACTGAGCACCCAGCACCCTGAGCACTGAGCACCCAGCACCCTGAGTACTGAGCTCCCAGCACCCTGAGTACTTAGCACCCAGCACCCTGAGCACTGAGCACCCAGCACCCTGAGTACTGAGCACCGAGCACCCTGAGTACTGAGCACCCAGCACCCTGAGTACTTAGCACCCAGCACCCTGAGTACTGAGCACCGAGCACCCCGAGTACTGAGCACCCAGCACCCTGAGCACTGAGCACCCAGCACCCTGAGTACTGAGCACCCAGCACCCTGAGTACTGAGCACCCAGCACCCAGAGCACTGAGCACCCTGAGTTCTGAGCACTAAGCACGCAGAGCGCTGAGCACCCAGCACCCCAAGCACGGAGCACCCAGGACACCGAGCACTGAGTACTGAGCACCCAGCACCCTGAGTACTGAGCACCGAGCTCCCCGAGCACTGAGCACCCTGAGTACTGAGCACCCAGCATCCCGATAACAGAGCACCCAGCACCCTCAGCACTGAGCACCCAGCAACACGAGCACTGAGCACCCAGCACCCTGAGTACTGAGCACCCTGAGGACTGAGCACCGATCACCCTGAGCACTGAGCACACAGCACCCTGAGTACTGAGCACCCAGCACCCTGAGTACTGAGCACCGAGCACTCCGAGCACTGAGCACCCAGCACCCTGAGCACTGAGCACCCAGCACCCTGAGTACTGAGCACCCAGCACCCTGAGTACTGAGCACCCAGCACCCTGAGCACTGAGCACCCAGCACCCTGAGTACTGAGCACCCAGCACCCTGAGTACTGAGCACCCAGCACCCTGATTACTGAGCACCGAGCACCCCGAGTACTGAACACCCAGCACCCCGAGCACTGAGCACCCAGCACCCTGAGCACTGAGCACGCATCACCCCAAGCACTGAGCACCCAGCACCCTGAGTACTGAGTACTGAGCACCCTGAGTACTGAGCCCCCAGCACCCTGAGCACTGAGCACCCAGCACCCTGAGTACTGAGCACCGAGCACCCCGAGCACTGAGCACCCAGCACCCTGAGTACTGAGCACCCAGCACCAAGAGTACTCAGCACCGAGCATCCTGAGCACTGAGCACCGAGCACCCCGAGCACTGAGCACCCAGCACCCTGAGTACTGAGCACCCAGCACCAAGAGTACTGAGCACCGAGCACTCCGAGCACTGAGCACCCAGCACCCTGAGTAATGAGCACCCAGCACCCTGAGCACTGAGCACAAAGCACGCTGAGTACTGAGCACTGAGCACCCTGAGTACTGAGCACCAAGGACCCTGAGCACTGAGAACCCAGCACGCTGAGTACTGAGCGCTGTGCACCCTGAGTACTGAGCACCGAGCACCCTGAGTACTGAGCACCCAGCACCCTGAGCACTGAGCAGCCAGCACCCTGAGCACTGAGCAGCCAGCACCCTGAGCACTGAGCACCCAGCACCCTGAGCACTGAGCACCCAGCACCCCGAGTACTGAGCACCCAGCACCCTGAGTACTGAGCACCGAGTACCCCGAGAACTGAGCACCCAGCACCCTGAGTACTGAGCACCCAGCACCCTGAGTACTGAGCACCCAGCACCCTGAGTACTGAGCACCCAGCACCCCGAGCACTGAGCACCCAGCACCCCGAGCACTGAGCAACCAGCACCCCGAGAATGAGCACCAAGCAGCCTGAGTACTGAGAACAGAGCACCCAGAGTACCGAGCACCCAGCACGCTGAGCACTGAGCACCCAGCACCCCGAGTACTGAGCAAACAGCACCCCGAGCACTGAGCACCCAGCACCCCGAGAATTAGCACCCAGCACCCTGAGTACTGAGCACCCAGCACCCTGAGTACTGAGCAACCAGCACCTCGTGCACTGAGCACCCTGAGTACTGAGCACCCAGCACCCTGAGTACTGAGCACTAAGCACCCAGAGCGCTGAGCACCCAGCACCCCAAGCACGGAGCACCCAGGACCCCGAGCACTGAGTACTGAGCACCCAGCACCCTGAGTACTGAGCACCGAGCTCCCCGAGCACTTAGCACCCTGAGTACTGAGCACCCAGCACCCCGATGACAGAGCACCCAGCACCCTCAGCACTGAGCACGCAGCACTCCAAGCACTGAGCACCGAGCACCCCGAGCACTGAGCACCCAGCACCCTGAGTACTGAGCACCCAGCACCCTGAGCACTGAGCACCCAGCACCCTGAGCACTGAGCACCCAGCACCCTGAGCACTGAGCACCCAGCACCCTGAGTACTGAGCACCCAACGTACTGAGCACCGAGCACCCCTAGCACTGAGCACCCAGCACCCTGAGTAGTGAGCACCCTGAGGACTGAGCACCGATAAACCTGAGCACTGAGCACCCAGCACCCTGAGTACTGAGCACCCAGCACCCTGAGTACTGAGCACCGAGCACCCCGAGCACTGAGCACCCAGCACCCTGAGTACTGAGCACCCAGCACCCTGAGCACTGAGCACCCAGCACCCTGAGCACTGAGCACCCAGCACCCTGAGCACTGAGCACCCAGCACCCTGAGTACTGAGCACCCAACGTACTGAGCACCGAGCACCCCTAGCACTGAGCACCCAGCACCCTGAGTAGTGAGCACCCAGCACCCTGAGTACTGAGCACCCAGCACCCCGAGCACTGAGCACCCAGCACCCCGAGCACTGAGCACTGAGCACCCTGAGTACTGAGCACTGAGCACCCTTAGTACTGATCACCGAGCACCCTGAGTACTGAGCACCCAGCACCCTGAGCACTGAGCACGGAGCACCCCGAGGACTGAGCTCCCAGCACCGTGAGCACTGAGCAGCCAGCACCTTGAGTACTGAGCACCGAGCACCCCGAGCACTGAGCACCCAGCACCCTGAGTCCTGAGCACCCAGCACCCTGAGCACTGAGCACCCATCACCCTGAGTACTGTGCACCCAGTACCCCGAGCACTGAGCACCCAGCACCCTGAGTACTGAGCACCCAGCACCGTGAGTACTGAGCACCCAGCACCCCGAGCACTGAGCAACCAGCACCCTGAGTACTGAGCACTCAGCACCCTGAGTACTGAGCACCGATCACCCTGAGCACTGAGCACCCAGCACCCCGAGCACTGAGCACCCAGCACCCTGAGTACTGAGCACCCTGAGTATTGAGCACCCAGCACCCCGAGCACTGAACACCCAGCACCCCGAGTACTGAGCACCCTGAGCACTGAGCACCCAGCACCCTGAGTACTGAGCACCCAGCACCCTGAGCACTGAGCACCCAGCACCCTGAGTACTGAGCACCCAGCACCCTGAGCACTGAGCACCCAGCACCCTGAGTACTGAGCACCCAGCACCCTGAGTACTTAGCACCGAGCACCCTGAGTACTGAGCACCCAGCACCCTGAGTACTGAGCACCCAGCACCCTGAGTACTGAGCACCGAGCAACTCGAGTACTGAGCACCCAGCACCCTGAGCACTGAGAACCCAGCACCCCGAGCACTGAGCACCCAGCACCCCAAGCACTGAGCACCCAGCACCCTGAGAACTGAGCACTCAGCACCCTGAGTACTGAGCACCAAGCACCCTGAGCACTGAGCACCCAGCACCCTGAGTACTGAGCACCCAGCACCAAGAGTACTGAGCACCGAGCATCCTGAGCAATGAGCACCGAGCACCCCGAGCACTGAGCACCCAGCACCCTGAGCACTGAGCACCCAGCACCAAGAGTACTGAGCACCGAGCACCCAGCACCCTGAGTACTGAGAAACCAGCACCCCGAGAATGAGCACCAAGCAGCCTGAGTACTGAGAACAGAGCACCCAGAGTACCGAGCACCCAGCACGCTGAGCACTGAGCACCCAGCACCCCGAGTACTGAGCAAACAGCACCCCGAGCACTGAGCACCCAGCACCCCGAGAATTAGCACCCAGCACCCTGAGTACTGAGCACCCAGCACCGTGAGTACTGAGCACCCAGCACCCTGAGTACTGTGCACCCAGCACCCTGAGCACTGAGCACAAAGCACACTGAGTACTGAGCAATGAGCACCCTGAGTACTGAGCACCAAGGACCCTGAGCACTGAGCCCCCAGCACCCTGAGCACTGAGCACCCAGCACCCTGAGTACTGAGCACCCAGCACCCTGAGTACTGAGCACCCAGCACCCTGAGTACTGAGCACCCAGCACCCAGAGTACTGAGCACCCTGCACCCTGAGTACTGAGCACCGAGCACCCTGAGTACTGAGCACCCAGCACCCCGAGCACTGAGCGCCCAGCACCCTGAGCACTGAGCACCCAGCACCCCAAGCACTGAGCACAAGGTACCCTGAGTACTGAGTATTGATCACCCTGAGTACTGAGCACCCAGCACCCTGAGCACTGAGCACCCAGCACCCTGAGTACTGAGCACCGAGCACTCTGAGCACTGAGCACCCAGCACCCTGAGTACTGAGCACCCAGCACCAAGAGTACTGAGCACCGAGCATCCTGAGCACTGAGCACCGAGCACCCCGAGCACTGAGCACCCAGAACCCTGAGTACTGAGCACCCAGCTCCAAGAGTACTGAGCACCGAGCACCCCGAGCACTGAGCACCCAGCACCCTGAGTAATGAGCACCCAGCACCGTGAGTACTGAGCACCCAGCACCCTGAGTACTGAGCACCCAGCACCCTGAGCACTGAGCACAAAGCACGCTGAGTACTGAGCACCGAGCACCCTGAGTACTGAGCACCAAGGACCCTGAGCACTGAGCACCCAGCACGCTGAGTACTGAGCGCTGAGCACCCTGAGTACTGAGCACCCAGCACCCTGAGCACTGAGCAGCCAGCACCCTGAGCACTGAACACCCAGCACCCCGAGCACTGAGCACCCAGCACCCTGAGTACTGAGCACCCAGCACCCTGAGTACTGAGCACTCAGCACCCTGAGTACTGAGCACCGAGCACCCCGAGCACTGAGCACCCAGCACCCTCAGCACTGAGCACCCTGAGGACTGAGCACCCAGCACCCTGAGTACTGAGCACCCAGCATCCTGAGTACTGAGCACCGATCACCCTGAGCACTGAGCACCCAGCAACCCGAGCACTGAGCACCCAGCACCCTGAGTAGTGAGCACCCTGAGTACTGAGCACCCAGCACCCCGAGCACTGAGCACCCAGCACCCTGAGTACTGAGCACCCTGAGTACTAAGCACCCAGCACCCTGAGTACTGAGCACCCTGAGTACTGAGCACGCAGCACCCTGAGCACTGAGCACCCAGCACCCTGAGTACTGAGCACCCAGCACCCTGAGCACTATGCACCCAGCACCCTGAGTACTGAGCACCCAGCACCCTGAGTACTTAGCACCCAGCACCCTGAGCACTGAGCACACAGCACCCTGAGTACTGAGCACCGAGCACCCTGAGTACTGAGCACCCAGCATCCTGAGTACTGATCACCCAGCACCCTGAGTACTGAGCACCGAGCACCCCGAGTACTGAGCACCCAGCACCCTGAGCACTGAGCACACAGCACCCTGATTACTGAGCACCCAGCACCCTGAGTACTGAGCACCCAGCACCCCGAGCACTGAGCACCCTGAGTACTGAGCACTAAGCACCCAGAGTGCTGAGCACCCAGCACCCCAAGCACGGAGCACCCAGGACCCCGAGCACTGAGTACTGAGCACCCAGCACCCTGAGTACTGAGCACCGAGCTCCCCGAGCACTGAGCACCCTGAGTACTGAGCACCCAGCACCCTGATCACAGAGCAGCCAGCACCCTCAGCACTGAGCACCCAGCACCCCGAGCACTGAGCACCCAGCACCCTGAGTACTGAGCACCCTGAGGACTGAGCACCGATCACCCTGAGCACTGAGCACCCAGCACCCTGTGTACTGAGCACCCAGCACCCTGAGTACTGAGCACCGAGCACTCCGAGCACTGAGCACCCAGCACCCTGAGCACTGAGCACACAGCACCCTGAGTACTGAGCACCCAGCACCCTGAGTACTGAGCACCCAGCACACTGAGCACTGAGCACCCAGCACCCTGAGTACTGAGCACCCAGCACCCTGATCACAGAGCACCCAGCACCCTCAGCACTGAGCACCCAGCACCCCGATCACTGAGCACCCAGCACCCTGAGTACTGAGCACCCTGAGTACTGAGCACCCAGCACCCTGAGCACTGAGCACCCAGCACCCTGAGTACTGAGCACCAAGCACCCTGAGCACTGAGCACCCAGCACCCTGAGTACTGAGCACCCAGCACCAAGAGTACTGAGCACCGAGCATCCTGAGCACTGAGCACTGAGCACCCCGAGCACTGAGCACCCAGCACCCTGAGTACTGAGCACCCAGCACCAAGAGTACTGAGCACCGAGCACCCCGAGCACTGAGCACCCAGCACCCTGAGTACTGAGCACCCAGCACCGTGAGTACTGAGCACCCAGCACCCTGAGTACTGAGCACCCAGCACCCTGAGAACTGAGCACAAAGCACGCTGAGTACTGAGAACTGAGCACCCTGAGTACTGAGCACCAAGGACCCTGAGCACTGAGCACCCAGCACGCTGAGTACTGAGCGCTGAGCACCCTGAGTACTGAGCACCGAGCACCCTGAGTACTGAGCACCCAGCACCCTGAGCACTGAGCAGCCAGCACCCTGAGCACAGAGCACCCAGCACCCCGAGCACTGAGCACCCAGCACCCTGAGTACTGAGCACCCAGCACCCTGAGTACTGAGCAGTCAGCACCCTGAGTACTGAGCACCGAGCACCCCGAGCACTGAGCACCCAGCAGCCTGAGCACTGAGCACCCTGAGGACTGAGCACCCAGCACCCTGAGTACTGAGCACCCAGCATCCTGAATACTGAGCACCGATCACCCTGAGCACAGAGCACCCAGCAACCCGAGCACTGAGCACCCAGCACCCTGAGTACTGAGCACCCTGAGTACTGAGCACCCAGCACCCCGAGCACTGAGCACCCAGCACCCTGAGCACTGAGCACCCTGAGTACTGAGCACCCAGCACCCTGAGTACTGAGCACCCTGAGTACTGAGCAGCCAGCACCCTGAGCACTGAGCACCCAGCACCCTGAGTACTGAGCACCCAGCACCCTGAGCACTGAGCACCCAGCACCCTGAGTACTGAGCACCCAGCACCCTGAGTACTTAGCACCCAGCGCCCTGAGCACTGAGCACCCAGCACCCTGAGTACTGAGCACCGAGCACCCTGAGTACTGAGCACCCAGCACCCTGAGTACTGAGCACCCAGCATCCTGAGTACTGAGCACCGAGCACCCCGAGTACTGAGCACACAGCACCCTGAGCACTGAGCACCCAGCACCCTGAGTACTGAGCACCCAGCACCCTGATTACTGAGCACCCAGCACCCCGAGCACTGAGCACCCTGAGTACTGAGCACTAAGCACCCAGAGCGCTGAGCACCCAGCACCCCAAGCACGGAGCACCCAGGACCCCGAGCACTGAGTACTCAGCACCCAGCACCCTGAGTACTGAGCAACGAGCTCCCCGAGCACTGAGCACCCTGAGTACTGAGCACCCAGCACCCTGATCACAGAGCACCCAGCACCCTCCGCACTGAGCACCCGCACCCCGAGCACTGAGCACCCAGCACCCTGAGTACGGAGCACCCTGAGGACTGAGCACCGATCACCCTGAGCACTGAGCACCCAGCAACCTGAGTACTGAGCACAGAGCACCCTGAGTACTGAGCACTGAGCACTCCGAGCACTGTGCACCCAGCACCCTGAGCACTGAGCACCCAGCACCCTGAGTACTGAGCACCCAGCACCCTGAGTACTGAGCACCCAGCACCCTGAGCAATGAGCACCCAGCACCCTGAGTACTGAGCACCCAGCACCCTGATCACAGAGCACCCAGCACCCTCAGCACTGAGCACCCAGCACCCCGAGCACTGAGCACCCAGCACCCTGAGTACTGAGCACCCTGAGTACTGAGCACCCAGCACCCTGAGCACTGAGCACCCAGCACCCTGAGTACTGAGCACCGAGCACCCTGAGCACTGAGCACCCAGCACCCTGAGTACTGAGCACCCAGCACCAAGAGTACTGAGCACCGAGCATCCTGAGCACTGAGCACCGAGCACCCCGAGCACTGAGCACCCAGCACCGTGAGTACTGAGCACCCAGCACCAAGAGTACTGAGCTCCGAGCACCCCGAGCACTGAGCACCCAGCACCCTGAGTAATGAGCACCCAGCACCCCGAGTACTGAGCACCCAGCACCGTGAGTACTGAGCACCCAGCACCCTGAGTACTGAGCACCCAGCACCCTGCGCACTGAGCACAAAGCACGCTGAGTACTGAGCACTGAGCACCCTGAGTACTGAGCACCAAGGACCCTGAGCACTGAGCACCCTGCACGCTGAGTACTGAGCGCTGAGCACCCTGACTACTGAGCACCGAGCACCCTGAGTACTGAGCACCCAGCACCCTGAGCACTGAGCAGCCAGCACCCTGAGCACTGAGCACTCAGCACCCTGAGTACTGAGCACCGAGCACCCCGAGCACTGAGCACCCAGCACCCTGAGCACTGAGCACCCTGAGTACTGAGCACCCAGCACCCCGAGCACTGAGCACCCAGCACCCTGAGCACTGAGCACCCTGAGTACTGAGCACCCAGCACCCTGAGTACTGAGCACCCTGAGTACTGAGCAGCCAGCACCCTGAGCACTGAGCACCCAGCACCCTGAGTACTGAGCACCCAGCACCCTGAGCACTGAGCACCCAGCACCCTGAGTACTGAGCACCCAGCACCCTGAGTACTTAGCACCCAGCGCCCTGAGCACTGAGCACCCAGCACCCTGAGTACTGAGCACCGAGCACCCTGAGTACTGAGCACCCAGCACCCTGAGTACTGAGCACCCAGCATCCTGAGTACTGAGCACCGAGCACCCCGAGTACTGAGCACACAGCACCCTGAGCACTGAGCACCCAGCACCCTGAGTACTGAGCACCCAGCATCCTGATTACTGAGCACCCAGCACCCCGAGCACTGAGCACCCTGAGTACTGAGCACTAAGCACCCAGAGCGCTGAGCACCCAGCACCCCAAGCACGGAGCACCCAGGACCCCGAGCACTGAGTACTGAGCACCCAGCACCCTGAGTACTGAGCACCGAGCTCCCCGAGCACTGAGCACCCTGAGTACTGAGCACCCAGCACCCTGATCACAGAGCACCCAGCACCCTCCGCACTGAGCACCCGCACCCCGAGCACTGAGCACCCAGCACCCTGAGTACGGAGCACCCTGAGGACTGAGCACCGATCACCCTGAGCACTGAGCACCCAGCAACCTGAGTACTGAGCACAGAGCACCCTGAGTACTGAGCACTGAGCACTCCAAGCACTGTGCACCCAGCACCCTGAGCACTGAGCACCCAGCACCCTGAGTACTGAGCACCCAGCACCCTGAGTACTGAGCACCCAGCACCCTGAGCAATGAGCACCCAGCACCCTGAGTACTGAGCACCCAGCACCCTGATCACAGAGCACCCAGCACCCTCAGCACTGAGCACCCAGCACCCCGAGCACTGAGCACCCAGCACCCTGAGTACTGAGCACCCTGAGTACTGAGCACCCAGCACCCTGAGCACTGAGCACCCAGCACCCTGAGTACTGAGCACCGAGCACCCTGAGCACTGAGCACCCAGCACCCTGAGTACTGAGCACCCAGCACCAAGAGTACTGAGCACCGAGCATCCTGAGCACTGAGCACCGAGCACCCCGAGCACTGAGCACCCAGCACCGTGAGTACTGAGCACCCAGCACCAAGAGTACTGAGCTCCGAGCACCCCGAGCACTGAGCACCCAGCACCCTGAGTAATGACCACCCAGCACCCCGAGTACTGAGCACCCAGCACCGTGAGTACTGAGCACCCAGCACCCTGAGTACTGAGCACCCAGCACCCTGCGCACTGAGCACAAAGCACGCTGAGTACTGAGCACTGAGCACCCTGAGTACTGAGCACCAAGGACCCTGAGCACTGAGCACCCTGCACGCTGAGTACTGAGCGCTGAGCACCCTGACTACTGAGCACCGAGCACCCTGAGTACTGAGCACCCAGCACCCTGAGCACTGAGCAGCCAGCACCCTGAGCACTGAGCACTCAGCACCCTGAGTACTGAGCACCGAGCACCCCGAGCACTGAGCACCCAGCACCCTGAGCACTGAGCACCCTGAGGACTGAGCACCCAGCACCCTGAGTACTGAGCACCCAGCATCCTGAGTACTGATCACCGATCACCCTGAGCACTGAGCACCCAGCAACCCGAGCACTGAGCACCCAGCACCCTGAGTACTGAGCACCCTGAGTACTGAGCACCCAGCACCCCGAGCACTGAGAACCCAGCACCCTGAGTACTGAGCACCCTGAGTACTGAGCACCCAGCACACTGAGTACTGAGCACCCTGAGTACTGAGCACCCAGCACCCTGAGCACTGAGCACCCAGCACCCTGAGTACTGAGCACCCAGCACCCTGAGAACTGAGCACCCAGCACCCTGAGTACTGAGCTCCCAGCACCCTGAGTACTTAGCACCCAGCACCCTGAGCACTGAGCACCCAGCACCCTGAGTACTGAGCACCGAGCACCCTGAGTACTGAGCACCCAGCACCCTGAGTACTTAGCACCCAGCACCCTGAGTACTGAGCACCGAGCACCCCGAGTACTGAGCACCCAGCACCCTGAGCACTGAGCACCCAGCACCCTGAGTACTGAGCACCCAGCACCCTGAGTACTGAGCACCCAGCACCCAGAGCACTGAGCACCCTGAGTTCTGAGCACTAAGCACGCAGAGCGCTGAGCACCCAGCACCCCAAGCACGGAGCACCCAGGACACCGAGCACTGAGTACTGAGCACCCAGCACCCTGAGTACTGAGCACCGAGCTCCCCGAGCACTGAGCACCCTGAGTACTGAGCACCCAGCACCCCGATAACAGAGCACCCAGCACCCTCAGCACTGAGCACTCAGCAACACGAGCACTGAGCACCCAGCACCCTGAGTACTGAGCACCCTGAGGACTGAGCACCGATCACCCTGAGCACTGAGCACACAGCACCCTGAGTACTGAGCACCCAGCACCCTGAGTACTGAGCACCGAGCACTCCGAGCACTGAGCACCCAGCACCCTGAGCACTGAGCACCCAGCACCCTGAGTACTGAGCACCCAGCACCCTGAGTACTGAGCACCCAGCACCCTGAGCACTGAGCACCCAGCACCCTGAGTACTGAGCACCCAGCACCCTGAGTACTGAGCACCCAGCACCCTGATTACTGAGCACCGAGCACCCCGAGTACTGAACACCCAGCACCCCGAGCACTGAGCACCCAGCACCCTGAGCACTGAGCACGCATCACCCCAAGCACTGAGCACCCAGCACCCTGAGTACTGAGTACTGAGCACCCTGAGTACTGAGCCCCCAGCACCCTGAGCACTGAGCACCCAGCACCCTGAGTACTGAGCACCGAGCACCCCGAGCACTGAGCACCCAGCACCCTGAGTACTGAGCACCCAGCACCAAGAGTACTCAGCACCGAGCATCCTGAGCACTGAGCACCGAGCACCCCGAGCACTGAGCACCCAGCACCCTGAGTACTGAGCACAGAGCACCAAGAGTACTGAGCACCGAGCACTCCGAGCACTGAGCACCCAGCACCCTGAGTAATGAGCACCCAGCACCCTGAGCACTGAGCACAAAGCACGCTGAGTACTGAGCACTGAGCACCCTGAGTACTGAGCACCAAGGACCCTGAGCACTGAGAACCCAGCACGCTGAGTACTGAGCGCTGTGCACCCTGAGTACTGAGCACCGAGCACCCTGAGTACTGAGCACCCAGCACCCTGAGCACTGAGCAGCCAGCACCCTGAGCACTGAGCAGCCAGCACCCTGAGCACTGAGCACCCAGCACCCTGAGCACTGAGCACCCAGCACCCCGAGTACTGAGCACCCAGCACCCTGAGTACTGAGCACCGAGTACCCCGAGAACTGAGCACCCAGCACCCTGAGTACTGAGCACCCAGCACCCTGAGTACTGAGCACCCAGCACCCTGAGTACTGAGCACCCAGCACCCCGAGCACTGAGCACCCAGCACCCCGAGCACTGAGCAACCAGCACCCCGAGAATGAGCACCAAGCAGCCTGAGTACTGAGAACAGAGCACCCAGAGTACCGAGCACCCAGCACGCTGAGCACTGAGCACCCAGCACCCCGAGTACTGAGCAAACAGCACCCCGAGCACTGAGCACCCAGCACCCCGAGAATTAGCACCCAGCACCCTGAGTACTGAGCACCCAGCACCCTGAGTACTGAGCAACCAGCACCTCGTGCACTGAGCACCCTGAGTACTGAGCACCCAGCACCCTGAGTACTGAGCACTAAGCACCCAGAGCGCTGAGCACCCAGCACCCCAAGCACGGAGCACCCAGGACCCCGAGCACTGAGTACTGAGCACCCAGCACCCTGAGTACTGAGCACCGAGCTCCCCGAGCACTGAGCACCCTGAGTACTGAGCACCCAGCACCCCGATGACAGAGCACCCAGCACCCTCAGCACTGAGCACGCAGCACTCCAAGCACTGAGCACCGAGCACCCCGAGCACTGAGCACCCAGCACCCTGAGTACTGAGCACCCAGCACCCTGAGCACTGAGCACCCAGCACCCTGAGCACTGAGCACCCAGCACCCTGAGCACTGAGCACCCAGCACCCTGAGTACTGAGCACCCAACGTACTGAGCACCGAGCACCCCTAGCACTGAGCACCCAGCACCCTGAGTAGTGAGCACCCTGAGGACTGAGCACCGATAAACCTGAGCACTGAGCACCCAGCACCCTGAGTACTGAGCACCCAGCACCCTGAGTACTGAGCACCGAGCACCCCGAGCACTGAGCACCCAGCACCCTGAGTACTGAGCACCCAGCACCCTGAGCACTGAGCACCCAGCACCCTGAGCACTGAGCACCCAGCACCCTGAGCACTGAGCACCCAGCACCCTGAGTACTGAGCACCCAACGTACTGAGCACCGAGCACCCCTAGCACTGAGCACCCAGCACCCTGAGTAGTGAGCACCCAGCACCCTGAGTACTGAGCACCCAGCACCCCGAGCACTGAGCACCCAGCACCCCGAGCACTGAGCACTGAGCACCCTGAGTACTGAGCACTGAGCACCCTTAGTACTGATCACCGAGCACCCTGAGTACTGAGCACCCAGCACCCTGAGCACTGAGCACGGAGCACCCCGAGGACTGAGCTCCCAGCACCGTGAGCACTGAGCAGCCAGCACCTTGAGTACTGAGCACCGAGCACCCCGAGCACTGAGCACCCAGCACCCTGAGTCCTGAGCACCCAGCACCCTGAGCACTGAGCACCCATCACCCTGAGTACTGTGCACCCAGTACCCCGAGCACTGAGCACCCAGCACCCTGAGTACTGAGCACCCAGCACCGTGAGTACTGAGCACCCAGCACCCCGAGCACTGAGCAACCAGCACCCTGAGTACTGAGCACTCAGCACCCTGAGTACTGAGCACCGATCACCCTGAGCACTGAGCACCCAGCACCCCGAGCACTGAGCACCCAGCACCCTGAGTACTGAGCACCCTGAGTATTGAGCACCCAGCACCCCGAGCACTGAACACCCAGCACCCCGAGTACTGAGCACCCTGAGCACTGAGCACCCAGCACCCTGAGTACTGAGCACCCAGCACCCTGAGCACTGAGCACCCAGCACCCTGAGTACTGAGCACCCAGCACCCTGAGCACTGAGCACCCAGCACCCTGAGTACTGAGCACCCAGCACCCTGAGTACTTAGCACCGAGCACCCTGAGTACTGAGCACCCAGCACCCTGAGTACTGAGCACCCAGCACCCTGAGTACTGAGCACCGAGCAACTCGAGTACTGAGCACCCAGCACCCTGAGCACTGAGAACCCAGCACCCCGAGCACTGAGCACCCAGCACCCCAAGCACTGAGCACCCAGCACCCTGAGAACTGAGCACTCAGCACCCTGAGTACTGAGCACCAAGCACCCTGAGCACTGAGCACCCAGCACCCTGAGTACTGAGCACCCAGCACCAAGAGTACTGAGCACAGAGCATCCTGAGCAATGAGCACCGAGCACCCCGAGCACTGAGCACCCAGCACCCTGAGCACTGAGCACCCAGCACCAAGAGTACTGAGCACCGAGCACCCAGCACCCTGAGTACTGAGAAACCAGCACCCCGAGAATGAGCACCAAGCAGCCTGAGTACTGAGAACAGAGCACCCAGAGTACCGAGCACCCAGCACGCAGAGCACTGAGCACCCAGCTCCCCGAGTACTGAGCAAACAGCACCCCGAGCACTGAGCACCCAGCACCCCGAGAATTAGCACCCAGCACCCTGAGTACTGAGCACCCAGCACCGTGAGTACTGAGCACCCAGCACCCTGAGTACTGTGCACCCAGCACCCTGAGCACTGAGCACAAAGCACACTGAGTACTGAGCAATGAGCACCCTGAGTACTGAGCACCAAGGACCCTGAGCACTGAGCCCCCAGCACCCTGAGTACTGAGCACCCAGCACCCTGAGTACTGAGCACCCAGCACCCTGAGTACTGAGCACCCAGCACCCAGAGTACTGAGCACCCAGCACCCTGAGTACTGAGCACCGAGCACCCTGAGTACTGAGCACCCAGCACCCCGAGCACTGAGCGCCCAGCACCCTGAGCACTGAGCACCCAGCACCCCAAGCACTGAGCACAAGGTACCCTGAGTACTGAGTATTGATCACCCTGAGTACTGAGCACCCAGCACCCTGAGCACTGAGCACCCAGCACCCTGAGTACTGAGCACCGAGCACTCTGAGCACTGAGCACCCAGCACCCTGAGTACTGAGCACCCAGCACCAAGAGTACTGAGCACCGAGCATCCTGAGCACTGAGCACCGAGCACCCCGAGCACTGAGCACCCAGAACCCTGAGTACTGAGCACCCAGCTCCAAGAGTACTGAGCACCGAGCACCCCGAGCACTGAGCACCCAGCACCCTGAGTAATGAGCACCCAGCACCGTGAGTACTGAGCACCCAGCACCCTGAGTACTGAGCACCCAGCACCCTGAGCACTGAGCACAAAGCACGCTGAGTACTGAGCACCGAGCACCCTGAGTACTGAGCACCAAGGACCCTGAGCACTGAGCACCCAGCACGCTGAGTACTGAGCGCTGAGCACCCTGAGTACTGAGCACCCAGCACCCTGAGCACTGAGCAGCCAGCACACTGAGCACTGAACACCCAGCACCCCGAGCACTGAGCACCCAGCACCCTGAGTACTGAGCTCTGTGCACCCTGAGTACTGAGCACTCAGCACCCTGAGTACTGAGCACCGAGCACCCCGAGCACTGAGCACCCAGCACCCTCAGCACTGAGCACCCTGAGGACTGAGCACCCAGCACCCTGAGTACTGAGCACCCAGCATCCTGAGTACTGAGCACCGATCACCCTGAGCACTGAGCACCCAGCAACCCGAGCACTGAGCACCCAGCACCCTGAGTACTGAGCACCCTGAGTACTGAGCACCCAGCACCCCGAGCACTGAGCACCCAGCACCCTGAGTACTGAGCACCCTGAGTACTAAGCACCCAGCACCCTGAGTACTGAGCACCCTGAGTACTGAGCACCCAGCACCCTGAGCACTGAGCACCCAGCACCCTGAGTACTGAGCACCCAGCACCCTGAGCACTATGCACCCAGCACCCTGAGTACTGAGCACCCAGCACCCTGAGTACTTAGCACCCAGCACCCTGAGCACTGAGCACACAGCACCCTGAGTACTGAGCACCGAGCACCCTGAGTACTGAGCACCCAGCATCCTGAGTACTGATCACCCAGCACCCTGAGTACTGAGCACCGAGCACCCCGAGTACTGAGCACCCAGCACCCTGAGCACTGAGCACACAGCACCCTGATTACTGAGCACCCAGCACCCTGAGTACTGAGCACCCAGCACCCCGAGCACTGAGCACCCTGAGTACTGAGCACTAAGCACCCAGAGTGCTGAGCACCCAGCACCCCAAGCACGGAGCACCCAGGACCCCGAGCACTGAGTACTGAGCACCCAGCACCCTGAGTACTGAGCACCGAGCTCCCCGAGCACTGAGCACCCTGAGTACTGAGCACCCAGCACCCTGATCACAGAGCAGCCAGCACCCTCAGCACTGAGCACCCAGCACCCCGAGCACTGAGCACCCAGCACACTGAGTACTGAGCACCCTGAGGACTGAGCACCGATCACCCTGAGCACTGAGCACCCAGCACCCTGTGTACTGAGCACCCAGCACCCTGAGTACTGAGCACCGAGCACTCCGAGCACTGAGCACCCAGCACCCTGAGCACTGAGCACACAGCACCCTGAGTACTGAGCACCCAGCACCCTGAGTACTGAGCACCCAGCACCCTGAGCACTGAGCACCCAGCACCCTGAGTACTGAGCACCCAGCACCCTGATCACAGAGCACCCAGCACCCTCAGCACTGAGCACCCAGCACCCCGATCACTGAGCACCCAGCACCCTGAGTACTGAGCACCCTGAGTACTGAGCACCCAGCACCCTGAGCACTGAGCACCCAGCACCCTGAGTACTGAGCACCAAGCACCCTGAGCACTGAGCACCCAGCACCCTGAGTACTGAGCACCCAGCACCAAGAGTACTGAGCACCGAGCATCCTGAGCACTGAGCACTGAGCACCCCGAGCACTGAGCACCCAGCACCCTGAGTACTGAGAACTGAGCACCCTGAGTACTGAGCACCAAGGACCCTGAGCACTGAGCACCCAGCACGCTGAGTACTGAGCGCTGAGCACCCTGAGTACTGAGCACCGAGCACCCTGAGTACTGAGCACCCAGCACACTGAGCACTGAGCAGCCAGCACCCTGAGCACAGAGCACCCAGCACCCCGAGCACTGAGCACCCAGCACCCTGAGTACTGAGCACCCAGCACCCTGAGTACTGAGCACTCAGCACCCTGAGTACTGAGCACCGAGCACCCCGAGCACTGAGCACCCAGCAGCCTGAGCACTGAGCACCCTGAGGACTGAGCACCCAGCACCCTGAGTACTGAGCACCCAGCATCCTGAATACTGAGCACAGATCACCCTGAGCACAGAGCACCCAGCAACCCGAGCACTGAGCACCCAGCACCCTGAGTACTGAGCACCCTGAGTACTGAGCACCCAGCACCCCGAGCACTGAGCACCCAGCACCCTGAGCACTGAGCACCCTGAGTACTGAGCACCCAGCACCCTGAGTACTGAGCACCCTGAGTACTGAGCAGCCAGCACCCTGAGCACTGAGCACCCAGCACCCTGAGCACTGAGCACCCAGCACCCTGAGTACTGAGCACCCAGCACCCTGAGTACTTAGCACCCAGCGCCCTGAGCACTGAGCACCCAGCACCCTGAGTACTGAGCACCGAGCACCCTGAGTACTGAGCACCCAGCACCCTGAGTACTGAGCACCCAGCATCCTGAGTACTGAGCACCGAGCACCCCGAGTACTGAGCACACAGCACCCTGAGCACTGAGCACCCAGCACCCTGAGTACTGAGCACCCAGCACCCTGATTACTGAGCACCCAGCACCCCGAGCACTGAGCACCCTGAGTACTGAGCACTAAGCACCCAGAGCGCTGAGCACCCAGCACCCCAAGCACGGAGCACCCAGGACCCCGAGCACTGAGTACTCAGCACCCAGCACCCTGAGTACTGAGCAACGAGCTCCCCGAGCACTGAGCACCCTGAGTACTGAGCACCCAGCACCCTGATCACAGAGCACCCAGCACCCTCCGCACTGAGCACCCGCACCCCGAGCACTGAGCACCCAGCACCCTGAGTACGGAGCACCCTGAGGACTGAGCACCGATCACCCTGAGCACTGAGCACCCAGCAACCTGAGTACTGAGCACAGAGCACCCTGAGTACTGAGCACTGAGCACTCCGAGCACTGTGCACCCAGCACCCTGAGCACTGAGCACCCAGCACCCTGAGTACTGAGCACCCAGCACCCTGAGTACTGAGCACCCAGCACCCTGAGCAATGAGCACCCAGCACCCTGAGTACTGAGCACCCAGCACCCTGATCACAGAGCACCCAGCACCCTCAGCACTGAGCACCCAGCACCCCGAGCACTGAGCACCCAGCACCCTGAGTACTGAGCACCCTGAGTACTGAGCACCCAGCACCCTGAGCACTGAGCACCCAGCACCCTGAGTACTGAGCACCGAGCACCCTGAGCACTGAGCATCCAGCACCCTGAGTACTGAGCACCCAGCACCAAGAGTACTGAGCACCGAGCATCCTGAGCACTGAGCACCGAGCACCCCGAGCACTGAGCACCCAGCACCGTGAGTACTGAGCACCCAGCACCAAGAGTACTGAGCTCCGAGCACCCCGAGCACTGAGCACCCAGCACCCTGAGTAATGAGCACCCAGCACCCCGAGTACTGAGCACCCAGCACCGTGAGTACTGAGCACCCAGCACCCTGAGTACTGAGCACCCAGCACCCTGCGCACTGAGCACAAAGCACGCTGAGTACTGAGCACTGAGCACCCTGAGTACTGAGCACCAAGGACCCTGAGCACTGAGCACCCTGCACGCTGAGTACTGAGCGCTGAGCACCCTGACTACTGAGCACCGAGCACCCTGAGTACTGAGCACCCAGCACCCTGAGCACTGAGCAGCCAGCACCCTGAGCACTGAGCACTCAGCACCCTGAGTACTGAGCACCGAGCACCCCGAGCACTGAGCACCCAGCACCCTGAGCACTGAGCACCCTGAGGACTGAGCACCCAGCACCCTGAGTACTGAGCACCCAGCATCCTGAGTACTGATCACCGATCACCCTGAGCACTGAGCACCCAGCAACCCGAGCACTGAGCACCCAGCACCCTGAGTACTGAGCACCCTGAGTACTGAGCACCCAGCACCCCGAGCACTGAGAACCCAGCACCCTGAGTACTGAGCACCCTGAGTACTGAGCACCCAGCACACTGAGTACTGAGCACCCTGAGTACTGAGCACCCAGCACCCTGAGCACTGAGCACCCAGCACCCTGAGTACTGAGCACCCAGCACCCTGAGCACTGAGCACCCAGCACCCTGATTACTGAGCTCCCAGCACCCTGAGTACTTAGCACCCAGCACCCTGAGCACTGAGCACCCAGCACCCTGAGTACTGAGCACCGAGCACCCTGAGTACTGAGCACCCAGCACCCTGAGTACTTAGCACCCAGCACCCTGAGTACTGAGCACCGAGCACCCCGAGTACTGAGCACCCAGCACCCGGAGCACTGAGCACCCAGCACCCTGAGTACTGAGCACCCAGCACCCTGAGTACTGAGCACCCAGCACCCAGAGCCCTGAGCACCCTGAGTTCTGAGCACTAAGCACGCAGAGCGCTGAGCACCCAGCACCCCAAGCACGGAGCACCCAGGACACCGAGCACTGAGTACTGAGCACCCAGCACCCTGAGTACTGAGCACCGAGCTCCCCGAGCACTGAGCACCCTGAGTACTGAGCACCCAGCACCCCGATAACAGAGCACCCAGCACCCTCAGCACTGAGCACCCAGCAACATGAGCACTGAGCACCCAGCACCCTGAGTACTGAGCACCCTGAGGACTGAGCACCGATCACCGTGAGCACTGAGCACACAGCACCCTGAGTACTGAGCACCCAGCACCCTGAGTACTGAGCACCGAGCACTCCGAGCACTGAGCACCCAGCACCCTGAGCACTGAGCACCCAGCACCCTGAGTACTGAGCACCCAGCACCCTGAGTACAGAGCACCCAGCACCCTGAGCACTGAGCACCCAGCACCCTGAGTACTGAGCACCCAGCACCCTGAGTACTGAGCACCCAGCACCCTGAGCACTGAGCACCCAGCACCCCAAGCACTGAACACCCAGCACCCCGAGCACTGAGCACCCAGCACCCTGAGCACTGAGCACGCATCACCCCAAGCACTGAGCACCCAGCACCCTGAGTACTGAGTACTGAGCACCCTGAGTACTGAGCACCCAGCACCCTGAGCACTGAGCACCCAGCACCCTGAGTACTGAGCACCGAGCACCCCGAGCACTGAGCACCCAGCACCCTGAGTACTGAGCACCCAGCACCAAGAGTACTCAGCACCGAGCATCCTGAGCACTGAGCACCGAGCACCCCGAGCACTGAGCACCCAGCACCCTGAGTACTGAGCACCCAGCACCAAGAGTACTGAGCACCGAGCACTCCGAGCACTGAGCACCCAGCACCCTGAGTAATGAGCACCCAGCACCCTGAGCACTGAGCACAAAGCACGCTGAGTACTGAGCACTGAGCACCCTGAGTACTGAGCACCAAGGACCCTGAGCACTGAGAACCCAGCACGCTGAGTACTGAGCGCTGTGCACCCTGAGTACTGAGCACCGAGCACCCTGAGTACTGAGCACCCAGCACCCTGAGCACTGAGCAGCCAGCACCCTGAGCACTGAGCACTCAGCACCCTGAGTACTGAGCACCGAGCACCCCGAGCACTGAGCACCCAGCACCCTGAGCACAGAGCAGCCAGCACCCTGAGCACTGAGCACTCAGCACCCTGAGTACTGAGCACCCAGCACCCTGAGCACTGAGCACCCAGCACCCTGAGCACTGAGCACCCAGCACCCCGAGTACTGAGCACCCAGCACCCTGAGTACTGAGCACCGAGTACAACGAGAACTGAGCACCCAGCACCCTGAGTACTGAGCACCCAGCACCCTGAGTACTGAGCACCCAGCACCCTGAGTACTGAGCACCCAGCACCCCGAGCACTGAGCACCCAGCACCCCGAGCACTGAGCAACCAGCACCCCGAGAATGAGCACCAAGCAGCCTGAGTACTGAGAACAGAGCACCCAGAGTACCGAGCACCCAGCACGCTGAGCACTGAGCACCCAGCACCCCGAGTACTGAGCAAACAGCACCCCGAGCACTGAGCACCCAGCACCCCGAGAATTAGCACCCAGCACTCTGAGTACTGAGCACCCAGCACCCTGAGTACTGAGCAACCAGCACCTCGTGCACTGAGCACCCTGAGTACTGAGCACCCAGCACCCTGAGTACTGAGCACTAAGCACCCAGAGCGCTGAGCACCCAGCACCCCAAGCACGGAGCACCCAGGACCCCGAGCACTGAGTACTGAGCACCCAGCACCCTGAGTACTGAGCACCGAGCTCCCCGAGCACTGAGCACCCTGAGTACTGAGCACCCAGCACCCCGATGACAGAGCACCCAGCACCCTCAGCACTGAGCACGCAGCACTCCAAGCACTGAGCACCGAGCACCCCGAGCACTGAGCACCCAGCACCCTGAGTACTGAGCACCCAGCACCCTGAGCACTGAGCACCCAGCACCCTGAGCACTGAGCACCCAGCACCCTGAGTACTGAGCACCCAACGTACTGAGCACCGAGCACCCCTAGCACTGAGCACCCAGCACCCTGAGTAGTGAGCACCCTGAGGACTGAGCACCGATAAACCTGAGCACTGAGCACCCAGCACCCTGAGTACTGAGCACCCAGCACCCTGAGTACTGAGCACCGAGCACCCCGAGCACTGAGCACCCAGCACCCTGAGTACTGAGCACCCAGCACCCTGAGCACTGAGCACCCAGCACCCTGAGCACTGAGCACCCAGCACCCTGAGCACTGAGCACCCAGCACCCTGAGTACTGAGCACCCAACGTACTGAGCACCGAGCACCCCTAGCACTGAGCACCCAGCACCCTGAGTAGTGAGCACCCAGCACCCTGAGTACTGAGCACCCAGCACCCCGAGCACTGAGCACCCAACACCCCGAGCACTGAGCACTGAGCACCCTGAGTACTGAGCACTGAGCACCCTTAGTACTGATCACCGAGCACCCTGAGTACTGAGCACCCAGCACCCTGAGCACTGAGCACGGAGCACCCCGAGGACTGAGCTCCCAGCACCGTGAGCACTGAGCAGCCAGCACCTTGAGTACTGAGCACCGAGCACCCCGAGCACTGAGCACCCAGCACCCTGAGTCCTGCGCACCCAGCACCCTGAGCACTGAGCACCCATCACCCTGAGTACTGTGCACCCAGTACCCCGAGCACTGAGCACCCAGCACCCTGAGTACTGAGCACCCAGCACCGTGAGTACTGAGCACCCAGCACCCCGAGCACTGAGCAACCAGCACCCTGAGTACTGAGCACTCAGCACCCTGAGTACTGAGCACCGATCACCCTGAGCACTGAGCACCCAGCACCCCGAGCACTGAGCACCCAGCACCCTGAGTACTGAGCACCCTGAGTATTGAGCACCCAACACCCCGAGCACTGAACACCCAGCACCCCGAGTACTGAGCACCCTGAGCACTGAGCACCCAGCACCCTGAGTACTGAGCACCCAGCACCCTGAGCACTGAGCACCCAGCACCCTGAGTACTGAGCACCCAGCACCCTGAGCACTGAGCACCCAGCACCCTGAGTACTGAGCACCCAGCACCCTGAGTACTTAGCACCGAGCACCCTGAGTACTGAGCACCCAGCACCCTGAGTACTGAGCACCCAGCACCCTGAGTACTGAGCACCGAGCAACTCGAGTACTGAGCACCCAGCACCCTGAGCACTGAGAACCCAGCACCCCGAGCACTGAGCACCCAGCACCCCAAGCACTGAGCACCCAGCACCCTGAGAACTGAGCACTCAGCACCCTGAGCACTGAGCACCCAGCACCCTGAGCACTGAGCAAAGAGCACCCTGAGTACTGAGAACCCAGCACCCTGAGCACTGAGCACCCAGCACCCTGAGTACTGAGCACCCAGCACCCTGAGTACTTAGCACCCAGCACACTGAGCACTGAGCACCCAGCACCCTGAGTACTGAGCACCGAGCACCCTGAGTACTGAGCACCCAGCACCCTGAGTACTGAGCACCCAGCAACCTGAGTACTGAGCACCGAGCATCCGGAGTACTGAGCACCCTGCACCCCGAGCACTGAGCACCCAGCACCCTGAGCACTGAGCACCCTGAGTACTGAGCTCCCAGCACCCTGAGCACTGAGCACCCAACACCCTGAGTACTGAGCACCGAGCACCCCGAGCACTGAGCACCCAGCACCCTGAGTACTGAGCACCCAGCACCAAGAGTACTGAGCACCGAGCATCCTGAGCACTGAGCACCGAGCACCCCGAGCACTGAGCACCCAGCACCCTGAGTACTGAGCACCCAGCACCAAGAGTACTGAGCACCGAGCACCCCGAGCACTGAGCACCCAGCACCCTGAGTAATGAGCACCCAGCACCCTGAGCACTGAGCACAAAGCACGCTGAGTACTGAGCACTGAGCACCCTGAGTACTGAGCACCAAGGACCCTGAGCACTGAGCACCCAGCACGCTGAGTACTGAGCGCTGAGCACCCTGAGTACTGAGCACCGAGCACCCTGAGTACTGAGCACCCAGCACCCTGAGCACTGTGCAGCCAGCATCCTGAGCACTGAGCACCCAGCACCCCGAGCACTGAGCACCCAGCACCCTGAGCACTGAGCACCGAGCACCCCGAGTACTGAGCACCCAGCACCCTGAGTACTGAGCACCGAGCACCCCGAGCACTGAGCACCTAGCACCCTGAGTACTGAGCACCCAGCACCCTCAGTACTGAGCACCCAGCACCCCGAGCACTGAGCACCCAGCACCCCGAGCACTGAGCACCCAGCACCCCGAGCATGAGCACCCAGCAGCCTGAATACTGAGAACAGAGCACCCAGAGTACTGAGCACCCAACACACTGAGCACTGAGCACCCAGCACCCCGAGTACTGAGCAAACAGCACCCCGAGCACTGAGCACCCAGCACCCCGAGAATTAGCAGCCAGCACCCTGAGTACTGAGCACCCAGCACCCTGAGTACTGAGCACCCAGCACCCCGTGCACTGAGCACCCTGAGTACCGAGCACCCAGCACCCTGAGTACTGAGCACTAAGCACAGAGAGCGCTGAGCACCCAGCACCCCAAGCACGGAGCACCCAGGACCCCGAGCACTGAGTACTGAGCACCCAGCACCCTGAGTACTGAGCACCGAGCTCCCCGAGCACTGAACACCCTGAGTACTGAGCACCCAGCACCCCGATGACAGAGCACCCAGCACCCTCAGCACTGAGCACGCAGCACCCCGAGCACTGAGCACCCAGCACCCTGAGTACTGAGCACCCTGAGGACTGAGCACCGATAACCCTGAGCACTGAGCACCCAGCACCCTCAGCACTGAGCACGCAGCACTCCGAGCACTGAGCACCCAGCACCCTGAGTACTGAGCACCCTGAGGACTGAGCACCGATAAACCTGAGCACTGAGCACCCAGCACCCTGAGTACTGAGCACCCAGCACCCTGAGTACTGAGCACCGAGCACCCCGAGCACTGAGCACCCAGCACCCTGAGTACTGAGCACCCAGCACCCTGAGCACTGAGCACCCAGCACCCTGAGCACTGAGCACCCAGCAACCTGAGCACTGAGCACCCAGCACCCTGAGTACTGAGCACCCAACGTACTGAGCACCGAGCACCCCTAGCACTGAGCACCTAGCACCCTGTGTAGTGAGCACCCAGCACCCTGAGTACTGAGCACCCAGCACCCCGAGCATGAGCACCCAGCAGCCTGAGTACTGAGAACAGAGCACCCAGAGTACTGAGCACCCAACACGCTGAGCACTGAGCACCCAGCACCCCGAGTACTGAGCAAACAGCACACCGAGCACTGAGCACCCAGCACCCCGAGAATTAGCACCCAGCACCCTGAGTACTGAGCACCCAGCACCCTGAGTACTGAGCACCCAGCACCCCGTGCACTGAGCACCCTGAGTACTGAGCACCCAGCACCCTGAGTACTGAGCACTAAGCACCCAGAGCGCTGAGCACCCAGCACCCCAAGCACGGAGCACCCAGGACCCCGAGCACTGAGTACTGAGCACCCAGCACCCTGAGTACTGAGCACCGAGCTCCCCGAGCACTGAGCACCCTGAGTACTGAGCACCCAGCACCCCGATGACAGAGCACCCAGCACCCTCAGCACTGAGCACGCAGCACCCCGAGCACTGAGCACCCAGCACCCTGAGTACTGAGCACCCAACGTACTGAGCACCGAGCACCCCTAGCACTGAGCACCCAGCACCCTGAGTACTGAGCACCCAGCACCCCGAGCATTGAGCACCCAGCACCCCGAGCACTGAGCACTGAGCACCCTGAGTACTGAGCACTGAGCACCCTTAGTACTGAGCACCGAGCACCCTGAGTACTGAGCACCCAGCACCCTGAGCACTGAGCACGGAGCATCCCGAGGACTGAGCACCCAGCACCGTGAGCACTGAGCAGCCAGCACCTTGAGTACAGAGCACCGAGCACCCCGAGCACTGAGCACCCAGCACCCTGAGTCCTGAGCATCCAGCACCCTGAGCACTGCGCACCCAGCACCCCGAGCACTGAGAACCCAGCACCCTGAGTACTGAGCACCCAGCACCCTGAGTACTGAGCACCCAGTACCCCGAGCACTGAGCACCCAGCACCCTGAGCACTGAGCACCCAGCACCCTGAGTACTGAGCACCCAGCACCCCGAGCACTGAGCACCCAGCACCCTGAGGACTGAGCACTCAGCACCCTGAGTACTGAGCACAAGCACCCTGAGTAATGAGCACCCAGCATCCTGAGTACTGAGCAACGATCACCCTGAGCACTGAGCACCCAGCACCCTGAGCACTGAGCACACAGCACCCTGAGTACTGAGCACCCTGAGTACTGAGCACCCAGCACCCCGAGCACTGAGCACCCAGCACCCCGAGTACTGAGCACCCTGAGCACTGAGCACCCAGCACCCTGAGTACTGAGCACCCAGCACCCTGAGCACTGAGCACCCAGCACCCTGAGTACTGAGCACCCAGCACCCTGAGCACTGAGCACCCAGCACGCTGAGTACTGAGCACCCAGCACCCTGAGTACTTAGCACCGAGCACCCTGAGTACTGAGCACCCAGCACCCTGAGTACTGAGCACCCAGCACCCTGAGTACTGAGCACCGAGCACCCCGAGTACTGAGCACCCAGCACCCTGAGCACTGAGAACCCAGCACCCTGTACACTGAGCACCCAGCACCCCAAGCACTGAGCACCCAGCACCCTGAGCACTGAGCACCCAGCACCCTGAGCACTGAGCACCCAGCACCCTGAGCACTGAGCACCCAGCACCCTGAGTACTGAGCACCCAACGTACTGAGCACCGAGCACCCCTAGCACTGAGCACCCAGCACCCTGAGTACTGAGCACCCAGCACACTGAGTACTGAGCACCCAGCACCCCGAGCACTGAGCACCCAGCACCCCGAGCACTGAGCACTGAGCACCCTGAGTACTGAGCACTGAGCACCCTTAGTACTGAGCACCGATCACCCTGAGTACTGAGCACCCAACACCCTGAGCACTGAGCACGGAGCACCCCGAGGACTGAGCACCCAGAACCGTGAGCACTGAGCAGCCAGCACCTTGAGTACTGAGCACCGAGCACCCCGAGCACTGAGCACCCAGCACCCTGAGTCCTGAGCACCCAGCACCCTGAGCACTGAGCACCCAGCACCCTGAGCACTGAGCACCCAGCACCCTGAGTACTGAGCACCCAGCACCCTGAGTACTGAGCACCCAGTACCCCGAGCACTGAGCACCCAGCACCCTGAGCACTGAGCACCCAGCACCCTGAGTACTGAGCACCCAGCACCCCGAGCACTGAGCACCCAGCACCCTGAGTACTGAGCACTCAGCACCCTGAGTACTGAGCACCGAGCACCCCGAGCACTGAGCACGCAGCATCCTGAGCACTGAGCACTCTGAGGACTGAGCACCCAGCACCCTGAGTACTGAGCACCCAGCACCCTGAGTACTGAGCACCCAGCATCCTGAGTACTGAGCACCGATCACCCTGAGCACTGAGCACCCAGCACCCCGAGCACTGAGCACCCAGCACCCTGAGTACTGAGCACCCAGCACCCCGAGTACTGAGCACCCTGAGTACTGAGCACACAGCACCCTGAGTACTGAGCTCCCTGAGTACTGAGCAACCAGCACCCTGAGCACTGAGCACCCAGCACCCTGAGTACTGAGCACCCAGCACCCTGAGCACTGAGCACCCAGCACCCTGAGTACTGAGAACCCAGCACCCTCAGTACTTAGCACCGAGCACCCTGAGTACTGAGCACCCAGCACGCTGAGTACTGAGCAACCAGCACCCTGTGTACTGAGCACCGAGCACCCCGAGTACTGAGTACCCAGCACCCTGAGCACTGAGAACCCAGCACCCTGAGCACCGAGCACCCAGCACCCTGAGTACTGAGAACCCAGCACCCTGAGCACTGAGCACCCAGCACCCTGAGTACTGAGCACCGAGCACCCTGAGCACTGAGCACATAGCACGCTGAGTACTGAGCGCTGAGCACCCTGAGTACTGAGCACCGAGCACCCTGAGTACTGAGCACCCAGCACCCTGAGCACTGAGCAGCCAGCATCCTGAGCACTGAGCACCCAGCACCCCGAGCACTGAGCACCCAGTACCCTGAGCACTGAGCACCCAGCACCCCGTGTACTGAGCACCCAGCACCCTGAGTACTGAGCACCGAGCACCCCGAGCACTGAGCACCCAGCACCCTGAGTCCTGAGCACCCAGCACCCTGAGCACTGAGCACCCAGCACCCTGAGTACTGTGCACCCAGTACCCCGAGCACTGAGCACCCAGCACCCTGAGCACTGAGCACCCAGCACCGTGAGTACTGAGCACCCAGCACCCCGAGCACTGAGCAACCAGCACCCTGAGTACTGAGCACTCAGGACCCTGAGTATTGAGCACCGATCACCCTGAGCACTGAGCACCCAGCACCCCGAGCACTGAGCACCCAGCACCCTGAGTACTGAGCACCCTGAGTATTGAGCACCCAGCACCCTGAGCACTGAACACCCAGCACCCCGAGTACTGAGCACCCTGAGCACTGAGCACCCAGCACCCTGAGTACTGAGCACCCAGCACCCTGAGCACTGAGCACCCAGCACCCTGAGTACTGAGCACCCAGCACCCTGAGCACTGAGCACCCAGCACCCTGAGTACTGAGCACCCAGCACCCTGAGTACTGAGCACCGAGCACCCTGAGTACTGAGCACAAGGCACCCTGAGTACTGAGCACCCAGCACCCTGAGTACTGATCACCCAGCACCCTGAGTACTGAGCACCGAGCACCTCGAGTACTGAGCACCCAGCACCCTGAGCACTGAGAACCCAGCACCCCGAGCACTGAGCACCCAGCACCCCAAGCACTGAGCACCCAGCACCCTGAGCACTGAGCACTCAGCACCCTGAGCACTGAGCACCCAGCACCCTGAGCACTGAGCACCCAGCACCCTGAGTACTGAGCACCCAGCACCCTGAGCACTGAGCACCCAGCACCGTGAGTACTGAGCACCCAGCACCCTGAGTACTTAGCACCCAGCACACTGAGCACTGAGCACCCAGCACCCTGAGTACTGAGCACCGAGCACCCTGAGTACTGAGCACCCAGCACCCTGAGTACTGAGCACCCAGCACCCTGAGTACTGAGCACCGAGCTTCCGGAGTACTGAGCACCCTGCACCCCGAGCACTGAGCACCCAGCACCCTGAGCACTGAGCACCCTGAGTACTGAGCTCCCAGCACCCTGAGCACTGAGCACCCAACACCCTGAGTACTGAGCACCGAGCACCCCGAGCACTGAGCACCCAGCACCCTGAGTACTGAGCACCCAGCACCAAGAGTACTGAGCACCGAGCATCCTGAGCACTGAGCACCGAGCACCCCGAGCACTGAGCACCCAGCACCCTGAGTACTGAGCACCCAGCACCAAGAGTACTGAGCACCGAGCACCCCGAGCACTGAGCACCCAGCACCCTGAGTAATGAGCACCCAGCACCCTGAGCACTGATCACAAAGCACGCTGAGTACTGAGCACTGAACACCCTGAGTACTGAGCACCAAGGACCCTGAGCACTGAGCACCCAGCACGCTGAGTACTGAGCGCTGAGCACCCTGAGTACTGAGCACCGAGCACCCTGAGTACTGAGCACCCAGCACCCTGAGCACTGAGCAGCCAGCATCCTGAGCACTGAGCACCCAGCACCCCGAGCACTGAGCACCCAGCAGCCTGAGCACTGAGCACCCAGCACCCCGAGTACTGAGCACCCAGCACCCTGAGTACTGAGCACCGAGCACCCCGAGCACTGAGCACCCAGCACCCTGAGTACTGAGCACCCAGCACCCTGAGTACTGAGCACCCAGCACCCCGAGCACTGAGCACCCAGCACCCCGAGCACTGAGCACCCAGCACCCCGAGCATGAGCACCCAGCAGCCTGAGTACTGAGAACAGAGCACCCAGAGTACTGAGCACCCAACACGCTGAGCACTGAGCACCCAGCACCCCGAGTACTGAGCAAACAGCACCCCGAGCACTGAGCACCCAGCACCCCGAGAATTAGCACCCAGCACCCTGAGTACTGAGCACCCAGCACCCTGAGTACTGAGCACCCAGCACCCCGTGCACTGAGCACCCTGAGTACTGAGCACCCAGCACCCTGAGTACTGAGCACTAAGCACCCAGAGCGCTGAGCACCCAGCACCCAAAGCACGGAGCACCCAGGACCCCGAGCACTGAGTACTGAGCACCCAGCACCCTGAGTACTGAGCACCGAGCTCCCCGAGCACTGAGCACCCTGAGTACTGAGCACCCAGCACCCCGATGACAGAGCACCCAGCACTCTCAGCACTGAGCACGCAGCACCCCGAGCACTGAGCACCCAGCACCCTGAGTACTGAGCACCCAACGTACTGAGCACCGAGCACCCCAAGCACTGAGCACCCAGCACCCTGAGTACTGAGCACCCAGCAGCCTGAGTACTGAGCACCCAGCACCCCGAGCATTGAGCACCCAGCACCCCGAGCACTGAGCACTGAGCACCCTGAGTACTGAGCACTGAGCACCCTTAGTACTGAGCACCGAGCACCCTGAGTACTGAGCACCCAGCACCCTGAGCACTGAGCACGGAGCATCCCGAGGACTGAGCACCCAGCACCGTGAGCACTGAGCAGCCAGCACCTTGAGTACAGAGCACCGAGCACCCCGAGCACTGAGCACCCAGCACCCTGAGTCCTGAGCATCCAGCACCCTGAGCACTGCGCACCCAGGACCCCGAGCACTGAGAACCCAGCACCCTGAGTACTGAGCACCCAGCACCCTGAGTACTGAGCACCCAGTACCCCGAGCACTGAGCACCCAGCACCCTGAGCACTGAGCACCCAGCACCCTGAGTACTGAGCACCCAGCACCCCGAGCACTGAGCACCCAGCACCCTGAGGACTGAGCACTCAGCACCCTGAGTACTGAGCACCGAGCACCCCGAGAACTCAGCACCCAGCACCATGAGCACTGAGCACACTGAGGACTGAGCACCCAGCACCCTGAGTACTGAGCACAAGCACCCTGAGTAATGAGCACCCAGCATCCTGAGTACTGAGCACCGATCACCCTGAGCACTGAGCACCCAGCACCCTGAGCACTGAGCACACAGCACCCTGAGTACTGAGCACCCTGAGTACTGAGCACCCAGCACCCTGAGCACTGAGCACCCAGCACCCCGAGTACTGAGCACCCTGAGCACTGAGCACCCAGCACCCAGAGTACTGAGCACCCAGCACCCTGAGCACTGAGCACCCAGCACCCTGAGTACTGAGCACCCAGCACCCTGAGTACTTAGCACCGAGCACCCTGAGTACTGAGCACCCAGCACCCTGAGTACTGAGCACCCAGCACCCTGAGTACTGAGCACCGAGCACCCCGAGTACTGAGCACCCAGCACCCTGAGCACTGAGAACCCAGCACCCTGTACACTGAGCACCCAGCACCCCAAGCACTGAGCACCCAGCACCCTGAGCACTGAGCACCCAGCACCCTGAGCACTGAGCACCCAGCACCCTGAGCACTGAGCACCCAGCACCCTGAGTACTGAGCACCCAACGTACTGAGCACCGAGCACCCCTAGCACTGAGCACCCAGCACCCTGAGTACTGAGCACCCAGCACACTGAGTACTGAGCACCCAGCACCCCGAGCACTGAGCACCCAGCACCCCGAGCACTGAGCACTGAGCACCCTGAGTACTGAGCACTGAGCACCCTTAGTACTGAGCACCGATCACCCTGAGTACTGAGCACCCAACACCCTGAGCACTGAGCACGGAGCACCCCGAGGACTGAGCACCCAGAACCGTGAGCACTGAGCAGCCAGCACCTTGAGTACTGAGCACCGAGCACCCCGAGCACAGAGCACCCAGCACCCTGAGTCCTGAGCACCCAGCACCCTGAGCACTGAGCACCCAGCACCCTGAGCACTGAGCACCCAGCACCCTGAGTACTGAGCACCCAGCACCCCGAGCACTGAGCACCCAGCACCCTGAGTACTGAGCACTCAGCACCCTGAGTACTGAGCACCGAGCACCCCGAGCACTGAGCACGCAGCATCCTGAGCACTGAGCACTCTGAGGACTGAGCACCCAGCACCCTGAGTACTGAGCACCCAGCACCCTGAGTACTGAGCACCCAGCATCCTGAGTACTGAGCACCGATCACCCTGAGCACTGAGCACCCAGCACCCCGAGCACTGAGCACCCAGCACCCTGAGTACTGAGCACCCAGCACCCCGAGTACTGAGCACCCTGAGTACTGAGCACACAGCACCCTGAGTACTGAGCTCCCTGAGTACTGAGCAACCAGCACCCTGAGCACTGAGCACCCAGCACCCTGAGTACTGAGCACCCAGCACCCTGAGCACTGAGCACCCAGCACCCTGAGTACTGAGCACCCAGCACCCTGAGTACTTAGCACCGAGCACCCTGAGTACTGAGCACCCAGCACCCTGAGTACTGAGCAACCAGCACCCTGTGTACTGAGCACCGAGCACCCCGAGTACTGAGTACCCAGCACCCTGAGCACTGAGAACCCAGCACCCTGAGCACCGAGCACCCAGCACCCTGAGTACTGAGAACCCAGCACCCTGAGCACTGAGCACCCAGCACCCTGAGTACTGAGCACCGAGCACCCTGAGCACTGAGCACATAGCACGCTGAGTACTGAGCGCTGAGCACCCTGAGTACTGAGCACCGAGCACCCTGAGTACTGAGCACCCAGCACCCTGAGCACTGAGCAGCCAGCATCCTGAGCACTGAGCACCCAGCACCCCGAGCACTGAGCACCCAGCACCCTGAGCACTGAGCACCCAGCACCCCGTGTACTGAGCACCCAGCACCCTGAGTACTGAGCACCGAGCACCCCGAGCACTGAGCACCCAGCACCCTGAGTACTGAGCACCCAGCACCCTGAGTACTGAGCACCCAGCACCCCGAGCACTGAGCACCCAGCACCCCGAGCACTGAGCACCCAGCACCCCGAGCATGAGCACCCAGCAGCCTGAGTACTGAGAACAGAGCACCCAGAGTACTGAGCACCCAGCACGCTGAGCACTGAGCACCCAGCACCCCAAGCACGGAGCACCCAGGACCCCGAGCACTGAGCACCCAGCACCCCGAGCATGAGCACCCAGCAGCCTGAGTACTGAGAACAGAGCACCCAGAGTACTGAGCACCCAGCACGCTGAGCACTGAGCACCCAGCACCCCGAGCACTGAGCACCCAGCACCCCAAGCACGGAGCACCCAGGACCCCGAGCACTGAGTACTGAGCACCCAGCACCCCGAGCACTGAGCACCCAGCACCCCGAGCATGAGCACCCAGCAGCCTGAGTACTGAGAACAGAGCACCCAGAGTACTGAGCACCCAGCACGCTGAGCACTGAGCACCCAGCACCCCGAGTACTGAGCAAACTGCACCCCGAGCACTGAGCACCCAGCACCCCGAGAATTAGCACCCAGCACCCTGAGTACTGAGCACCCAGCACCCTGAGTACTGAGCACCCAGCACCCCGTGCACTTAGCACCCTGAGTACTGAGCACCCAGCACCCTGAGTACTGAGCACTAAGCACCCAGAGCGCTGAGCACCCAGCACCCCAAGCACGGAGCACCCAGGACCCCGAGCACTGAGTACTGAGCACCCAGCACCCTGAGTACTGAGCACCGAGCTCCCCGAGCACTGAGCACCCTGAGTACTGAGCACCCAGCACCCCGATGACAGAGCACCCAGCACCCTCAGCACTGAGCACGCAGCACCCCGAGCACTGAGCACCCAGCACCCTGAGTACTGAGCACCCTGAGGACTGAGCACCGATAACCCTGAGCACTGAGCACCCAGCACCCTGAGAACTGAGCACCGAGCACCCTGAGCACTGAGCACCCAGCACCCTGAGTACTGAGCACCCAGCACCCTGAGGACTGAGCACCCAGCACCCTGAGCACTGAGCACCCAGCACCCTGAGCACTGAGCACACAGCAACCTGAGTAATGAGCACCCAGCACCCTGAGCACTGAGCACCAAGCACCCTGAGCACTGAGCACCCTGAGGACTGAGCACCCAGCACCCTGAGTACTGGGCACCCAGCATCCTGAGTACTGAGCACCGATCACCCTGAGCATTGAGCACCCAGCAACCCGAGCACTGAGCACCCAGCACCCTGAGTACTGAGCACCCTGAGTACTGAGCACCCAGCACCCCGAGCACTGAGCACCCAGCACCCTGAGTACTGAGCACCCTGAGTACTGAGCACCCAGCACCCTGAGTACTGAGCGACCTGAGTACTGAGCACCCAGCATCCTGAGTACTGAGCACCGATCACCCTGAGCACTGAGCACCCAGCAACCCGAGCACTGAGCACCCAGCACCCTGAGTAATGAGCACCCTGAGTACTGAGCACCCAGCACCCTGAGCACTGAGCACCCAGCACCCTGAGTACTGAGCACCCAGCACCCTGAGTACTTAGCACCCAGCACCCTGAGCACTGAGCACCCAGCATCCTGAGTACTGAGCACCGAGCACCCCGAGTACTGAGCACCCAGCACCCTGAGTACTGAGCACCGAGCACCCCGAGTACTGAGCACCCAGCACCCTGAGCACTGAGCACGCAGCACCCTGAGTACTGAGCACCCAGCACCCTGAGTACTGAGCACCCAGTACCCCGAGCACTGAGCACCCTGAGTACTGAGCACCCAGCACCCTGAGTACTGAGCACTAAGCACCCAGAGCGCTGAGCACCCAGCACCCCAAGCACGGAGAAACCAGGACCCCGAGCACTGAGTACTGAGCACCCAGCACCCTGATTACTGAGCACCGAGCTCCCCGAGCACTGAGCACCCTGAGTACTGAGCACCCAGGACCCCGATCACAGAGCACCCAGCACCCTCAGCACTGAGCACCCAGCACCCCGAGCACTGAGCACCCAGCACACTGAGTACTGAGCACACTGAGGACTGAGCACCGATCACCCTGAGCACTGAGCACCCAGCACCCTGAGTACTGAGCACCCAGTACCCTGAGTACTGAGCACCGAGCACCCCGAGCACTGAGCACCCAGCACCCTGAGCACTGAGCACCCAGCACCCTGAGTACTGAGCACCCAGCACCCTGAGTACTGAGCACCCAGCACCCTGAGCACTGAGCACCCTTCACCCTGAGTACTGAGCACCCAGCACCCTGAGTACTGAGCACCCAGCACCCTGAGTACTGAGCACCCAGCACACTGAGTACTGAGCACCCAGCACCCTGAGTACTGAGCACCGAGCACCCCGAGTACTGAGCACCCAGCACCCCGAGCACTGAGCACCCAGCACCCTGAGCACTGAGGACCCAGCACCCCAAGCACTGAGCACCCAGCACCCTGAGTACTGAGTACTGAGCACCCTGATTACTGACCACCCAGCAACCTGAGCACTGAGCACCCAGCACCCTGAGTACTGAGCACCGAGCACCCTGAGCACTGAGCACCCAGTACCAAGAGTACTGAGCACCGAGCATCCTGAACACTGAGCACCGAGCACCCCGAGCACTGAGCACCCAGCACCCTGAGTACTGAGCACCCAGCACCAAAAGTACTGAGCACCGAGCACCCCGAGCACTGAGCACCCAGCACCCTGAGTAATGAGCACCCAGCACCCCGAGTACTGAGCACCCAGCACCGTGAGTACTGAGCACCCAGCACCCTGAGTACTGAGCACCCAGCACCCTGAGCACTGAGCACAAAGCACGCTGAGTACTGAGCACTGAGCACCCTGAGTACTGAGCACCAAGGACCCTGAGCACTGAGCACCCAGCACGCTGAGTACTGAGCGCTGTGCACCCTGAGTACTGAGGACCGAGCACCCTGAGAACTGAGCACCCAGCACCCTGAGCACTGAGCAGCCAGCACCCTGAGCACTGAGCACCCAGCACCCCAAGCACTGAGCACCCAGCACCCTGAGTACTGAGCACCCAGCACCCTGAGTACTGAGCACTCAGCACCCTGAGTACTGAGCACCGAGCACCCCGAGCACTGAGCACCCAGCACCCTGAGCACTGAGCACCCTGAGGACTGAGCACGCAGCACCCTGAGTACTGAGCACCCAGCATGCTGAGTACTGAGCACCGATCACCCTGAGCACTGAGCACTCAGCAACCCGAGCACTGAGCACCCAGCACCCTGAGTACTGAGCACCCTGAGTACTGAGCACCCAGCAACCCGAGCACTGAGCACTCAGCAACCCGAGCACTGAGCACCCAGCACCCTGAGTACTGAGCACCCTGAGTACTGAGCACCCAGCAACCCGAGCACTGAGCACCCAGCACCCTGAGTACTGATCACCCTGAGTACTGAGCACCCAGAACCCTGAGTACTGAGCACCCTGAGTACTGAGCACCCAGCACCCTGAGCACTGAGCACCCAGCACCCTGAGTATTGAGTACCCAGCACCCTGAGCACTGAGCCCCCAGCACCCTGAGTACTGAGCACCCAGCACCCTGAGCACCCAGCACCATGAGTACTGAGCACCCAGCACCCTGAGCACTGAGCACCCAGCACCGTGAGTACTGAGCACCCAGCACCCTGAGTACTGAGCACCCAGCACCCTGAGTACTGAGCACCCAGCACCCTGAGTACTGAGCACACAGCACCCTGAGTACTGAGCACCCAGCACCCCGAGCACTGAGCACCCAGCAGCCTGAGCACTGAGCACCCAGCACCAAGAGTACTGAGCACCGATCACCCCGAGCACTGAGCACCCAGCACCCTGAGTAACGAGCAACCAGCACCCCGAGTACTGAGCACCCAGCACCGTGAGTACTGAGCACAGAGCACCCTGAGTACTGAGCACCCAGCACCCCGAGAATGAGCACCCAGCACCCTGAATACTGAGAACCGAGCACCCTGAGTACTGAGCACCCAGCACCCTGAGCACTGAGCACCCAGCACCCCGAGAATGAGCACCCAGCACCCTGAGTACTGAGCACCCAGCACCCTGAGTACTGAGCACCCAGCACCCCGAGCACTGAGCACCCTGAGTACTTTGCACCCAGCACCCTGAGTACTGAGCATTAAGCACACAGAGCGCTGAGCACCCAGCACCCCAAGCACGGAGCACCCAGGACCCCGAGCACTGAGTACTGAGCACCCAGCACCCTGAGTACTGAGCACCGAGCTCCCCGAGCCCTGAGCACCCTGAGTACTGAGCACCCAGCACCCCGATCACAGAGCACCCAGCACCCTCAGCACTGAGCACCCAGCACCCCGAGCACTGAGCACCCAGCACCCTGAGTACTGAGCACCCTGAGGACTGAGCACCGATCACCCTGAGCACTGAGAACCCAGCACCCTGAGTACTGAGCACCCAGCACCCTGAGTACTGAGCACCGAGCACCCCGAGTAATGAGCACCCAGCACCCTGAGTACTGAGCACCCAACGTACTGAGCATCGAGCACCCCGAGCACTGAGCACCCAGCACCCTGAGTACTGAGCACCCAGCACCCCGAGCACTGAGCACCCAGCACCCTGAGTACTGAACACCGAGCACCCTGAGTACTGAGCACCCAGCACCCCGAGCACTGAGCATCCAGCACCCCGAGCACTGAGCACCCAGCACTGAGCACCCAGCACCCTGTGAACTGAGCACGCAGCACCCTGAGTACTGAGCACCGAGCACCCTGAGTATTGAGCACCGTGCACCCCGAGCACTGAGCACCCAGCACCCTGAGTACTGAGCACCCAGCACCCTGAGTACTGAGGACTGAGCACCCTGAGCACTGAGCACCCAGCACCCTGAGTAATGAGCACCCAGCACCCCGAGTACTGAGCACCCAGCACCGTGAGTACTGAGCAACCAGCACCCCGAGCACTGAGCACCCAGGACCCTGAGTAATGAGCACCCAGCACCCTGAGTACTGAGTACTGAGCACCCTGAGTACTGAGCACCCAGCACCCTGAGCACTGAGCACCCAGCACCCTGAGTACTGAGCACCGAGCACCCTGAGCACTGACCACCCAGCACCCTGAGTACTGAGCACCCAGCACCAAGAGTACTGAGCACCGAGCACCCCGAGCACTGAGCACCCAGCACCCTGAGTAATGAGCACCCAGCACCCCGAGCACTGAGCACCCAGCACCAAGAGTACTGAGCACTGAGCACCCTGAGTACTGAGCACTAAGCACCCTGAGCGCTGAGCACCCAGCACCCCAAGCACGGAGCGCCCAGGACCCCGAGCACTGAGTACTGAGCACCCAGCACCCTGAGTACTGAGCACCGAGCTCCCCGAGCACTGAGCACCCCGAGTACTAAGCACCCAGCACCCCGAGCACTGAGCACAGAGGACCCTGAGTACTGAGCACCCTGAGTACTGAGCACCCAGGACCCTGAGTACTGAGCACCCAGCACCCTGAGCACTGAGCAGCCAGCACCCTGAGCACTGAGCACCCAGCACCCCGATCACAGAGCACCCAGCACCCTCAGCACTGAGCACCCAGCACCCCGAGCACTGAGCACCCAGCACACTGAGTACTGAGCACCCTGAGGACTGAGCACCGATCACCCTGAGCACTGAGAACCCAGCACCCTGAGTACTGAGCACCCAGCACCCTGAGTACTGAGCACCGAGCACCCCGAGTAATGAGCACCCAGCACCCTGAGTACTGAGCACCCAGCACCCCGATCACAGAGCACCCAGCACCCTCAGCACTGAGCACCCAGCACCCCGAGCACTGAGCACCCAGCACCCTGAGTACTGAGCACCCTGAGGACTGAGCACCGATCACCCTGAGCACTGAGCACCCAGCACCCCGAGCACTGAGCACGCAGCACCCTGAGTACTGAGCACCCAGCACCCCGAGCACTGAGCACCCAGCACCCTGAGAACTGAGCACCCTGAGTACTGAGCACCTAGCACCCCGAGCACTGAGCACCCAGCACCCTGAGCACTGAGCACCCTGCACCCTGAGAACTGAGCATCAAGCACCCTGAGCACTGAGCACCCAGCACCCCGAGCACTGAGCACCCAGCACCCTGAGTACTGAGCACCGAGCACCCCGAGCACTGAGCACGCAGCACACTGAGTACTGAGCACCGAGCACCCTGAGTACTGAGCACCCAGCACCCCGAGCACTGAGCATCCAGCACCCCGAGCACTGAGCACCCAGCACTGAGCACCCAGCACCCTGTGTACTGAGCACGCAGCACCCTGAGTACTGAGCACCGAGCACCCTGAGCATTGAGCACCGTGCACCCTGAGCACTGAGCACCCAGCACCCTGAGTACTGAGCACCCAGCACCCTGAGTACTGAGGACTGAGCACCCTGAGCACTGAGCACCCAGCACCCTGAGTAATGAGCACCCAGCACCCCGAGTACTGAGCACCCAGCATCGTGAGTACTGAGCAACCAGCACCCCGAGCACTGAGCACCCAGCACCCTGAGTAATGAGCACCCAGCACCCTGAGTACTGAGCACTGAGCACCCTGAGCACTGAGCACCCAGCACCCTGAGTACTGAGCACCCAGCACCCTGAGCACTGAGCACCCAGCACCCCAAGCACTGAGCACCCAGCACCCTGAGTACTGAGTACTGAGCACCCTGAGTACTGAGCACCCAGCACCCTGAGCACTGAGCACCCAGCACCCTGAGTACTGAGCACCGAGCACCCTGAGCACTGACCACCCAGCACCCTGAGTACTGAGCACCCAGCACCAAGAGTACTGAGCACCGAGCACCCCGAGCACTGAGCACCCAGCACCCTGAGTAATGAGCACCCAGCACCCCGAGCACTGAGCACCCAGCACCAAGAGTACTGAGCACTGAGCACCCTGAGTACTGAGCACTAAGCACCCTGAGCGCTGAGCACCCAGCACCCCAAGCACGGAGCACCCAGGACCCCGAGCACTGAGTACTGAGCACCCAGCACCCTGAGTACTGAGCACCGAGCTCCCCGAGCACTGAGCACCCTGAGTACTAAGTACCCAGCACCCCGATCACAGAGCACCCAGCACACTCAGCACTGAGCACCCAGCACCCCGAGCACTGTGCACCCAGCACCCTGAGTACTGAGCACCCTGAGCACTGAGCACCGATCACCCTGAGCACTGAGCACCCAGCACCCTGAGTACTGAGCACCCAGCACCCTGAGTACTGAGCACCGAGCACTCCGAGCACTGAGCACCCAGCACCCTGAGCACTGAGCACCCAGCACCATGAGTACTGAGCACCCAGCACCCTGAGCACTGAGCACCCAGCACCGTGAGTACTGAGCACCCAGCACCCTGAGTACTGAGCACCCAGCACCCTGAGTACTGAGCACCCAGCACCCTGAGTACTGAGCACACAGCACCCTGAGTACTGAGCACCCAGCACCCCGAGCACTGAGCACCCAGCACCCTGAGCACTGAGCACCCAGCACCAAGAGTACTGAGCACCGAGCACCCCGAGCACTGAGCACCCAGCACCCTGAGTAACGAGCACCCAGCACCCCGAGTACTGAGCACCCAGCACCGTGAGTACTGAGCACCCAGCACCCTGAGTACTGAGCACCCAGCACCCTGAGCACTGAGCACAAAGCACGCTGAGAACTGAGCACTGAGCACCCTGAGTACTGAGTACCAAGGACCCTGAGCACTGAGCACCCAGCACGCTGAGTACTGAGCGCTGAGCACCCTGAGTACTGAGCACCGAGCACCCTGAGTACTGAGCACCCCGCACCCTGAGCACTGAGCAGCCAGCACCCTGAGTACTGAGCACCCAGCAACCTGAGTACTGAGCACCGAGCACTCCGAGCACTGATCACCCAGCACCCTGAGCACTGAGCACCCAGCACCCTGAGTACTGAGCACCCAGCACCCTGAGTACTGATCACCCAGCACCCTGAGTACTGAGCACCCAGCACCAAGAGTACTGAGCACCGAGCATCCTGAGCACTGAGCACCGAGCACCCCGAGCACTGAGCACCCAGCAGCCTGAGTACTGAGCACCCAGCACCAAGAGTACTGAGCATCGAGCACTCTGAGCACTGAGCACCCAGCACCCTGAGTAATGAGCACCCAGCACCCCGAGTACTGAGCACCCAGCACCGTGAGTACTGAGCACCCAGCACCCTGAGTACTGAGCACCCTGAGGACTGAGCACCAAGGACCCTGAGCACTGAGCACCCAGCACGCTGAATACTGAGCGCTGAGCACCCTGAGTACTGAGCACCGAGCACCTTGAGTACTGAGCACCCAGCACCCTGAGCACTGAGCAGCCAGCACCCTGAGCACTGAGCACCCAGCACCCCGATCACAGAGCACCCAGCACCCTCAGCACTGAGCACCCAGCACCCCGAGCACTGAGCACCCAGCACCCTGAGTACTGAGCACCCTGAGGACTGAGCACCGATCACCCTGAGCACTGAGAACCCAGCACCCTGAGTACTGAGCACCCAGCACCCTGAGTACTGAGCACCGAGCACCCCGAGTAATGAGCACCCAGCACCCTGAGTACTGAGCACCCAGCACCCCGATCACAGAGCACCCAGCACCCTCAGCACTGAGCACCCAGCACCCCGAGCACTGAGCACCCAGCACCCTGAGTACTGAGCACCCTGAGGACTGAGCACCGATCACCCTGAGCACTGAGCACCCAGCACCCCGAGCACTGAGCACGCAGCACCCTGAGTACTGAGCACCCAGCACCCTGAGTAATGAGCACCCAGCACCCTGAGTACTGAGCACTGAGCACCCTGAGCACTGAGCACCCAGCACCCTGAGCACTGAGCACCCTGCACCCTGAGAACTGAGCATCAAGCACCCTGAGCACTGAGCACCCAGCACCCCGAGCACTGAGCACCCAGCACCCTGAGTACTGAGCACCGAGCACCCCGAGCACTGAGCACGCAGCACCCTGAGTACTGAGCACCAAGCACCCTGAGTACTGAGCACCCAGCACCCCGAGCACTGAGCATCCAGCACCCCGAGCACTGAGCACCCAGCACTGAGCACCCAGCACCCTGTGTACTGAGCACGCAGCACCCTGAGTACTGAGCACCGAGCACCCTGAGCATTGAGCACCGTGCACCCTGAGCACTGAGCACCCAGCACCCTGAGTACTGAGCACCCAGCACCCTGAGTACTGAGGACTGAGCACCCTGAGCACTGAGCACCCAGCACCCTGAGTAATGAGCACCCAGCACCCCGAGTACTGAGCACCCAGCATCGTGAGTACTGAGCAACCAGCACCCCGAGCACTGAGCACCCAGCACCCTGAGTAATGAGCACCCAGCCCCCTGAGTACTGAGCACTGAGCACCCTGAGCACTGAGCACCCAGCACCCTGAGTACTGAGCACCCAGCACCCTGAGCACTGAGCACCCAGCACCCTGAGTACTGAGCACCGAGCACCCTGAGCACTGACCACCCAGCACCCTGAGTACTGAGCACCCAGCACCAAGAGTACTGAGCACCGAGCACCCCGAGCACTGAGCACCCAGCACCCTGAGTAATGAGCACCCAGCACCCCGAGCACTGAGCACCCAGCACCAAGAGTACTGAGCACTGAGCACCCTGAGTACTGAGCACTAAGCACCCTGAGCGCTGAGCACCCAGCACCCCAAGCACGGAGCACCCAGGACCCCGAGCACTGAGTACTGAGCACCCAGCACCCTGAGTACTGAGCACCGAGCTCCCCGAGCACTGAGCACCCTGAGTACTAAGTACCCAGCACCCCGATCACAGAGCACCCAGCACACTCAGCACTGAGCACCCAGCACCCCGAGCACTGTGCACCCAGCACCCTGAGTACTGAGCACCCTGAGGACTGAGCACCGATCACCCTGAGCACTGAGCACCCAGCACCCTGAGTACTGAGCACCCAGCACCCTGAGTACTGAGCACCGAGCACTCCGAGCACTGAGCACCCAGCACCCTGAGCACTGAGCACCCAGCACCATGAGTACTGAGCACCCAGCACCCTGAGCACTGAGCACCCAGCACCGTGAGTACTGAGCACCCAGCACCCTGAGTACTGAGCACCCAGCACCCTGAGTACTGAGCACCCAGCACCCTGAGTACTGAGCACACAGCACCCTGAGTACTGAGCACCCAGCACCCCGAGCACTGAGCACCCAGCACCCTGAGCACTGAGCACCCAGCACCAAGAGTACTGAGCACCGAGCACCCCGAGCACTGAGCACCCAGCACCCTGAGTAACGAGCACCCAGCACCCCGAGTACTGAGCACCCAGCACCGTGAGTACTGAGCACCCAGCACCCTGAGTACTGAGCACCCAGCACCCTGAGCACTGAGCACAAAGCACGCTGAGAACTGAGCACTGAGCACCCTGAGTACTGAGTACCAAGTACCCTGAGCACTGAGCACCCAGCACGCTGAGTACTGAGCGCTGAGCACCCTGAGTACTGAGCACCGAGCACCCTGAGTACTGAGCACCCCGCACCCTGAGCACTGAGCAGCCAGCACCCTGAGCACTGAGCACCCAGCACCCCGAGCACTGAGCACCCAGCACCCTGAGTACTGAGCATCCAGCACCCTGAGTACTGAGCACCCAGCACCCTGAGTACTGAGCACCGAGCAACCCGAGCACTGAGCACCCAGCACCCTGAGCACTGAGCACCCTGAGGACTGAGCACCCAGCACCCTGAGTACTGAGCACCCAGCATCCTGAGTACTGAGCACCGATCACCCTGAGCACTGAGCACCCAGCAACCCGAGCACTGAGCAACCAGCACCCTGAGTACTGAGCACCCTGAGTACTGAGCACCCAGCACCCCGAGCACTGAGCACCCAGCACCCTGAGTACTGAGCACCCTGAGTACTGAGCACCCAGCACCCTGAGCACTGAGCACCCAGCACCCTGAGAACTGAGCACCCAGCACACTGAGCACTGAGCACCCAGCACCCTGAGTACTGAGCACCCAGTACCCTGAGTACTTAGCACCCAGCACCCTGAGCACTGAGCACCCAACACCCTGAGTACTGAGCACGGAGCACCCTGAGTACTGAGCACCCAGCACCCTGAGTACTGAGCACCCAGCACCCTGAGTACTGAGCACCGAGCACCCCGAGTACTGAGCACCCAGCACCATGAGCACTGAGCACCCAGCACCCTGAGTACTGAGCACCCAGAACCCTGAGTAATGAGCACCCAGCACCCCGAGCACTGAGCACCCTGAGTACTGAGCACTAAGCACCCTGAGCGCTGAGCACCCAGCACCCCAAGCACGGAGCACCCAGGACCCCGAGCACTGAGTACTGAGCACCCAGCACCCTGAGTACTGAGCACCGAGCTCCAGGAGCACTGAGCACCCTGAATACTGAGCACCCAGCACCCCGATCACAGAGCACACAGCACCCTCAGCAATGAGCACCCAGCACCCCGAGCAATGAGCACCCAGCACCCTGAGTACTGAGCACACTGAGGACTGAGCACCGATCACCCTGAGCACTGAGCACCCAGCACCCTGAGTACTGAGCACCCAGCACCCTGAGTACTGAGCACCGAGCACTCCGAGCACTGAGCACCCAGCACCCTGAGCACTGAGCACCCAGCACCCTGAGTACTGAGCACCCAGCACCCTGAGCACTGAGCACCCAGCACCCTGAGTACTGAGCACCCAGCACCCTGAGTACTGAGCACCCAGCACCCTGAGTACTGAGAAACCCAGCACCCTGAGTACTGAGCACCCAGCACCCTGAGTCCTGAGCACCGAGCACCCCGAGTACTGAGCACCCAGCACCCCGAGCACTGAGCAATCAGCACCCTGAACACTGAGAACCCAGCACCCCAAGCACTGAGCACCCAGCACCCTGAGTACTGAGCACCCAGCACCCTGAGTACTGAGCACCCAGCACCCTGAACAATGAGCACCCAGCACACCAAGCACTGAGCACCCAGCACCCTGAGGACTGAGCACCCAGCACCCTGAGCACTGAGCACCCAGCACCCTGAGTACTGAGCACCCAGCACCAAGAGTACTGAGCACCGAGCATCCTGAGCACTGAGCACCGAGCACCCCGAGCACTGAGCACCCAGCACCCTGAGTACTGAGCACCCAGCACCAAGAGTACTGAGCACCGAGCACCCCGAGCACTGAGCACCCAGCACCCTGAGTAATGAGCACCCAGCACCCTGAGTACTGAGCACCCAGCACCCTGAGCACTGAGCACCCAGCACCAAGAGTACTGAGCACCGATCACCCTGAGCACTGAGCACCCAGCACCCTGAGTAACGAGCACCCAGCACCCCGAGTACTGAGCACCCAGCACCCTGAGTACTGAGCACCCAGCACCCTGAGCACTGAGCACAAAGCACGCTGAGAACTGAGCACTGAGCACCCTGAGTACTGAGCACCAAGGACCCTGAGCACTGAGCACCCAGCACGCTGAGTACTGAGCGCTGAGCACCCTGAGTACTGAGCACCGAGCACCCTGAGTACTGAGCACCCCGCACCCTGAGCACTGAGCAGCCAGCACCCTGAGCACTGAGCACCCAGCACCCCGAGCACTGAGCTACCAGCACCCTGAGTACTGAGCATCCAGCACCCTGAGTACTGAGCACCCAGCTCCCTGAGTACTGAGCACCGAGCACCCCGAGCACTGAGCACCCAGCACCCTGAGCACTGCGCACCCTGAGGACTGAGCACCCAGCACCCTGAGTACTGAGCACCCAGCATCCTGAGTACTGAGCACCGATCACCCTGAGTACTGAGCACCCAGCACCCTGAGTACTGAGCACCCAGCACCCTGAGTACTGAGCACCGAGCACCCCGAGTACTGAGCACCCAGCACCATGAGCACTGAGCCCCCAGCACCCTGAGTACTGAGCACCCAGAACCCTGAGTACTGAGCACCCAGCACCCCGAGCACTGAGCACCCTGAGTACTGAGCACTAAGCACCCTGAGCGCTGAGCACCCAGCACCCCGATCACAGAGCACCCAGCACACTCAGCACTGAGCACCCAGCACCCCGAGCACTGAGCACCCAGCACCCTGAGTACTGAGCACCCTGAGGACTGAGCACCCAGCACCCTGAGTACTGAGCACCCAGCACCCTGAGTACTGAGCACCGAGCACTCCGAGCACTGAGCACCCAGCACCCTGAGCACTGAGCACCCAGCACCCTGAGTACTGAGCACCCAGCACCAGGAGCACTGAGCACCCAGCACCGTGAGTACTGAGCACCCAGCACCCTGAGTACTGAGCACCCAGCACCCTGAGTACTGAGCACCCAGCACCCTGAGTACTGAGCACACAGCACCCTGAGTACTGAGCACCCAGCACCCCGAGCACTGAGCACCCAGCACCCTGAGCACTGAGCACCCAGCACCAAGAGTACTGAGCACCGAGCACCCCGAGCACTGAGCACCCAGCACCCTGAGTAACGAGCACCCAGCACCCCGAGTACTGAGCACCCAGCACCGTGAGTACTGAGCACACAGCACCCTGAGTACTGAGCACCCAGCACCCTGAGCACTGAGCACAAAGCACGCTGAGAACTGAGCACTGAGCACCCTGAGTACTGAGCACCAAGGACCCTGAGCACTGAGCACCCAGCACGCTGAGTACTGAGCGCTGAGCACCCTGAGTACTGAGCACCGAGCACCCTGAGTACTGAGCACCCCGCACCCTGAGCACTGAGCAGCCAGCACCCTGAGCACTGAGCACCCAGCACCCCGAGCACTGAGCACCCAGCACCCTGAGTACTGAGCATCCAGCACCCTGAGTACTGAGCACCCAGCACCCTGAGTACTGAGCACCGAGCACCCCGAGCACTGAGCACCCAGCACCCTGAGCACTGAGCACCCTGAGGACTGAGCACCCAGCACCCTGAGTACTGAGCACCCAGCATCCTGAGTACTGAGCACCGATCACCCTGAGCACTGAGCACCCAGCAACCCGAGCACTGAGAACCCAGCACCCTGAGTACTGAGCACCCTGAGTACTGAGCCCCCAGCACCCCGAGCACTGAGCACCCAGCACCCTGAGTACTGAGCACCCTGAGTACTGAGCACCCAGCACCCTGAGCACTGAGCACCCAGCACCCTGAGTACTGAGCACCCAGCACACTGAGCACTGAGCACCCAGCACCCTGAGTACTGAGCACCCAGTACCCTGAGTACTTAGCACCCAGCACCCTGAGCACTGAGCACCCAGCACCCTGAGTACTGTGCACCGAGCACCCTGAGTACTGAGCACCCAGCACCCTGAGTACTGAGCACCCAGCACCCTGAGTACTGAGCACCGAGCACCCCGAGTACTGAGCACCCAGCACCATGAGCACTGAGCACCCAGCACCCTGAGTACTGAGCACCCAGAACCCTGAGTACTGAGCACCCAGCACCCCGAGCACTGAGCACCCTGAGTACTGAGCACTAAGCACCCTGAGCGCTGCGCACCCAGCACCCCAAGCACGGAGCACCCAGGACCCCGAGCACTGAGTACTGAGCACCCAGCACCCTGAGTACTGAGCACCGAGCTCCAGGAGCACTGAGCACCCTGAATACTGAGCACCCAGCACCCCGATCACAGAGCACACAGCACCCTCAGCAATGAGCTCCCAGCACCCCGAGCAATGAGCACCCAGCACCCTGAGTACTGAGCACACTGAGGACTGAGCACCGATCACCCTGAGCACTGAGCACCCAGCACCCTGTGTACTGAGCACCCAGCACCCTGAGTACTGAGCACCCAGCACCCTGAGTACTGAGAAACCCAGCACCCTGAGTACTGAGCACCCAGCACCCTGAGTACTGAGCACCGAGCACCCCGAGTACTGAGCACCCAGCACCCCGAGCACTGAGCAATCAGCACCCTGAACACTGAGAACCCAGCACCCCAAGCACTGAGCACCCAGCACCCTGAGTACTGAGCACCCAGCACCCTGAGTACTGAGCACCCAGCACCCTGAACAATGAGCACCCAGCACCCCAAGCACTGAGCACCCAGCACCCTGAGGACTGAGAACCCAGCACCCTGAGCACTGAGCACCCAGCACCCTGAGTACTGAGCACCCAGCACCAAGAGTACTGAGCACAGAGCATCCTGAGCACTGAGCACCGAGCACCCCGAGCACTGAGCACCCAGCACCCTGAGTACTGAGCACCCAGCACCAAGAGTACTGAGCACCGAGCACCCCGAGCACTGAACACCCAGCACCCTGAGTAATGAGCACCCAGCACCCTGAGCACTGAGCACCCAGCACCCTGAGTACTGAGCACCCAGCACCAAGAGTACTGAGCACAGAGCATCCTGAGCACTGAGCACCGAGCACCCCGAGCACTGAGCACCCAGCACCCTGAGTACTGAGCACCCAGCACCAAGAGTACTGAGCACCGAGCACCCCGAGCACTGAACACCCAGCACCAAGAGTACTGAGCACCGATCACCCCGAGCACTGAGCACCCAGCACCCCGAGTACTGAGCACCCAGCACCGTGAGTACTGAGCACCCAGCACCCTGAGTACTGAGCACCCAGCACCCTGAGCACTGAGCACAAAGCACGCTGAGAACTGAGCACTGAGCACCCTGAGTACTGAGCACCGAGCACCCTGAGTACTGAGCACCCCGCACCCTGAGCACTGAGCAGCCAGCACCCTGAGCACTGAGCACCCAGCACCCCGAGCACTGACTACCAGCACCATGAGTACTGAGCATCCAGCACCCTGAGTACTGAGCACCCAGCACCCTGAGTACTGAGCACCGAGCACCCCGAGCACTGAGCACCCAGCACCCTGAGCACTGAGCACCCTGAGGACTGAGCACCCAGCACCCTGAGTACTGAGCACCCAGCATCCTGAGTACTGAGCACCGATCACCCTGAGTACTGAGCACCCAGCACCCTGAGTACTGAGCACCCAGCACCCTGAGTACTGAGCACCGAGCACCCCGAGTACTGAGCACCCAGCACCATGAGCACTGAGCACCCTGAGTACTGAGCACTAAGCACCCTGAGCGCTGAGCACCCAGCACCCGGATCACAGAGCACCCAGCACACTCAGCACTGAGCACCCAGCACCCCGAGCACTGAGCACCCAGCACCCTGAGTACTGAGCACCCTGAGGACTGAGCACCCAGCACCCTGAGTACTGAGCACCCAGCACCCTGAGTACTGAGCACCGAGCACTCCGAGTACTGAGCACCCAGCACCCTGAGCACTGAGCACCCAGCACCCTGAGTACTGAGCACCCAGCACCCTGAGCACTGAGCACCCAGCACCGTGAGTACTGAGCACCCAGCACCCTGAGTACTGAGCACCCAGCACCCTGAGTACTGAGCACCCAGCACCCTGAGTACTGAGCACACAGCACCCTGAGTACTGAGCACCCAGCACCCCGAGCACTGAGCACCCAGCACCCTGAGCACTGAGCACCCAGCACCAAGAGTACTGAGCACCGAGCACCCCGAGCACTGATCACCCAGCACCCTGAGTAACGAGCACCCAGCACCCCGAGTACTGAGCACCCAGCACCGTGAGTACTGAGCACCCAGCACCCTGAGTACTGAGCACCCAGCACCCTGAGCACTGAGCACAAAGCACGCTGAGAACTGAGCACTGAGCACCCTGAGTACTGAGCACCAAGGACCCTGAGCACTGAGCACCCAGCACGCTGAGTACTGAGCGCTGAGCACCCTGAGTACTGAGCACCGAGCACCCTGAGTACTGAGCACCCCGCACCCTGAGCACTGAGCAGCCAGCACCCTGAGCACTGAGCACCCAGCACCCCGAGCACTGAGCACCCAGCACCCTGAGTACTGAGCATCCAGCACCCTGAGTACTGAGCACCCAGCACCCTGAGTACTGAGCACCGAGCACCCCGAGCACTGAGCACCCAGCACCCTGAGCACTGAGCACCCTGAGGACTGAGCACCCAGCACCCTGAGTACTGAGCACCCAGCATCCTGAGTACTGAGCACCGATCACCCTGAGCACTGAGCACCCAGCAACCCGAGCACTGAGCACCCAGCACCCTGAGTACTGAGCACCCTGAGTACTGAGCACCCAGCACCCTGAGTACTGAGCACCGAGCTCCAGGAGCACTGAGCACCCTGAATACTGAGCACCCAGCACCCCGATCACAGAGCACACAGCACCCTCAGCAATGAGCACCCAGCACCCCGAGCAATGAGCACCCAGCACCCTGAGTACTGAGCACACTGAGGACTGAGCACCGATCACCCTGAGCACTGAGCACCCAGCACCCTGAGTACTGAGCACCCAGCACCCTGAGTACTGAGCACCGAGCACTCCGAGCACTGAGCACCCAGCACCCTGAGCACTGAGCACCCAGCACCCTGAGTACTGAGCACCCAGCACCCTGAGCACTGAGCACCCAGCACCCTGAGTACTGAGCACACAGCACCCTGAGTACTGAGCACCCAGCACCCTGAGTACTGAGAAACCCAGCACCCTGAGTACTGAGCACCCAGCACCCTGAGTACTGAGCACCGAGCACCCCGAGTACTGAGCACCCAGCACCCCGAGCACTGAGCAATCAGCACCCTGAACACTGAGCACCCAGCACCCTGAGCACTGAGGACCCAGCACCCTGAGCACTGAGCACCCAGCACCCTGAGCACTGAGCACCCAGCACCCTGAGCACTGAGCACCCAGCACCCTGAGTACTGAGCACTGAGCACCCAGCACCCTGAGCACTGAGCACCCAGCACCCTGAGTACTAAGCACCCAGCACCCTGAGTACTGAGCACCCAGCACCAAGAGTACTGAGCACCGAGCATCCTGAGCACTGAGCACCGAGCACCCCGAGCACTGAGCACCCAGCACCCTGAGTACTGAGCACCCAGCACCAAGAGTACTGAGCACCGAGCACCCCGAGCACTGAGCACCCAGCACCCTGAGTAATGAGCACCCAGCACCCTGAGTACTGAGCACCCAGCACCCTGAGCACTGAGCACCCAGCACCCTGAGTAACGAGCACCCAGCACCCCGAGTACTGAGCACCCAGCACCGTGAGTACTGAGCACCCAGCACCCTGAGTACTGAGCACCCAGCACCCTGAGCACTGAGCACAAAGCACGCTGAGAACTGAGCACTGAGCACCCTGAGTACTGAGCACCAAGGACCCTGAGCACTGAGCACCCAGCACGCTGAGTACTGAGCGCTGAGCACCCTGAGTACTGAGCACCGAGCACCCTGAGTACTGAGCACCCCGCACCCTGAGCACTGAGCAGCCAGCACCCTGAGCACTGAGCACCCAGCACCCCGAGCACTGAGCTACCAGCACCCTGAGTACTGAGCATCCAGCACCCTGAGAACTGAGCACCCAGCACCCTTAGTACTGAGCACCGAGCACCCCGAGCACTGAGCACCCAGCACCCTGAGCACTGAGCACCCTGAGGACTGAGCACCCAGCACCCTGAGTACTGAGCACCCAGCATCCTGAGTACTGAGCACCGATCACCCTGAGTACTGAGCACCCAGCACCCTGAGCACTGAGCACCCTGAGGACTGAGCACCCAGCACCCTGAGTACTGAGCACCGTTCACCCTGAGCACTGAGCACCCAGCAACCCGAGCACTGAGCACCCAGCACCCTGAGTACTGAGCACCCTGAGTACTGAGCACCCAGCACCCCGAGCACTGAGCACACAGCACCCTGAGTACTGAGCACCCTGAGTACTGAGCACCCAGCACCCTGAGCACTGAGCACGCAGCACCCTGAGTACTGAGCACCCAGCACACTGAGCACTGAGCACCCAGCACCCTGAGTACTGAGCACCCAGTACCCTGAGTACTTAGCACCCAGCACCCTGAGCACTGAGCACCCAGCACCCTGAGTAATGAGCACCGAGCACCCTGAGTACTGAGCACCCAGCACCCTGAGTACTGAGCACCCAGCACCCTGAGTACTGAGCACCGAGCACCCCGAGTACTGAGCACCCAGCACCATGAGCACTGAGCACCCAGCACCCTGAGTACTGAGCACCCAGAACCCTGAGTACTGAGCACCCAGCACCCCGAGCACTGAGCACCCTGAGTACTGAGCACTAAGCACCCTGAGCGCTGAGCTCCCAGCACCCCAAGCACGGAGCACCCAGGACCCCGAGCACTGAGTACTGAGCACCCAGCACCCTGAGTACTGAGCACCGAGCTCCAGGAGCACTGAGCACCCTGAATACTGAGCACCCAGCACCCCGATCACAGAGCACACAGCACCCTCAGCAATGAGCACCCAGCACCCCGAGCAATGCGCACCCAGCACCCTGAGTACTGAGCACACTGAGGACTGAGCACCGATCACCCTGAGCACTGAGCACCCAGCACCCTGAGTACTGAGCACCCAGCACCCTGAGTACTGAGCACCGAGCACTCCGAGCACTGAGCACCCAGCACCCTGAGCACTGAGCACCCAGCACCCTGAGTACTGAGCACCCAGCACCCTGAGCACTGAGCACCCAGCACCCTGAGTACTGAGCACCCAGCACCCTGAGTACTGAGCACCCAGCACCCTGAGTACTGAGAAACCCAGCACCCTGAGTACTGAGCACCCAGCACCCTGAGTACTGAGCACCGAGCACCCCGAGTACTGAGCACCCAGCACCCCGAGCACTGAGCAATCAGCACCCTGAACACTGAGAACCCAGCACCCCAAGCACTGAGCACCCAGCACCCTGAGTACTGAGCATCCAGTACCCTGAGTACTGTGCACCCAGCACCCTGAACACTGAGCACCCAGCACCCCAAGCACTGAGCACCCAGCACCCTGAGGACTGAGCACCCAGCACCCTGAGCACTGAGCACCCAGCACCCTGAGTACTGAGCACCCAGCACCAAGAGTACTGAGCACCGAGCATCCTGAGCACTGAGCACCGAGCACCCCGAGCACTGAGCACCCAGCACCCTGAGTACTGAGCACCCAGCACCAAGAGTACTGAGCACCGAGCACCCCGAGCACTGAGCACCCAGCACCCTGAGTAATGAGCACCCAGCACCCCGAGTACTGAGCACCCAGCACCGGGAGTACTGAGCACCCAGCACACTGAGTACTGAGCACCCAGCACCCTGAGCACTGAGCACAAAGCACGCTGAGTACTGAGCACTGAGCACACTGAGTACTGAGCACCAAGGACCCTGTGCACTGAGCACCCAGCACGCTGAGTACTGAGCGCTGAGCACCCTGAGTACTGAGCACCGAGCACCCTGAGTACTGAGCACCCAGCAACCTGAGCACTGAGCAGCCAGCACCCTGAGCACTGAGCAACCAGCACCCCGAGCACTGAGCACCCAGCACCCTGAGCACTGAGCACCCAGCACCCCGAGTACTGAGCACCCAGCACCCTGAGTACTGAGCACCGAGCACCCCGAGCACTGAGCACCCAGCACCACGAGCACTGAGAACACGGCACCCCGAGAATTAGCACCCAGCACCCTGAGTACTGAGAACCGAGTACCCTGAGTACTGAGCACCCAGCACGCTGAGCACTGAGCACCCAGCACCCCGAGTACTGAGCAAACAGCACACTGAGCACTGAGCACCCAGCACCCCGAGAATGAGCACCCAGCACCCTGAGTACTGAGCACCCAGCACCCTGAGTACTGAGCACCCTGAGGACTGAGCACCGATCACCCTGAGCACTGAGCACCCAGCACCCTGAGTACTGAGCACCCAGCACCCTGAGTACTGAGCACCGAGCACCCCGAGTACTGAGCACCCAGCACCCTGAGCACTGAGCACCTAGCAACCCGAGCACTGAGCACCCAGCACCCTGAGTACTGAACACCCAGCACCCCGAGCCCGGAGCACCTAGCACCCTGAGTACTGAGCACCCTGAGTACTGAGCACCTAGCACCCGGAGCACTGAGCACCCAGCACCCTGAGCACTGAGCACCCTGCACCCTGAGTACTGAGCATCAAGCACCCTGAGCACTGAGCACCCAGCACCCTGAGCACTGAGCACCCAGCACCCTGAGCACTGAGCACCCAGCACCCTGAGTACTGAGCACCCAACGTACTGAGCATCGAGCACCCCGAGCACTGAGCACCCAGCACCCTGAGTACTGAGCACCGAGCACCCCGAGTACTGAGCACCCACCAACCTGAGTACTGAGCACCCAGCACCCTGAGCACTGAGTACCCAGCACCCTGAGCACTGAGCACCCAGCACCCTGAGCACTGAGCACCCAGCACCCTGAGCACTGAGCACCCAGCACTCTGAGTACTGAGCACTGAGCACCCAGCACCCTGAGCACTGAGCACCCAGCACCCTGAGTACTAAGCACCCAGCACCCTGAGTACTGAGCACCCAGCACCCTGAGTACTGAGCACCCAGCGTAATGAGCACCGAGCACCCCGAGCACTGAGCACCCAGCACCCCGAGCACTGAGCACCCAGCACCCTGAGTACTGAGCACCCAGCACCCAACGTACTGAGCACCGAGCACCCTGAGCACTGAGCACCCAGCACCCTGAGTACTGAGCACCCAGCACCCTGAGCAATGAGAACCCTGAGTACTGAGCACCCAGCACCTTGAGCACTGAGCACCGAGCACCCCGAGCACTGAGCACCCAGCACCCGGAGTACTGAGCACCCAGCACCCTGAGTACTAAGCACCGAGCACCCTGAGTACTGAGCACCCAGCACCCTGAGCACTGAACACACAGCACCCTGAGTACTGAGCACCCGGAGCACTGAGCACCCAGCACCCTGAGTACTGAGCACCCAGCACCCTGAGTACTGAGCACCCAGCACCCCGAGCACTGAGTACCCAGCACCCTGAGCACTGAGCACCCAGCACAATGAGCACTGAGCAACCAGCACCCTGAGCACTGAGCACCCAGCACCCTGAGTACTGAGCACTGAGCACCCAGCACCCCGAGCACTGAGCACCCAGCAACCTGAGTACTGAGCACTGAGCACCCAGCACCCCGAGCACTGAGCACCCAGCACCCTGAGCACTGAGCACCCAGCACCCGAGTACTGAGCACCCAGCATCCTGAGCACTGAGCACCGAGAACCCTGAGCACTGAGCACCCAGCACCCTGAGGACTGAGCACCCAGCAACCCGAGCACTGAGCACCCAGCACCCTGAGCACCCTGAGTACTGAGCACTGAGCAACCTGAGTACTGAGCAATGAGCACCCTGAGTACTGAGCACCCAGCACCCTGAGTACTGAGCACACAGCAACGTGAGCACTGAGCACCGAGCACCCTTTGCACTGAGCACCCAGCACCCTGAGCACTGAGCACCCAGCACCCTGAGTACTGAGCACCCTGAGTACTGAGTACAAAGCACCCTGAGCACTGAGCACTCAGCACCCCTAGCACTGAGCACGCAGCACCCTGAGCACTGAGCACCCTGAGTACTGAGCACTGAGCACCCTGAGTACTGAGCACTGAGCACCCTGAGTACTGAGCAGCCAGCACCCTGAGTACTGAGCACCCAGCACCCTGAGCAATGAGCACCCTGAGTACTGAGCACCCAGCACCCTGAGCACTGAGCACCGAGCAGCCTGAGCACTGAGCACCCAGCATCCGGAGTACTGTGCACCCAGCACCCTGAGTACTAAGCACCGAGCACCGTGAGTACTGTGCACCCAGTACCCTGAGCACTGAACACTCAGCACATTGAGTACTGAGCACCCCGAGCACTGAGCACCCAACACCCTGAGCACTGAGGACCCAGCACCCTGAGTACTGAGCACCCAGCACCCTGAGCACTGAGCACCCAGCACACTGAGTACTGAGCACCCAGCACCCTGAGCCCTGCGCACCCAGCACCCTGAGTATTGAGCATCCAGCACCCCGAGCACTGAGCAGCCAGCACCCTGAGTACTGAGCACTGAGCACCCAGCACCCCGAGCATTGAGCACTCAGCACCCTGTGTACTGAGCACTGAGTACCCAGCACCCCGAGCACTGAGCATCCAGCACCCTGAGCACTGAGCACCCTGAGTAATGAGCACCCAGCACCCTGAGCACTGAGCACCCAGCACCCCGAGCACTGAGCACCCAGTACCCAGAGCACTGAGCACTGAGCACCCTGAGTACTGAGCACTGAGCACCCTGAGCACTGAGCACCGAGCACCCTGAGTACTGATCACTGAGCACACTGAGCACTGAGCACCCAGCACCCTGAGTACTGAGCACCCAGCACCCTGAGCACTGAGGACCGAGCACCCTGAGTACTAAGCACCCAGCACCCTGAGTACTGAGCACCAAGCACCCTGAGCACTGAGCACACAGCACGCTGAGTACTGAGAAGTGAGCACCCTGAGTACTGAGCAGCGAGCACCCTGAGCACTGAGCACCCAGCACGATGAGTACTGAGCACTGAGCACCCTGAGTACTGAGCACAGAGCACCCTGAGTACTGAGCACCCAGCACCCGGAGTACTGAGCACCCAGCACCCTGAGTACTAAGCACCGAGCACCCTGAGTACTGAGCACCCAGCAACCTGAGCACTGAACACACAGCACCCTGAGCACCGAGCACACCGAGCACTGAGCACCCAGCACCCTGAGTACTGAGCACCCAGCACCCTGAGTACTGAGCACCCAGCACCCTGAGCACTGAGTACCCAGCACCCTGAGCACTGAGCACCCAGCACCCTGAGCACTGAGTACCCAGCACCCTGAGCACTGAGCAGCCAGCACCCTGAGCACTGAGCACAGAGCACCCTGAGCACTGAGCACCCAGCACCCTGAGCACTGAGCACCCAGCACCCTGAGCACTGAGCACCCAGCACCCTGAGCACTGAGCACCCAGCACACTGAGTACTGAGCACCCAGCACCCTGAGCAATGAGCACCCTGAGTACTGAGCACCCAGCACCTTGAGCACTGAGCACCGAGCACCCCGAGCACTGAGCACCCAGCATCCGGAGTACTGAGCACCCAGCACCCTGAGTACTGAGCACCCAGCACCCTGAGTACTGAGCACCCAGCACCCGGAGTACTGAGCACCCAGCACCCTGAGTACTGAGCACCGAGCACCCCGAGTACTGAGCACCCAGCACCCCGAGCACTGAGCACCCAGCACCCTGAACACTGAACACCCAGCACCCCAAGCACTGAGCACCCAGCAACCTGAGTACTGAGCACCCAGCACCCTGAGTACTGAGCACCCAGCACCCTGAGTACTGAGCACCCAGCACCCTGAGTACTGAGCACCCAGCACCCCGAGCACTGAGCACCCAGCATCCAGAGTACTGTGCACCCAGCACCCTGAGTACTAAGCACCGAGCACCGTGAGTACTGTGCACCCAGTACCCTGAGCACTGAACACTCAGCACATTGAGTACTGAGCACCCCGAGCACTGAGCACCCAACACCCTGAGCACTGAGGACCCAGCACCCTGAGTACTGAGCACCCAGCACCCTGAGCACTGAGCACCCAGCACACTGAGTACTGAGCACCCAGCACCCTGAGCCCTGCGCACCCAGCACCCTGAGTACTGAGCATCCAGCACCCCGAGCACTGAGCTGCCAGCACCCTGAGTACTGAGCACTGAGCACCCAGCACCCCGAGCACTGAGCACTCAGCACCCTGTGTACTGAGCACTGAGTACCCAGCACCCCGAGCACTGAGCACCCAGCACCCTGAGCACTGTGCACCCTGAGTAATGAGCACCCAGCACCCTGAGCACTGAGCACCCAGCACCCCGAGCACTGAGCACCCAGTACCCAGAGCACTGAGCACTGAGCACCCTGAGTACTGAGCACCGAGCACCCTGAGCACTGAGCACCCAGCACGATGAGTACTGAGCACTGAGCACCCTGAGTACTGAGCACCGAGCACCCTGAGTACTGAGCACCCAGAACCCGGAGTACTGAGCACCCAGCACCCTGAGTACTAAGCACGGAGCACCCTGAGTGCTGAGCACCCAGCACCCTGAGCACTGAACACACAGCACCCTGAGTACTGAGCACCTCGTGCACTGAGCACCCAGCACCCTGAGTACTGAGCACCGAGCACCCCGAGCACTGAGCACCCAGCACCCCGAGCACTGAGCACCCAGCACCCCGAGCACTGAGCACCCAGCACCCTGAGTACTGAGCACCCAGCACCCAACGTACTGAGCACCGAGCACCCTGAGCACTGAGCACCCAGCACCCTGAGTACTGAGCACCCAGCACCCTGAGCAATGAGAACCCTGAGTACTGAGCACCCAGCACCTTGAGCACTGAGCACCGAGCACCCCGAGCACTGAGCACCCAGCACCCGGAGTACTGAGCACCCAGCACCCTGAGTACTAAGCACCGAGCACCCTGAGTACTGAGCACCCAGCACCCTGAGCACTGAACACACAGCACCCTGAGTACTGAGCACCCGGAGCACTGAGCACCCAGCACCCTGAGTACTGAGCACCCAGCACCCTGAGTACTGAGCACCCAGCACCCCGAGCACTGACTACCCAGCACCCTGAGCACTGAGCACCCAGCACAATGAGCACTGAGCAACCAGCACCCTGAGCACTGAGCACCCAGCACCCTGAGTACTGAGCACTGAGCACCCAGCACCCCGAGCACTGAGCACCCAGCAACCTGAGTACTGAGCACTGAGCACCCAGCACCCCGAGCACTGAGCACCCAGCACCCTGAGCACTGAGCACCCAGCACCCGAGTACTGAGCACCCAGCATCCTGAGCACTGAGCACCGAGCACCCTGAGCACTGAGCACCCAGCACCCTGAGGACTGAGCACCCAGCAACCCGAGCACTGAGCACCCAGCACCCTGAGCACCCTGAGTACTGAGCACTGAGCAACCTGAGTACTGAGCAATGAGCACCCTGAGTACTGAGCACCCAGCACCCTGAGTACTGAGCACACAGCAACGTGAGCACTGAGCACCGAGCACCCTTTGCACTGAGCACCCAGCACCCTGAGCACTGAGCACCCAGCACCCTGAGTACTGAGCACCCTGAGTACTGAGTACAAAGCACCCTGAGCACTGAGCACTCAGCACCCCTAGCACTGAGCACCCAGCACCCTGAGCACTGAGCACCCTGAGTACTGAGCACTGAGCACCCTGAGTACTGAGCACTGAGCACCCTGAGTACTGAGCAGCCAGCACCCTGAGTACTGAGCACCCAGCACCCTGAGCAATGAGCACCCTGAGTACTGAGCACCCAGCACCCTGAGCACTGAGCACCGAGCAGCCTGAGCACTGAGCACCCAGCATCCGGAGTACTGTGCACCCAGCACCCTGAGTACTAAGCACCGAGCACCGTGAGTACTGTGCACCCAGTACCCTGAGCACTGAACACTCAGCACATTGAGTACTGAGCACCCCGAGCACTGAGCACCCAACACCCTGAGCACTGAGGACCCAGCACCCTGAGTACTGAGCACCCAGCACCCTGAGCACTGAGCACCCAGCACACTGAGTACTGAGCACCCAGCACCCTGAGCCCTGCGCACCCAGCACCCTGAGTATTGAGCATCCAGCACCCCGAGCACTGAGCAGCCAGCACCCTGAGTACTGAGCACTGAGCACCCAGCACCCCGAGCATTGAGCACTCAGCACCCTGTGTACTGAGCACTGAGTACCCAGCACCCCGAGCACTGAGCATCCAGCACCCTGAGCACTGAGCACCCTGAGTAATGAGCACCCAGCACCCTGAGCACTGAGCACCCAGCACCCCGAGCACTGAGCACCCAGTACCCAGAGCACTGAGCACTGAGCACCCTGAGTACTGAGCACTGAGCACCCTGAGCACTGAGCACCGAGCACCCTGAGTACTGATCACTGAGCACACTGAGCACTGAGCACCCAGCACCCTGAGTACTGAGCACCCAGCACCCTGAGCACTGAGGACCGAGCACCCTGAGTACTAAGCACCCAGCACCCTGAGTACTGAGCACCAAGCACCCTGAGCACTGAGCACACAGCAAGCTGAGTACTGAGAAGTGAGCACCCTGAGTACTGAGCACCGAGCACCCTGAGCACTGAGCACCCAGCACGATGAGTACTGAGCACTGAGCACCCTGAGTACTGAGCACAGAGCACCCTGAGTACTGAGCACCCAGCACCCGGAGTACTGAGCACCCAGCACCCTGAGTACTAAGCACCGAGCACCCTGAGTACTGAGCACCCAGCAACCTGAGCACTGAACACACAGCACCCTGAGCACCGAGCACACCGAGCACTGAGCACCCAGCACCCTGAGTACTGAGCACCCAGCACCCTGAGTACTGAGCACCCAGCACCCTGAGCACTGAGTACCCAGCACCCTGAGCACTGAGCACCCAGCACCCTGAGCACTGAGCACCCAGCACCCTGAGCACTGAGCACCCAGCACTCTGAGTACTGAGCACTGAGCACCCAGCACCCCGAGCACTGAGCACCCAGCACCCTGAGTACTAAGCACCCAGCACCCTGAGTACTGAGCACCCAGCACCCTGAGTACTGAGCACCCAGCGTAATGAGCACCGAGCACCCCTAGCACTGAGCACCCAGCACCCTGAGTACTGAGCACCCAGCACCCCGAGCACTGAGCACCCAGCACCCTGAGTACTGAGCACTGAGCACCCTGAGTACTGAGCACCCAGCACCCTGAGTACTGAGCACCCAGCGTACTGAGCACCGAGCACCCAGCACCCTGAGTACTGAGCACCCATCACCCTGAGCAATGAGCACCCAGCACCCCGAGCACTGAGCACCCAGCACCCTGAGCACTGAGCACCCAGCACCCGAATACTGAGCACCCAGCACCCTGAGTATTGAGCACCCAGCACCCTGAGTACTGAGCACCCATCACCCCGAGTACTGAGCACCCAGCACCCTGAGCACTGAGCACCCTGAGTACTGAGCACTGAGCAACCTGAGTACTGAGCAATGAGCACCCTGAGTACTGAGCACCCAGCACCCTGAGTACTGAGCACCCAGCAACGTGAGCACTGAGCACCGAGCACCCTTTGCACTGAGCACCCAGCACCCTGAGCACTGAGCACCCAGCACCCTGAGTACTGAGCACCCTGAGTACTGAGTACAAAGCACCCTGAGCACTGAGCACTCAGCACCCCTAGCACTGAGCACCCAGCACCCTGAGCACTGAACACCCTGAGTACTGAGCACTGAGCACCCTGAGTACTGAGCACTGAGCACCCTGAGTACTGAGCAGCCAGCACCCTGAGTACTGAGCACCCAGCACCCTGAGCAATGAGCACCCTGAGTACTGAGCACCCAGCACCCTGAGCACTGAGCACCGAGCAGCCTGAGCACTGAGCACCCAGCATCCGGAGTACTGTGCACCCAGCACCCTGAGTACTAAGCACCGAGCACCGTGAGTACTGTGCACCCAGTACCCGGAGCACTGAACACTCAGCACATTGAGTACTGAGCACCCCGAGCACTGAGCACCCAACACCCTGAGCACTGAGGACCCAGCACCCTGAGTACTGAGCACCCAGCACCCTGAGAACTGAGCACCCAGCACACTGAGTACTGAGCACCCAGCACCCTGAGCCCTGAGCACCCAGCACCCTGAGTACTGAGCATCCAGCACCCCGAGCACTGAGCAGCCAGCACCCTGAGTACTGAGCACTGAGCACCCAGCACCCCGAGCACTGATCACTCAGCACCCTGTGTACTGAGCACTGAGTACCCAGCACCCCGAGCACTGAGCACCCAGCACCCTGAGCACTGAGCACCCTGAGTAATGAGCACCCAGCACCCTGAGCACTGAGCACCCAGCACCCCGAGCACTGAGCACCCAGTACCCAGAGCACTGAGCACTGAGCACCCTGAGTACTGAGCACTGAGCACCCTGAGCACTGAGCACCGAGCACCCTGAGTACTGATCACTGAGCACACTGAGCACTGAGCACCCAGCACCCTGAGTACTGAGCACCCAGCACCCTGAGCACTGAGGACCGAGCACCCTGAGTACTAAGCACCCAGCACCCTGAGTACTGAGCACCAAGCACCCTGAGCACTGAGCACCCAGCACGCTGAGTACTGAGAACTGAGCACCCTGAGTACTGATCACCGAGCACCCTGAGCACTGAGCACCCAGCACGCTGAGTACTGAGCACTGAGCACCCTGAGTACTGAGCACCGAGCACCCTGAGTACTGAGCACCCAGCACCCGGAGTACTGAGCACCCAGCACCCTGAGTACTAAGCACCGAGCACCCTGAGTACTGAGCACCCAGCAACCTGAGCACTGAACACACAGCACCCTGAGTACTGAGCACCTCGAGCACTGAGCACCCAGCACCCTGAGTACTGAGCACCGAGCACACCGAGCACTGAGCACCCAGCACCCCGAGCACTGAGCACCCAGCACCCTGAGCACTGAGCACCCAGCACCCTGAGTACTGAGCACCCAGCACCCTGAGTACTGAGCACGCAGCACCCTGAGCACTGAGTACCCAGCACCCTGAGCACTGAGCACCCAGCACCCTGAGCACTGAGCACCCAGCACCCTGAGCACTGAGCACCCAGCACTCTGAGTACTGAGCACTGAGCACCCAGCACCCCGAGCACTGAGCACCCAGCACCCTGAGTACTAAGCACCCAGCACCCTGAGTACTGAGCACCCAGCACCCTGAGTACTGAGCACCCAGCGTCATGAGCACCGAGCACCCCTAGCACTGAGCACCCAGCACCCTGAGTACTGAGCACCCAGCACCCCGAGCACTGAGCACCCAGCACCCTGAGTACTGAGCACTGAGCACCCTGAGTACTGAGCACCCAGCACCCTGAGCACTGAGCACCCAGCACCCTGAGTACTGAGCACCCAGCACCCTGAGCACTGAGCACCCAGCACCCTGAGCACTGAGCACCCAGCACCCTGAGCACTGAGCACCCAGCACCCTGAGCACTGAGCACCCAGCACACTGAGTACTGAGCACCCAACTTACTGAGCCCCGAGCACCGTGAGCACTGAGCACCCAGCACCCTGAGTACTGAGTACCCAGCACCCTGAGCAATGAGCACCCTGAGTACTGAGCACCCAGCACCTTGAGCACTGAGCACCGAGCACCCCGAGCACTGAGCACCCAGCATCCGGAGTACTGAGCACCCAGCACCCTGAGTAATAAGCACCGAGCACCCTGAGTACTGAGAACCCAGCACCCTGAGCACTGAACACACAGCACCCTGAGTACTGATCACCTCGAGCACTGAGCACCCAGCACCCTGAGTACTGAGCACCGAGCACCCCGAGCACTGAGCACCCAGCACCGCGAGCACTGAGCACCAAGCACCCCGAGCACTGAGCACCCAGCACCCTGAGTACTGAGCACCCAGCACCCTGAGTACAGAGCACCCAGCACCCTGAGCACTGAGTACCCAGCACCCTGAGCACTGAGCACCCAGCGCCCTGAGCACTGAGCACACAGCACCCTGAGCACTGAGCACCCAGCACCCTGAGTACTGAGCACTGAGCACACAGCACCCCGAGCACTGAGCACGCAGCAACCTGAGTACTGAGCACTGAGCACCCAGCACCCCGAGCACTGAGCACCCAGCACCCTGAGCACTGAGCACCCAGCACCCGAATACTGAGCACCCAGCACCCTGAGTATTGAGCACCCAGCACCCTGAGTACTGAGCACCCAGCACCCCGAGTACTGAGCACCCAGCACCCTGAGCACTGAGCACCCTGAGTACTGAGCACTGAGCAACCTGAGTACTGAGCAATGAGCACCCTGAGTACTGAGCACCCAGCACCCTGAGTACTGAGCACCCAGCAACGTGAGCACTGAGCACCGAGCACCCTTTGCACTGAGCACCCAGCACCCTGAGCACTGAGCACCCAGCACCCTGAGTACTGAGCACCCTGAGTACTGAGTACAAAGCACCCTGAGCACTGAGCACTCAGCACCCCTAGCACTGAGCACCCAGCACCCTGAGCACTGAGCACCCTGAGTACTGAGCACTGAGCACCCTGAGTACTGAGCACTGAGCACCCTGAGTACTGAGCAGCCAGCACCCTGAGTACTGAGCACCCAGCACCCTGAGCAATGAGCACCCTGAGTACTGAGCACCCAGCACCCTGAGCACTGAGCACCGAGCAGCCTGAGCACTGAGCACCCAGCATCCGGAGTACTGTGCACCCAGCACTCTGAGTACTAAGCACCGAGCACCCTGAGTACTGTGCACCCAGTACCCTGAGCACTGAACACTGAGCACATTGAGTACTGAGCACCCCGAGCACTGAGCATCCAACACCCTGAGCACTGAGGACCCAGCACCCTGAGTACTGAGCACCCAGCACCCTGAGAACTGAGCACCCAGCACACTGAGTACTGAGCACCCAGCACCCTGAGCCCTGAGCACCCAGCACCCTGAGTACTGAGCATCCAGCACCCCGAGCACTGAGCAGCCAGCACCCTGAGTACTGAGCACTGAGCACCCAGCACCCCGAGCACTGAGCACTCAGCACCCTGTGTACTGAGCACTGAGTACCCAGCACCCCGAGCACTGAGCACCCAGCACCCTGAGCACTGAGCACCCTGAGTAATGAGCACCCAGCACCCTGAGCACTGAGCACCCAGCACCCCGAGCACTGAGCACCCAGTACCCAGAGCACTGAGCACTGAGCACCCTGAGTACTGAGCACTGAGCACCCTGAGCACTGAGCACCGAGCACCCTGAGTACTGATCACTGAGCACACTGAGCACTGAGCACCCAGCACCCTGTGTATGAGCACCCAGCACCCTGAGCACTGAGGACCGAGCACCCTGAGTACTAAGCACCCAGCACCCTGAGTACTGAGCACCAAGCACCCTGAGCACTGAGCACCCAGCACGCTGAGTACTGAGAACTGAGCACCCTGAGTACTGAGCACCGAGCACCCTGAGCACTGAGCACCCAGCACGCTGAGTACTGAGCACTGAGCACCCTGAGTACTGAGCACCGAGCACCCTGAGTACTGAGCACCCAGCACCCGGAGTACTGAGCACCCAGCACCCTGAGTACTAAGCACCGAGCACCCTGAGCACTGAGCACCCAGCACCCCGAGTACTGAGCACTGAGCACCCTGAGGACTGAGCACCCAGCACCCTGAGCACTGAGCACCCAGCACCCTGAGTACTGAGCACCAATCACCCTGAGCACTGAGCACCCAGCACCCCGAGCACTGAGCACCCAGCACCCTGAGTACTGAGCACCCTGAGTACTGAGCACCGATCACCCTGAGCACTGAGCTCCCAGCACCCTGAGTACTGAGCACCCAGCACCCTGAGCACTGAGCTCCCAGCACGCTGAGTACTGAGCACCCAGCACCCTGAGAACTGAGCACCCAGCACCTTGAGCACTGAGCACCGAGCACCCTGAGCACTGAGCACCCAGCACCCGGAGTACTGAGCACCCAGCACCCTGAGTACTAAGCACCGAGCACCCTGAGTACTGAGCACCCAGCACCCTGAGCACTGAACACACAGCACCCTGAGTACTGAGCACCCGGAGCACTGAGCACCCAGCACCCTGAGTACTGATCAGCGAGCACCCCAAGCACTGAGCACCCAGCACCCCGAGCACTGAGCACCCAGCACCCCGAGCACTGAGCACCCAGCGCCCTGAGCACTGAGCACCCTGAGTACTGAGCACTGAGCACCCTGAATACTGAGCAATGAGCACCCTGAGTACTGAGCACCCAGCACCCTGAGTACTGAGCACCCAGCAACCTGAGCACTGAGCACCGAGCACCCTTTGCACTGAGCACACAGCACCCTGCGCACTGAGCACCCAGCACCCTGAGCACTGAGCACCCAGCACCCTGAGTACTGAGCACCCTGAGTACTGAGCACAAAGCACCCTGAGCACTGAGCACCCAGCACCCCGAGCACTGAGCACCCAGCACCCTGAGCACTGAGCACCCTGAGTACTGAGCACCCAGCACCCTGAGTACTGAGCACCCAGCACCCTGAGCACTGAGCACCCAGCACCCTGAGCACTGAGCACCCAGCACCATGAGTACTGAGCACCCAGCACCCTGAGCACTGAGCACCGAGCACCCTGAGCACTGAGCACCCAGCACCCTGAGGAATGAGTACCCAGCACCCTGAGCACTGAGCAAACAGCACCCTGAGCACTGAGCACCCAGCACCCCGAGCACTGAGCACCCAGCAACCTGAGCACTGAGCACCCTGAGTACTGAGCACTGAACACCCTGAGTACTGAGCACTGAGCACCCTGAATACTGAGCACCCAGCACCCTGAGTACAGAGCAACCAGCACCCTGAGCAATGAGCACCCTGAGTCCTGAGCACCCAGCTCCCTGAGCACAGAGCACCGAGCACCCCGAGCACTGAGCACCCAGCACCCGGAGTACTGAGCACCCAGCACCCTGAGTACTAAGCACCTAGCACCCTGAGTACTGAGCACCCAGTACCCTGAGCACTGAACACACAGCACCCTGAATACTGAGCACCCCGAGCACTGAGCACCCAGCACCCTGAGCACTGAGGACCCAGCACCCTGAGTACGGAACACCCAGCACCCTGAGCACTGAGCACCCAGCACTCTGAGTACTGAGCACCCAGCACCCTGAGCACTGAGCACACAGCACCCTGAGTACTGAGCACTGAGCACCCAGCACCCCGAGCGCTGAGCACTCAGCACCCTGTGTACTGAGCACTGAGTACCCAGCACCCTGAGCACTGAGCACCCAGCACCCTGACCACTGAGCACCCTGAGTACTGAGCACCCAGCACCCCGAGCACTGATCACCCAGCTCCCAGAGCACTGAGCACTGAGCACCCTGAGTACTGAGCACTGAGCACCCTGAGCACTGAGCACCCAGCACCCTGAATACTGAGCACCCAGCACCCTGAGCACTGAGGACCGAGCACCCTGAGTACTAAGCAGCCAGCACCCTGAGTACTGAGCACCCAGCACCCTGAGCACTGAGCACCCAGCACGCTGAGTACTGAGCACTGAGCACCCTGAGTACTGAGCACCGAGCACCCTGAGCACTGAGCACACAGCACGCTGAGTACTGAGCACCCAGCACTCTAAGCACTGAGCACCCAGCACTCTAAGCACTGAGCACCCGGCACCCCGAGCACTGAGCACCCAGCACCCTGAGCACTGAGCACCCTGAGTAATGAGCACCCAGCACCCTGAGCACTGAGCACCCAGCACCCCGAGCACTGAGCACCCAGTACCCAGAGCACTGAGCACTGAGCACCCTGAGTACTGAGCACTGAGCACCCTGAGCACTGAGCACCGAGCACCCTGAGTACTGATCACTGAGCACACTGAGCACTGAGCACCCAGCACCCTGAGTACTGAGCACCCAGCACCCTGAGCACTGAGGACCGAGCACCCTGAGTACTAAGCACCCAGCACCCTGAGTACTGAGCACCAAGCACCCTGAGCACTGAGCACCCAGCACGCTGAGTACTGAGAACTGAGCACCCTGAGTACTGAGCACCGAGCACCCTGAGCACTGAGCACCCAGCACGCTGAGTACTGAGCACTGAGCACCCTGAGTACTGAGCACCGAGCACCCTGAGTACTGAGCACCCAGCACCCCGAGTACTGAGCACCCAGCACCCTGAGTACTAAGCACCGAGCACCCTGAGCACTGAGCACCCAGCACCCCGAGTACTGAGCACTGAGCACCCTGAGTACTGAGCACCAATCACCCTGAGCACTGAGCACCCAGCACCCCGAGCACTGAGCACCCAGCACCCTGAGTACTGAGCACCCTGAGTACTGAGCACCGATCACCCTGAGCACTGAGCTCCCAGCACCCTGAGTACTGAGCACCCAGCACCCTGAGCACTGAGCTCCCAGCACCCTGAGTACTGAGCACCCAGCACCCTGAGAACTGAGCACCCAGCACCTTGAGCACTGAGCAGCGAGCACCCTGAGCACTGAGCACCCAGCACCCGGAGTACTGAGCACCCAGCACCCTGAGTACTAAGCACCGAGCACCCTGAGTACTGAGCACCCAGCACCCTGAGCACTGAACACACAGCACCCTGAGTACTGAGCACCCGGAGCACTGAGCACCCAGCACCCTGAGTACTGAGCAGCGAGCACCCCAAGCACTGAGCACCCAGCACCCCGAGCACTGAGCACCCAGCACCCCGAGCACTGAGCACCCAGCGCCCTGAGCACTGAGCACCCTGAGTACTGAGCACTGAGCACCCTGAATACTGAGCAATGAGCACCCTGAGTACTGAGCACCCAGCACCCTGAGTACTGAACACCCTGAGTACTGAGCACAAAGCACCCTGAGCACTGAGCACCCAGCACCCCGAGCACTGAGCACCCAGCACCCTGAGCACTGAGCACCCTGAGTACTGAGCACCCAGCACCCTGAGTACTGAGCACCCAGCACCCTGAGCACTGAACACCCAGCACCCTGAGCACTGAGCACCCAGCACCATGAGTACTGAGCACCCAGCACCCTGAGCACTGAGCACCGAGCACCCTGAGCACTGAGCACCCAGCACCCTGAGGAATGAGTACCCAGCACCCTGAGCACTGAGCACCCAGCACCCCGAGCACTGAGCACCCAGCAACCTGAGCACTGAGCACCCTGAGTACTGAGCACTGAGCACCCTGAGTACTGAGCACTGAGCACCCTGAATACTGATCACCCAGCACCCTGAGTACAGAGCAACCAGCACCCTGAGCAATGAGCACCCTGAGTCCTGAGCACCCAGCTCCCTGAGCACAGAGCACCGAGCACCCCGAGCACTGAGCACCCAGCACCCGGAGTACTGAGCACCCAGCACCCTGAGTACTAAGCACCTAGCACCCTGAGTACTGAGCACCCAGTACCCTGAGCACTGAACACACAGCACCCTGAATACTGAGCACCCCGAGCACTGAGCACCCAGCACCCTGAGCACTGAGGACCCAGCACCCTGAGTACGGAACACCCAGCACCCTGAGCACTGAGCACCCAGCACTCTGAGTACTGAGCACCCAGCACCCTGAGCACTGAGCACACAGCACCCTGAGTACTGAGCACTGAGCACCCAGCACCCCGAGCGCTGAGCACTCAGTACCCTGTGTACTGAGCACTGAGTACCCAGCACCCTGAGCACTGAGCACCCAGCACCCTGACCACTGAGCACCCTGAGTACTGAGCACCCAGCACCACGAGCACTGATCACCCAGCTCCCAGAGCACTGAGCACTGAGCACCCTGAGTACTGAGCACTGAGCACCCTGAGCACTGAGCACCCAGCACCCTGAATACTGAGCACCCAGCACCCTGAGCACTGAGGACCGAGCACCCTGAGTACTAAGCACCCAGCACCCTGAGTACTGAGCACCCAGCACCCTGAGCACTGAGCACCCAGCACGCTGAGTACTGAGCACTGAGCACCCTGAGTACTGAGCACCGAGCACCCTGAGCACTGAGCACACAGCACGCTGAGTACTGAGCACTGAGAACCCTGAGTACTGAGCACGGAGGACCCTGAGTACTGAGCACCCAGCACTCTGAGCAATGAGCACCCAGCACCCTGAGCACTGAGCACCCAGCACCCCGAGCACTGAGCACCCAGCACCCCGAGCACTGAGCACCCAGCACCCCGAGCACTGAGCACTGAGCACCCTGCGTACTGAGCACTGAGCACCCTGAGTACTGAGCACCGAGCACCCTGAGTACTGAGCTCCCAGCACCCCGAGCACTGAGCACCGAGCACCCTGAGTACTGAGCACCCAGCACACCGAGTACTGAGCACCCATCACCGTGAGTACTGAGCACCCAGCACCCCGAGCACTGAGCACTGAGCAACCTGCGTACTGAGCACTGAGCACCCTGAGTACTGAGCACTGAGCACCCTGAGTACTGAGCACCGAGCACCCTGAGCACTGAGCACCCAGCACCCTGAGCACTGAGCACCCAGCACCCTGAGTACTGAGCACCAATCACCCTGAGCACTGAGCACCCAGCACCCCGAGCACTGAGCACCCAGCACCCTGAGTACTGAGCACCCTGAGTACTGAGCACCGATCACCCTGAGCACTGAGCTCCAAGCACCCTGAGTACTGAGCACCCAGCACCCTGAGCACTGAGCTCCCAGCACCCTGAGTACTGAGCACCCAGCACCCTGATTACTGAGCCCCCAGCACCTTGAGCACTGAGCACCAAGCACCCTGAGCACTGAGCACCCAGCACCCGGAGTACTGAGCACCCAGCACCCTGAGTACTAAGCACCGAGCACCCTGAGTACTGAGCACCCAGCACCCTGAGCACTGAACACACAGCACCCTGAGTATTGAGCACCCGGAGCACTGAGCACCCAGCACCCTGAGTACTGAGCAGCGAGCACCCCAAGCACTGAGCACCCAGCACCCCGAGCACTGAGCACCCAGCACCCCGAGCACTGAGCACCCAGCGCCCTGAGCACTGAGCACCCTGAGTACTGAGCACTGAGCACCCTGAATACTGAGCAATGAGCACCCTGAGTACTGAGCACCCAGCACCCTGAGTACTGAGCACCCAGCAACCTGAGCACTGAGCACCGAGCACCCTTTGCACTGAGCACACAGCACCCTGCGCACTGAGCACCCAGCACCCTGAGCACTGAGCACCCAGCACCCTGAGTACTGAGCACCCTGAGTACTGAGCACAAAGCACCCCGAGCACTGATCACCCATCACCCAGAGCACTGAGCACCCTGAGTACTGAGCACTGAGCACCCTGAGTACTGAGCACTGAGCACCCTGAATACTGAGCAGCCAGCACCCTGAGTACTGAGCAACCAGCACCCTGAGCAATGAGCACCCTGAGTACTGAGCACCCAGCTCCCTGAGCACAGAGCACCGAGCACCCCGAGCACTGAGCACCCAGCACCCGGAGTACTGAGCACCCAGCACCCTGAGTACTAAGCACCTAGCACCCTGAGTACTGAGCACCAGGTACCCTGAGCACTGAACACACAGCACCCTGAATACTGAGCACCCCGAGCACTGAGCACCCAGCACCCTGAGCACTGAGGACCCTGCACCCTGAGTACGGAACACCCAGCACCCTGAGCACTGAGCACGCAGCACTCTGAGTACTGAGCACCCAGCACCCTGAGCACTGAGCACCCAGCACCCTGAGTACTGAGCACTGAGCACCCAGCACCCCGAGCGCTGAGCACTCAGCACCCTGTGTACTGAGCACTGAGTACCCAGCACCCTGAGCACTGAGCACCCAGCACCCTGACCACTGAGCACCCTGAGTACTGAGCACCCAGCACCCCGAGCACTGATCACCCAGCACCGAGAGCACTGAGCATTGAGCACCCAGCATCCTGAGCACTGAGTACTGAGCACCCAGCACCCTGAGCACTGAGCACCCAGCACCCTTAGCACTGAGCACCCAGCACCCTGAGCACTGAGCACCCAGCACCCGAATACTGAGCACCCAGCACCCTGAGTATTGAGCACCCAGCACCCTTAGTACTGAGCACCCAGCACCCCGAGTACTGAGCACCCAGCACCCTGTGCACTGAGCACCCTGAGTACTGAGCACTGAGCAACCTGAGTACTGAGCAATGAGCACCAAGAGTACTGAGCACCCAGCACCCTGAGTACTGAGCACCCAGCAACGTGAGCACTGAGCACCGAGCACCCTTTGCACTGAGCACCCAGCACCCTGCGCACTGAGCACCCAGCACCCTGAGCACTGAGCACCCAGCACCCTGAGTACTGAGCACCCTGAGTACTGAGCACAAAGCACCCTGAGCACTGAGCACCCAGCACCCCGAGCACTGAGCACCCAGCACCCTGAGCACTGAGCACCCTGAGTACTGAGCACCCAGCACCCTGAGTACTGAGCACCCAGCACCCTGAGCACTGAGCACCCAGCACCCTGAGCACTGAGCACCCAGCACCATGAGTACTGAGCACCCAGCACCCTGAGCACTGAGCACCGAGCACCCTGAGCACTGAGCACCCAGCACCCTGAGGAATGAGTACCCAGCACCCTGAGCACTGAGCAAACAGCACCCTGAGCACTGAGCACCCAGCACCCCGAGCACTGAGCACCCAGCAACCTGAGCACTGAGCACCCTGAGTACTGAGCACTGAACACCCTGAGTACTGAGCACTGAGCACCCTGAATACTGAGCACCCAGCACCCTGAGTACAGAGCAACCAGCACCCTGAGCAATGAGCACCCTGAGTCCTGAGCACCCAGCTCCCTGAGCACAGAGCACCGAGCACCCCGAGCACTGAGCACCCAGCACCCGGAGTACTGAGCACCCAGCACCCTGAGTACTAAGCACCTAGCACCCTGAGTACTGAGCACCCAGTACCCTGAGCACTGAACACACAGCACCCTGAATACTGAGCACCCCGAGCACTGAGCACCCAGCACCCTGAGCACTGAGGACCCAGCACCCTGAGTACGGAACACCCAGCACCCTGAGCACTGAGCACCCAGCACTCTGAGTACTGAGCACCCAGCACCCTGAGCACTGAGCACACAGCACCCTGAGTACTGAGCACTGAGCACCCAGCACCCCGAGCGCTGAGCACTCAGCACCCTGTGTACTGAGCACTGAGTACCCAGCACCCTGAGCACTGAGCACCCAGCACCCTGACCACTGAGCACCCTGAGTACTGAGCACCCAGCACCCCGAGCACTGATCACCCAGCTCCCAGAGCACTGAGCACTGAGCACCCTGAGTACTGAGCACTGAGCACCCTGAGCACTGAGCACCCAGCACCCTGAATACTGAGCACCCAGCACCCTGAGCACTGAGGACCGAGCACCCTGAGTACTAAGCAGCCAGCACCCTGAGTACTGAGCACCCAGCACCCTGAGCACTGAGCACCCAGCACGCTGAGTACTGAGCACTGAGCACCCTGAGTACTGAGCACCGAGCACCCTGAGCACTGAGCACACAGCACGCTGAGTACTGAGCACCCAGCACTCTAAGCACTGAGCACCCAGCACTCTAAGCACTGAGCACCCGGCACCCCGAGCACTGAGCACCCAGCACCCTGAGCACTGAGCACCCTGAGTAATGAGCACCCAGCACCCTGAGCACTGAGCACCCAGCACCCCGAGCACTGAGCACCCAGTACCCAGAGCACTGAGCACTGAGCACCCTGAGTACTGAGCACTGAGCACCCTGAGCACTGAGCACCGAGCACCCTGAGTACTGATCACTGAGCACACTGAGCACTGAGCACCCAGCACCCTGAGTACTGAGCACCCAGCACCCTGAGCACTGAGGACCGAGCACCCTGAGTACTAAGCACCCAGCACCCTGAGTACTGAGCACCAAGCACCCTGAGCACTGAGCACCCAGCACGCTGAGTACTGAGAACTGAGCACCCTGAGTACTGAGCACCGAGCACCCTGAGCACTGAGCACCCAGCACGCTGAGTACTGAGCACTGAGCACCCTGAGTACTGAGCACCGAGCACCCTGAGTACTGAGCACCCAGCACCCCGAGTACTGAGCACCCAGCACCCTGAGTACTAAGCACCGAGCACCCTGAGCACTGAGCACCCAGCACCCCGAGTACTGAGCACTGAGCACCCTGAGTACTGAGCACCAATCACCCTGAGCACTGAGCACCCAGCACCCCGAGCACTGAGCACCCAGCACCCTGAGTACTGAGCACCCTGAGTACTGAGCACCGATCACCCTGAGCACTGAGCTCCCAGCACCCTGAGTACTGAGCACCCAGCACCCTGAGCACTGAGCTCCCAGCACCCTGAGTACTGAGCACCCAGCACCCTGAGAACTGAGCACCCAGCACCTTGAGCACTGAGCAGCGAGCACCCTGAGCACTGAGCACCCAGCACCCGGAGTACTGAGCACCCAGCACCCTGAGTACTAAGCACCGAGCACCCTGAGTACTGAGCACCCAGCACCCTGAGCACTGAACACACAGCACCCTGAGTACTGAGCTCCCGGAGCACTGAGCACCCAGCACCCTGAGTACTGAGCAGCGAGCACCCCAAGCACTGAGCACCCAGCACCCCGAGCACTGAGCACCCAGCACCCCGAGCACTGAGCACCCAGCGCCCTGAGCACTGAGCACCCTGAGTACTGAGCACTGAGCACCCTGAATACTGAGCAATGAGCACCCTGAGTACTGAGCACCCAGCACCCTGAGTACTGAACACCCTGAGTACTGAGCACAAAGCACCCTGAGCACTGAGCACCCAGCACCCCGAGCACTGAGCACCCAGCACCCTGAGCACTGAGCACCCTGAGTACTGAGCACCCAGCACCCTGAGTACTGAGCACCCAGCACCCTGAGCACTGAACACCCAGCACCCTGAGCACTGAGCACCCAGCACCATGAGTACTGAGCACCCAGCACCCTGAGCACTGAGCACCGAGCACCCTGAGCACTGAGCACCCAGCACCCTGAGGAATGAGTACCCAGCACCCTGAGCACTGAGCACCCAGCACCCCGAGCACTGAGCACCCAGCAACCTGAGCACTGAGCACCCTGAGTACTGAGCACTGAGCACCCTGAGTACTGAGCACTGAGCACCCTGAATACTGATCACCCAGCACCCTGAGTACAGAGCAACCAGCACCCTGAGCAATGAGCACCCTGAGTCCTGAGCACCCAGCTCCCTGAGCACAGAGCACCGAGCACCCCGAGCACTGAGCACCCAGCACCCGGAGTACTGAGCACCCAGCACCCTGAGTACTAAGCACCTAGCACCCTGAGTACTGAGCACCCAGTACCCTGAGCACTGAACACACAGCACCCTGAATACTGAGCACCCCGAGCACTGAGCACCCAGCACCCTGAGCACTGAGGACCCAGCACCCTGAGTACGGAACACCCAGCACCCTGAGCACTGAGCACCCAGCACTCTGAGTACTGAGCACCCAGCACCCTGAGCACTGAGCACACAGCACCCTGAGTACTGAGCACTGAGCACCCAGCACCCCGAGCGCTGAGCACTCAGTACCCTGTGTACTGAGCACTGAGTACCCAGCACCCTGAGCACTGAGCACCCAGCACCCTGACCACTGAGCACCCTGAGTACTGAGCACCCAGCACCACGAGCACTGATCACCCAGCTCCCAGAGCACTGAGCACTGAGCACCCTGAGTACTGAGCACTGAGCACCCTGAGCACTGAGCACCCAGCACCCTGAATACTGAGCACCCAGCACCCTGAGCACTGAGGACCGAGCACCCTGAGTACTAAGCACCCAGCACCCTGAGTACTGAGCACCCAGCACCCTGAGCACTGAGCACCCAGCACGCTGAGTACTGAGCACTGAGCACCCTGAGTACTGAGCACCGAGCACCCTGAGCACTGAGCACACAGCACGCTGAGTACTGAGCACTGAGAACCCTGAGTACTGAGCACGGAGGACCCTGAGTACTGAGCACCCAGCACTCTGAGCAATGAGCACCCAGCACCCTGAGCACTGAGCACCCAGCACCCCGAGCACTGAGCACCCAGCACCCCGAGCACTGAGCACCCAGCACCCCGAGCACTGAGCACTGAGCACCCTGCGTACTGAGCACTGAGCACCCTGAGTACTGAGCACCGAGCACCCTGAGTACTGAGCACCCAGCACCCCGAGCACTGAGCACCGAGCACCCTGAGTACTGAGCACCCAGCACACCGAGTACTGAGCACCCATCACCGTGAGTACTGAGCACCCAGCACCCCGAGCACTGAGCACTGAGCAACCTGCGTACTGAGCACTGAGCACCCTGAGTACTGAGCACTGAGCACCCTGAGTACTGAGCACCGAGCACCCTGAGCACTGAGCACCCAGCACCCTGAGCACTGAGCACCCAGCACCCTGAGTACTGAGCACCAATCACCCTGAGCACTGAGCACCCAGCACCCCGAGCACTGAGCACCCAGCACCCTGAGTACTGAGCACCCTGAGTACTGAGCACCGATCACCCTGAGCACTGAGCTCCAAGCACCCTGAGTACTGAGCACCCAGCACCCTGAGCACTGAGCTCCCAGCACCCTGAGTACTGAGCACCCAGCACCCTGATTACTGAGCACCCAGCACCTTGAGCACTGAGCACCAAGCACCCTGAGCACTGAGCACCCAGCACCCGGAGTACTGAGCACCCAGCACCCTGAGTACTAAGCACCGAGCACCCTGAGTACTGAGCACCCAGCACCCTGAGCACTGAACACACAGCACCCTGAGTACTGAGCACCCGGAGCACTGAGCACCCAGCACCCTGAGTACTGAGCAGCGAGCACCCCAAGCACTGAGCACCCAGCACCCCGAGCACTGAGCACCCAGCACCCCGAGCACTGAGCACCCAGCGCCCTGAGCACTGAGCACCCTGAGTACTGAGCACTGAGCACCCTGAATACTGAGCAATGAGCACCCTGAGTACTGAGCACCCAGCACCCTGAGTACTGAGCACCCAGCAACCTGAGCACTGAGCACCGAGCACCCTTTGCACTGAGCACACAGCACCCTGCGCACTGAGCACCCAGCACCCTGAGCACTGAGCACCCAGCACCCTGAGTACTGAGCACCCTGAGTACTGAGCACAAAGCACCCCGAGCACTGATCACCCATCACCCAGAGCACTGAGCACCCTGAGTACTGAGCACTGAGCACCCTGAGTACTGAGCACTGAGCACCCTGAATACTGAGCACCCAGCACCCTGAGTACTGAGCAACCAGCACCCTGAGCAATGAGCACCCTGAGTACTGAGCACCCAGCTCCCTGAGCACAGAGCACCGAGCACCCCGAGCACTGAGCACCCAGCACCCGGAGTACTGAGCACCCAGCACCCTGAGTACTAAGCACCTAGCACCCTGAGTACTGAGCACCAGGTACCCTGAGCACTGAACACACAGCACCCTGAATACTGAGCACCCCGAGCACTGAGCACCCAGCACCCTGAGCACTGAGGACCCTGCACCCTGAGTACGGAACACCCAGCACCCTGAGCACTGAGCACGCAGCACTCTGAGTACTGAGCACCCAGCACCCTGAGCACTGAGCACCCAGCACCCTGAGTACTGAGCACTGAGCACCCAGCACCCCGAGCGCTGAGCACTCAGCACCCTGTGTACTGAGCACTGAGTACCCAGCACCCTGAGCACTGAGCACCCAGCACCCTGACCACTGAGCACCCTGAGTACTGAGCACCCAGCACCCCGAGCACTGATCACCCAGCACCGAGAGCACTGAGCATTGAGCACCCAGCATCCTGAGCACTGAGTACTGAGCACCCAGCACCCTGAGCACTGAGCACCCAGCACCCCGAGCACTGAGCACCCAGCACCCTGAGCACTGAGCACCCAGCACCCGAATACTGAGCACCCAGCACCCTGAGTATTGAGCACCCAGCACCCTGAGTACTGAGCACCCAGCACCCCGAGTACTGAGCACCCAGCACCCTGTGCACTGAGCACCCTGAGTACTGAGCACTGAGCAACCTGAGTACTGAGCAATGAGCACCAAGAGTACTGAGCACCCAGCACCCTGAGTACTGAGCACCCAGCAACGTGAGCACTGAGCACCGAGCACCCTTTGCACTGAGCACCCAGCACCCTGAGCACTGAGCACCCAGCACCCTGAGTACTGAGCACCCTGAGTACTGAGTACAAAGCACCCTGAGCACTGAGCACTCAGCACCCCTATCACTGAGCACCCAGCACCCTGAGCACTGAGCACCCTGAGTACTGAGCACTGAGCACCCTGAGTACTGAGCACTGAGCACCCTGAGTACTGAGCAGCCAGCACCCTGAGTACTGAGCACCCAGCACCCTGAGCAATGAGCACCCTGAGTACTGAGCACCCAGCACCCTGAGCACTGAGCACCGAGCAGCCTGGGCACTGAGCACCCAGCATCCGGAGTACTGTGCACCCAGCACCCTGAGTACTAAGCACCGAGCACCGTGAGTACTGTGCACCCAGTACCCTGAGCACTGAACACTCAGCACATTGAGTACTGAGCACCCCGAGCACTGAGTACCCAACACCCTGAGCACTGAGGACCCAGCACCCTGAGTACTGAGCACCCAGCCCCCTGAGAACTGAGCACCCAGCACACTGAGTACTGAGCACCCAGCACCCTGAGCCCTGAGCACCCAGCACCCTAAGTACTGAGCATCCAGCACCCCGAGCACTGAGCATCCAGCACCCTGAGTACTGAGCACTGAGCACCCAGCACCCAGAGCACTGAGCACTCAGCACCCTGTGTACTGAGCACTGAGTACCCAGCACCCCGAGCACTGAGCACCCAGCACCCTGAGCACTGAGCACCCTGAGTAATGAGCACCCAGCACCCTGAGCACTGAGCACCCAGCACCCCGAGCACTGAGCACCCAGTACCCAGAGCACTGAGCACTGAGCACCCTGAGTACTGAGCACTGAGCACCCTGAGCAATGAGCACCGAGCACCCTGAGTACTGATCACTGAGCACACTGAGCACTGAGCACCCAGCACCCTGAGTACTGAGCACCCAGCACCCTGAGCACTGAGGACCGAGCACCCTGAGTACTAAGCACCCAGCACCCTGAGTACTGAGCACCAAGCACCCTGAGCACTGAGCACCCAGCACGCTGAGTACTGAGAACTGAGCACCCTGAGTACTGAGCACCGAGCACCCTGAGCACTGAGCACCCAGCACGCTGAGTACTGAGCACTGAGCACCCTGAGTACTGAGCACCGAGCACCCTGAGCACTGAGCACCCAGCACCCTGAGCACTGAGCACCCAGCACCCTGAGTACTGAGCACCAATCACCCTGAGCACTGAGCACCCAGCACCCCGAGCACTGAGCACCCAGCACCCTGAGTACTGAGCACCCTGAGTACTGAGCACCGATCACCCTGAGCACTGAGCTCCAAGCACCCTGAGTACTGAGCACCCAGCACCCTGAGCACTGAGCTCCCAGCACCCTGAGTACTGAGCACCCAGCACCCTGATTACTGAGCACCCAGCACCTTGAGCACTGAGCACCGAGCACCCTGAGCACTGAGCACCCAGCACCCGGAGTACTGAGCACCCAGCACCCTGAGTACTAAGCACCGAGCACCCTGAGTACTGAGCACCCAGCACCCTGAGCACTGAACACACAGCACCCTGAGTACTGAACTCCCGGAGCACTGAGCACCCAGCACCCTGAGTACTGAGCAGCGAGCACCCCAAGCACTGAGCAACCAGCACCCCGAGCACTGAGCACCCAGCACCCCGAGCACTGAGCACCCAGCGCCCTGAGCACTGAGCACCCTGAGTACTGAGCACTGAGCACCCTGAATACTGAGCAATGAGCACCCTGAGTACTGAGCACCCAGCACCCTGAGTACTGAGCACCCAGCAACCTGAGCACTGAGCACCGAGCACCCTTTGCACTGAGCACCCAGCACCCTGCGCACTGAGCACCCAGCACCCTGAGCACTGAGCACCCAGCACCCTGAGTACTGAGCACCCTGAGTACTGAGCACAAAGCACCCCGAGCACTGATCACCCAGCACCCAGAGCACTGAGCACCCTGAGTACTGAGCACTGAGCACCCTGAGTACTGAGCACTGAGCACCCTGAATACTGAGCACCCAGCACCCTGAGTACTGAGCAACCAGCACCCTGAGCAATGAGCACCCTGAGTACTGAGCACCCAGCTCCCTGAGCACAGAGCACCGAGCAACCCGAGCACTGAGCACCCAGCACCCGGAGTACTGAGCACCCAGCACCCTGAGTACTAAGCACCTAGCACCCTGAGTACTGAGCACCAGGTACCCTGAGCACTGAACACACAGCACCCTGAATACTGAGCACCCCGAGCACTGAGCACCCAGCACCCTGAGCACTGAGGACCCAGCACCCTGAGTACGGAACACCCAGCACCCTGAGCACTGAGCACCCAGCACTCTGAGTACTGAGCACCCAGCACCCTGAGCACTGAGCACCCAGCACCCTGAGTACTGAGCACTGAGCACCCAGCACCCCGAGCGCTGAGCACTCAGCACCCTGTGTACTGAGCACTGAGTACCCAGCACCCTGAGCACTGAGCACCCAGCACCCTGACCACTGAGCACCCTGAGTACTGAGCACCCAGCACCCCGAGCACTGATCACCCAGCACCCAGAGCACTGAGCATTGAGCACCCAGCATCCTGAGCACTGAGTACTGAGCACCCAGCACCCTGAGCACTGAGCACCCAGCACCCCGAGCACTGAGCACCCAGCACCCTGAGCACTGAGCACCCAGCACCCGAATACTGAGCACCCAGCACCCTGAGTATTGAGCACCCAGCACCCTGAGTACTGAGCACCCAGCACCCCGAGTACTGAGCACCCAGCACCCTGTGCACTGAGCACCCTGAGTACTGAGCACTGAGCAACCTGAGTACTGAGCAATGAGCACCAAGAGTACTGAGCACCCAGCACCCTGAGTACTGAGCACCCAGCAACGTGAGCACTGAGCACCGAGCACCCTTTGCTCTGAGCACCCAGCACCCTGAGCACTGAGCACCCAGCACCCTGAGTACTGAGCACCCTGAGTACTGAGTACAAAGCACCCTGAGCACTGAGCACTCAGCACCCCTATCACTGAGCACCCAGCACCCTGAGCACTGAGCACCCTGAGTACTGAGCACTGAGCACCCTGAGTACTGAGCACTGAGCACCCTGAGTACTGAGCAGCCAGCACCCTGAGTACTGAGCACCCAGCACCCTGAGCAATGAGCACCCTGAGTACTGAGCACCCAGCACCCTGAGCACTGAGCACCGAGCAGCCTGGGCACTGAGCACCCAGCATCCGGAGTACTGTGCACCCAGCACCCTGAGTACTAAGCACCGAGCACCGTGAGTACTGTGCACCCAGTACCCTGAGCACTGAACACTCAGCACATTGAGTACTGAGCACCCCGAGCACTGAGCACCCAACACCCTGAGCACTGAGGACCCAGCACCCTGAGTACTGAGCACCCAGCCCCCTGAGAACTGAGCACCCAGCACACTGAGTACTGAGCACCCAGCACCCTGAGCCCTGAGCACCCAGCACCCTAAGTACTGAGCATCCAGCACCCCGAGCACTGAGCATCCAGCACCCTGAGTACTGAGCACTGAGCACCCAGCACCCAGAGCACTGAGCACTCAGCACCCTGTGTACTGAGCACTGAGTACCCAGCACCCCGAGCACTGAGCACCCAGCACCCTGAGCACTGAGCACCCTGAGTAATGAGCACCCAGCACCCTGAGCACTGAGCACCCAGCACCCCGAGCACTGAGCACCCAGTACCCAGAGCACTGAGCACTGAGCACCCTGAGTACTGAGCACTGAGCACCCTGAGCAATGAGCACCGAGCACCCTGAGTACTGATCACTGAGCACACTGAGCACTGAGCACCCAGCACCCTGAGTACTGAGCACCCAGCACCCTGAGCACTGAGGACCGAGCACCCTGAGTACTAAGCACCCAGCACCCTGAGTACTGAGCACCAAGCACCCTGAGCACTGAGCACCCAGCACGCTGAGTACTGAGAACTGAGCACCCTGAGTACTGAGCACCGAGCACCCTGAGCACTGAGCACCCAGCACGCTGAGTACTGAGCACTGAGCACCCTGAGTACTGAGCACCGAGCACCCTGAGCACTGAGCACCCAGCACCCTGAGCACTGAGCACCCAGCACCCTGAGTACTGAGCACCAATCACCCTGAGCACTGAGCACCCAGCACCCCGAGCACTGAGCACCCAGCACCCTGAGTACTGAGCACCCTGAGTACTGAGCACCGATCACCCTGAGCACTGAGCTCCAAGCACCCTGAGTACTGAGCACCCAGCACCCTGAGCACTGAGCTCCCAGCACCCTGAGTACTGAGCACCCAGCACCCTGAGAACTGAGCACCCAGCACCTTGAGCACTGAGCACCGAGCACCCTGAGCACTGAGCACCCAGCACCCGGAGTACTGAGCACCCAGCACCCTGAGTACTAAGCACCGAGCACCCTGAGTACTGAGCACCCAGCACCCTGAGCACTGAACACACAGCACCCTGAGTACTGAGCACCCGGAACACTGAGCACCCAGCACCCTGAGTACTGAGCAGCGAGCACCCCAAGCACTGAGCACCCAGCACCCCGAGCACTGAGCACCCAGCAGCCCGAGCACTGAGCACCCAGCGCCCTGAGCACTGAGCACCCTGAGTACTGAGCACTGAGCACCCTGAATACTGAGCAATGAGCACCCTGAGTACTGAGCACCCAGCACCCTGAGTACTGAGCACCCAGCAACCTGAGCACTGAGCACCGAGCACCCTTTGCACTGAGCACACAGCACCCTGCGCACTGAGCACCCAGCACCCTGAGCACTGAGCACCCAGCACCCTGAGTACTGAGCACCCTGAGTACTGAGCACAAAGCACCCTGAGCACTCAGCACCCAGCACCCCGAGCACTGAGCACCCAGCACCCTGAGCACTGAGCACCCTGAGTACTGAGCACCCAGCACCCTGAGTACTGAGCACCCAGCACCCTGAGCACTGAGCACCCAGCACCCTGAGCACTGAGCACCCAGCACCATGAGTACTGAGCACCCAGCACCCTGAGCACTGAGCACCGAGCACCCTGAGCACTGAGCACCCAGCACCCCGAGCACTGAGCACCCAGCAACCTGAGCACTGAGCACCCTGAGTACTGAGCACTGAGCACCCTGAGTACTGAGCACTGAGCACCCTGAATACTGAGCACCCAGCACCCTGAGTACTGAGCAACCAGCACCCTGAGCAATGAGCACCCTGAGTACTGAGCACCCAGCTCCCTGAGCACAGAGCACCGAGCACCCCGAGCACTGAGCACCCAGCACCCGGAGTACTGAGCACCCAGCACCCTGAGTACTAAGCACCTAGCACCCTGAGTACTGAGCACCCAGTACCCTGAGCACTGAACACACAGCATCCTGAATACTGAGCACCCCGAGCACTGAGCACCCAGCACCCTGAGCACTGAGGACCCAGCACCCTGAGTACGGAACACCCAGCACCCTGAGCACTGAGCACCCAGCACTCTGAGTACTGAGCACCCAGCACCCTGAGCACTGAGCACCCAGCACCCTGAGTACTGAGCACTGAGCACCCAGCACCCCGAGCGCTGAGCACTCAGCACCCTGTGTACTGAGCACTGAGTACCCAGCACCCTGAGCACTGAGCACCCAGCACCCTGACCACTGAGCACCCTGAGTACTGAGCACCCAGCACCCCGAGCACTGATCACCCAGCACCCAGAGCACTGAGCACTGAGCACCCTGAGTACTGAGCACTGAGCACCCTGAGCACTGAGCACCCAGCACCCTGAATACTGAGCACCCAGCACCCTGAGCACTGAGGACCGAGCACCCTGAGTACTAAGCACCCAGCACCCTGAGTACTGAGCACCCAGCACCCTGAGCACTGAGCACCCAGCACGCTGAGTACTGAGCACTGAGCACCCTGAGTACTGAGCACCGAGCACCCTGAGCACTGAGCACACAGCACGCTGAGTACTGAGCACTGAGAACCCTGAGTACTGAGCACGGAGGACCCTGAGTACTGAGCACCCAGCACTCTGAGCAATGAGCACCCAGCACCCTGAGCACTGAGCACCCAGCACGCTGAGCACTGAGCACCCAGCACCCCGAGCACTGAGCACCCAGCACCCCGAGCACTGAGCACTGAGCACCCTGCGTACTGAGCACTGAGCACCCTGAGTACTGAGCACCGAGCACCCTGAGTACTGAGCACCCTGCAACCCGAGCACTGAGCACCGAGCACCCTGAGTACTGAGCACCCAGCACACCGAGTACTGAGCACCCAGCACCCTGAGTACTGAGCACCCAGCACCCCGAGCACTGAGCACCGAGCACCCCGAGCACTGAGCACCCAGCACCCTGAGTACTGAGCACCCAGCACCCCGAGCACTGAGCACCCAGCACCCTGAGTACTGAGCACCGAGCACACTGAGTACTGAGCACCCAGCACCCTGAGTACTGAGCACCCAGCGTACTGAGCAACGAGCACCCAGCACCCTGAGTACTGAGCACCCAGCACCCTGAGCACTGAGCACCCAGCACGCTGAGTACTGAGCACTGAGCACCCTGAGTACTGAGCACCGAGCACCCCGAGCACTGCGCACCCAGCACCCCGAGCACCCAGCACCCAGCACCCTGAGCACTGAGCACCCAGCACCCTGAGCACTGAGCACCCAGCACCCTGAGCACTGAGCACCCAGCACCCTGAGTACTGAGCACCCAACGTACTGAGCACCGAGCACCCTGAGCACTGAGCAACCAGCACCCTGAGTACTGAGCACCCAGCACCCTGAGCACTGAGCACCCTGAGTACTGAGCACCGAGCACCCTGAGCACTGAGCACACAGCACGCTGAGTACTGAGCACCCAGCACTCTAAGCACTGAGCACCCAGCACTCTAAGCACTGAGCACCCAGCACCCCGAGCACTGAGCACCCAGCACCCTGAGCACTGAGCACCCTGAGTAATGAGCACCCAGCACCCTGAGCACTGAGCACCCAGCACCCCGAGCACTGAGCACCCAGTACCCAGAGCACTGAGCACTGAGCACCCTGAGTACTGAGCACTGAGCACCCTGAGCACTGAGCACCGAGCACCCTGAGTACTGATCACTGAGCACACTGAGCACTGAGCACCCAGCACCCTGAGTACTGAGCACCCAGCACCCTGAGCACTGAGGACCGAGCACCCTGAGTACTAAGCACCCAGCACCCTGAGTACTGAGCACCAAGCACCCTGAGCACTGAGCACCCAGCACGCTGAGTACTGAGAACTGAGCACCCTGAGTACTGAGCACCGAGCACCCTGAGCACTGAGCACCCAGCACGCTGAGTACTGAGCACTGAGCACCCTGAGTACTGAGCACCGAGCACCCTGAGTACTGAGCACCCAGCACCCCGAGTACTGAGCACCCAGCACCCTGAGTACTAAGCACCGAGCACCCTGAGCACTGAGCACCCAGCACCCCGAGTACTGAGCACTGAGCACCCTGAGGACTGAGCACCCAGCACCCTGAGCACTGAGCACCCAGCACCCTGAGTACTGAGCACCAATCACCCTGAGCACTGAGCACCCAGCACCCCGAGCACTGAGCACCCAGCACCCTGAGTACTGAGCACCCTGAGTACTGAGCACCGATCACCCTGAGCACTGAGCTCCCAGCACCCTGAGTACTGAGCACCCAGCACCCTGAGCACTGAGCTCCCAGCACCCTGAGTACTGAGCACCCAGCACCCTGAGAACTGAGCACCCAGCACCTTGAGCACTGAGCACCGAGCACCCTGAGCACTGAGCACCCAGCACCCGGAGTACTGAGCAACCAACACCCTGAGTACTAAGCACCGAGCACCCTGAGTACTGAGCACCCAGCACCCTGAGCACTGAACACACAGCACCCTGAGTACTGAGCACCCGGAGCACTGAGCACCCAGCACCCTGAGTACTGAGCAGCGAGCACCCCAAGCACTGAGCACCCAGCACCCCGAGCACTGAGCACCCAGCACCCCGAGCACTGAGCACCCAGCGCCCTGAGCACTGAGCACCCTGAGTACTGAGCACTGAGCACCCTGAATACTGAGCAATGAGCACCCTGAGTACTGAGCACCCAGCACCCTGAGTACTGAACACCCTGAGTACTGAGCACAAAGCACCCTGAGCACTGAGCACCCAGCACCCCGAGCACTGAGCACCCAGCACCCTGAGCACTGAGCACCCTGAGTACTGAGCACCCAGCACCCTGAGTACTGAGCACCCAGCACCCTGAGCACTGAACACCCAGCACCCTGAGCACTGAGCACCCAGCACCATGAGTACTGAGCACCCAGCACCCTGAGCACTGAGCACCGAGCACCCTGAGCACTGAGCACCCAGCACCCTGAGGAATGAGTACCCAGCACCCTGAGCACTGAGCACCCAGCACCCCGAGCCCTGAGCACCCAGCAACCTGAGCACTGAGCACCCTGAGTACTGAGCACTGAGCACCCTGAGTACTGAGCACTGAGCACCCTGAATACTGATCACCCAGCACCCTGAGTACAGAGCAACCAGCACCCTGAGCAATGAGCACCCTGAGTCCTGAGCACCCAGCTCCCTGAGCACAGAGCACCGAGCACCCCGAGCACTGAGCACCCAGCACCCGGAGTACTGAGCACCCAGCACCCTGAGTACTAAGCACCTAGCACCCTGAGTACTGAGCACCCAGTACCCTGAGCACTGAACACACAGCACCCTGAATACTGAGCACCCCGAGCACTGAGCACCCAGCACCCTGAGCACTGAGGACCCAGCACCCTGAGTACGGAACACCCAGCACCCTGAGCACTGAGCACCCAGCACTCTGAGTACTGAGCACCCAGCACCCTGAGCACTGAGCACACAGCACCCTGAGTACTGAGCACTGAGCACCCAGCACCCCGAGCGCTGAGCACTCAGTACCCTGTGTACTGAGCACTGAGTACCCAGCACCCTGAGCACTGAGCACCCAGCACCCTGACCACTGAGCACCCTGAGTACTAAGCACCCAGCACCCCGAGCACTGATCACCCAGCTCCCAGAGCACTGAGCACTGAGCACCCTGAGTACTGAGCACTGAGCACCCTGAGCCCTGAGCACCCAGCACCCTGAATACTGAGCACCCAGCACCCTGAGCACTGAGGACCGAGCACCCTGAGTACTAAGCACCCAGCACCCTGAGTACTGAGCACCCAGCACCCTGAGCACTGAGCACCCAGCACGCTGAGTACTGAGCACTGAGCACCCTGAGTACTGAGCACCGAGCACCCTGAGCACTGAGCACTCAGCACCCCTATCACTGAGCACCCAGCACCCTGAGCACTGAGCACCCTGAGTACTGAGCACTGAGCACCCTGAGTACTGAGCACTGAGCACCCTGAGTACTGAGCAGCCAGCACCCTGAGTACTGAGCACCCAGCACCCTGAGCAATGAGCACCCTGAGTACTGAGCACCCAGCACCCTGAGCACTGAGCACCGAGCAGCCTGGGCACTGAGCACCCAGCATCCGGAGTACTGTGCACCCAGCACCCTGAGTACTAAGCACCGAGCACCGTGAGTACTGTGCACCCAGTACCCTGAGCACTGAACACTCAGCACATTGAGTACTGAGCACCCCGAGCACTGAGCACCCAACACCCTGAGCACTGAGGACCCAGCACCCTGAGTACTGAGCACCCAGCCCCCTGAGAACTGAGCACCCAGCACACTGAGTACTGAGCACCCAGCACCCTGAGCCCTGAGCACCCAGCACCCTGAGTACTGAGCATCCAGCACCCCGAGCACTGAGCAGCCAGCACCCTGAGTACTGAGCACTGAGCACCCAGCACCCAGAGCACTGAGCACTCAGCACCCTGTGTACTGAGCACTAAGTACCCAGCACCCCGAGCACTGAGCACCTAGCACCCTGAGCACTGAGCACCCTGAGTAATGAGCACCCAGCACCCTGAGCACTGAGCACCCAGCACCCCGAGCACTGAGCACCCAGTACCCAGAGCACTGAGCACTGAGCACCCTGAGTACTGAGCACTGAGCACCCTGAGCAATGAGCACCGAGCACCCTGAGTACTGATCACTGAGCACACTGAGCACTGAGCACCCAGCACCCTGAGTACTGAGCACCCAGCACCCTGAGCACTGAGGACCGAGCACCCTGAGTACTAAGCACCCAGCACCCTGAGTACTGAGCACCAAGCACCCTGAGCACTGAGCACCCAGCACGCTGAGTACTGAGAACTGAGCACCCTGAGTACTGAGCACCGAGCACCCTGAGCACTGAGCACCCAGCACGCTGAGTACTGAGCACTGAGCACCCTGAGTACTGAGCACCGAGCACCCTGAGCACTGAGCACCCAGCACCCTGAGCACTGAGCACCCAGCACCCTGAGTACTGAGCACCAATCACCCTGAGCACTGAGCACCCAGCACCCCGAGCACTGAGCACCCAGCACCCTGAGTACTGAGCACCCTGAGTACTGAGCACCGATCACCCTGAGCACTGAGCTCCAAGCACCCTGAGTACTGAGCACCCAGCACCCTGAGCACTGAGCTCCCAGCACCCTGAGTACTGAGCACCCAGCACCCTGATTACTGAGCACCCAGCACCTTGAGCACTGAGCACCGAGCACCCTGAGCACTGAGCACCCAGCACCCGGAGTACTGAGCACCCAGCACCCTGAGTACTAAGCACCGAGCACCCTGAGTACTGAGCACCCAGCACCCTGAGCACTGAACACACAGCACCCTGAGTACTGAGCACCCGGAGCACTGAGCACCCAGCACCCTGAGTACTGAGCAGCGAGCAACCCAAGCACTGAGCAAAAAGCACCCCGAGCACTGAGCACCCAGCACCCCGAGCACTGAGCACCCAGCGCCCTGAGCACTGAGCACCCTGAGTACTGAGCACTGAGCACCCTGAATACTGAGCAATGAGCACCCTGAGTACTGAGCACCCAGCACCCTGAGTACTGAGCACCCAGCAACCTGAGCACTGAGCACCGAGCACCCTTTGCACTGAGCACACAGCACCCTGAGCACTGAGCACCCAGCACCCTGAGCACTGAGAACCCAGCACCCTGAGTACTGAGCACCCTGAGTACTGAGCACAAAGCACCCCGAGCACTGATCACCCAGCACCCAGAGCACTGAGCACCCTGAGTACTGAGCACTGAGCACCCTGAGTACTGAGCACTGAGCACCCTGAATACTGAGCACCCAGCACCCTGAGTACTGAGCAACCAGCACCCTGAGCAATGAGCACCCTGAGTACTGAGCACCCAGCTCCCTGAGCACAGAGCACCGAGCACCCCGAGCACTGAGCACTCAGCACCCGGAGTACTGAGCACCCAGCACCCTGAGTACTAAGCACCTAGCACCCTGAGTACTGAGCACCAGGTACCCTGAGCACTGAACACACAGCACCCTGAATACTGAGCACCCCGAGCACTGAGCACCCAGCACCCTGAGCACTGAGGACCCAGCACCCTGAGTACGGAACACCCAGCACCCTGAGCACTGAGCACCCAGCACTCTGAGTACTGAGCACCCAGCACCCTGAGCACTGAGCACCCAGCACCCTGAGTACTGAGCACTGAGCACCCAGCACCCCGAGCGCTGAGCACTCAGCACCCTGTGTACTGAGCACTGAGTACCCAGCACCCTGAGCACTGAGCACCCAGCACCCTGACCACTGAGCACCCTGAGTACTGAGCACCCAGCACCCCGAGCACTGATCACCCAGCACCCAGAGCACTGAGCATTGAGCACCCAGCATCCTGAGCACTGAGTACTGAGCACCCAGCACCCTGAGCACTGAGCACCCAGCACCCCGAGCACTGAGCACCCAGCACCCTGAGCACTGAGCACCCAGCACCCGAATACTGAGCACCCAGCACCCTGAGTATTGAGCACCCAGCACCCTGAGTACTGAGCACCCAGCACCCCGAGTACTGAGCACCCAGCACCCTGTGCACTGAGCACCCTGAGTACTGAGCACTGAGCAACCTGAGTACTGAGCAATGAGCACCAAGAGTACTGAGCACCCAGCACCCTGAGTACTGAGCACCCAGCAACGTGAGCACTGAGCACCGAGCACCCTTTGCACTGAGCACCCAGCACCCTGAGCACTGAGCACCCAGCACCCTGAGTACTGAGCACCCTGAGTACTGAGTACAAAGCACCCTGAGCACTGAGCACTCAGCACCCCTATCACTGAGCACCCAGCACCCTGAGCACTGAGCACCCTGAGTACTGAGCACTGAGCACCCTGAGTACTGAGCACTGAGCACCCTGAGTACTGAGCAGCCAGCACCCTGAGTACTGAGCACCCAGCACCCTGAGCAATGAGCACCCTGTGTACTGAGCACCCAGCACCCTGAGCACTGAGCACCGAGCAGCCTGGGCACTGAGCACCCAGCATCCGGAGTACTGTGCACCCAGCACCCTGAGTACTAAGCACCGAGCACCGTGAGTACTGTGCACCCAGTACCCTGAGCACTGAACACTCAGCACATTGAGTACTGAGCACCCCGAGCACTGAGCACCCAACACCCTGAGCACTGAGGACCCAGCACCCTGAGTACTGAGCACCCAGCCCCCTGAGAACTGGGCACCCAGCACACTGAGTACTGAGCACCCAGCACCCTGAGCCCTGAGCACCCAGCACCCTAAGTACTGAGCATCCAGCACCCCGAGCACTGAGCATCCAGCACCCTGAGTACTGAGCACTGAGCACCCAGCACCCAGAGCACTGAGCACTCAGCACCCTGTGTACTGAGCACTGAGTACCCAGCACCCCGAGCACTGAGCACCCAGCACCCTGAGCACTGAGCACCCTGAGTAATGAGCACCCAGCACCCTGAGCACTGAGCACCCAGCACCCCGAGCACTGAGCACCCAGTACCCAGAGCACTGAGCACTGAGCACCCTGAGTACTGAGCACTGAGCACCCTGAGCAATGAGCACCGAGCACCCTGAGTACTGATCACTGAGCACACTGAGCACTGAGCACCCAGCACCCTGAGTACTGAGCACCCAGCACCCTGAGCACTGAGGACCGAGCACCCTGAGTACTAAGCACCCAGCACCCTGAGTACTGAGCACCAAGCACCCTGAGCACTGAGCACCCAGCACGCTGAGTACTGAGAACTGAGCACCCTGAGTACTGAGCACCGAGCACCCTGAGCACTGAGCACCCAGCACGCTGAGTACTGAGCACTGAGCACCCTGAGTACTGAGCACCGAGCACCCTGAGCACTGAGCACCCAGCACCCTGAGCACTGAGCACCCAGCACCCTGAGTACTGAGCACCAATCACCCTGAGCACTGAGCACCCAGCACCCCGAGCACTGAGCACCCAGCACCCTGAGTACTGAGCACCCTGAGTACTGAGCACCGATCACCCTGAGCACTGAGCTCCAAGCACCCTGAGTACTGAGCACCCAGCACCCTGAGCACTGAGCTCCCAGCACCCTGAGTACTGAGCACCCAGCACCCTGAGAACTGAGCACCCAGCACCTCGAGCACTGAGCACCGAGCACCCTGAGCACTGAGCACCCAGCACCCGGAGTACTGAGTACCCAGCACCATGAGTACTAAGCACCGAGCACCCTGAGTAATGAGCACCCAGCACCCTGAGCACTGAACACACAGCACCCTGAGTACTGAGCACCCGGAGCACTGAGCACCCAGCACCCTGAGTACTGAGCAGCGAGCACCCCAAGCACTGAGCACCCAGCACCCCGAGCACTGAGCACCCAGCACCCCGAGCACTGAGCACCCAGCGCCCTGAGCACTGAGCACCCTGAGTACTGAGCACTGAGCACCCTGAATACTGAGCAATGAGCACCCTGAGTACTGAGCACCAAGCACCCTGAGTACTGAGCACCCAGCAACCTGAGCACTGAGCACCGAGCACCCTTTGCACTGAGCACACAGCACCCTGCGCACTGAGCACCCAGCACCCTGAGCACTGAGCACCCAGCACCCTGAGTACTGAGCACCCTGAGTACTGAGCACAAAGCACCCTGAGCACTCAGCACCCAGCACCCTGAGCACTGAGCACCCAGCACCCTGAGCACTGAGCACCCTGAGTACTGAGCACCCAGCACCCTGAGTACTGAGCACCCAGCACCCTGAGCACTGAGCACCCAGCACCCTGAGCACTGAGCACCCAGCACCATGAGTACTGAGCACCCAGCACCCTGAGCACTGAGCACCGAGCACCCTGAGCACTGAGCACCCAGCACCCTGAATACTGAGCACCCAGCACCCTGAGCACTGAGGACCGAGCACCCTGAGTACTAAGCACCCAGCACCCTGAGTACTGAGCACCCAGCACCCTGAGCACTGAGCACCCAGCACGCTGAGTACTGAGCACTGAGCACCCTGAGTACTGAGCACCGAGCACCCTGAGCACTGAGCACACAGCACGCTGAGTACTGAGCACTGAGAACCCTGAGTACTGAGAACCGAGCACCCTGAGTACTGAGCACCCAGCACTCTGAGCACTGAGCACCCAGCACCCTGAGCACTGAGCACCCAGCACCCCGAGCACTGAGCACCCAGCACCCCGAGCACTGAGCACCCTGCGTACTGAGCACTGAGCACCCTGAGTACTGAGCACCAAGCACCCTGAGTACTGAGCACCCAGCACCCCGAGCACTGAGCACTGAGCACCCTGAGTAATGAGCACCCAGCACACCGAGTACTGAGCACCCAGCACCCTGAGTACTGAGCACCCAGCACCCCGAGCACTGAGCACCGAGCACCCCGAGCACTGAGCACCCAGCACCCTGAGTACTGAGCACCCAGCACCCCGAGCACTGAGCACCCAGCACCCTGAGTACTGAGCACCCAGCGTACTGAGCACCGAGCACCCAGCACCCTGAGTACTGAGCACCCAGCACCCTGAGCACTGAGCACCCAGCACGCTGAGTACTGAGCACTGAGCACCCTGAGTACTGAGCACCGAGCACCCCGAGCACTGCGCACCCAGCACCCTGAGTACTGAGCACCCAGCACCCCGAGCACTGAGCACCCAGCACCCTGAGTACTGAGCACCCAGCACTCTGAGCACTGAGCACCCAGCACCCTGAGTACTGAGCAGCCAACGTACTGAGCACCGAGCACCCTGAGCACTGAGCACCCAGCACCCTGAGTACTGAGCACCCAGCACCCTGAGCAATGAGCACCCTGAGAACTGAGCACCCAGCGCCTTGAGCACTGAGCACCGAGCACCCTGAGAACTGAGCACCCAGCACACGGAGTACTGAGCACCCAGCACCCTGAGTACTAAGCACCGAGCACCCTGAGTACTGAGCACCCAGCACCCTGAGCACTGAACACACAGCACCCTGAGTACTGAGCACCCGGAGCACTGAGCACCCAGCACCCTGAGTACTGAGCACCCAGCACCCTGAGAACTGAGCACCCAGCACGCTGAGTACTGAGCACCCAGCACCCCGAGCACTGAGCACCGAGCACACCGAGCACTGAGCACCCAGCACCCTGAGTACTGAGCACCCAGCACCCCGAGCACTGAGCACCCAGCACCCTGAGTACTGAGCACCCAGCACTCTGAGCACTGAGCACCCAGCACCCTGTGTACTGAGCACTGAGTACCCAGCACCCTGAGCACTGAGCACCCAGCACCCTGAGCACTGAGCACCCTGAGTACTGAGCACCCAGCACCCTGAGCACTGAGCACCCAGCACCCCGAGCACTGAGCACCCAGCACCCAGAGCACTGAGCACTGAGCACCCTGAGTACTGAGCACTGAGCACCCTGAGCACTGAGCACCCAGCACCCTGAATATTGAGCACCCAGCACCCTGAGCACCGAGCACCCAGCACCCTGAGTACTGAGCACCCAGCACCCTGAGCACTGACCACCCAGCACGCTGAGTACTGAGCACTGAGCACCCTGAGTACTGAGCACCGGGCACCCAGAGCACTGCGCACCCAGCACCCTGAGCACTGAGCACCCAGCACCCTGAGCACTGAGCACCCTACACCCTGAGCACTGAGCACCCAGCACCCTGAGTACTGAGCACCCAACGTACTGAGCACCGAGCACGCTGAGCACTGAGCACCCAGCACCCTGGGTACTGAGCACCCAGCACCCTGAGCAATGAGCACCCTGAGAACTGAGCACCCAGCACCTTGAGCACTGAGCACCGAGCACCTTGAGCACTGAGCACCCAGCACCCGGAGTACTGAGCACCCAGCACACTGAGTACTAAGCACCAAGCACCCTGAGTACTGAGCACCCAGCACCCTGAGCACTGAACACACAGCACCCTGAGTACTGAGCACCCGGAGCACTGAGCACCCAGCACCCTGAGTACTGAGCACCCAGCACCCTGAGTACTGAGCACCCAGCACCCCGAGCACTGAGTACCCAGCACCCTGAGCACTGAGCACCCAGCACCCTGAGCACTGAGCACCCAGCACCATGAGCACTGAGCACCCAGCACCCTGAGTACTGAGCACTGAGCACCCAGCACCCCGAGCACTGAGCACCCAGCAACCTGAGTACTGAGCACTGAGCACCCAGCACCCCGAGCACTGAGCACCCAGCACCCTGAGCACTGAGCACCCAGCACCCGAGTACTGAGCACCCAGAACCCTGAGTACTGAGCACCCAGTACCCCGAGCACTGAGCACCCAGCACCCTGAGTACTGAGCACCCTGAGCACTGAGCACCGAGCACCCTGAGCACTGAGCACCCAGCACCCTGAGGACTGAGCACCCAGCACCCTGAGCACTGAGAACCCAGCACCCTGAGCACTGAGCACCCTGAGTACTGAGCACTGAGCACCCTGAATACTGAGCAATGAGCACCCTGAGTACTGAGCACCCAGCACCCTGAGCACTGAGCACCCAGCACCCTGAGTACTGAGCACCCTGAGTACTGAGCACAAAGCACCCTGAGCACTGAGCACCCAGCACAACGAGCACTGAGCACCCAGCACCCTGAGCACTGAGCACCCTGAGTACTGAGCACCCAGCACCCTGAGTACTGAGCACCCAGCACCCTGAGCACTGAGCACCCAGCACCCTGAGCACTGAGCACCCAGCACCCTGAGTACTGAGCACCCAGCACCCTGAGCACTGAGCACCGAGCACCCTGAGCACTGAGCACCCAGCACCCTGAGGACTGAGTACCCAGCACCCCGAGCACTGAGCACCCAGCACCCTGAGCACTGAGCACCCAGCACCCCGAGCACTGAGCACCCAGCAACCTGAGCACTGAGCACGCTGAGTACTGAGCACTGAGCACCCTGAGTACTGAGCACTGAGCACCCTGAATACTGAGCACCCAGGACACTGAGTACTGAGCACCCAGCACCCTGAGCAATGAGCACCCTGAGTACTGAGCACCCAGCTCCCTGAGCACTGAGCACCGAGCACCCCGAGCACTGAGCACCCAGCACCCGGAGTACTGAGCATCCAGCACCCTGAGTACTAAGCACCTAGCACCCTGAGTACTGAGCACCCAGTACCCTGAGCACTGAACACACAGCACCCTGAGTACTGAGCACCCCGAGCACTGAGCACCCAGCACCCTGAGCACTGAGGACCCAGCACCCTGAGTACTGAGCACCCAGCACCCTGAGCACTGAGCACCCAGCACCCTGAGCACTGAACACCCAGCACCCTGAGTACTGAGCACTGAGCACCCAGCACCCCGAGCATTGAGCACTCAGCACCCTGTGTACTGAGCACTGAGTACCCAGCACCCTGAGCACTGAGCCCCCAGCATCCTGAGCACTGAGCACCCTGAGTACTGAGCACCCAGCACCCTGAGCACTGAGCACCCAGCACCCCGAGCACTGAGCACCCAGCACCCAGAGCACTGAGCACTGAGCACCCTGAGTACTGAGCACTGAGCACACTGAGCACTGAGCACCCAGCACCCTGAATATTGAGCACCCAGCACCCTGAGCACTGAGGACCGTGCACCCTGAGTACTAAGCACCCAGCACCCTGAGTACTGAGCAACCAGCACCCTGAGCACTGAGCACCCAGCACGCTGAGTACTGAGCACTGAGCACCCTGAGTACTGAGCACCGAGCACCCTGAGCACTGAGCACCCAGCACGCTGAGTACTGAGCACTGAGCACCCTGAGTACTGAGCACCGAGCACACCGAGCACTGCGCACCCAGCACCCCGAGCACCGAGCACCCAGCACCCTGAGCACTGAGCACCCAGCACCCTGAGCACTGAGCACCCAGCACCCTGAGCACTGAGCACCCAGCACCCTGAGTACTGAGCACCCAGCACCCTGAGCAATGAGCACCCTGAGTACTGAGCACCCAGCACCTTGAGCACTGAGCACCGAGCACCCTGAGCACTGAGCACCCAGCACCCGGAGTACTGAGCACCCAGCACCCTGAGTACTAAGCACCGAGCACCCTGAGTACTGAGCACCCAGCACCCTGAGCACTGAACACACAGCACCCTGAGTACTGAGCACCCAGAGCACTGAGCACCCAGCACCCTGAGTACTGAGCTCCGAGCACCCTGAGCACTGAGCACCCAGCACCCCGAGCACTGAGCACCCAGCACCCTGAGTACTGAGCACCCAGCACCCTGAGTACTGAGCACCAAGCACCCCGAGCACTGAGTACCCAGCACCCTGAGCACTGAGCACCCAGCACCCTGAGCACTGAGCACCCAGCACCCTGAGCACTGAGCACCCAGCACCCTGAGTACTGAGCACTGAGCACCCAGCACCCCGGGCACTGAGCACCCAGCAACCTGAGTCCTGAGCACTGAGCACCCAGCACCCCGAGCACTGAGCACCCAGCACCGTGAGTACTGAGCGCCCAGTAACCCGAGCACTGAGCACCCAGCACCCTGAGTACTGAGCACCCAGCACCCGAGTACTGAGCACCCAGCACCCTGAGTACTGAGCACCCAGTACCCCGAGCACTGAGCACCCAGCACCCTGAGTACTGAGCACCCAGCACCCTGAGCACTGAGCACCGAGCACCCTGAGCACTGAGCACCCAACACCCTGAGGACTGAGCACCCAGCACCCCGAGCACTGAGCACCCAGCACCCTGAGCATTGAGCACCCTGAGTACTGAGCACTGAGCACCCTGAATACTGAGCAATGAGTACCCTGAGTACTGAGCACCCAGCACCCTGAGGACTGAGCACCCAGCAACCTGAGCACTGAGCACCGAGCACCCTTTGCACTGAGCACCCAGCACCCTGAGCACTGAGCACCCAGCACCCTGAGCACTGAGCTCCCAGCACCCTGAGTACTGAGCACCCTGAGTACTGAGCACAAAGCACCCTGAGCACTGAGCACCCAGCACCCCGAGCACTGAGCACCCAGCACCCTGAGCACTGAGCACCGAGCACCCTGAGTACTGAGCACCCAGCACCCTGAGTACTGAGCACCCAGCACCCTGAGCAATGAGCACCCTGAGTACTGAGCACCCAGCACCCTGAGCACTGTGCACCGAGCACCCCGAGCACTGAGCACCCAGCACCTGGAGTACTGAACACACAGCACCCTGAGTACTGAGCACCCCGATCACTGAGCACCCAGGACCCTGAGCACTGAGCACCCAGCACCCTGAGTACTGAGCACTGAGCACCCAGCACCCCGAGGACTGAGCATTCAGCACCCTGTGTACTGAGCACTGAGTACCCAGCACCCTGAGCACTGAGCACCCAGCACCCTGAGCACTGAGCACCCTGAGTACTGAGCACCCAGCACCCTGAGAACTGAGCACCCAGCACCTCGAGCACTGAGCACCCAGCACCCAGAGCACTGAGCACTGAGCTCCCTGAGTACTGAGCACTGAGCACCCTGAGCACTGAGCACCCAGCACCCTGAATACTGAGCACCCAGCACCCTGAGCACTGAGGACCGAGCACCCTGAGTACTAAGCACCCAGCACCCTGAGTACTGAGCACCCAGCACCCTGAGCACTGAGCAAACAGCACGCTGAGTACTGAGCACTGAGCACCCTGAGTACTGAGCACCGAGCACCCTGAGCACTGAGCACACAGCACGCTGAGTACTGAGCACTGAGAACCCTGAGTACTGAGCACCGAGCACCCTGAGTACTGAGCACCCAGCACTCTGAGCACTGAGCACCCAGCACCCTGAGCACTGAGCACCCAGCACCCCGAGCACTGAGCACCCAGCACCCCGAGCACTGAGCACCCAGCACCCCGAGCACTGAGCACTGAGCACCCTGCGTACTGAGCACTGAGCACCCTGAGTACTGAGCACCGAGCACCCTGAGTACTGAGCACCCAGCACCACGAGCACTGAGCACCGAGCACCCTGAGTAATGAGCACCCAGCACACTGAGTACTGAGCACACAGCACCCTGAGTACTGAGCACCCAGCACCCCGAGCACTGAGCACCGAGCACCCCGAGCACTGAGAACCCAGCACCCTGAGTACTGAGCACCCAGCACCCCGAGCACTGAGCACCCAGCACCCCGAGCACTGAGCACCCAGCACCCTGAGTACTGAGCACACAGCACCCCGAGCACTGAGCACCCAGCACCCTGAGCACTGAGCACCCTGAGTACTGAGCAATGAGCACCCTGAGTACTGAGCACCCAGCACCCTGAGTCCTGAGCACCCAGCAACGTGAGCACTGAGCACCGAGCACCCTTTGCACTGAGCACCCAGCACCTTGAGCACTGAACACCCAGCACCCTGAGTACTGAGCACCCTGAGTACTGAGTACAAAGCACCCTGAGCACTGAGCACTCAGCACCTCGAGCACTGAGCACCCAGCACCCTGAGCACTGAGCACCCTTAGTACTGAGCACTGAGCACCCTGAGTACTGAGCACTGAGCACCCTGAGTACTGAGCAGCCAGCACCCTGAGTACTGAGCACCCAGCACCCTGAGCAATGAGCACCCTGAGTACTGAGCACCCAGCACCCTGAGCACTGAGCACCGAGCAGCCTGAGCACTGAGCACCCAGCACCCGGAGTACTGTGCACCCAGCACCCTGAGTACTAAGCACCGAGCACCCTGAGTACTGTGCACCCAGTACCCTGAGCACTGAACACTCAGCACATTGAGTACTGTGCACCCCGAACACTGAGCACCCAACACCCTGAGCACTGAGGACCCAGCACCCTGAGTACTGAGCACCCAGCACCCTGAGCACTGAGCACCCAGCACACTGAGTACTGAGCACCCAGCACCCTGAGCCCTGAGCACCCAGCACCCTGAGTACTGAGCATCCAGCACCCCGAGCACTGAGCAGCCAGCACCCTGAGTACTGAGCACTGAGCACCCAGCACCCCGAGCACTGAGCACTCAGCACCCTGTGTACTGAGCACTGAGTACCCAGCACCCCGAGCACTGAGCACCCAGCACCCTGAGCACTGAGCACCCTGAGTACTGAGCACCGAGCACCCTGAGCACTGAGCACCCAGCACGCTGAGTACTGAGCACTGAGCACCCTGAGTACTGAGCACCGAGCACACCGAGCACTGCGCACCCAGCACCCCGAGCACCGAGCACCCAGCACCCTGAGCACTGAGCACCCAGCACCCTGAGCACTGAGCACCCAGCACCCTGAGCACTGAGCACCCAGCACCCTGAGTACTGAGCACCCAGCACCCTGAGCAATGAGCACCCTGAGTACTGAGCACCCAGCACCTTGAGCACTGAGCACCGAGCACCCTGAGCACTGAGCACCCAGCACCCGGAGTACTGAGCACCCAGCACCCTGAGTACTAAGCACCGAGCACCCTGAGTACTGAGCACCCAGCACCCTGAGCACTGAACACACAGCACCCTGAGTACTGAGCACCCAGAGCACTGAGAACCCAGCACCCTGAGTACTGAGCTCCGAGCACCCTGAGCACTGAGCACCCAGCACCCCGAGCACTGAGCACCCAGCACCCTGAGTACTGAGCACCCAGCACCCTGAGTACTGAGCACCAAGCACCCCGAGCACTGAGTACCCAGCACCCTGAGCACTGAGCACCCAGCACCCTGAGCACTGAGCACCCAGCACCCTGAGCACTGAGCACCCAGCACCCTGAGTACTGAGCACTGAGCACCCAGCACCCCGGGCACTGAGCACCCAGCAACCTGAGTCCTGAGCACTGAGCACCCAGCACCCCGAGCACTGAGCACCCAGCACCGTGAGTACTGAGCGCCCAGTAACCCGAGCACTGAGCACCCAACACCCTGAGTACTGAGCACCCAGCACCCGAGTACTGAGCACCCAGCACCCTGAGTACTGAGCACCCAGTACCCCGAGCACTGAGCACCCAGCACCCTGAGTACTGAGCACCCAGCACCCTGAGCACTGAGCACCGAGCACCCTGAGCACTGAGCACCCAACACCCTGAGGACTGAGCACCCAGCACCCCGAGCACTGAGCACCCAGCACCCTGAGCATTGAGCACCCTGAGTACTGAGCACTGAGCACCCTGAATACTGAGCAATGAGTACCCTGAGTACTGAGCACCCAGCACCCTGAGGACTGAGCACCCAGCAACCTGAGCACTGAGCACCGAGCACCCTTTGCACTGAGCACCCAGCACCCTGAGCACTGAGCACCCAGCACCCTGAGCACTGAGCTCCCAGCACCCTGAGTACTGAGCACCCTGAGTACTGAGCACAAAGCACCCTGAGCACTGAGCACCCAGCACCCCGAGCACTGAGCACCCAGCACCCTGAGCACTGAGCACCGAGCACCCTGAGTACTGAGCACCCAGCACCCTGAGTACTGAGCACCCAGCACCCTGAGCAATGAGCACCCTGAGTACTGAGCACCCAGCACCCTGAGCACTGTGCACCGAGCACCCCGAGCACTGAGCACCCAGCACCTGGAGTACTGAACACACAGCACCCTGAGTACTGAGCACCCCGATCACTGAGCACCCAGGACCCTGAGCACTGAGCACCCAGCACCCTGAGTACTGAGCACTGAGCACCCAGCACCCCGAGGACTGAGCATTCAGCACCCTGTGTACTGAGCACTGAGTACCCAGCACCCTGAGCACTGAGCACCCAGCACCCTGAGCACTGAGCACCCTGAGTACTGAGCACCCAGCACCCTGAGAACTGAGCACCCAGCACCCCGAGCACTGAGCACCCAGCACCCAGAGCACTGAGCACTGAGCTCCCTGAGTACTGAGCACTGAGCACCCTGAGCACTGAGCACCCAGCACCCTGAATACTGAGCACCCAGCACCCTGAGCACTGAGGACCGAGCACCCTGAGTACTAAGCACCCAGCACCCTGAGTACTGAGCACCCAGCACCCTGAGCACTGAGCAAACAGCACGCTGAGTACTGAGCACTGAGCACCCTGAGTACTGAGCACCGAGCACCCTGAGCACTGAGCACACAGCACGCTGAGTACTGAGCACTGAGAACCCTGAGTACTGAGCACCGAGCACCCTGAGTACTGAACACCCAGCACTCTGAGCACTGAGCACCCAGCACCCTGAGCACTGAGCACCCAGCACCCCGAGCACTGAGCACCCAGCACCCCGAGCACTGAGCACCCAGCACCCCGAGCACTGAGCACTGAGCACCCTGCGTACTGAGCACTGAGCACCCTGAGTACTGAGCACCGAGCACCCTGAGTACTGAGCACCCAGCACCACGAGCACTGAGCACCGAGCACCCTGAGTAATGAGCACCCAGCACACTGAGTACTGAGCACACAGCACCCTGAGTACTGAGCACCCAGCACCCCGAGCACTGAGCACCGAGCACCCCGAGCACTGAGCACCCAGCACCCTGAGTACTGAGCACCCAGCACCCCGAGCACTGAGCACCCAGCACCCCGAGCACTGAGCACCCAGCACCCTGAGTACTGAGCACACAGCACCCCGAGCACTGAGCACCCAGCACCCTGAGCACTGAGCACCCTGAGTACTGAGCAATGAGCACCCTGAGTACTGAGCACCCAGCACCCTGAGTCCTGAGCACCCAGCAACGTGAGCACTGAGCACCGAGCACCCTTTGCACTGAGCACCCAGCACCCTGAGCACTGAGCACCCAGCACCCTGAGTACTGAGCACCCTGAGTACTGAGTACAAAGCACCCTGAGCACTGAGCACTCAGCACCTCGAGCACTGAGCACCCAGCACCCTGAGCACTGAGCACCCTTAGTACTGAGCACTGAGCACCCTGAGTACTGAGCACTGAGCACCCTGAGTACTGAGCAGCCAGCACCCTGAGTACTGAGCACCCAGCACCCTGAGCAATGAGCACCCTGAGTACTGAGCACCCAGCACCCTGAGCACTGAGCACCGAGCAGCCTGAGCACTGAGCACCCAGCACCCGGAGTACTGTGCACCCAGCACCCTGAGTACTAAGCACCGAGCACCCTGAGTACTGTGCACCCAGTACCCTGAGCACTGAACACTCAGCACATTGAGTACTGTGCACCCCGAACACTGAGCACCCAACACCCTGAGCACTGAGGACCCAGCACCCTGAGTACTGAGCACCCAGCACCCTGAGCACTGAGCACCCAGCACACTGAGTACTGAGCACCCAGCACCCTGAGCCCTGAGCACCCAGCACCCTGAGTACTGAGCATCCAGCACCCCGAGCACTGAGCAGCCAGCACCCTGAGTACTGAGCACTGAGCACCCAGCACCCCGAGCACTGAGCACTCAGCACCCTGTGTACTGAGCACTGAGTACCCAGCACCCCGAGCACTGAGCACCCAGCACCCTGAGCACTGAGCACCCTGAGTAATGAGCACCCAGCACCCTGAGCACTGAGCACCCAGCACCCCGAGCACTGAGCACCCAGCACCCAGAGAACTGAGCACTCAGCTCCCTGAGTACTGAGCACTGAGCACCCTGAGCACTGATCACCTAGCACCCTGAGTACTGATCACTGAGCACCCTGAGCACTGAGCACCCAGCACCCTGAGTACTGAGCACCCAGCACCCTGAGCACTGAGGACCGAGCACCCTGAGTACTAAGCACCCAGCACCCTGAGTACTGAGCACCAAGCACCCTAAGCACTGAGCACCCAGCACGCTGAGTACTGAGATCTGAGCACCCTGAGTACTGAGCACCGAGCACCCTGAGCACTGAGCACCCAGCACGCTGAGTACTGAGCACTGAGCACCCTGAGTACTGAGCACCCAGCACCCTGAGTACTGAGCACCCAGCACCCGGAGTACTGAGCACCCAGCACCCTGAGTACTAAGCACCGAGCACCCTGAGTACTGAGCACCCAGCAACCTGAGCACTGAACACACAGCACCCTGAGTACTGAGCACCTCGAGCACTGAGCACCCAGCACCCCGAGCACTGAGCACTCAACACCCTGTGTACTGAGCACTGAGTACCCAGTAACCCGAGCACTGAGCACCCAGCACCCTGAGCACTGAGCACCCTGAGTACTGAGCACCCAGCACCCTGTGCACTGAGCACCCAGCACACCGAGCACTGAGCACCCAGCACCCAGAGCACTGAGCACTGAGCACCCTGATTAGTGAGCACCCAACGTACTGAGCACCGAGCACCCCGAGCACTGATCACCCAGCACCCTGACTACTGAGCACCCAGTGCCCCGAGCACTGAGCACCCAGCACCCCGAGTACTGAGCACCCAGCACCCTGACTACTGAGCACTGAGCACCCTGAGCACTGAGCACCCAGCACCCTGAGCACTGAGGACCGAGCACCCTGAGTACTAAGCACCCAGCACCCTGAGTACTGAGCACCAAGCACCCTGAGCACTGAGCACCCAGCACGCTGAGTACTGAGCACTGAGCAACCTGAGTACTGAGCACCGAGCACCCTGAGCACTGAGCACCCAGCATGCTGAGTACTGAGCACTGAGCACCCTGAGTACTGAGCACCGAGCACCCTGAGTACTGAGCACCCAGCACCCGGAGTACTGAGCACCCAGCACCCTGAGTACTAAGCACCGAGGACCCTGAGTACTGAGCACCCAGCAACCTGAGCACTGAACACACAGCACCCTGAGTACTGAGCACCTCGAGCACTGAGCACCCAGCACCCCGAGCACTGAGCACTCAGCACCCTGTGTACTGAGCACTGAGTACCCAGTACCCCGAGCAATGAGCACCCAGCACCCTGAGCACAGAGCACCCTGAGTACTGAGCACCCAGCACCCTGTGCACTGAGCACCCAGCACACCGAGCACTGAGCACCCAGCACCCAGAGCACTGAGCACTGAGCTCCCTGAGTACTGAGCACCCAGCACTCTGAGCACTGAGCACCCAGCACCCTGAGCACTGAGCACCCAGCACCCCGAGCACTGAGCACCCAGCACCCCGAGCACTGAGCACCCAGCACCCCGAGCACTGAGCACTGAGCACCCTGCGTACTGAGCACTGAGCACCCTGAGTACTGAGCACCGAGCACCCTGAGTACTGAGCACCCAGCACCCCGAGCACTGAGCACCGAGCACCCTGAGTAATGAGCACCCAGCACACCGAGTACTGAGCACACAGCACCCTGAGTACTGAGCACCCAGCACCCCGAGCACTGAGCACCGAGCACCCCGAGCACTGAGCACCCAGCACCCTGAGTACTGAGCACCCAGCACCCCGAGCACTGAGCACCCAGCACCCTGAGTACTGAGCACCGAGCACCCTGAGTACTGAGCACCCAGCACCCTGAGTACTGAGCACCCAGCGTACTGAGAACCGAGTACCCAGCACCCTGAGTACTGAGCACCCAGCACCCTGAGCACTGAGCACCCAGCACGCTGAGTACTGAGCACTGAGCACCCTGAGTACTGAGCACCGAGCACCCCGAGCACTGGGCACCCAGCAGCCCGAGCACCGAGCACCCAGCACCCTGAGCAATGAGCACCCTGAGAACTGAGCACCCAGCACCTTGAGCACTGAGCACCGAGCACCCTGAGCACTGAGCACCCAGCACCCGGAGTACTGAGCACCCAGCACCCTGAGTACTAAGCACCGAGCACCCTGAGTACTGAGCACCCAGCACCCTGAGCACTGAACACACAGCACCCTGAGTACTGAGCACCCGGAGCACTGAGCACCCAGCACCCTGAGTACTGAGCAGCGAGCACCCCGAGCACTGAGCACCCAGCACCCCGAGCACTGAGCACCCAGCACCCCGAGCACTGAGCACCCAGCACCCTGAGTACTGAGCACCCAGCACCCTGAGTACTGAGCACCCAGCACCCCGAGCACTGAGTACCCAGCACCCTGAGCACTGAGCACCCAGCACCCTGAGCACTGAGCACCCAGCACCATGAGCACTGAGCACCCAGCACCCTGAGTACTGAACACTGAGCACCCAGCACCCCGAGCACTGAGCACCCAGCAACCTGAGTACTGAGCACTGAGCACCCAGCACCCCGAGCACTGAGCACCCAGCACCCTGAGTACTGAGCACCCTGAGCACTGAGCACCGAGCACCCTGAGCACTGAGCACCCAGCACCCTGAGGACTGAGCACCCAGCACCCCGAGCACTGAGCACCCAGCACCCTGAGCACTGAGCACCCTGAGTACTGAGCACTGAGCACCCTGAATACTGAGCAATGAGCACCCTGAGTACTGAGCACACAGCACCCTGAGTACTGAGCACCCAGCAACCTGAGCACTGAGCACAGAGCACCCTTTGCACTGAGCACCCAGCACCCTGAGCACTGAGCACCCAGCACCCTGAGCACTGAGCACCCAGCACCCTGAGTACTGAGCACCCTGAGTACTGAGCACAAAGCACCCTGAGCACTGAGCACCCAGCACAACGAGCTCTGAGCACCCAGCACCCTGAGCACTGAGCACCCTGAGTACTGAGCACCCAGCACCCTGAGTACTGAGCACCCAGCACCCTGAGCACTGAGCACCCAGCACCCTGAGCACTGAGAACCCAGCACCCTGAGGACTGAGCACCCAGCACCCTGAGCACTGAGCACCCAGCACGCTGAGTACTGAGCACTGAGCACCCTGAGTACTGAGCACCGAGCACCCCGAGCACTGGGCACCCAGCAGCCCGAGCACCGAGCACCCAGCACCCTGAGCAATGAGCACCCTGAGAACTGAGCACCCAGCACCTTGAGCACTGAGCACCGAGCACCCTGAGCACTGAGCACCCAGCACCCGGAGTACTGAGCACCCAGCACCCTGAGTACTAAGCACCGAGCACCCTGAGTACTGAGCACCCAGCACCCTGAGCACTGAACACACAGCACCCTGAGTACTGAGCACCCGGAGCACTGAGCACCCAGCACCCTGAGTACTGAGCAGCGAGCACCCCGAGCACTGAGCACCCAGCACCCCGAGCACTGAGCACCCAGCACCCCGAGCACTGAGCACCCAGCACCCTGAGTACTGAGCACCCAGCACCCTGAGTACTGAGCACCCAGCACCCCGAGCACTGAGTACCCAGCACCCTGAGCACTGAGCACCCAGCACCCTGAGCACTGAGCACCCAGCACCATGAGCACTGAGCACCCAGCACCCTGAGTACTGAACACTGAGCACCCAGCACCCCGAGCACTGAGCACCCAGCAACCTGAGTACTGAGCACTGAGCACCCAGCACCCCGAGCACTGAGCACCCAGCACCCTGAGTACTGAGCACCCTGAGCACTGAGCACCGAGCACCCTGAGCACTGAGCACCCAGCACCCTGAGGACTGAGCACCCAGCACCCCGAGCACTGAGCACCCAGCACCCTGAGCACTGAGCACCCTGAGTACTGAGCACTGAGCACCCTGAATACTGAGCAATGAGCACCCTGAGTACTGAGCACACAGCACCCTGAGTACTGAGCACCCAGCAACCTGAGCACTGAGCACAGAGCACCCTTTGCACTGAGCACCCAGCACCCTGAGCACTGAGCACCCAGCACCCTGAGCACTGAGCACCCAGCACCCTGAGTACTGAGCACCCTGAGTACTGAGCACAAAGCACCCTGAGCACTGAGCACCCAGCACAACGAGCACTGAGCACCCAGCACCCTGAGCACTGAGCACCCTGAGTACTGAGCACCCAGCACCCTGAGTACTGAGCACCCAGCACCCTGAGCACTGAGCACCCAGCACCCTGAGCACAGAGAACCCAGCACCCTGAGGACTGAGCACCCAGCACCCTGAGCACTGAGCACCCAGCACGCTGAGTACTGAGCACTGAGCACCCTGAGTACTGAGCACCGAGCACCCCGAGCACTGGGCACCCAGCAGCCCGAGCACCGAGCACCCAGCACCCTGAGCAATGAGCACCCTGAGAACTGAGCACCCAGCACCTTGAGCACTGAGCACCGAGCACCCTGAGCACTGAGCACCCAGCACCCGGAGTACTGAGCACCCAGCACCCTGAGTACTAAGCACCGAGCACCCTGAGTACTGAGCACCCAGCACCCTGAGCACTGAACACACAGCACCCTGAGTACTGAGCACCCGGAGCACTGAGCACCCAGCACCCTGAGTACTGAGCAGCGAGCACCCCGAGCACTGAGCACCCAGCACCCCGAGCACTGAGCACCCAGCACCCCGAGCACTGAGCACCCAGCACCCTGAGTACTGAGCACCCAGCACCCTGAGTACTGAGCACCCAGCACCCCGAGCACTGAGTACCCAGCACCCTGAGCACTGAGCACCCAGCACCCTGAGCACTGAGCACCCAGCACCATGAGCACTGAGCACCCAGCACCCTGAGTACTGAACACTGAGCACCCAGCACCACGAGCACTGAGCACCCAGCAACCTGAGTACTGAGCACTGAGCACCCAGCACCCCGAGCACTGAGCACCCAGCACCCTGAGTACTGAGCACCCTGAGCACTGAGCACCGAGCACCCTGAGCACTGAGCACCCAGCACCCTGAGGACTGAGCACCCAGCACCCCGAGCACTGAGCACCCAGCACCCTGAGCACTGAGCACCCTGAGTACTGAGCACTGAGCACCCTGAATACTGAGCAATGAGCACCCTGAGTACTGAGCACACAGCACCCTGAGTACTGAGCACCCAGCAACCTGAGCACTGAGCACAGAGCACCCTTTGCACTGAGCACCCAGCACCCTGAGCACTGAGCACCCAGCACCCTGAGCACTGAGCACCCAGCACCCTGAGTACTGAGCACCCTGAGTACTGAGCACAAAGCACCCTGAGCACTGAGCACCCAGCACAACGAGCACTGAGCACCCAGCACCCTGAGCACTGAGCACCCTGAGTACTGAGCACCCAACACCCTGAGTACTGAGCACCCAGCACCCTGAGCACTGAGCACCCAGCACCCTGAGCACTGAGAACCCAGCACCATGAGGACTGAGCACCCAGCACCCCGAGCACTGAGCACCCAGCACCCTGAGCACTGAGCACCCTGAGTACTGAGCAATGAGCACCCTGAGTACTGAGCACCCAGCACCCTGAGTACTGAGCACCCAGCAACGTGAGCACTGAGCTCCGAGCACCCTTTGCACTGAGCACCCAGCACCCTGAGCACTGAGCACCCAGCACCCTGAGTACTGAGCACCCTGAGTACTGAGTACAAAGCACCCTGAGCACTGAGCACTCAGCACCCCGAGCACTGAGCACCCAGCACCCTGAGCACTGAGCACCCTTAGTACTGAGCACTGAGCACCCTGAGTACTGAGCACTGAGCACCCTGAGTACTGAGCAGCCAGCACCCTGAGTACTGAGCACCCAGCACCCTGAGCACTGAGCATCGAGCAGCCTGAGCACTGAGCACCCAGCACCCGGAGTACTGTGCACCCAGCACCCTGAGTACTAAGCACCGAGCACCCTGAGTACTGTGCACCCAGTACCCTGAGCACTGAACACTCAGCACATTGAGTACTGAGCACCCCGAACACTGAGCACCCAACACCCTGAGCACTGAGGACCCAGCACCCTGAGTACTGAGCACCCAGCACCCTGAGCACTGAGCACCCAGCACACTGAGTACTGAGCACCCAGCACCCTGAGCCCTGAGCACCCAGCACCCTGAGTACTGAGCATCCAGCACCCCGAGCACTGAGCAGCCAGCACCCTGAGTACTGAGCACTGAGCACCCAGCACCCCGAGCACTGAGCACTCAGCACCCTGTGTACTGAGCACTGAGTACCCAGCACCCCGAGCACTGAGCACCCAGCACCCTGAGCACTGAGCAACCTGAGTAATGAGCACCCAGCACCCTGAGCACTGAGCACCCAGCACCCCGAGCACTGAGCACCCAGCACCCAGAGAACTGAGCACTCAGCTCCCTGAGTACTGAGCACTGAGCACCCTGAGCACTGATCACCTAGCACCCTGAGTACTGATCACTGAGCACCCTGAGCACTGAGCACCCAGCACCCTGAGTACTGAGCACCCAGCACCCTGAGCACTGAGGACCGAGCACCCTGAGTACTAAGCACCCAGCACCCTGAGTACTGAGCACCAAGCACCCTAAGCACTGAGCACCCAGCACGCTGAGTACTGAGAACTGAGCACCCTGAGTACTGAGCACCGAGCACCCTGAGCACTGAGCACCCAGCACGCTGAGTACTGAGCACTGAGCACCCTGAGTACTGAGCACCCAGCACCCTGAGTACTGAGCACCCAGCACCCGGAGTACTGAGCACCCAGCACCCTGAGTACTAAGCACCGAGCACCCTGAGTACTGCGCACCCAGCAACCTGAGCACTGAACACACAGCACCCTGAGTACTGAGCACCTCGAGCACTGAGCACCCAGCACCCCGAGCACTGAGCACTCAGCACCCTGTGTACTGAGCACTGAGTACCCAGTACCCCGAGCACTGAGCACCCAGCACCCTGAGCACTGAGCACCCTGAGTACTGAGCACCTAGCACCCCGAGCACTGAGCACCCAGCACCCTGAGCACTGAGCACCCTGCACCCTGAGAACTGAGCATCAAGCACCCTGAGCACTGAGCACCCAGCACCCCGAGCACTGAGCACCCAGCACCCTGAGTACTGAGCACCCAGCACCCCGAGCACTGAGCACGCAGCACCCTGAGTACTGAGCACCGAGCACCCTGAGTACTGAGCACCCAGCACCCCGAGCACTGAGCATCCAGCACCCGAGCACTGAGCACCCAGCACTGAGCACCCAGCACCCTGTGTACTGAGCACGCAGCACCCTGAGTACTGAGCACCGAGCACCCTGAGCATTGAGCACCGTGCACCCCGAGCACTGAGCACCCAGCACCCTGAGTACTGAGCACCCAGCACCCTGAGTACTGAGGACTGAGCACCCTGAGCACTGAGCACCAAGCACCCTGAGTAATGAGCACCCAGCACCCCGAGTACTGAGCACCCAGCACCGTGAGTACTGAGCAACCAGCACCCCGAGCACTGAGCACCCAGCACCCTGAGTAATGAGCACCCAGCACCCTGAGTACTGAGCACTGAGCACCCTGAGCACTGAGCACCCAGCACCCTGAGTACTGAGCACCCAGCACCCTGAGCACTGAGCACCCAGCACCCCAAGCACTGAGCACCCAGCACCCTGAGTACTGAGTACTGAGCACCCTGAGTACTGAGCACCCAGCACCCTGAGCACTGAGCACCCAGCACCCTGAGTACTGAGCACCGAGCACCCTGAGCACTGACCACCCAGCACCCTGAGTACTGAGCACCCAGCACCAAGAGTACTGAGCACCGAGCACCCTGAGCACTGAGCACCCAGCACCCTGAGTAATGAGCACCCAGCACCCCGAGCACTGAGCACCCAGCACCAAGAGTACTGAGCACTGAGCACCCTGAGTACTGAGCACTAAGCACCCTGAGCGCTGAGCACCCACCACCACAAGCACGGAGCACCCAGGACCCCGAGCACTGAGTACTGAGCACCCAGCACCCTGAGTACTGAGCACCGAGCTCCCCGAGCACTGAGCACCCTGAGTACTAAGTACCCAGCACCCCGATCACAGAGCACCCAGCACACTCAGCACTGAGCACCCAGCACCCCGAGCACTGTGCACCCAGCACCCTGAGTACTGAGCACCCTGAGGACTGAGCACCGATCACCCTGAGCACTGAGCACCCAGCACCCTGAGTACTGAGCTCCGAGCACCCCGAGCACTGAGCACCCAGCGCCCCGAGCACTGAGCACCCAGCATCCCGAGTACTGAGCACCCAGCACCCTGACTACTGAGCACTGAGCACCCTGAGCACTGAGCACCGAGCACCCTGAGTACTGATCACTGAGCACCCTGAGCACTGAGCACCCAGCACCCTGAGCACTGAGGACCGAGCACCCTGAGTACTAAGCACCCAGCACCCTGAGTACTGAGCACCAAGCACCCTGAGCACTGAGCACACAGCACGCTGAGTACTGAGCACTGAGCAACCTGAGTACTGAGCACCGAGCACCCTGAGCACTGAGCACCCAGCATGCTGAGTACTGAGCACTGAGCACCCTGAGTACTGAGCACCGAGCACCCTGAGCACTGAGCACCCAGCACCCCGAGCACTGAGCACCCAGCACCCTGAGCACTGAGCACCGAGCACCCTGAGTACTGAGCACCCAGCACCCTGAGTACTGAGCACCCAGCACCCTGAGCAATGAGCACCCTGAGTACTGAGCACCCAGCACCCTGAGCACTGTGCACCGAGCACCCCGAGCACTGAGCACCCAGCACCTGGAGTACTGAACACACAGCACCCTGAGTACTGAGCACCCCGATCACTGAGCACCCAGGACCCTGAGCACTGAGCACCCAGCACCCTGAGTACTGAGCACTGAGCACCCAGCACCCCGAGTACTGAGCATTCAGCACCCTGTGTACTGAGCACTGAGTACCCAGCACCCTGAGCACTGAGCACCCAGCACCCTGAGCACTGAGCACCCTGAGTACTGAGCACCCAGCACCCTGAGAACTGAGCACCCAGCACCCCGAGCACTGAGCACCCAGCACCCAGAGCACTGAGCACTGAGCTCCCTGAGTACTGAGCACTGAGCACCCTGAGCACTGAGCACCCAGCACCCTGAATACTGAGCACCCAGCACCCTGAGCACTGAGGACCGAGCACCCTGAGTACTAAGCACCCAGCACCCTGAGTACTGAGCACCCAGCACCCTGAGCACTGAGCAAACAGCACGCTGAGTACTGAGCACTGAGCACCCTGAGTACTGAGCACCGAGCACCCTGAGCACTGAGCACACAGCACGCTGAGTACTGAGCACTGAGAACCCTGAGTACTGAGCACCGAGCACCCTGAGTACTGAGCACCCAGCACTCTGAGCACTGAGCACCCAGCACCCTGAGCACTGAGCACCCAGCACCCCGAGCACTGAGCACCCAGCACCCCGAGCACTGAGCACCCAGCACCCCGAGCACTGAGCACTGAGCACCCTGCGTACTGAGCACTGAGCACCCTGAGTACTGAGCACCGAGCACCCTGAGTACTGAGCACCCAGCACCACGAGCACTGAGCACCGAGCACCCTGAGTAATGAGCACCCAGCACACTGAGTACTGAGCACACAGCACCCTGAGTACTGAGCACCCAGCACCCCGAGCACTGAGCACCGAGCACCCCGAGCACTGAGCACCCAGCACCCTGAGTACTGAGCACCCAGCACCCCGAGCACTGAGCACCCAGCACCCCGAGCACTGAGCACCCAGCACCCTGAGTACTGAGCACACAGCACCCCGAGCACTGAGCACCCAGCACCCTGAGCACTGAGCACCCTGAGTACTGAGCAATGAGCACCCTGAGTACTGAGCACCCAGCACCCTGAGTCCTGAGCACCCAGCAACGTGAGCACTGAGCACCGAGCACCCTTTGCACTGAGCACCCAGCACCCTGAGCACTGAGCACCCAGCACCCTGAGTACTGAGCACCCTGAGTACTGAGTACAAAGCACCCTGAGCACTGAGCACTCAGCACCTCGAGCACTGAGCACCCAGCACCCTGAGCACTGAGCACCCTTAGTACTGAGCACTGAGCACCCTGAGTACTGAGCACTGAGCACCCTGAGTACTGAGCAGCCAGCACCCTGAGTACTGAGCACCCAGCACCCTGAGCAATGAGCACCCTGAGTACTGAGCACCCAGCACCCTGAGCACTGAGCACCGAGCAGCCTGAGCACTGAGCACCCAGCACCCGGAGTACTGTGCACCCAGCACCCTGAGTACTAAGCACCGAGCACCCTGAGTACTGTGCACCCAGTACCCTGAGCACTGAACACTCAGCACATTGAGTACTGTGCACCCCGAACACTGAGCACCCAACACCCTGAGCACTGAGCACCCAGCACCCTGAGCACTGAGCACCCAGCACCCTGAGTACTGAGCACCCTGAGTACTGAGCACTGAGCACCCTGAATACTGAGCAATGAGCACCCTGAGTACTGAGCACACAGCACCCTGAGTACTGAGCACCCAGCAACCTGAGCACTGAGCACAGAGCACCCTTTGCACTGAGCACCCAGCACCCTGAGCACTGAGCACCCAGCACCCTGAGCACTGAGCACCCAGCACCCTGAGTACTGAGCACCCTGAGTACGGAGCACAAAGCACCCTGAGCACTGAGCACCCAGCACAACGAGCACTGAGCACCCAGCACCCTGAGCACTGAGCACCCTGAGTACTGAGCACCCAGCACCCTGAGTACTGAGCACCCAGCACCCTGAGCACTGAGCACCCAGCACCCTGAGCACTGAGAACCCAGCACCCTGAGGACTGAGCACCCAGCACCCCGAGCACTGAGCACCCAGCACCCTGAGCACTGAGCACCCTGAGTACTGAGCAATGAGCACCCTGAGTACTGAGCACCCAGCACCCTGAGTACTGAGCACCCAGCAACGTGAGCACTGAGCTCCGAGCACCCTTTGCACTGAGCACCCAGCACCCTGAGCACTGAGCACCCAGCACCCTGAGTACTGAGCACCCTGAGTACTGAGTACAAAGCACCCTGAGCACTGAGCACTCAGCACCCCGAGCACTGAGCACCCAGCACCCTGAGCACTGAGCACCCTTAGTACTGAGCACTGAGCACCCTGAGTACTGAGCACTGAGCACCCTGAGTACTGAGCAGCCAGCACCCTGAGTACTGAGCACCCAGCACCCTGAGCACTGAGCATCGAGCAGCCTGAGCACTGAGCACCCAGCACCCGGAGTACTGTGCACCCAGCACCCTGAGTACTAAGCACCGAGCACCCTGAGTACTGTGCACCCAGTACCCTGAGCACTGAACACTCAGCACATTGAGTACTGAGCACCCCGAACACTGAGCACCCAACACCCTGAGCACTGAGGACCCAGCACCCTGAGTACTGAGCACCCAGCACCCTGAGCACTGAGCACCCAGCACACTGAGTACTGAGCACCCAGCACCCTGAGCCCTGAGCACCCAGCACCCTGAGTACTGAGCATCCAGCAGCCCGAGCACTGAGCAGCCAGCACCCTGAGTACTGAGCACTGAGCACACAGCACCCCGAGCACTGAGCACTCAGCACCCTGTGTACTGAGCACTGAGTACCCAGCACCCCGAGCACTGAGCACCCAGCACCCTGAGCACTGAGCAACCTGAGTAATGAGCACCCAGCACCCTGAGCACTGAGCACCCAGCACCCCGAGCACTGAGCACCCAGCACCCAGAGAACTGAGCACTCAGCTCCCTGAGTACTGAGCACTGAGCACCCTGAGCACTGATCACCTAGCACCCTGAGTACTGATCACTGAGCACCCTGAGCACTGAGCACCCAGCACCCTGAGTACTGAGCACCCAGCACCCTGAGCACTGAGGACCGAGCACCCTGAGTACTAAGCACCCAGCACCCTGAGTACTGAGCACCAAGCACCCTAAGCACTGAGCACCCAGCACGCTGAGTACTGAGAACTGAGCACCCTGAGTACTGAGCACCGAGCACCCTGAGCACTGAGCACCCAGCACGCTGAGTACTGAGCACTGAGCACCCTGAGTACTGAGCACCCAGCACCCTGAGTACTGAGCACCCAGCACCCGGAGTACTGAGCACCCAGCACCCTGAGTACTAAGCACCGAGCACCCTGAGTACTGCGCACCCAGCAACCTGAGCACTGAACACACAGCACCCTGAGTACTGAGCACCTCGAGCACTGAGCACCCAGCACCCCGAGTACTGAGCACTCAGCACCCTGTGTACTGAGCACTGAGTACCCAGTACCCCGAGCACTGAGCACCCAGCACCCTGAGTACTGAGCACCCAGCACCCCGAGCACTGAGCACGCAGCACCCTGAGTACTGAGCACCGAGCACCCTGAGCATTGAGCACCGTGCACCCCGAGCACTGAGCACCCAGCACCCTGAGTACTGAGCACCCAGCACCCTGAGTACTGAGGACTGAGCACCCTGAGCACTGAGCACCAAGCACCCTGAGTAATGAGCACCCAGCACCCCGAGTACTGAGCACCCAGCACCGTGAGTACTGAGCAACCAGCACCCCGAGCACTGAGCACCCAGCACCCTGAGTAATGAGCACCCAGCACCCTGAGTACTGAGCACTGAGCACCCTGAGCACTGAGCACCCAGCACCCTGAGTACTGAGCACCCAGCGCCCTGAGCACTGAGCACCCAGCACCCCAAGCACTGAGCACCCAGCACCCTGAGTACTGAGTACTGAGCACCCTGAGTACTGAGCACCCAGCACCCTGAGCACTGAGCACCCAGCACCCTGAGTACTGAGCACCGAGCACCCTGAGCACTGACCACCCAGCACCCTGAGTACTGAGCACCCAGCACCAAGAGTACTGAGCACCGAGCACCCTGAGCACTGAGCACCCAGCACCCTGAGTAATGAGCACCCAGCACCCCGAGCACTGAGCACCCAGCACAAAGAGTACTGAGCACTGAGCACCCTGAGTACTGAGCACTAAGCACCCTGAGCGCTGAGCACCCAGCACCACAAGCACGGAGCACCCAGGACCCCGAGCACTGAGTACTGAGCACCCAGCACCCTGAGTACTGAGCACCGAGCTCCCCGAGCACTGAGCACCCTGAGTACTAAGTACCCAGCACCCCGATCACAGAGCACCCAGCACACTCAGCACTGAGCACCCAGCACCCCGAGCACTGTGCACCCAGCACCCTGAGTACTGAGCACCCTGAGGACTGAGCACCGATCACCCTGAGCACTGAGCACCCAGCACCCTGAGTACTGAGCTCCGAGCACCCCGAGCACTGAGCACCCAGCGCCCCGAGCACTGAGCACCCAGCACCCCGAGTACTGAGCACCCAGCACCCTGACTACTGAGCACTGAGCACCCTGAGCACTGAGCACCGAGCACCCTGAGTACTGATCACTGAGCACCCTGAGCACTGAGCACCCAGCACCCTGAGCACTGAGGACCGAGCACCCTGAGTACTAAGCACCCAGCACCCTGAGTACTGAGCACCAAGCACCCTGAGCACTGAACACACAGCACCCTGAGTACTGAGCACCTCGAGCACTGAGCACCCAGCACCCTGAGTAGTGAGCACCCAACGTACTGAGCACCGAGCACCCCGAGCACTGAGCAACCAGCACCCTGACTACTGAGCACCGATCTCCCCGAGCACTGAGCACTCAGCACCCTGAGTACTGAGCTCCGAGCACCCCGAGCACTGAGCACCCAGCGCCCCGAGCCCTGAGCACCCAGCACCCTGAGCACTGAGCACCCAGCACCCTGAGTACTGAGCACCCAGCACCCCGAGCACTGAGCACCCAGCACCCTGAGCACTGAGCACCCAGCACACTGAGCACTGATCACCCAGCACCCTGAGCACTGAGCACCCAGCACCCTGAGTACTGAGCACCCAGCACCCTGAGTACTGAGCACTCAGCACCCTGAGTACTGAGCACCGAGCACCCCGAGGACTGAGCGCCCAGCACACTGAGCACTGAGCACCTTGAGGACTGAGCACCCAGCACCCTGAGCACTGAGCACCCAGCACCCTGAGTACTGAGCACCGATCACCCTGAGCACTGAGCACCCAGAACCCCGAGCACTGAGCACCCAGCACCCTGAGTACTGAGCACCCAGCACCCCGAGCACTGAGCACCCAGCACCCTGAGTACTGAGCACCCAGCACCCTGAGCACCCAGCACCCTGAGTACTGAGCACCCAGCACCCTGAGCACTGAGCACCCAGCACCCTGAGTACTGAGCACTGAGCACCCAGCACCCCGAGCAATGAGCACCCAGCACCCTGAGTACTGAGCACCCAGCACCCTGAGTACTGAGCACCCAGCACCCTGAGAACTGAGCACCCAGCACCCCGAGTACTGAGCACCCAGCACCCTGAGCACTGAGCACCCAGCACCCTGAGCACTGAGCACCCAGCACCCTGATTAGTGAGCACCCAACGTACTGAGCACCGAGCACCCCGAGCACTGAGCACCCAGCACCCTGACTACTGAGCACCGATCACCCCGAGAACTGAGCACCCAGCACCCTGAGTACTGAGCTCCGAGCACCCCGAGCACTGAGCACCCAGCGCCCCGAGCACTGAGCACCCAGCACCCTGAGCACTGAGCACCCAGCACCCTGAGTACTGAGCACCCAGCACCCCGAGCACTGAGCACCCAGCACCCTGAGCACTGAGCACCCAGCACACTGAGCACGGATCACCCAGCACCCTGAGTACTGAGCACCCAGCACCCTGAGTACTGAGCACCCAGCACCCTGAGTACTGAGAAACAATCACCCTGAGCACTGAGCACCCAGCACCCTGAGTACTGAGCACCGATCACCCTGAGCACTGAGCACCCAGAACTCCGAGCACTGAGCACCCAGCACCCTGAGTACTGAGCACCCAGCACCCTGAGCACTGAGCACCCAGCACCCTGAGTACTGAGCACCCTGAGTACTTAGCAAAGATCACCCTGAGCACTGAGCTCCCAGCACCCTGAGTACTGAGCACCCAGCACCCTGAGCACTGAGCACCCAGCAACCTGAGTACTGAGCACCCAGCACCCTGAGCACCCAGCACCCTGAGTACTGAGCACCCAGCACCCTGAGCACTGAGCACCCAGCACCCTGAGTACTGAGCACCCAGCACCCCGAGCACTGAGCACCCAGCACCCCGAAAATGAGCCCCCCCACCCCGAGTACTGAGCACCGAGCACTCTGAGCACTGAGTACCCTGCACCCTGAGCACTGAGCACCCAGCACCCTGAGTACTGAGCACCGAGCACCCCGAGTACTGAGCACCCAGCACCCTGAGCACTGAGCACCCAGCACCCTGAGTACTGAGCACCCAGCACCCTGAGTACTGAACATCCAGCACCCTGAGCAATGAGCACTGAGCACCCTGAGCACTGAGTACTGAGCACCGAGCACCCCGAGAACTGAGCACCCAGCACCCGGAGTACTGAGCACAAAGCACACTGAGTACTGAGCACCCAGCACCCCGAGCACTGAGCACCCAGCAAACTGAGCACTGAGCACACAGCACCCTGAGTACTGAGCACTGAGTACCCAGCACCCCGACCACTGAGCACCCAGCACCCTGCGTACTGAGCACTGAGCACCCAGCACCCCGAGCACTGAGCACCCAGCACCCTGAGTACTAAGCACCGAGCACCCTGAGTACTGAGCACCCAGCACCCTGAGCACTGAACACACAGCACCCTGAGTACTGAGCACCTCGAGCACTGAGCACCCAGCACCCTGAGTAGTGAGCACCCAACGTACTGAGCACCGAGCACCCCGAGCACTGAGCACCCAGCACCCTGACTACTGAGCACCGATCATCCCGACCACTGAGCACCCAGCACCCTGAGTACTGAGCTCCGAGCACCCCGAGCACTGAGCACCCAGCGCCCCGAGCACTGAGCACCCAGCACCCTGAGCACTGAGCACCCAGCACCCTGAGTACTGAGCACCAAGCACCCCGAGCACTGAGCACCCAGCACCCTGAGCACTGAGCACCCAGCACACTGAGCACTGATCACCCAGCACCCTGAGTACTGAGCACTCAGCACCCTGAGTACTGAGCACCCAGCACCCCAAGCACTGAGCACCCAGCACGCTGAGCACTGAGCACCCAGCACCCTGAGTACTGAGCACCCAGCACCCTGAGTACTGAGCACTCAGCACCCTGAGTACTGAGCACCGAGCACCCCGAGCACTGAGCGTCCAGCACACTGAGCACTGAGCACCTTGAGTACTGAGCACCCAGCACCCTGAGCACTGAGCACCCAGCACCCTGAGTACTGAGCACCGATCACCCTGAGCACTGAGCACCCAGAACCCCGAGCACTGAGCACCCAGCACCCTGAGTACTGAGCACCCAGCACCCCGAGCACTGAGCACCCAGCACCCTGAGTACTGAGCACCCTGAGTACTGAGCACCCAGCACCCTGAGCACTGAGCACCCAGCACCCTGATTACTGAGCACCCAGCACCCTGAGCACCCAGCACCCTGAGTACTGAGCACCCAGCACCCTGAGCACTGAGCACCCAGCACCCTGAGTACTGAGCACCCAGCACCCCGAGCACTGAGCACCCAGCACCCCGAGAATGAGCACCCAGCACCCCGAGTACTGAGCACCGAGCACTCTGAGCACTGAGTACCCAGCACACTGAGCACCCAGCACACTGAGTACTGAGCACCCAGCACCATGGGTACTGAGCACCCAGCACCCTGAGCACGGAGCACCGAGCACCCCGAGTACTGAGCACCCAGGACCCTGAGCACTGAGCACCCAGCACCCTGAGTACTGAGCACCCAGCAACCTGAGTACTGAACACCCAGCACCCTGAGCACTGAGCACTGAGCACCCTGAGCACTGAGTACTGAGCACCGAGCACCCCGAGAACTGAGCACCCAGCACCTTGAGTACTGAGCACAAAGCACACTGAGTACTGAGCACCCAGCACCCCAAGCACTGAGCACCCAGCAAACTGAGCACTGAGCACCCAGCACCCTGAGTACTGAGCACTGAGCACCCAGCACCCCGAGCACTGAGCACCCAGCACCCGAGTACTGAGCACCCAGGACCCTGAGTACTGAGCACCCAGCACCCTGAGTACTGAGCACCCAGCACCCCGAGAACTGAGATCCCAGCACCCTGAGTATTGAGCACCCAGCACCCCGAGCACTGAGCACCCAGCACCCTGAGTACTGAGCACCCAGCACCCTGAGTACTGAGCACCCAGCACCCCGAGTACTGAGCACCCCGCACCCTGAGCACTGAGCACCCAGCGCCCCGAGCACTGAGCACCCAGCACCCTGAGCACTGAGCAGCCAGCACCCTGAGCACAGAGCACCCAGCACCCTGAGCACTGAGCACCCAGCACCCTGAGTAGTGAGCACCCAACGTACTGAGCACCGAGCACCCCGAGCACTGAGCACCCAGCACCCTGACTACTGAGCACCGATCACCCCGAGCACTGAGCACCCAGCACCCTGAGTACTGAGCTCCGAGCACCACGAGCACTGAGCACCCAGCACCCTGAGCACTGAGCACTGAGCACCCTGAGCACTGAGTACTGAGCACCGAGCACCCCGAGAACTGAGCACCCAGCACCCGGAGTACTGAGCACAAAGCACACTGAGTACTGAGCACCCAGCACCCCGAGCACTGAGCACCCAGCAAACTGAGCACTGAGCACCCAGCACCCTGAGTACTGAGCACTGAGCACCCAGCACCCCGAGCACTGAGCACCCAGCACCCTGCGTACTGAGCACTGAGCACCCAGCACCACGAGCACTGAGCACCCAGCACCCTGAGTATTAAGCACCGAGCACCCTGAGTACTGAGCACCCAGCACCCTGAGCACTGAACACACAGCACCCTGAGTACTGAGCACCTCGAGCACTGAGCACCCAGCACCCTGACTACTGAGCACCGATTACCCCGAGAACTGAGCACCCAGCACCCTGAGTACTGAGCTCCGAGCACCCCAAGCACTGAGCACCCAGCGCCCCGAGCACTGAGCACCCAGCACCCTGAGCACTGAGCACCCAGCACCCTGAGTACTGAGCACCCAGCACCCCGAGCACTGAGCACCCAGCACCCTGAGCACTGAGCACCCAGCACACTGAGCACTGATCACCCAGCACCCTGAGCACTGAGCACCCAGAACCCTGAGTACTGAGCACCCAGCACCCTGAGTACTGAGCACTCAGCACCCTGAGTACTGAGCACCGAGCACCCCGAGCACTGAGCGCCCAGCACACTGAGCACTGAGCACCTTGAGGACTGAGCACCCAGCACCCTGAGCACTGAGCACCCAGCACCCTGAGTACTGAGCACCGATCACCCTGAGCACTGAGCACCCAGAACACCGAGCACTGAGCACCCAGCACCCTGAGTACTGAGCACCCAGCACCCCGAGCACTGAGCACACAGCACCCTGAGTACTGAGCACCCTGAGTACTGAGCAAAGATCACCCTGAGCACTGAGCTCCCAGCACCCTGAGTACTGAGCACCCAGCACCCTGAGCACTGAGCACCCAGCACCCTGAGTACTGAGCACCCAGCACCCTGAGCACCCAGCACCCTGAGTACTGAGCACCCAGCACCCTGAGCACTGAGCACCCAGCACCCTGAGTACTGAGCACCCAGCACCCAGAGCACTGAGCACCCAGCACCCCGAGAATGAGCACCCAGCACCCCGAGTACTGAGCACCGAGCACTCTGAGCACTGAGTACCCAGCACCCTGAGCACTGAGCACCCAGCACACTGAGTACTGAGCAGCCAGCACCATGAGTACTGAGCACCCAGCACCCTGAGCACAGAGCACCAAGCACCCCGAGTACTGAGCACCCAGGACCCTGAGCACTGAGCACCCAGCACCCTGAGTACTGAGCACCCAGCACCCTGAGTACTGAACACCCAGCACCCTGAGCACAGAGCACCGAGCACCCCGAGTACTGAGCACCCAGGACCCTGAGCACTGAGCACCCAGAACCCCGAGCACTGAGCACCCAGCACCCCGAGCACTGAGCACCCAGCACCAAGAGCACTGAGCACCCAGCACCCCGAGCACTGAGCACCCAGCACCCTGAGTACTGAGCACCCAGCACCCTGAGTACTGAGCACCCAGCACCCCAAGCACAGAGCACCCTGAGTACTGAGCACCCTGCACCCCAAGCACTGAGCACCCTGAGTACTGAGCACCCATCACCCTGATTAATGAGCACCCAGCACCCCGAGTACTGAGCACCAAGCACCCTGAGTACTGAGCACCCAACGTACTGAGCAACGAGCACCCTGAGCACTGAGCACCGAGCACCCTGAGTACTGAGCACCCAGCACCCTGAGCAATGAGCACCCTGAGTACTGAGCACCCAGCACCTTGAGCACTGAGCACCGAGAACCCCGAGCACTGAGCACCCAGCACCCAGAGCACTGAGCACCCAGCACCCTGAGCACTGAGCACCCAGCACCCTGAGTACTGAGCACCCAGCACCCTGAGCACTGAGCACCCAGCAGCCCGAGCACTGAGCACCCAGCATCCTGAGCACTGAGTACTGAGCACCCAGCACCCTGAGCACTGAGCACGCAGCACCCTGAGCACTGAGCACACAGCACCCTGAGTACTGAGCACCCAGCACCCCAAGCACTGAGCACCGAGCACCCTGAGTACTGAGCACCCAGCACCCTGAGTACTGAGCACCCAGCACCCCAAGCACTGAGCACCCAGCACCCTGAATACTGAGCACCCAGCACCCTGAGCACTGAGCACCCAGCACCCCGAGCACTGAGCACCCAGCACCCCGAGCACTGAGCACCCAGCACCGTGAGTACTGAGCACCCAGCACCCTGAGTACTGAGCACCGAGCACCCCGAGCACTGAGCACCGGGCACCCCGAGCACTGAGCACCCAGCACCCTGAGTACTGAGCACCCAGCACCCTAAGTACTGAGCACTGAGCTCCCTGAGCACTGAGCACCCAGCACCCTGAGCACTGAGCACCCAGCATCCTGAGCACTGAGTACTGAGCACCCAGCACCCAGAGCACTGAGCACCGAGCACCCTGAGCACTGAGCACTCAGCACCCTGAGTATTGAGCACCCAGCACCCCAAACACTGAGCACCGAGCACCCTGAGAACTGAGCACCGAGCACCCTTAGTACTGAGCAGCCAGCACCATGAGTACTGAGCACCGAGCACCCAGTGTACTGAGCAACCTGAGTACTGAGCACCCAGCACCCTGAGAATGAGCACCCAGCACCATGAGTACTGAGCACCGAGCACCCTGAGCACTGAGCACCCAGCACCCTGAGTAATGAGCACCCAGCACCCTGAGTACTGAGCACTGGGCACCCTGAGCACTGAGCACCAAGCACTACGAGCACTGAGCACCCAGCACCCTGAATACTGATCACCAAGCACCCTGAGTACTGAGCACCCAGCACCCTGAGTACTGAGCACCGAGCACCCCGAGCACTGAGCACGCAGCACCCTGAGCACTGAGCACCCTGAGGACTGAGCAACCAGCACCCTGAGTACTGAGCACCCAGCACCCTAAGTACTGAGCACCCAGCATCCTGAGTACTGAGCACCGATCACCCTGAGCACTGAGCACCCAGCACCCCGAGCACTGAGCACCCAGCACCCTGAGTACTGAGCACCCTGAGTACTGAGCACCCAGCACCCCGAGCACTGAGCACCCAGCACCCTGAGTACTGAGCACCCTGAGTACTGAGCACCCAGCACCCTGAGTACTGAGCACCCCGAGTAATGAGCACCCTGAGTACTGAGCACCGAGCACCCCGAGCACTGAGCACCCAGCACCCTGAGTACTGAGCACACAGCACCCTGAGTAGTGAGCACCCAGCACCCCGAGTACTGAGCACCCAGCACCGTGAGTACTGACCACCCAGCACCCTGAGTACTGAGCACCCAGCACCCCGAGCACTAAGCACCCAGCACCCCGAGCACCGAGCACCGAGCACGAAGCACCCTGAGCACTGAGCACCCAGCAACCTGAGCACTGAGCACCCAGCACCCTGAGTACTGAGCACTGAGCACCCAGCACCCGGAGCACTGAGCACCCAGCACCCTGAGTACTAAGCACCCAGCACCCTGAGTACTGAGCACCCAGCACCCTGAGTACTGAGCACCCAGCGTACTGAGCACCGAGCACCCCGAGCACTGAGCACCCAGCACCCTGAGTACTGAGCACCCAGCACCCTGAGCACTGAGCACCCAGCACCCTGAGTACTGAGCACCCAGCACCCAGAGCACTGAGCACCCAGCACCCCGAGAATGAGCACCCAGCACCCCGAGTACTGAGCACCGAGCACTCTGACCACTGAGTACCCAGCACCCTGAGCACTGAGCACCCAGCACACTGAGTACTGAGCAGCCAGCACCATGAGTACTGAGCACCCAGCACCCTGAGCACAGAGCACCAAGCACCCCGAGTACTGAGCACCCAGGACCCTGAGCACTGAGCACCCAGCACCCTGAGTACTGAGCACCCAGCACCCTGAGTACTGAACACCCAGCACCCTGAGCACAGAGCACCGAGCACCCCGAGTACTGAGCACCCAGGACCCTGAGCACTGAGCACCCAGAACCCCGAGCACTGAGCACCCAGCACCCCGAGCACTGAGCACCCAGCACCAAGAGCACTGAGCACCCAGCACCCCGAGCACTGAGCACCCAGCACCCTGAGTACTGAGCACCCAGCACCCTGAGTACTGAGCACCCAGCACCCCAAGCACAGAGCACCCTGAGTACTGAGCACCCTGCACCCCAAGCACTGAGCACCCTGAGTACTGAGCACCCATCACCCTGATTAATGAGCACCCAGCACCCCGAGTACTGAGCACCAAGCACCCTGAGTACTGAGCACCCAACGTACTGAGCAACGAGCACCCTGAGCACTGAGCACCGAGCACCCTGAGTACTGAGCACCCAGCACCCTGAGCAATGAGCACCCTGAGTACTGAGCACCCAGCACCTTGAGCACTGAGCACCGAGAACCCCGAGCACTGAGCACCCAGCACCCAGAGCACTGAGCACCCAGCACCCTGAGCACTGAGCACCCAGCACCCTGAGTACTGAGCACCCAGCACCCTGAGCACTGAGCACCCAGCAGCCCGAGCACTGAGCACCCAGCATCCTGAGCACTGAGTACTGAGCACCCAGCACCCTGAGCACTGAGCACGCAGCACCCTGAGCACTGAGCACCCAGCACCCTGAGTACTGAGCACCCAGCACCCCAAGCACTGAGCACCGAGCACCCTGAGTACTGAGCACCCAGCACCCTGAGTACTCAGCACCCAGCACCCCAAGCACTGAGCACCCAGCACCCTGAATACTGAGCACCCAGCACCCTGAGCACTGAGCACCCAGCACCCCGAGCACTGAGCACCCAGCACCCCGAGCACTGAGCACCCAGCACCGTGAGTACTGAGCACCCAGCACCCTGAGTACTGAGCACCGAGCACCCCGAGCACTGAGCACCGGGCACCCCGAGCACTGAGCACCCAGCACCCTGAGTACTGAGCACCCAGCACCCTAAGTACTGAGCACTGAGCTCCCTGAGCACTGAGCACCCAGCACCCTGAGCACTGAGCACCCAGCATCCTGAGCACTGAGTACTGAGCAGCCAGCACCCAGAGCACTGAGCACCGAGCACCCTGAGCACTGAGCACTCAGCACCCTGAGTATTGAGCACCCAGCACCCCAAACACTGAGCACCGAGCACCCTGAGAACTGAGCACCGAGCACCCTTAGTACTGAGCAGCCAGCACCATGAGTACTGAGCACCGAGCGCCCAGTGTACTGAGCAACCTGAGTACTGAGCACCCAGCACCCTGAGAATGAGCACCCAGCACCATGAGTACTGAGCACCGAGCACCCTGAGCACTGAGCACCCAGCACCCTGAGTAATGAGCACCCAGCACCCTGAGTACTGAGCACTGGGCACCCTGAGCACTGAGCACCAAGCACTACGAGCACTGAGCACCCAGCACCCTGAATACTGATCACCCAGCACCCTGAGTACTGAGCACCCAGCACCCTGAGTACTGAGCACCGAGCACCCCGAGCACTGAGCACGCAGCACCCTGAGCACTGAGCACCCTGAGGACTGAGCAACCAGCATCCTGAGTACTGAGCACCCAGCACCCTAAGTACTGAGCACCCAGCATCCTGAGTACTGAGCACCGATCACCCTGAGCACTGAGCACCCAGCACCCCGAGCACTGAGCACCCAGCACCCTGAGTACTGAGCACCCTGAGTACTGAGCACCCAGCACCCCGAGCACTGAGCACCCAGCACCCTGAGTACTGAGCACCCTGAGTACTGAGCACCCAGCACCCTGAGTACTGAGCACCCTGAGTAATGAGCACCCTGAGTACTGAGCACCGAGCACCCCGAGCACTGAGCACCCAGCACCCTGAGTACTGAGCACACAGCACCCTGAGTAGTGAGCACCCAGCACCCCGAGTACTGAGCACCCAGCACCGTGAGTACTGACCACCCAGCACCCTGAGTACTGAGCACCCAGCACCCCGAGCACTAAGCACCCAGCACCCCGAGCACCGAGCACCGAGCACGAAGCACCCTGAGCACTGAGCACCCAGCAACCTGAGCACTGAGCACCCAGCACCCTGAGTACTGAGCACTGAGCACCCAGCACCCGGAGCACTGAGCACCCAGCACCCTGAGTACTAAGCACCCAGCACCCTGAGTACTGAGCACCCAGCACCCTGAGTACTGAGCACCCAGCGTACTGAGCACCCAGCACCCCGAGCACTGAGCACCCAGCATCCTGAGTACTGAGCACTCAGCACCCTGAGTACTGAGCACCGAGCACCCCGAGCACTGAGCGCCCAGCACACTGAGCACTGAGCACCTTGAGTACTGAGCACCCAGCACCCTGAGCACTGAGCACCCAGCACCCTGAGTACTGAGCACCGATCACCCTGAGCACTGAGCACCCAGAACCCCGAGCACTGAGCACCCAGCACCCTGAGTACTGAGCACCCAGCACCCCGAGCACTGAGCACCCAGCACCCTGAGTACTGAGCACCCTGAGTACTGAGCACCCAGCACCCTGAGCACTGAGCACCCAGCACCCTGAGTACTGAGCACCCAGCACCCTGAGCACCCTGAGCACCCAGCACCCTGAGTACTGAGCACCCAGCACCCTGAGCACTGAGCACCCAGCACCCTGAGTACTGAGCACCCAGCACCCTGAGAATGAGCACCCAGCACCCCGAGTACTGAGCACCGAGCACTCTGAGCACTGAGTACCCAGCACACTGAGCACCCAGCACACAGAGTACTGAGCACCCAGCACCATGAGTACTGAGCACCCAGCACCCTGAGCACGGAGCACCGAGCACCCCGAGTACTGAGCACCCAGGACCCTGAGCACTGAGCACCCAGCACCCTGAGTACTGAGCACCCAGCAACCTGAGTACTGAACACCCAGCACCCTGAGCACTGAGCACTGAGCACCCTGAGCACTGAGTACTGAGCACCAAGCACCCCGAGAACTGAGCACCCAGCACCCGGAGTACTGAGCACAAAGCACACTGAGTACTGAGCACCCAGCACCCCGAGCACTGAGCACCCAGCAAACTGAGCACTGAGCACCCAGCACCCTGAGTACTGAGCACTGAGCACCCAGCACCCCGAGCACTGAGCACCCAGCACCCTGAGTACTGAGCACTGAGCACCCAGCACCCGAGCACTGAGCACCCAGCACCCTGAGTACTAAGCACCGAGCACCCTGAGTACTGAGCACCCAGCACCCTGAGCACTGAACACACAGCACCCTGAGTACTGAGCACCTCGAGCACTGAGCTCCCAGCACCCTGAGTACTGAGCACCGAGCACCCCGAGCACTGAGCACCCAGCAAACTGAGCACTGAGCACCCAGCACCCTGAGTACTGAGCACCCAGAACCCTGAGTACTGAGTACCCAGCACCCTGAGAACTGAGTACCCAGCACCCTGTGCACTGAGCACCCAGCACCCTGAGCACTGAGCACACAGCACCCTGAGCACTGAGCACCCACCACCCTGAGTACTGAGCACTGAGCACCCAGCACCCCGAGCACTGAGCACCCAGCACCCTGAGTACTGAGCACTGAGCATCCAGCACACCGAGCACTGAGCTCCCAGCACCCTGAGCACTGAGCACCCAGCACCCGAGTACTTAGCACCCAGCACCCTGAGTACTGAGCACCCAGCACCCTGAGTACTGAGCACCCAGCACCCGAGTACTGAGCACCCAGCACCCCGAGAAATGAGCACCCAGCACCCTGAGCCCTGAGCACCCAGCACCCGAGTACTGATCACCCAGCACCCTGAGTACTGAGCACCCAGCACCCTGAGTACTGAGCACCCAGCACCCCGAGAACTGAGAACCCAGCACCCTGAGTATTGAGCACCCAGCACCCCGAGCACTGAGCACCCAGCACCCTGAGTACTGAGCACCCAGCACCCTGAGTACTGAGCACCCAGCACCCCGAGTACTGAGCACCCAGCACCCTGAGTACTGAGCACCGAGCACCCCGAGCACTGAGCACCGGGCACCCCGAGCACTGAGCACCCAGCACCCTGAGTACTGAGCACCCAGCACCCTAAGTACTGAGCACTGAGCTCCCTGAGCACTGAGCACCCAGCACCCTGAGCACTGAGCACCCAGCATCCTGAGCACTGAGTACTGAGCACCCAGCACCCAGAGCACTGAGCACCGAGCACCCTGAGCACTGAGCACTCAGCACCCTGAGTATTGAGCACCCAGCACCCCAAACACTGAGCACCGAGCACCCTGAGAACTGAGCACCGAGCACCCTTAGTACTGAGCAGCCAGCACCATGAGTACTGAGCACCGAGCACCCAGTGTACTGAGCAACCTGAGTACTGAGCACCCAGCACCCTGAGAATGAGCACCCAGCACCATGAGTACTGAGCACCGAGCACCCTGAGCACTGAGCACACAGCACCCTGAGTAATGAGCACCCAGCACCCTGAGTACTGAGCACTGGGCACCCTGAGCACTGAGCACCAAGCACTACGAGCACTGAGCACCCAGCACCCTGAATACTGATCACCCAGCACCCTGAGTACTGAGCACCCAGCACCCTGAGTACTGAGCACCGAGCACCCCGAGCACTGAGCACGCAGCACCCTGAGCACTGAGCACCCTGAGGACTGAGCAACCAGCACCCTGAGTACTGAGCACCCAGCACCCTAAGTACTGAGCACCCAGCATCCTGAGTACTGAGCACCGATCACCCTGAGCACTGAGCACCCAGCACCCCGAGCACTGAGCACCCAGCACCCTGAGTACTGAGCACCCTGAGTACTGAGCACCCAGCACCCCGAGCACTGAGCACCCAGCACCCTGAGTACTGAGCACCCTGAGTACTGAGCACCCAGCACCCTGAGTACTGAGCACCCTGAGTAATGAGCACCCTGAGTACTGAGCACCGAGCACCCCGAGCACTGAGCACCCAGCACCCTGAGTACTGAGCACACAGCACCCTGAGTAGTGAGCACCCAGCACCCCGAGTACTGAGCACCCAGCACCGTGAGTACTGACCACCCAGCACCCTGAGTACTGAGCACCCAGCACCCCGAGCACTAAGCACCCAGCACCCCGAGCACCGAGCACCGAGCACGAAGCACCCTGAGCACTGAGCACCCAGCAACCTGAGCACTGAGCACCCAGCACCCTGAGTACTGAGCACTGAGCACCCAGCACCCGGAGCACTGAGCACCCAGCACCCTGAGTACTAAGCACCCAGCACCCTGAGTACTGAGCACCCAGCACCCTGAGTACTGAGCACCCAGCGTACTGAGCACCCAGCACCCCGAGCACTGAGCACCCAGCATCCTGAGTACTGAGCACTCAGCACCCTGAGTACTGAGCACCGAGCACCCCGAGCACTGAGCGCCCAGCACACTGAGCACTGAGCACCTTGAGTACTGAGCACCCAGCACCCTGAGCACTGAGCACCCAGCACCCTGAGTACTGAGCACCGATCACCCTGAGCACTGAGCACCCAGAACCCCGAGCACTGAGCACCCAGCACCCTGAGTACTGAGCACCCAGCACCCCGAGCACTGAGCACCCAGCACCCTGAGTACTGAGCACCCTGAGTACTGAGCACCCAGCACCCGGAGCACTGAGCACCCAGCACCCTGAGTACTGAGCACCCAGCACCCTGAGCACCCTGAGCACCCAGCACCCTGAGTACTGAGCACCCAGCACCCTGAGCACTGAGCACCCAGCACCCTGAGTACTGAGCACCCAGCACCCTGAGAATGAGCACCCAGCACCCCGAGTACTGAGCACCGAGCACTCTGAGCACTGAGTACCCAGCACACTGAGCACCCAGCACACAGAGTACTGAGCACCCAGCACCATGAGTACTGAGCACCCAGCACCCTGAGCACGGAGCACCGAGCACCCCGAGTACTGAGCACCCAGGACCCTGAGCACTGAGCACCCAGCACCCTGAGTACTGAGCACCCAGCAACCTGAGTACTGAACACCCAGCACCCTGAGCACTGAGCACTGAGCACCCTGAGCACTGAGTACTGAGCACCAAGCACCCCGAGAACTGAGCACCCAGCACCCGGAGTACTGAGCACAAAGCACACTGAGTACTGAGCACCCAGCACCCCGAGCACTGAGCACCCAGCAAACTGAGCACTGAGCACCCAGCACCCTGAGTACTGAGCACTGAGCACCCAGCACCCCGAGCACTGAGCACCCAGCACCCTGAGTACTGAGCACTGAGCACCCAGCACCCCGAGCACTGAGCACCCAGCACCCTGAGTACTAAGCACCGAGCACCCTGAGTACTGAGCACCCAGCACCCTGAGCACTGAACACACAGCACCCTGAGTACTGATCACCTCGAGCACTGAGCTCCCAGCACCCTGAGTACTGAGCACCGAGCACCCCGAGCACTGAGCACCCAGCAAACTGAGCACTGAGCACCCAGCACCCTGAGTACTGAGCACCCAGAACCCTGAGTACTGAGTACCCAGCACCCTGAGAACTGAGTACCCAGCACCCTGTGCACTGAGCACCCAGCACCCTGAGCACTGAGCACACAGCACCCTGAGCACTGAGCACCCACCACCCTGAGTACTGAGCACTGAGCACCCAGCACCCCGAGCACTGAGCACCCAGCACCCTGAGTACTGAGCACTGAGCATCCAGCACACCGAGCACTGAGCTCCCAGCACCCTGAGCACTGAGCACCCAGCACCCGAGTACTTAGCACCCAGCACCCTGAGTACTGAGCACCCAGCACCCTGAGTACTGAGCACCCAGCACCCGAGTACTGAGCACCCAGCACCCCGAGAAATGAGCACCCAGCACCCTGAGCCCTGAGCACCCAGCACCCGAGTACTGATCACCCAGCACCCTGAGTACTGAGCACCCAGCACCCTGAGTACTGAGCACCCAGCACCCCGAGAACTGAGAACCCAGCACCCTGAGTATTGAGCACCCAGCACCCCGAGCACTGAGCACCCAGCACCCTGAGTACTGAGCACCCAGCACCCTGAGTACTGAGCACCCAGCACCCCGAGTACTGAGCACCCAGCACCCTGAGCACTGAGCACCCAGCGCCCCGAGCACTGAGCACCCAGCACCCTGAGCACTGAGCAGCCAGCACCCTGAGCACTGAGCACCCAGCACCCTGAGCACTGAGCACCCAGCACCCTGAGTAGTGAGCACCCAACGTACTGAGCACCGAGCACCCCGAGCACTGAGCACCCAGCAACCTGACTACTGAGCACCGATCACCCCGAGCACTGAGCACCCAGCACCCTGAGTACTGAGCTCCGAGCACCCCGAGCACTGAGCACCCAGCACCCTGAGCACTGAGCACTGAGCACCCTGAGCACTGAGTACTGAGCACCGAGCACCCCGAGAACTGAGCACCCAGCACCCGGAGTACTGAGCACAAAGCACACTGAGTACTGAGCACCCAGCACCCCGAGCACTGAGCACCCAGCAAACTGAGCACTGAGCACCCAGCACCCTGAGTACTGAGCACTGAGCACCCAGCACCCCGAGCACTGAGCACCCAGCACCCTGAGCACTGAGCACCCAGCACCCTGAGTACTAAGCACCGAGCACCCTGAGTACTGAGCACCCAGCACCCTGAGCACTGAACACACAGCACCCTGAGTACTGAGCACCTCGAGCACTGAGCACCCAGCACCCTGACTACTGAGCACCGATCACCCCGAGCACTGAGCACCCAGCACCCTGAGTACTGAGCTCCGAGCACCCCAAGCACTGAGCACCCAGCGCCCCGAGCACTGAGCACCCAGCACCCTGAGCACTGAGCACCCAGCACCCTGAGTACTGAGCACCCAGCACCCCGAGCACTGAGCACCCAGCACCCTGAGCACTGAGCACCCAGCACACTGAGCACTGATCACCCAGCACCCTGAGCACTGAGCACCCAGCACCCTGAGTACTGAGCACCCAGCACCCTGAGTACTGAGCACTCAGCACCCTGAGTACTGAGCACCGAGCACCCCGAGCACTGAGCGCCCAGCACACTGAGCACTGAGCACCTTGAGGACTGAGCACCCAGCACCCTGAGCACTGAGCACCCAGCACCCTGAGTACTGAGCACCGATCACCCTGAGCACTGAGCACCCAGAACACCGAGCACTGAGCACCCAGCACCCTGAGTACTGAGCACCCAGCACCCCGAGCACTGAGCACCCAGCACCCTGAGTACTGAGCACCCTGAGTACTGAGCAAAGATCACCCTGAGCACTGAGCTCCCAGCACCCTGAGTACTGAGCACCCAGCACCCTGAGCACTGAGCACCCAGCACCCTGAGTACTGAGCACCCAGCACCTTGAGCACCCAGCACCCTGAGTACTGAGCACCCAGCACCCTGAGCACTGAGCACCCAGCACCCTGAGTACTGAGCACCCAGCACCCCGAGCACTGAGCACCCATTACCCCGAGAATGAGCACCTAGCACCCCGAGTACTGAGCACCGAGCACTCTGAGCACTGAGTACAGAGCACCCTGAGAACTGAACACCCAGCTCACTGAGTAATGAGCACCCAGCACCATGAGTACTGAGCACCCAGCACCCTGAGCACAGAGCACCGAGCACACCGAGTACTGAGCACCCAGGACCCTGAGCACTGAGCACCCAGAACCCTGAGTACTGAGCACCCAGCACCCTGAGTACTGAACACCCAGCACCCTGAGCACAGAGCACTGAGCACCCTGAGCACTGAGTACTGAGCACCGAGCACCCCGAGAACTGAGCACCCAGCACCCGGAGTACTGAGCACAAAGCACACTGAGTACTGAGCACCCAGCACCCCGAGCACTGAACACCCAGCAAACTGAGCACTGAGCACCCAGCACCCTGAGTACTGAGCACTGAGCACCCAGAACCCCGAACACTGAGCACCCAGCACCCTGAGTACTGAGCACTGAGCACCCAGCACCCCGAGCACTGAGCACCCAGCACCCTGAGTACTGAGCACCCAACGTACTGAGCACCGAGTACCCTGAGCACTGAGCACCCAGAACCCGGAGTACTGAGCACCGGGCACCCCGAGCACTAAGCACCCAGCACCCCGAGCACCGAACACCCAGCACCCCGGGCACTGAGCACCCAGCACCCCGAGCACTGAGCACCCAGCACCCCGAGCACTGAGCACCCAGCACCCTGAGTACTGAGCACCCAGCACCCTGAGTACTGAGCACCCAGCACCCCAAGCACAGAGCACCCTGAGTACTGAGCACCCTGCACCCCAAGCACTGAGCACCCTGAGTACTGAGCACCCATCACCCTGATTAATGAGCACCCAGCACCCCGAGTACTGAGCACCAAGCACCCTGAGTACTGAGCACCCAACGTACTGAGCAACGAGCACCCTGAGCACTGAGCACCCAGCACCCTGAGTACTGAGCACCCAGCACCCTGAGCAATGAGCACCCTGAGTACTGAGCACCCAGCACCTTGAGCACTGAGCACCGAGAACCCCGAGCACTGAGCACCCAGCACCCAGAGCACTGAGCACCCAGCACCCTGAGCACTGAGCACCCAGCACCCTGAGTACTGAGCACCCAGCACCCTGAGCACTGAGCACCCAGCAGCCCGAGCACTGAGCACCCAGCATCCTGAGCACTGAGTACTGAGCACCCAGCACCCTGAGCACTGAGCACGCAGCACCCTGAGTACTGAGCACCCAGCACCCTGAGTACTGAGCACCCAGCACCCCAAGCACTGAGCACCGAGCACCCTGAGTACTGAGCACCCAGCACCCTGAGTACTGAGCACCCAGCACCCCAAGCACTGAGCACCCAGCACCCTGAATACTGAGCACACAGCACCCTGAGCACTGAGCACCCAGCACCCCGAGCACTGAGCATACAGCACCCCGAGCACTGAGCACCCAGCACCGTGAGTACTGAGCACCCAGCACCCTGAGTACTGAGCACCCAGCACCCTGAGTACTGAGCACCCAGCACCCTGAGTACTGAGCACCCAGCACCCCGAGAAATGAGCACCCAGCACCCTGAGTCCTGAGCACCCAGCACCCGAGTACTGAGCACCCAGCACCCTGAGTACTGAGCACCCAGCACCCTGAGTACTGAGCACCCAGCACCCCTAGAACTGAGAACCCAGAACCCTGAGTATTGAGCACCCAGCACCCCGAGCACTGAGCACCCAGCACCCTGAGTACTGAGCACCCAGCACCCTGAGTACTGAGCACCCAGCACCCCGAGTACTGAGCACCCAGCACCCTGAGCACTGAGCACCCAGCGCCCCGAGCACTGAGCACCCAGCACCCCGAGTACTGAGCACCCAGCACCCTGAGCACTGAGCACCCAGCACCCTGAGCACTGAGCACCCAGCACCCTGAGTAGTGAGCACCCAACGTACTGAGCACCGAGCACCCCGAGCACTGAGCACCCGGCACCCTGACTACTGAGCACCGATCACCCCGAGCACTGAGCACCCAGCACCCTGAGTACTGAGCTCCGAGCACCCCGAGCACTGAGCACCCAGCACCCTGAGCACTGAGCACTGAGCACCCTGAGCACTGAGTACTGAGCACCGAGCACCCCGAGAACTGAGCACCCAGCACCCGGAGTACTGAGCACAAAGCACACTGAGTACTGAGCACCCAGCACCCCGAGCACTGAGCACCCAGCAAACTGAGCACTGAGCACCCAGCACCCTGAGTACTGAGCACTGAGCACCCAGCACCCCGAGCACTGAGCACCCAGCACCCTGCGTACTGAGCACTGAGCACCCAGCACCCTGAGCACTGAGCACCCAGCACCCTGAGTACTAAGCACCGAGCACCCTGAGTACTGAGCACCCAGCACCCTGAGCACTGAACACACAGCACCCTGAGTACTGAGCACCTCGAGCACTGAGCACCCAGCACCCTGACTACTGAGCACCGATCACCCCGAGCACTGAGCACACAGCACCCTGAGTACTGAGCTCCGAGCACCCCAAGCACTGAGCACCCAGCGCCCCGAGCACTGAGCACCCAGCACCCTGAGCACTGAGCACCCAGCACCCTGAGTACTGAGCACCCAGCACCCCGAGCACTGAGCACCCAGCACCCTGAGCACTGAGCACCCAGCACACTGAGCACTGATCACCCAGCACCCTGAGCACTGAGCACCCAGCACCCTGAGTACTGAGCACCCAGCACCCTGAGTACTGAGCACTCAGCACCCTGAGTACTGAGCACCGAGCACCCCGAGCACTGAGCGCCCAGCACACTGAGCACTGAGCACCTTGAGGACTGAGCACCCAGCACCCTGAGCACTGAGCACCCAGCACCCTGAGTACTGAGCACCGATCACCCTGAGCACTGAGCACCCAGAACACCGAGCACTGAGCACCCAGCACCCTGAGTACTGAGCACCCAGCACCCCGAGCACTGAGCACCCAGCACCCTGAGTACTGAGCACCCTGAGTACTGAGCAAAGATCACCCTGAGCACTGAGCTCCCAGCACCCTGAGTACTGAGCACCCAGCACCCTGAGCACTGAGCACCCAGCACCCTGAGTACTGAGCACCCAGCACCTTGAGCACCCAGCACCCTGAGTACTGAGCATCCAGCACCCTGAGCACTGAGCACCCAGCACCCTGAGTACTGAGCACCCAGCACCCCGAGCACTGAGCACCCAGTACCCCGAGAATGAGCACCTAGCACCCCGAGTACTGAGCACCGAGCACTCTGAGCACTGAGTACCCAGCACCCTGAGAACTGAGCACCCAGCACACTGAGTAATGAGCACCCAGCACCATGAGTACTGAGCACCCAGCACCCTGAGCACAGAGCACCGAGCACACCGAGTACTGAGCACCCAGGACCCTGAGCACTGAGCACCCAGAACCCTGAGTACTGAGCACCCAGCACCCTGAGTACTGAACACCCAGCACCCTGAGCACAGAGCACTGAGCACCCTGAGCACTGAGTACTGAGCACCGAGCACCCCGAGAACTGAGTACCCAGCACCCGGAGTACTGAGCACAAAGCACACTGAGTACTGAGCACCCAGCACCCCGAGCACTGAACACACAGCAAACTGAGCACTGAGCACCCAGCACCCTGAGTACTGAGCACTGAGCACCCAGAACCCCGAACACTGAGCACCCAGCACCCTGAGTACTGAGCACTGAGCACCCAGCACCCCGAGCACTGAGCACCCAGCACCCTGAGTACTGAGCACCCAACGTACTGAGCACCGAGTACCCTGAGCACTGAGCACCCAGAACCCGGAGTACTGAGCACCGGGCACCCCGAGCACTAAGCACCCAGCACCCCGAGCACCGAACACCCAGCACCCCGGGCACTGAGCACCCAGCACCCCGAGCACTGAGCACCCAGCACCCCGAGCACTGAGCACCCAGCACCCTGAGTACTGAGCACCCAGCACCCTGAGTACTGAGCACCCAGCACCCCAAGCACAGAGCACCCTGAGTACTGAGCACCCTGCACCCCAAGCACTGAGCACCCTGAGTACTGAGCACCCATCACCCTGATTAATGAGCACCCAGCACCCCGAGTACTGAGCACCAAGCACCCTGAGTACTGAGCACCCAACGTACTGAGCAACGAGCACCCTGAGCACTGAGCACCCAGCACCCTGAGTACTGAGCACCCAGCACCCTGAGCAATGAGCACCCTGAGTACTGAGCACCCAGCACCTTGAGCACTGAGCACCGAGAACCCCGAGCACTGAGCACCCAGCACCCAGAGCACTGAGCACCCAGCACCCTGAGCACTGAGCACCCAGCACCCTGAGTACTGAGCACCCAGCACCCTGAGCACTGAGCACCCAGCAGCCCGAGCACTGAGCACCCAGCATCCTGAGCACTGAGTACTGAGCACCCAGCACCCTGAGCACTGAGCACGCAGCACCCTGAGCACTGAGCACCCAGCACCCTGAGTACTGAGCACCCAGCACCCTGAGTACTGAGCACCCAGCACCCCAAGCACTGAGCACCCAGCACCCTGAATACTGAGCACACAGCACCCTGAGCACTGAGCACCCAGCACCCCGAGCACTGAGCACCCAGCACCCCGAGCACTGAGCACCCAGCACCGTGAGTACTGAGCACCCAGCACCCTGAGTACTGAGCACCGAGCACCCCGAGCACTGAGCACCGGGCACCCGAGCACTGAGCACCCAGCACCCTGAGTACTGAGCACCCAGCACCCTAAGTACTGAGCACTGAGCTCCCTGAGCACTGAGCACCCAGCACCCTGAGCACTGAGCACCCAGCATCCTGAGCACTGAGTACTGAGCACCCAGCACCCAGAGCACTGAGCACCGAGCACCCTGAGCACTGAGCACTCATTACCCTGAGTACTGAGCACCCAGCACTCAAAACACTGAGCACCGAGCACCCTGAGAACTGAGCACCGAGCACCCTTAGTACTGAGCAGCCAGCACCATGAGTACTGAGCACCGAGCACCCAGTGTACTGAGCAACCTGAGTACTGAGCACCCAGCTCCCTGAGAATGAGCACCCAGCACCATGAGTACTGAGCACCGAGCACCCTGAGCACTGAGCACACAGCAGCCTGAGTACTGAGCACCCAGCACCCCGAGCACTGAGCACCCAGCACCCTGAGTAATGAGCACCCAGCACCCTGAGTACTGAGCACTGAGCACCCTGAGCACTGAGCACCCAGCACTACGAGGACTGAGCACCCAGCACCCTGAGTACTGAGCACCCAGCACCCTGAGTACTGAGCACCCAGCACCCTGAGTACTGAGCACCGAGCACCCCGAGCACTGAGCAGCCAGCACCCTGAGCACTGAGCACCCTGAGGACTGAGCAACCAGCACCCTGAGTACTGAGCACCCAGCACCCTGAGTACTGAGCACCCAGCATCCTGAGTACTGAGCACTGATCACCCTGAGCACTGAGCACCCAGCACCCCGAGCACTGAGCACCCAGCACCCCGAGTACTGAGCACCCAGCACCGTGAGTACTGACCACCCAGCACCCTGAGTACTGAGCACCCAGCACCCCGAGCACTAAGCACCCAGCACCCCGAGCACCGAGCACCGAGCACGAAGCACCCTGAGCACTGAGCACCCAGCAACCTGAGCACTGAGCACCCAGCACCCTGAGTACTGAGCACTGAACACCCAGCACCCGGAGCACTGAGCACCCAGCACCCTGAGTACTAAGCACCCAGCATCCTGAGTACTGAGCACCCAGCACCCCGAGCACTGAGCACCCAGCACCCTGAGTACTGAGCACCGAGCACCCTGAGTACTGAGCACCCAGCACCCTGAGTACTGAGAACCCAGCGTACTGAGAACCGAGCACCCAGCACCCTGAGTACTGAGCACCCAGCACCCTGAGCACTGAGCACCCACCACCCTGAGTACTGAGCACTGAGCACCCCGAGTACTGAGCACCGAGCACCCCGAGCACTAAGCACCCAGCACCCAGAGCACCGAGCACCCAGCACCCTGAGCACTGAGCACCCAGCACCCTGAGCACTGAGCACCCAGCACCCTGAGCACTGAGCACCCAGCACCCTGAGCACTGAGCACCCAGCACCCTGAGCACTGAGCACCCAACGTACTGAGCACCGAGTACCCTGAGCACTGAGCACCCAGAACCCCGAGTACTGAGCACCGGGCACCACGAGCACTAAGCACCCAGCACCCCGAGCACCGAGCACCCAGCACCCTGAGCACTGAGCACCCAGCACCCCGAGCACTGAGCACCCAGCACCCTGGGCACTGAGCACCCAGAACCCCGAGCACTGAGAACCCAGCACCCCGAGCATTGAGCACCCAGCACCCCGAGCACTGAGCACCCAACACCCCGAGCACTGAGCACCCAGCACCCTGAGTACTGAGCACCCAGCACCCCGAGCACTGAGCACCCAGCACCCTGAGTACTGAGCACCCAGCACCCTGAGTAGTGAGCACCCAGCACCCCGAGTACTGAGCACCCAGCACCGTGAGTACTGACCACCCAGCACCCTGAGTACTGAGCACCCAGCACCCCGAGCACTAAGCACCCAGCACCCCGAGCACCGAGCACCGAGCACGAAGCACCCTGAGCACTGAGCACCCAGCAACCTGAGCACTGAGCACCCAGCACCCTGAGTACTGAGCACTGAGCACCCAGTACCCGGAGCACTGAGCACCCAGCACCCTGAGTACTAAGCACCCAGCACCCTGAGTACTGAGCACCCAGCAACCTGAGTACTGATCACCCAGCGTACTGAGCACCGAGCACCCCGAGCACTGAGCACCCAGCACCCTGAGTACTGAGCACCCAGCACCCCGAGCACTGAGCACCCACCACCCTGAGTACTGAGCACTGAGCACCCCGAGTACTGAGCACCGAGCACCCCGAGCACTAAGCACCCAGCACCCAGAGCACCGAGCACCCAGCACCCTGAGCACTGAGCACCCAGCACCCTGAGCACTGAGCACCCAGCACCCTGAGCACTGAGCACCCAGCACCCTGAGCACTGAGCAACCAGCACCCTGAGCACTGAGCACCCAGCTCCCTGAGTACTGAGCACCCAACGTACTGAGCACCGAGTACCCTGAGCACTGAGCACCCAGAACCTTGAGTACTGAGCACCGGGCACCACGAGCACTAAGCACCCAGCACCCCGAGCACCGAGCACCCAGCACCCTGAGCACTGAACACCCACCACCCCGAGCACTGAGCACCCAGCACCCTGGGCACTGAGCACCCAGAACCCCGAGCACTGAGCACCCAGCACCGCGAGCACTGAGCACCCAGCACCCCGAGCACTGAGCACCCAACACCCCGAGCACTGAGTACCCAGCACTATGAGTACTGAGCACCCAGCACCCTGAGTACTGAGCACCCAACACCCTGAGCACTGAGCACCCAGCACCCTGAGTACTGAGCACCCAGCACCCCAAGCACAGAGCACCCTGAGTACTGAGCACCCTGCACCCCAAGCACTGAGCACCCTGAGTACTGAGCACGCATCACCCTGATTAATGAGCACCCAGCACCCCGAGTACTGAGCACCAACACCCTGAGTACTGAGCACCCAACGTACTGAGCACCAAGCACCCTGAGCACTGAGCACCCAGCACCCTGAGTACTGAGCACCCAGCACCCTGAGCAATGAGCACGCTGAGTACTGAGCACCCAGCACCTTGAGCACTGAGCACCGAGAACCCCGAGCACTGAGCACCCAGCACCCGGAGTACTGAGCACCCAGCACCCTGAGTACTAAGCACCGAGCACCCTGAGTACTGAGCACCCAGCGCACTGAGCACTGAACACACAGCACCCTGAGTACTGAGCACCTCGAGCACTGAGCACCCAGCACCCTGAGTACTGAGCACCGAGCACCCTGAGCACTGAGCACCCAGCACCGCGAGGACTGAGCACCCAGCACCCCGAGCACAGAGCACCCAGCACCCTGAGTACTGAGCACCCAGCACCCTGAGTACTGAGCACCCAGCACCCTGAGCACTGAGTACCCAGCACCCTGAGCACTGAGCACACAGCACCCTGAGCACTGAGCACCCAGCACCCTGAGTACTGAGCACTGAGCACCCAGCACCCCGAGCACTGAGCACCCAGCACCCTGAGTACTGAGCACCCAGCAACCCGAGCACTAAGCACCCAGCACCCCGAGCACCGAGCACCCAGCACCCTGAGCACTGAGCACCCAGCACCCTGAGTACTGAGCACCCAGCACCCTGAGTACTGAGCACCCAGCACCCTGAGAACTGAACACACAGCACCCTGAGCACTGAGCACACAGCACCCTGAGTACTGAGCACTGAGCACCCAGCACCCCGAGCACTGAGCACCCAGCGCCCTGAGTACTGAGCACCCAGCAACCCAAGCACTAAGCACCCAGCACCCCGAGCACCGAGCACCCAGCACCCTGAGCACTGAGCACCCAGCACCCTGAGTACTGAGCACCCAGCACCCTGAGTACTGAGCACCCAGCAACCCGAGCACTAAGCACCCAGCACCCCGAGCTCCGAGCACCCAGCACCCTGAGCACTGAGCACCCAGAACCCTGAGCACTGAGCACCCAGCACCCTGAGTACTGAGCACTGAGCACCCAGCACCCTGAGTACTGAGCACCCAGCAACCCGAGCACTAAGCACCCAGCACCCCGAGCACCGAGCACCTAGCACCCTGAGCACTGAGAACCGAGCACCCTGAGTACTGAGCACCCAGCACCCTGAGTACTGAGCACACTGCGTACTGAGCACCGAGCACCCAGCACCCTGAGTACTGAGCACCCAGCACCCTGAGCACTGAGCACCCAGCACCCTGAGTACTGAGCACTGAGCACCCCGAGTACTGAGCACCGGGCACCCCGAGCACTAAGCACCCAGCACCCAGAGCACCGAGCACCCAGCACCCTGAGCACTGAGCACACAGCACCCTGAGCACTGAGCACCCAGCACCCTGAGCACTGAGCACCTAGCACCCTGAGCACTGAGCACCCAGCACCCTGAGTACTGAGCACCCAACGTACTGAGCACCGAGTACCCTGAGCACTGAGCACCCAGAACCCCGAGTACTGAGCACCGGGCACCCCGAGCACTAAGCACCCAGCACCCCGAGCACCGAGCACCCAGCACACTGAGCACTGAGCACCCAGCACCCCGAGCACTGAGCACCAAGCACCCCGAGCACTGAGCACCCAGCACCCCGAGCACTGAGCACCCAGCACCCTGAGCACTGAGCACCCAGCACCCCGAGCACTGAGCACCCAGCACCCCGAGCACTGAGCACCCAGCACCCCGAGCACTGAGCACCCAGCACCCTGAGTACTGAGCACCCAGCACCCTGAGTACTGAGCACCCAACACCCTGAGCACTGAGCACCCAGCACCCTGAGTACTGAGCACCCAGCACCCCAAGCACAGAGCACCCTGAGTACTGAGCACCCTGCACCCCAAGCACTGAGCACCCTGAGTACTGAGCACCCAGTACCCTGATTAATGAGCACCCAGCACCCCGAGTACTGAGCACCGAGCACCCTGAGTACTGAGCACCCAACGTACTGAGCACCGAGCACCCTGAGCACTGAGCACCCAGCACCCTGAGTACTGAGCACCCAGCAACCTGAGCAATGAGCACACTGAGTACTGAGCACCCAGCTCCCTGAGTACTGAGCACTGTTCACCCTGAGCACTGAGCACCCAGCACCCCGAGCACTGAGCACCCAGCACCCTGAGTACTGAGCACCCAGCACCCTGAGTACTGAGCACTCAGCACCCAGAGTACTGAGCACCGAGCACCCCGAGCACTGATCACCCAGCACCCTGAGCACTGAGCACCCTGAGGACTGAGCAACCAGCACCCTGAGTAGTGAGCACCCAGCACCCTGAGTACTGAGCACCCAGCATCCTGAGTACTGAGCACCGATCACCCTGAGCACTGAGCACCCAGCACCCCGAGCACTGAGCACCCTGAGTACTGAGCACCCAGCACCCTGAGTACTAAGCACCCAGCACCCCGAGCACTGAGCACCCTGAGTACTCAGCACCCAGCACCCTGAGTACTGAGCACTAAGCACCCAGAGCACTGAGCACCCAGCACCCCGAGCACGGAGCACCCAGGACACCGAGCACTGAGTACTGAGCACCCAGCACCCTGAGTACTGAGCACCGAGCTCCCCGAGCACTGAGCACCCTGAGTACTGAGCACCCAGCACCCCGATCACTGAGCACCCAGCACCCTGAGCACTGAGCACCCAGCACCCTGAGTACTGAGCACCCAGCACCCTGAGTACTGAACACCCAGCACCCTGAGTACTGAACACCCAGCACCCTGAGCACAGAGCACTGAGCACCCTGAGCACTGAGTACTGAGCACCGAGCACCCCGAGAACTGAGCACCCAGCACCCGGAGTACTGAGCACAAAGCACACTGAGTACTGAGCACCCAGCACCCCGAGCACTGAGCACCCAGCAAACTGAGCACTGAGCACCCAGCACCCTGAGTACTGAGCACTGAGCACCCAGAACCCCGAGCACTGAGCACCCAGCACCCTGAGTACTGAGCACTGAGCACCCAGCACCCCGAGCACTGAGCACCCAGCACCCTGAGTACTGAGCATCCAACGTACTGAGCACCGAGTACCCTGAGCACTGAGCACCCAGAACCCGGAGTACTGAGCACCGGGCACCCCGAGCACTAAGCACCCAGCACCCCGAGCACCGAACACCCAGCACCCTGAGCACTGAGCAACGAGCACCCTGAGTATTGAGCACCCAGCACCCTGAGTACTGAGCACCCAGCACCCCAAGCACTGAGCACCCAGCACCCTGAATACTGAGCACACAGCACCCTGAGCACTGAGCACCCAGCACCCCGAGCACTGAGCACCCAGCACCCCGAGCACTGAGCACCCAGCACCGTGAGTACTGAGCACCCAGCACAATGAGTACTGAGCACCGAGCACCCTGAGCACTGAGCACCGGGCACCCGAGCACTGAGCACCCAGCACCCTGAGTACTGAGCACCCAGCACCCTAAGTACTGAGCACTGAGCTCCCTGAGCACTGAGCACCCAGCACCCTGAGCACTGAGCACCCTGCATCCTGAGCACTGAGTACTGAGGACCCAGCACCCAGAGCACTGAGCACCGAGCACCCTGAGCACTGAGCACTCAGCACCCTGAGTACTGAGCACCCAGCACCCCAAACACTGAGCACCGAGCACCCTGAGAACTGAGCACCGAGCACCCTTAGTACTGAGCAGCCAGCACCATGAGTACTGAGCACCGAGCACCCAGTGTACTGAGCAACCTGAGTACTGAGCACCCAGCTCCCTGAGAATGAGCACCCAGCACCATGAGTACTGAGCACCGAGCACCCTGAGCACTGAGCACCCAGCAGCCTGAGTACTGAGCACCCAGCACCCCGAGCACTGAGCACCCAGCACCCTGAGTAATGAGCACCCAGCACCCTGAGTACTGAGGACTGAGCACCCTGAGGACTGAGCACCCAGCACTACGAGCACTGAGCACCCAGCACCCTGAGTACTGAGCACCCAGCACCCTGAGTACTGAGCACCCAGCACCCTGAGTACTGAGCACCGAGCACCCCGAGCACTGAGCAGCCAGCATCCTGAGCACTGAGCACCCTGAGGACTGAGCAACCAGCACCCTGAGTACTGAGCACCCAGCACCCTGAGTACTGAGCACCCAGCATCCTGAGTACTGAGCACTGATCACCCTGAGCACTGAGCACCCAGCACCCCGAGCACTGAGCACCCAGCACCCTGAGTACTGAGCACCCTGAGTACTGAGCACCCAGCACCCCGAGCACTGAGCACCCAGCACCCTGAGTACTGAGCACCCTGAGTACTGAGCACCCAGCACCCTGAGTACTGAGCACCCTGAGTAATGAGCACCCTGAGTACTGAGCACCGAGCACCAAGAGCACTGAGCACCCAGCACCCTGAGTACTGAGCACCCAGCACCCTGAGTAGTGAGCACCCAGCACCCCGAGTACTGAGCACCCAGCACCGTGAGTACTGACCACCCAGCACCCTGAGTACTGAGCACCCAGCACCCCGAGCACTAAGCACCCAGCACCCCGAGCACCGAGCACCGAGCACGAAGCACCCTGAGCACTGAGCACCCAGCAACCTGAGCACTGAGCACCCAGCACCCTGAGTACTGAGCACTGAGCACCCAGCACCCGGAGCACTGAGCACCCAGCACCCTGAGTACTAAGCACCCAGCACCCTGAGTACTGAGCACCCAGCACCCCGAGCAATGAGCACCCAGCACCCTGAGTACTGAGCACCGAGCACCCAGAACCCCGAGCACTGAGCACCCAGCACCCTGAGTACTGAGCACCCAGCACCCTGAGCACTGAGCACCCACCACCCTGAGTACTGAGCACTGAGCACCCCGAGTACTGAGCACCGAGCACCCCGAGCACTAAGCACCCAGCACCCAGAGCACTGAGCACCCAGCACCCTGAGCACTGAGCACCCAGCACCCTGAGCACTGAGCACCCAGCACCCTGAGCACTGAGCACCCAGCACCCTGAGCACTGAGCACCCAGCACCCTGAGCACTGAGCACCCAGCACCCTGAGTACTGAGCACCCAACGTACTGAGCACCGAGTACCCTGAGCACTGAGCACCCAGAACCCCGAGTACTGAGCACCGGGCACCACGAGCACTAAGCACCCAGCACCCCGAGCACCGAGCACCCAGCACCCTGAGCACTGAGCACCCAGCACCCCGAGCACTGAGCACCCAGCACCCTGGGCACTGAGCACCCAGAACCCCGAGCACTGAGCACCCAGCACCCCGAGCACTGAGCACCCAGCACCCCGAGCACTGAGCACCCAACACCCCGAGCACTGAGCACCCAGCACCCTGAGTACTGAGCACCCAGCACCCTGAGTACTGAGCACCCAACACCCTGAGCACTGAGCACCCAGCACCCTGAGTACTGAGCACCCAGCACCCCAAGCACAGAGCACCCTGAGTACTGAGCACCCTGCACCCCAAGCACTGAGCACCCTGAGTACTGAGCACCCATCACCCTGATTAATGAGCACCCAGCACCCCGAGTACTGAGCACCAAGCACCCTGAGTACTGAGCACCCAACGTACTGAGCACCGATCACCCTGAGCACTGAGCACCCAGCACCCCGAGCGCTGAGCACCCAGCACCCTGAGTACTGAGCACCCTGAGTACTGAGCACCCAGCACTCCGAGCACTGAGCACCCAGCACCCTGAGTACTGAGCACCCTGAGTACTGAGCACCCAGCACCCTGAGTACTGAGCACCCTGAGTAATGAGCACCCTGAATACTGAGCACCGAGCACCCCGAGCACTGAGCACCCAGCACCGTGAGTACTGACCACCCAGCACCCTGAGCACTGAGCACCCAGCACCCTGAGCACTGAGCACCCAGCACCCTGAGTACTGAGCACCCAACGTACTGAGCACCGAGTACCCTGAGCACTGAGCACCCAGCACCCCGAGCACCGAGCACCGAGCACGAAGCACCCTGAGCACTGAGCACCCAGCACCCTGAGTAGTGAGCACCCAGCACCCCGAGTACTGAGCACCCAGCACCGTGAGTACTGACCACCCAGCACCCTGAGTACTGAGCACCCAGCACCCCGAGCACTAAGCACCCAGCACCCCGAGCACCGAGCACCGAGCACGAAGCACCCTGAGCACTGAGCACCCAGCAACCTGAGCACTGAGCACCCAGCACCCTGAGTACTGAGCACTGAGCACCCAGTACCCGGAGCACTGAGCACCCAGCACCCTGAGTACTACGCACCCAGCACCCTGAGTACTGAGCACCCAGCACCCTGAGTACTGAACACCCAGCGTACTGAGCACCGAGCACCCCGAGCACTGAGCACCCAGCACCCTGAGTACTGAGCACCCAGCACCCCGAGCACTGAGTACCCAGCACCCTGAGTACTGAGCACCGAGCACCCTGAGTACTGAGCACCCAGCACCCTGAGTACTGAGAACCCAGCGTACTGAGAACCGAGCACCCAGCACCCTGAGTACTGAGCACCCAGCACCCTGAGCACTGAGCACCCACCAGCCTGAGTACTGAGCACTGAGCACCCCGAGTACTGAGCACCGAGCACCCCGAGCACTAAGCACCCAGCACCCAGAGCACCGAGCACTCAGCACCCTGAGCACTGAGCACCAAGCACCCTGAGCACTGAGCACCCAGCACCCTGAGCACTGAGCACCCAGCACCCTGAGCACTGAGCACCCAGCACCCTGAGCACTGAGCACCCAGCACCCTGAGTACTGAGCACCCAACGTACTGAGCACCGAGTACCCTGAGCACTGAGCACCCAGAACCCCGAGTACTGAGCACCGGGCACCACGAGCACTAAGCACCCAGCACCCCGAGCACCGAGCACCCAGCACCCTGAGCACTGAGCACCCAGCACCCCGAGCACTGAGCACCCAGCACCCTGGGCACTGAGCACCCAGAACCCCGAGCACTGAGCACCCAGCACCCCGAGCACTGAGCACCCAGCACCCTGAGTACTGAGCACCCAGCACCCTGAGTACTGAGCACCCAACACCCTGAGCACTGAGCACCCAGCACCCTGAGAACTGAGCACCCAGCACCCCAAGCACAGAGCACCCTGAGTACTGAGCACCCTGCACCCCAAGCACTGAGCACCCTGAGTACTGAGCACGCATCACCCTGATTAATGAGCACCCAGCACTCCGAGTACTGAGCACCAAGCACCCTGAGTACTGAGCACCCAACGTACTGAGCACCGAGCACCCTGAGCACTGAGCACCCAGCACCCTGAGTACTGAGCACCCAGCACCCTGAGCAATGAGCACGCTGAGTACTGAGCACCCAGCACCTTGAGCACTGAGCACCGAGAACCCCGAGCACTGAGCACCCAGCACCCGGAGTACTGAGCACCCAGCACCCTGAGTACTAAGCACCGAACACCCTGAGTACTGTGCACCCAGCACACTGAGCACTGAACACACAGCACCCTGAGTACTGAGCACCTCGAGCACTGAGCACCCAGCACCCTGAGTACTGAGCACCGAGCACCCTGAGCACTGAGCACCCAGCACCGCGAGGACTGAGCACCCAGCACCCCGAGCACAGAGCACCCAGCACCCTGAGTACTGAGCACCCAGCACCCTGAGTACTGAGCACCCAGCACCCTGAGCACTGAGTACCCAGCACCCTGAGCACTGAGCACACAGCACCCTGAGCACTGAGCACCCAGCACCCTGAGTACTGAGCACTGAGCACCCAGCACCCCGAGCACTGAGCACCCAGCACCCTGAGTACTGAGCACCCAGCAACCCGAGCACTAAGCACCCAGCACCCCGAGCACCGAGCACCCAGCACCCTGAGCACTGAGCACCCAGCACCCTGAGTACTGAGCACCCAGCACCCTGAGTACTGAGCACCCAGCACCCTGAGAACTGAACACACAGCACCCTGAGCACTGAGCACCCAGCACCCTGAGTACTGAGCACTGAGCACCCAGCACCCCGAGCACTGAGCACCCAGCACCCTGAGTACTGAGCACCCAGCACCCTGAGTACTGAGCACTCAGCACCCTGAGTACTGAGCACCGAGCACCCCGAGCACTGAGCGTCCAGCACACTGAGCACTGAGCACCTTGAGTACTGAGCACCCAGCACCCTGAGCACTGAGCACCCAGCACCCTGAGTACTGAGCACCGATCACCCTGAGCACTGAGCACCCAGAACCCCGAGCACTGAGCACCCAGCACCCTGAGTACTGCGCACCCAGCACCCCGAGCACTGAGCACCCAGCACCCTGAGTACTGAGCACCCTGAGTACTGAGCACCCAGCACCCTGAGCACTGAGCACCCAGCACCCTGATTACTGAGCACCCAGCACCCTGAGCACCCAGCACCCTGAGTACTGAGCACCCAGCACCCTGAGCACTGAGCACCCAGCACCCTGAGTACTGAGCACCCAGCACCCCGAGCACTGAGCACCCAGCACCCCGAGAATGAGCACCCAGCACCCCGAGTACTGAGCACCGAGCACTCTGAGCACTGAGTACCCAGCACACTGAGCACCCAGCACACTGAGTACTGAGCACCCAGCACCAAGGGTACTGAGCACCCAGCACCCTGAGCACGGAGCACCGAGCACCCCGAGTACTGAGCACCCAGGACCCTGAGCACTGAGCACCCAGCACCCTGAGTACTGAGCACCCAGCAACCTGAGTACTGAACACCCAGCACCCTGAGCACTGAGCACTGAGCACCCTGAGCACTGAGTACTGAGCACCGAGCACCCCGAGAACTGAGCACCCAGCACCTTGAGTACTGAGCACAAAGCACACTGAGTACTGAGCACCCAGCACCCCGAGCACTGAGCACCCAGCAAACTGAGCACTGAGCACCCAGCACCCTGAGTACTGAGCACTGAGCACCCAGCACCCCGAGCACTGAGCACCCAGCACCCGAGTACTGAGCACCCAGGACCCTGAGTACTGAGCACCCAGCACCCTGAGTACTGAGCACCCAGCACCCCGAGAACTGAGATCCCAGCACCCTGAGTATTGAGCACCCAGCACCCCGAGCACTGAGCACCCAGCACCCTGAGTACTGAGCACCCAGCACCCTGAGTACTGAGCACCCAGCACCCCGAGTACTGAGCACCCAGCACCCTGAGCACTGAGCACCCAGCGCCCCGAGCACTGAGCACCCAGCACCCTGAGCACTGAGCAGCCAGCACCCTGAGCACAGAGCACCCAGCACCCTGAGCACTGAGCACCCAGCACCCTGAGTAGTGAGCACCCAACGTACTGAGCACCGAGCACCCCGAGCACTGAGCACCCAGCACCCTGACTACTGAGCACCGATCACCCCGAGCACTGAGCACCCAGCACCCTGAGTACTGAGCTCCGAGCACCCCGAGCACTGAGCACCCAGCACCCTGAGCACTGAGCACTGAGCACCCTGAGCACTGAGTACTGAGCACCGAGCACCCCGAGAACTGAGCACCCAGCACCCGGAGTACTGAGCACAAAGCACACTGAGTACTGAGCACCCAGCACCCCGAGCACTGAGCACCCAGCAAACTGAGCACTGAGCACCCAGCACCCTGAGTACTGAGCACTGAGCACCCAGCACCCCGAGCACTGAGCACCCAGCACCCTGCGTACTGAGCACTGAGCACCCAGCACCACGAGCACTGAGCACCCAGCACCCTGAGTATTAAGCACCGAGCACCCTGAGTACTGAGCACCCAGCACCCTGAGCACTGAACACACAGCACCCTGAGTACTGAGCACCTCGAGCACTGAGCACCCAGCACCCTGACTACTGAGCACCGATTACCCCGAGAACTGAGCACCCAGCACCCTGAGTACTGAGCTCCGAGCACCCCAAGCACTGAGCACCCAGCGCCCCGAGCACTGAGCACCCAGCACCCTGAGCACTGAGCACCCAGCACCCTGAGTACTGAGCACCCAGCACCCCGAGCACTGAGCACCCAGCACCCTGAGCACTGAGCACCCAGCACACTGAGCACTGATCACCCAGCACCCTGAGCACTGAGCACCCAGAACCCTGAGTACTGAGCACCCAGCACCCTGAGTACTGAGCACTCAGCACCCTGAGTACTGAGCACCGAGCACCCCGAGCACTGAGCGCCCAGCACACTGAGCACTGAGCACCTTGAGGACTGAGCACCCAGCACCCTGAGCACTGAGCACCCAGCACCCTGAGTACTGAGCACCGATCACCCTGAGCACTGAGCACCCAGAACACCGAGCACTGAGCACCCAGCACCCTGAGTACTGAGCACCCAGCACCCCGAGCACTGAGCACACAGCACCCTGAGTACTGAGCACCCTGAGTACTGAGCAAAGATCACCCTGAGCACTGAGCTCCCAGCACCCTGAGTACTGAGCACCCAGCACCCTGAGCACTGAGCACCCAGCACCCTGAGTACTGAGCACCCAGCACCCTGAGCACCCAGCACCCTGAGTACTGAGCACCCAGCACCCTGAGCACTGAGCACCCAGCACCCTGAGTACTGAGCACCCAGCACCCAGAGCACTGAGCACCCAGCACCCCGAGAATGAGCACCCAGCACCCCGAGTACTGAGCACCGAGCACTCTGAGCACTGAGTACCCAGCACCCTGAGCACTGAGCACCCAGCACACTGAGTACTGAGCAGCCAGCACCATGAGTACTGAGCACCCAGCACCCTGAGCACAGAGCACCAAGCACCCCGAGTACTGAGCACCCAGGACCCTGAGCACTGAGCACCCAGCACCCTGAGTACTGAGCACCCAGCACCCTGAGTACTGAACACCCAGCACCCTGAGCACAGAGCACCGAGCACCCCGAGTACTGAGCACCCAGGACCCTGAGCACTGAGCACCCAGAACCCCGAGCACTGAGCACCCAGCACCCCGAGCACTGAGCACCCAGCACCAAGAGCACTGAGCACCCAGCACCCCGAGCACTGAGCACCCAGCACCCTGAGTACTGAGCACCCAGCACCCTGAGTACTGAGCACCCAGCACCCCAAGCACAGAGCACCCTGAGTACTGAGCACCCTGCACCCCAAGCACTGAGCACCCTGAGTACTGAGCACCCATCACCCTGATTAATGAGCACCCAGCACCCCGAGTACTGAGCACCAAGCACCCTGAGTACTGAGCACCCAACGTACTGAGCAACGAGCACCCTGAGCACTGAGCACCGAGCACCCTGAGTACTGAGCACCCAGCACCCTGAGCAATGAGCACCCTGAGTACTGAGCACCCAGCACCTTGAGCACTGAGCACCGAGAACCCCGAGCACTGAGCACCCAGCACCCAGAGCACTGAGCACCCAGCACCCTGAGCACTGAGCACCCAGCACCCTGAGTACTGAGCACCCAGCACCCTGAGCACTGAGCACCCAGCAGCCCGAGCACTGAGCACCCAGCATCCTGAGCACTGAGTACTGAGCACCCAGCACCCTGAGCACTGAGCACGCAGCACCCTGAGCACTGAGCACACAGCACCCTGAGTACTGAGCACCCAGCACCCCAAGCACTGAGCACCGAGCACCCTGAGTACTGAGCACCCAGCACCCTGAGTACTGAGCACCCAGCACCCCAAGCACTGAGCACCCAGCACCCTGAATACTGAGCACCCAGCACCCTGAGCACTGAGCACCCAGCACCCCGAGCACTGAGCACCCAGCACCCCGAGCACTGAGCACCCAGCACCGTGAGTACTGAGCACCCAGCACCCTGAGTACTGAGCACCGAGCACCCCGAGCACTGAGCACCGGGCACCCCGAGCACTGAGCACCCAGCACCCTGAGTACTGAGCACCCAGCACCCTAAGTACTGAGCACTGAGCTCCCTGAGCACTGAGCACCCAGCACCCTGAGCACTGAGCACCCAGCATCCTGAGCACTGAGTACTGAGCACCCAGCACCCAGAGCACTGAGCACCGAGCACCCTGAGCACTGAGCACTCAGCACCCTGAGTATTGAGCACCCAGCACCCCAAACACTGAGCACCGAGCACCCTGAGAACTGAGCACCGAGCACCCTTAGTACTGAGCAGCCAGCACCATGAGTACTGAGCACCGAGCACCCAGTGTACTGAGCAACCTGAGTACTGAGCACCCAGCACCCTGAGAATGAGCACCCAGCACCATGAGTACTGAGCACCGAGCACCCTGAGCACTGAGCACCCAGCACCCTGAGTAATGAGCACCCAGCACCCTGAGTACTGAGCACTGGGCACCCTGAGCACTGAGCACCAAGCACTACGAGCACTGAGCACCCAGCACCCTGAATACTGATCACCCAGCACCCTGAGTACTGAGCACCCAGCACCCTGAGTACTGAGCACCGAGCACCCCGAGCACTGAGCACGCAGCACCCTGAGCACTGAGCACCCTGAGGACTGAGCAACCAGCACCCTGAGTACTGAGCACCCAGCACCCTAAGTACTGAGCACCCAGCATCCTGAGTACTGAGCACCGATCACCCTGAGCACTGAGCACCCAGCACCCCGAGCACTGAGCACCCAGCACCCTGAGTACTGAGCACCCTGAGTACTGAGCACCCAGCACCCCGAGCACTGAGCACCCAGCACCCTGAGTACTGAGCACCCTGAGTACTGAGCACCCAGCACCCTGAGTACTGAGCACCCCGAGTAATGAGCACCCTGAGTACTGAGCACCGAGCACCCCGAGCACTGAGCACCCAGCACCCTGAGTACTGAGCACACAGCACCCTGAGTAGTGAGCACCCAGCACCCCGAGTACTGAGCACCCAGCACCGTGAGTACTGACCACCCAGCACCCTGAGTACTGAGCACCCAGCACCCCGAGCACTAAGCACCCAGCACCCCGAGCACCGAGCACCGAGCACGAAGCACCCTGAGCACTGAGCACCCAGCAACCTGAGCACTGAGCACCCAGCACCCTGAGTACTGAGCACTGAGCACCCAGCACCCGGAGCACTGAGCACCCAGCACCCTGAGTACTAAGCACCCAGCACCCTGAGTACTGAGCACCCAGCACCCTGAGTACTGAGCACCCAGCGTACTGAGCACCGAGCACCCCGAGCACTGAGCACCCAGCACCCTGAGTACTGAGCACCCAGCACCCTGAGCACTGAGCACCCAGCACCCTGAGTACTGAGCACCCAGCACCCAGAGCACTGAGCACCCAGCACCCCGAGAATGAGCACCCAGCACCCCGAGTACTGAGCACCGAGCACTCTGAGCACTGAGTACCCAGCACCCTGAGCACTGAGCACCCAGCACACTGAGTACTGAGCAGCCAGCACCATGAGTACTGAGCACCCAGCACCCTGAGCACAGAGCACCAAGCACCCCGAGTACTGAGCACCCAGGACCCTGAGCACTGAGCACCCAGCACCCTGAGTACTGAGCACCCAGCACCCTGAGTACTGAACACCCAGCACCCTGAGCACAGAGCACCGAGCACCCCGAGTACTGAGCACCCAGGACCCTGAGCACTGAGCACCCAGAACCCCGAGCACTGAGCACCCAGCACCCCGAGCACTGAGCACCCAGCACCAAGAGCACTGAGCACCCAGCACCCCGAGCACTGAGCACCCAGCACCCTGAGTACTGAGCACCCAGCACCCTGAGTACTGAGCACCCAGCACCCCAAGCACAGAGCACCCTGAGTACTGAGCACCCTGCACCCCAAGCACTGAGCACCCTGAGTACTGAGCACCCATCACCCTGATTAATGAGCACCCAGCACCCCGAGTACTGAGCACCAAGCACCCTGAGTACTGAGCACCCAACGTACTGAGCAACGAGCACCCTGAGCACTGAGCACCGAGCACCCTGAGTACTGAGCACCCAGCACCCTGAGCAATGAGCACCCTGAGTACTGAGCACCCAGCACCTTGAGCACTGAGCACCGAGAACCCCGAGCACTGAGCACCCAGCACCCAGAGCACTGAGCACCCAGCACCCTGAGCACTGAGCACCCAGCACCCTGAGTACTGAGCACCCAGCACCCTGAGCACTGAGCACCCAGCAGCCCGAGCACTGAGCACCCAGCATCCTGAGCACTGAGTACTGAGCACCCAGCACCCTGAGCACTGAGCACGCAGCACCCTGAGCACTGAGCACCCAGCACCCTGAGTACTGAGCACCCAGCACCCCAAGCACTGAGCACCGAGCACCCTGAGTACTGAGCACCCAGCACCCTGAGTACTGAGCACCCAGCACCCCAAGCACTGAGCACCCAGCACCCTGAATACTGAGCACCCAGCACCCTGAGCACTGAGCACCCAGCACCCCGAGCACTGAGCACCCAGCACCCCGAGCACTGAGCACCCAGCACCGTGAGTACTGAGCACCCAGCACCCTGAGTACTGAGCACCGAGCACCCCGAGCACTGAGCACCGGGCACCCCGAGCACTGAGCACCCAGCACCCTGAGTACTGAGCACCCAGCACCCTAAGTACTGAGCACTGAGCTCCCTGAGCACTGAGCACCCAGCACCCTGAGCACTGAGCACCCAGCATCCTGAGCACTGAGTACTGAGCACCCAGCACCCAGAGCACTGAGCACCGAGCACCCTGAGCACTGAGCACTCAGCACCCTGAGTATTGAGCACCCAGCACCCCAAACACTGAGCACCGAGCACCCTGAGAACTGAGCACCGAGCACCCTTAGTACTGAGCAGCCAGCACCATGAGTATTGAGCACCGAGCACCCAGTGTACTGAGCAACCTGAGTACTGAGCACCCAGCACCCTGAGAATGAGCACCCAGCACCATGAGTACTGAGCACCGAGCACCCTGAGCACTGAGCACCCAGCACCCTGAGTAATGAGCACCCAGCACCCTGAGTACTGAGCACTGGGCACCCTGAGCACTGAGCACCAAGCACTACGAGCACTGAGCACCCAGCACCCTGAATACTGATCACCCAGCACCCTGAGTACTGAGCACCCAGCACCCTGAGTACTGAGCACCGAGCACCCCGAGCACTGAGCACGCAGCACCCTGAGCACTGAGCACCCTGAGGACTGAGCAACCAGCACCCTGAGTACTGAGCACCCAGCACCCTAAGTACTGAGCACCCAGCATCCTGAGTACTGAGCACCGATCACCCTGAGCACTGAGCACCCAGCACCCCGAGCACTGAGCACCCAGCACCCTGAGTACTGAGCACCCTGAGTACTGAGCACCCAGCACCCCGAGCACTGAGCACCCAGCACCCTGAGTACTGAGCACCCTGAGTACTGAGCACCCAGCACCCTGAGTACTGAGCACCCTGAGTAATGAGCACCCTGAGTACTGAGCACCGAGCACCCCGAGCACTGAGCACCCAGCACCCTGAGTACTGAGCACACAGCACCCTGAGTAGTGAGCACCCAGCACCCCGAGTACTGAGCACCCAGCACCGTGAGTACTGACCAACCAGCACCCTGAGTACTGAGCACCCAGCACCCCGAGCACTAAGCACCCAGCACCCCGAGCACCGAGCACCGAGCACGAAGCACCCTGAGCACTGAGCACCCAGCAACCTGAGCACTGAGCACCCAGCACCCTGAGTACTGAGCACTGAGCACCCAGCACCCGGAGCACTGAGCACCCAGCACCCTGAGTACTAAGCACCCAGCACCCTGAGTACTGAGCACCCAGCACCCTGAGTACTGAGCACCCAGCGTACTGAGCACCCAGCACCCCGAGCACTGAGCACCCAGCATCCTGAGTACTGAGCACTCAGCACCCTGAGTACTGAGCACCGAGCACCCCGAGCACTGAGCGCCCAGCACACTGAGCACTGAGCACCTTGAGTACTGAGCACCCAGCACCCTGAGCACTGAGCACCCAGCACCCTGAGTACTGAGCACCGATCACCCTGAGCACTGAGCACCCAGAACCCCGAGCACTGAGCACCCAGCACCCTGAGTACTGAGCACCCAGCACCCCGAGCACTGAGCACCCAGCACCCTGAGTACTGAGCACCCTGAGTACTGAGCACCCAGCACCCTGAGCACTGAGCACCCAGCACCCTGAGTACTGAGCACCCAGCACCCTGAGCACCCTGAGCACCCAGCACCCTGAGTACTGAGCACCCAGCACCCTGAGCACTGAGCACCCAGCACCCTGAGTACTGAGCACCCAGCACCCTGAGAATGAGCACCCAGCACCCCGAGTACTGAGCACCGAGCACTCTGAGCACTGAGTACCCAGCACACTGAGCACCCAGCACACAGAGTACTGAGCACCCAGCACCATGAGTACTGAGCACCCAGCACCCTGAGCACGGAGCACCGAGCACCCCGAGTACTGAGCACCCAGGACCCTGAGCACTGAGCACCCAGCACCCTGAGTACTGAGCACCCAGCAACCTGAGTACTGAACACCCAGCACCCTGAGCACTGAGCACTGAGCACCCTGAGCACTGAGTACTGAGCACCAAGCACCCCGAGAACTGAGCACCCAGCACCCGGAGTACTGAGCACAAAGCACACTGAGTACTGAGCACCCAGCACCCCGAGCACTGAGCACCCAGCAAACTGAGCACTGAGCACCCAGCACCCTGAGTACTGAGCACTGAGCACCCAGCACCCCGAGCACTGAGCACCCAGCACCCTGAGTACTGAGCACTGAGCACCCAGCACCCCGAGCACTGAGCACCCAGCACCCTGAGTACTAAGCACCGAGCACCCTGAGTACTGAGCACCCAGCACCCTGAGCACTGAACACACAGCACCCTGAGTACTGAGCACCTCGAGCACTGAGCTCCCAGCACCCTGAGTACTGAGCACCGAGCACCCCGAGCACTGAGCACCCAGCAAACTGAGCACTGAGCACCCAGCACCCTGAGTACTGAGCACCCAGAACCCTGAGTACTGAGTACCCAGCACCCTGAGAACTGAGTACCAAGCACCCTGTGCACTGAGCACCCAGCACCCTGAGCACTGAGCACACAGCACCCTGAGCACTGAGCACCCACCACCCTGAGTACTGAGCACTGAGCACCCAGCACCCCGAGCACTGAGCACCCAGCACCCTGAGTACTGAGCACTGAGCATCCAGCACACCGAGCACTGAGCTCCCAGCACCCTGAGCACTGAGCACCCAGCACCCGAGTACTTAGCACCCAGCACCCTGAGTACTGAGCACCCAGCACGCTGAGTACTGAGCACCCAGCACCCGAGTACTGAGCACCCAGCACCCCGAGAAATGAGCACCCAGCACCCTGAGCCCTGAGCACCCAGCACCCGAGTACTGATCACCCAGCACCCTGAGTACTGAGCACCCAGCACCCTGAGTACTGAGCACCCAGCACCCCGAGAACTGAGAACCCAGCACCCTGAGTATTGAGCACCCAGCACCCTGAGCACTGAGCACCCAGCACCCTGAGTACTGAGCACCCAGCACCCTGAGTACTGAGCACCCAGCACCCCGAGTACTGAGCACCCAGCACCCTGAGTACTGAGCACCGAGCACCCCGAGCACTGAGCACCGGGCACCCCGAGCACTGAGCACCCAGCACCCTGAGTACTGAGCACCCAGCACCCTAAGTACTGAGCACTGAGCTCCCTGAGCACTGAGCACCCAGCACCCTGAGCACTGAGCACCCAGCATCCTGAGCACTGAGTACTGAGCACCCAGCACCCAGAGCACTGAGCACCGAGCACCCTGAGCACTGAGCACTCAGCACCCTGAGTATTGAGCACCCAGCACCCCAAACACTGAGCACCGAGCACCCTGAGAACTGAGCACCGAGCACCCTTAGTACTGAGCAGCCAGCACCATGAGTACTGAGCACCGAGCACCCAGTGTACTGAGCAACCTGAGTACTGAGCACCCAGCACCCTGAGAATGAGCACCCAGGACCATGAGTACTGAGCACCGAGCACCCTGAGCACTGAGCACCCAGCACCCTGAGTAATGAGCACCCAGCACCCTGAGTACTGAGCACTGGGCACCCTGAGCACTGAGCACCAAGCACTACGAGCACTGAGCACCCAGCACCCTGAATACTGATCACCCAGCACCCTGAGTACTGAGCACCCAGCACCCTGAGTACTGAGCACCGAGCACCCCGAGCACTGAGCACGCAGCACCCTGAGCACTGAGCACCCTGAGGACTGAGCAACCAGCACCCTGAGTACTGAGCACCCAGCACCCTAAGTACTGAGCACCCAGCATCCTGAGTACTGAGCACCGATCACCCTGAGCACTGAGCACCCAGCACCCCGAGCACTGAGCACCCAGCACCCTGAGTACTGAGCACCCTGAGTACTGAGCACCCAGCACCCCGAGCACTGAGCACCCAGCACCCTGAGTACTGAGCACCCTGAGTACTGAGCACCCAGCACCCTGAGTACTGAGCACCCTGAGTAATGAGCACCCTGAGTACTGAGCACCGAGCACCCCGAGCACTGAGCACCCAGCACCCTGAGTACTGAGCACACAGCACCCTGAGTAGTGAGCACCCAGCACCCCGAGTACTGAGCACCCAGCACCGTGAGTACTGACCACCCAGCACCCTGAGTACTGAGCACCCAGCACCCCGAGCACTAAGCACCCAGCACCCCGAGCACCGAGCACCGAGCACGAAGCACCCTGAGCACTGAGCACCCAGCAACCTGAGCACTGAGCACCCAGCACCCTGAGTACTGAGCACTGAGCACCCAGCACCCGGAGCACTGAGCACCCAGCACCCTGAGTACTAAGCACCCAGCACCCTGAGTACTGAGCACCCAGCACCCTGAGTACTGAGCACCCAGCGTACTGAGCACCCAGCACCCCGAGCACTGAGCACCCAGCATCCTGAGTACTGAGCACTCAGCACCCTGAGTACTGAGCACCGAGCACCCCGAGCACTGAGCGCCCAGCACACTGAGCACTGAGCACCTTGAGTACTGAGCACCCAGCACCCTGAGCACTGAGCACCCAGCACCCTGAGTACTGAGCACCGATCACCCTGAGCACTGAGCACCCAGAACCCCGAGCACTGAGCACCCAGCACCCTGAGTACTGAGCACCCAGCACCCCGAGCACTGAGCACCCAGCACCCTGAGTACTGAGCACCCTGAGTACTGAGCACCCAGCACCCTGAGCACTGAGCACCCAGCACCCTGAGTACTGAGCACCCAGCACCCTGAGCACCCTGAGCACCCAGCACCCTGAGTACTGAGCACCCAGCACCCTGAGCACTGAGCACCCAGCACCCTGAGTACTGAGCACCCAGCACCCTGAGAATGAGCACCCAGCACCCCGAGTACTGAGCACCGAGCACTCTGAGCACTGAGTACCCAGCACACTGAGCACCCAGCACACAGAGTACTGAGCACCCAGCACCATGAGTACTGAGCACCCAGCACCCTGAGCACGGAGCACCGAGCACCCCGAGTACTGAGCACCCAGGACCCTGAGCACTGAGCACCCAGCACCCTGAGTACTGAGCACCCAGCAACCTGAGTACTGAACACCCAGCACCCTGAGCACTGAGCACTGAGCACCCTGAGCACTGAGTACTGAGCACCAAGCACCCCGAGAACTGAGCACCCAGCACCCGGAGTACTGAGCACAAAGCACACTGAGTACTGAGCACCCAGCACCCCGAGCACTGAGCACCCAGCAAACTGAGCACTGAGCACCCAGCACCCTGAGTACTGAGCACTGAGCACCCAGCACCCCGAGCACTGAGCACCCAGCACCCTGAGTACTGAGCACTGAGCACCCAGCACCCCGAGCACTGAGCACCCAGCACCCTGAGTACTAAGCACCGAGCACCCTGAGTACTGAGCACCCAGCACCCTGAGCACTGAACACACAGCACCCTGAGTACTGAGCACCTCGAGCACTGAGCTCCCAGCACCCTGAGTACTGAGCACCGAGCACCCCGAGCACTGAGCACCCAGCAAACTGAGCACTGAGCACCCAGCACCCTGAGTACTGAGCACCCAGAACCCTGAATACTGAGTACCCAGCACCCTGAGAACTGAGTACCCAGCACCCTGTGTACTGAGCACCCAGCACCCTGAGCACTGAGCACACAGCACCCTGAGCACTGAGCACCCACCACCCTGAGTACTGAGCACTGAGCACCCAGCACCCCGAGCACTGAGCACCCAGCACCCTGAGTACTGAGCACTGAGCATCCAGCACACCGAGCACTGAGCTCCCAGCACCCTGAGCACTGAGCACCCAGCACCCGAGTACTTAGCACCCAGCACCCTGAGTACTGAGCACCCAGCACCCTGAGTACTGAGCACCCAGCACCCGAGTACTGAGCACCCAGCACCCCGAGAAATGAGCACCCAGCACCCTGAGCCCTGAGCACCCAGCACCCGAGTACTGATCACCCAGCACCCTGAGTACTGAGCACCCAGCACCCTGAGTACTGAGCACCCAGCACCCCGAGAACTGAGAACCCAGCACCCTGAGTATTGAGCACCCAGCACCCCGAGCACTGAGCACCCAGCACCCTGAGTACTGAGCACCCAGCACCCTGAGTACTGAGCACCCAGCACCCCGAGTACTGAGCACCCAGCACCCTGAGCACTGAGCACCCAGCGCCCCGAGCACTGAGCACCCAGCACCCTGAGCACTGAGCAGCCAGCACCCTGAGCACTGAGCACCCAGCACCCTGAGCACTGAGCACCCAGCACCCTGAGTAGTGAGCACCCAACGTACTGAGCACCGAGCACCCCGAGCACTGAGCACCCAGCAACCTGACTACTGAGCACCGATCACCCCGAGCACTGAGCACCCAGCACCCTGAGTACTGAGCTCCGAGCACCCCGAGCACTGAGCACCCAGCACCCTGAGCACTGAGCACTGAGCACCCTGAGCACTGAGTACTGAGCACCGAGCACCCCGAGAACTGAGCACCCAGCACCCGGAGTACTGAGCACAAAGCACACTGAGTACTGAGCACCCAGCACCCCGAGCACTGAGCACCCAGCAAACTGAGCACTGAGCACCCAGCACCCTGAGTACTGAGCACTGAGCACCCAGCACCCCGAGCACTGAGCACCCAGCACCCTGAGCACTGAGCACCCAGCACCCTGAGTACTAAGCACCGAGCACCCTGAGTACTGAGCACCCAGCACCCTGAGCACTGAACACACAGCACCCTGAGTACTGAGCACCTCGAGCACTGAGCACCCAGCACCCTGACTACTGAGCACCGATCACCCCGAGCACTGAGCACCCAGCACCCTGAGTACTGAGCTCCGAGCACCCCAAGCACTGAGCACCCAGCGCCCCGAGCACTGAGCACCCAGCACCCTGAGCACTGAGCACCCAGCACCCTGAGTACTGAGCACCCAGCACCCCGAGCACTGAGCACCCAGCACCCTGAGCACTGAGCACCCAGCACACTGAGCACTGATCACCCAGCACCCTGAGCACTGAGCACCCAGCACCCTGAGTACTGAGCACCCAGCACCCTGAGTACTGAGCACTCAGCACCCTGAGTACTGAGCACCGAGCACCCCGAGCACTGAGCGCCCAGCACACTGAGCACTGAGCACCTTGAGGACTGAGCACCCAGCACCCTGAGCACTGAGCACCCAGCACCCTGAGTACTGAGCACCGATCACCCTGAGCACTGAGCACCCAGAACACCGAGCACTGAGCACCCAGCACCCTGAGTACTGAGCACCCAGCACCCCGAGCACTGAGCACCCAGCACCCTGAGTACTGAGCACCCTGAGTACTGAGCAAAGATCACCCTGAGCACTGAGCTCCCAGCACCCTGAGTACTGAGCACCCAGCACCCTGAGCACTGAGCACCCAGCACCCTGAGTACTGAGCACCCAGCACCTTGAGCACCCAGCACCCTGAGTACTGAGCACCCAGCACCCTGAGCACTGAGCACCCAGCACCCTGAGTACTGAGCACCCAGCACCCCGAGCACTGAGCACCCATTACCCCGAGAATGAGCACCTAGCACCCCGAGTACTGAGCACCGAGCACTCTGAGCACTGAGTACAGAGCACCCTGAGAACTGAACACCCAGCACACTGAGTAATGAGCACCCAGCACCATGAGTACTGAGCACCCAGCACCCTGAGCACAGAGCACCGAGCACACCGAGTACTGAGCACCCAGGACCCTGAGCACTGAGCACCCAGAACCCTGAGTACTGAGCACCCAGCACCCTGAGTACTGAACACCCAGAACCCTGAGCACAGAGCACTGAGCACCCTGAGCACTGAGTACTGAGCACCGAGCACCCCGAGAACTGAGCACCCAGCACCCGGAGTACTGAGCACAAAGCACACTGAGTACTGAGCACCCAGCACCCCGAGCACTGAACACCCAGCAAACTGAGCACTGAGCACCCAGCACCCTGAGTACTGAGCACTGAGCACCCAGAACCCCGAACACTGAGCACCCAGCACCCTGAGTACTGAGCACTGAGCACCCAGCACCCCGAGCACTGAGCACCCAGCACCCTGAGTACTGAGCACCCAACGTACTGAGCACCGAGTACCCTGAGCACTGAGCACCCAGAACCCGGAGTACTGAGCACCGGGCACCCCGAGCACTAAGCACCCAGCACCCCGAGCACCGAACACCCAGCACCCCGGGCACTGAGCACCCAGCACCCCGAGCACTGAGCACCCAGCACCCGAGCACTGAGCACCCAGCACCCTGAGTACTGAGCACCCAGCACCCTGAGTACTGAGCAACCAGCACCCTGAGCACTGAGCACTGAGCACCCAGCACCCTGAGCACTGAGCACTGAGCACCCAGCACCACAGCCCTGAGCACCCAGCACCCTGAGCACTGAGCACCCAGCACCCTGAGCACTGAGCACCCAGCACCCTGAGCACCCAGCACCCTGAGTAATGAGCACCCAGCTCCCTGAGTACTGAGCACCCAGCACCCTGAGTACTGAGCACTCAGCACCCTGAGTACTGAGCACCGAGCACCCCGAGCACTGAGCACCCAGCACCCTGAGCACTGAGCACCCGGAGGATTGAGCACCCAGCACCCTGATAACTGAGCACCGATCACCCTGAGCACTGAGCACCCAGCACACCGAGCACTGAGCACCCAGCACCCTGAGAACTGAGCACCCAGCACCCCGAGTACTGAGCACCAAGCACCCTGAGTACTGAGCACCCAGCACCCCGAGCACTGAGCAACCAGCACCCTGAGTACTGAGCACCCTGAGTACTGAGCACTGAGCACCGAGCACCCTGAGTACTGAGCACCCTGAGGACTGAGCACCCAGCACCCTGAGCACTGAGCACCCAGCACCCTGAGTACTGAGCACTGATCACCCTGAGCACTGAGCACCCAGCACCCCGAGCACTGAGCACCCAGCACCCTGAGTACTGAGAACCTAGCACACTGATCACTGAGCACCGAGCACCCTGAGTACTGAACACCCAGCACCCTGAGCACTGAGCACTGAGCACCCAGCACCCTGAGCACTGAGCACTGAGCACGGAGCACCCCTAGCGCGGAGCACCCAGCACCCTGAGCACCCAGCACCCTGAGCACTGAGCACCCTGAGCACTGAGCACCCTGAGCACTGAGCACTGAGCACCCAGCACCCTGAATACTGAGCACCCAACACTCTGAGCACTGAGCACCCAGCACGCTGAGTACTGAGCACTGAGCACACAGCACCCTGAGTACTGAGCACCCAGCACCCTGAGCACTGAGCACCCAGTGCCCCGAGCACTGAGCACCCAGCACGCTGAGCACTGAGCACTGAGCACACTGAGCACTGAGCACCAAGCACCCCGAGTACTGAGCACTGAGCACCCTGAGTACTGAGCACCCAACACCGAGAGTACTGAGCACCCAGCACCCTGAGAACTGAGCACCCAGCACCCTGAGTACTGAGCACCCAGCACCCTGAGTACTGAGCACTGAGCACCCCGAGTACTGAGCACACAGCACCCCGAGCACTGAGCACCCAGCAACCTGAGTACTGAGAACAGATCACCCTGAGTACTGAGCACCCAGAACCCTGAGTACTGAGCCCCCAGCACCCTGAGTACTGAGAACCCAGCACCCCGAGCACTGAGCACCCAGCACCCCGAGAATGAGCACCCAGCACCCTGAGTACTGAGAACCGAGCACCCTGAGTACTGAGCACCCAGCACCCTGAGTACTGAGCCCCCAGCACCCTGAGTACTGAGCACCCAGCAACCCGAGCACTGAGCACCCAGCACCCTGAGAATGAGCACACAGCACCATGAGTACTGAGCACGCAGCACCCTGAGTAATGAGCACTAAGCACCCAGAGCACAGAGCACCCAGCACCCCGAGCACTGAGCACCCAGCGCCCCGAGCACTGAGCACCCAGCACCCCGAGCACTGAGAACTGAGCACCCTGAGCACTGAGCACCCAGCACCCCGAGTACTGAGCACTGAGCACCCTGAGTACTGAGCAACAAGCACCCCGAGTACTGAGCACTGAGCACCCTGAGTACTGAGCACCCAGCACACTGAGAACTGAGCACCTAGCACCCTGAGTACTGAGCACTGAGAACCCTGAGTACTGAGCACCGAGCACCCTGAGTACTGAGCACCCAGCACCCTGATCACTGAGCACGGAGCACCCCGAGGACTGAGCACCCAGCACCCTGAGCACTGAGCACCCAGCACCTTGAGCACTGAGCACCGAGCACCCCGAGCACTGAGCACCCAGCACCCTGAGTACTGAGCACCCAGCACCCTGAGCATTGAGCACCCAGCACCCTGAGCACTGAGCACGCAGCACCCCGAGCACTGAGCACCCAGCACCCTGAGTACTGAGCACAGAGCACCGTGAGCACTGAGCACCCAGCACACTGAGTACTGAGCACCCAGCACCCTGAGTCCTGCGCAACCAGCACCCTAAGCACTGAGCACTGAGCACCCAGCACCCTCAGCACTGAGCACTGAGCACCCAGCACCACAGCCCTGAGCACCCAGCACCCCGAGCACTGAGCACCCAGCACCCTGAGCACTGAGCACCCAGCACTCTGAGCACCCAGCACCCTGAGTACTGAGCACCCAGCACCCTGAGTACTGAGCACCCAGCACCCTGAGTACTGAGCACTCAGCACCCTGAGTACTTAGCACCGAGCACCCCGAGCACTGAGCACACAGCACCCTGAGCACTGAGCACCCGGGGGACTGAGCACCCAGCACCCTGAGCACTGAGCACCGATCACCCTGAGCACTGAGCACCCACCACACCGAGCACTGAACACCCAGCACCCTGAGTACTGAGCACCCAGCACCCCGAGTACTGAGCACCCAGCACCCTGAGTACTGAGCACCCAGCACCCCGAGCACTGAGCAACCAGCACCCTGAGTACTGAGCACCCTGAGTACTGAGCACTGAGCACCGAGCACCCTTAGTACTGAGCACCCTGAGGACTGAGCACGCAGCACCCTGAGCACTGAGCACCCAGCACCCTGAGTACTGAGCACTGATCACCCTGAGCACTGAGCACCCAGCACCCCGAGCACTGAGCACCCAGCACCCTGAGTACTGAGCACCTAGCACCCTGAGCACTGAGCACCGAGCACCCTGAGTACTGAACACCCAGCACCCTGAGCCCTGAGCACTGAGCACCCAGCACCCTGAGCACTGAGCACTGAGCACCCAGCACCCCGAGCACTGAGCACCCAGCACCCTGAGCACCCAGCACCCTGAGCACCCAGCACCCTGAGCACTGAGCACCCTGAGCACTGAGCACCCTGAGCACTGAACACTGAGCACCCAGCACCCTGAGTACTGAGCACCCAACACTCTGAGCACTGTGCACCCAGCACGCTGAGTACTGAGCACTGAGCACACAGCACCCTGAGTACTGAGCACCCAGCACCCCGAGCACTGAGCACCCAGCGCCCCGAGCACTGAGCACCCAGCACCCTGAGCACTGAGCACTGAGCACACTGAGCACTGAGCACCCAGCACCCCGAGTACTGATCACTGAGCACCCTGAGTACTGAGCACCCAACACCCAGAGTACTGAGCACCCAGCACCCTGAGAACTGAGCACCCAGCACCCTTAGTACTGAGCACCCAGCACCCTGAGTACTGAGCACCCAGCACCCAGAGCACTGAGCACTGAGCACCCAGCACCTTGAGCACTGAGCACTGACCACCCAGCACCCCGAGCACTGAGCACCCAGCACCTTGAGCACTGAGCACTGACCACCCAGCGCCCTGAGCACTGAGCACCCAGCACACAGAGCACTGAGCACCCAGCCACCTGAGTACTGAGCAGCCAGCACCATGAGTACTGAGCACCCAGCACCCTAAGTACGGAGCACTCAGCACCCTGAGTACAGAGCACCGAGCACCCCGAGCACAGAGCACCCAGCACCCTGAGCACTGAGCACCCTGAGGACTGAGCACCCAGGACCCTGAGCACTGAGCACCCAGCACCCTGAGTACTGAGCACCGATCACCCTGAGCACTGAGCACCCAGCACCCCGAGCACTGAGCACCCAGGACCCTGAGTACTGAGCACCCAGCACCCTGAGCACTGAGCACACAGCACCCTGAGTACTGAGCACCCTGAGTACTGAGCACCGATCAACCTGAGCACTGAGCACCCAGCACCCTGAGTACTGAGCACCCAGCACCGTGAGCACTGAGCACCCAGCACCCTGAGCACTGAGCACCCAGCACCCTGAGTACTGAGCACCCAGCACCCTGAGTACTGAGTACCCAGCACCCTGAGCACTGAGCACCCAGCACCCTGAGTACTGAGCACCGAGCACCCTGAGCACTGAGCACCCAGCACCCTGAGCACTGAGCACCCAGCACCCTGAGTACTGAGCACCCAGCACCCTGAGTACTGAGCACCCAGCACCCAGAGCACTGAGCACCCAGCACCCTGAGTACTGAGCACCCAGCACCCTGAGTACTGAGCACCGAGCTCCCCGAGCACTGAGCACCCTGAGTACTGAGCACCCAGCACCCCGATCACTGAGCACCCAGCACCCTGAGCACTGAGCACCCAGCACCCTGAGCACTGAGCACCCAGCACCCTGAGTACTGAGCACCCAGCACGCTGGGTACTGAGCACCCAGCACCCCGAGCACTGAGCACCCAGCACCCTGAGTACTGAGCACTGAGCACCGAGCACCCCGAGCACTGAGCACCCAGCACCCTGTGTACTGAGCACTGAGCACCCTGAGTACTATGCACCCAGCACCCTGAGTACTGAGCACCCAGCAACCTGAGCACTGAGCACCGAGCACCCCGAGCACTGAGAAATGAGCACCCAGCACCCTGAGCACTCAGCACCCAGCACCCCGAGCACTGAGCACCCAGCACCCGGAGCACTGAGCACCCAGCATTATGATCACGGAGCACCCCGAGGACTGAGCACCCAGCACCCTGAGCACTGAGCACCCAGCACCTTGAGTACTGAGCACCGAGCACCTCGAGCACTAACCACCCAGCACCCTGAGTACTGAGCACCCAGCAACCTGAGCACTGAGCACCCAGAACCCTGAGCACTGAGCACCCAGCACCCTGAGCAAGGAGCACCCAGCACCCTGAGTACTGAGCACCAAACACCCAGAGTACTGAGCACCCAGCACCCTGAGCACTGAGCACCCAGCACCCTGAGTACTGAGCACCCAGCACCCTGAGTACTGAACACCCAGCACCCAGAGCACTGAGCACTGAGCACCCTGAGCACTGAGTACTGAGCACTGAGCACCCTGAGCACTGAGCACCCAGCACTCCGAGTACTGAGCACCCAGCACCCCGAACACTGAGCACCCAGTGCCCCGAGCACTGAGCACCCAGCACCCTGAGAACTGAGCATCCAGCACCCTGAGTACTGAGCACCCAGCACCCTGAGTACTGAGCACCCAGCACCCTGAGCACTGAGCACTGAGCACCCAGCACCTTGAGCACTGAGCACTGACCACCCAGCACCCCGAGCACTGAGCACCCAGCACCCCGAGCACTGAGCACCCAGCGCCCTGAGCACTGAGCTCCCAGCACACTGAGCACTGACCACCCAGCCCCCTGAGTACTGAGCACCCAGCACCATGAGTACTGAGCACCCAGCACCCTGAGTACTGAGCACTCAGCACCCTGAGTACTGAGCACCGAGCACCCTGAGCACAGAGCACCCAGCACCCTGAGCACTGAGCACCCTGAGGACTGAGCACCCAGCACCCTGAGCACTGAGCACCCAGCACCCTGAGTACTGAGCACCGATCACCCTGAGCACTGAGCACCCAGCAGCCCGAGCACTAAGCACCCAGCACCCTGATTACTGAGCACCCAGCACCCTGAGCACTGAGCACCCAGCACCCTGAGTACTGAGCACCCTGAGTACTGAGCACCGATCACCCTGAGCACTGAGCACGCAGCACCCTGAGTACTGAGCACCCAGCACCCTGAGCACTGAGCACGCAGCACCCTGAGCACTGAGCACCAAGCACCCTTAGTACTGAGCACCCAGCACCCTGAGTACTGAGTACCCAGCACCCTGAGCACTGAGCACCCAGCACCCTGAGTAGTGAGCACCGAGCACCCTGAGTACTGAGCACCCAGCACCCTGAGTACTGAGCAACCAGCACCCTGAGCACTGAGCACCCAGCACCCTGAGTTCTGAGCACCCAGCACCCTGAGTACTGAGCACCCAGCACCCAGAGCACTGAGCACCCAGCACCCCGAGCACGGAGCACCCAGGACCCCGAGCACTGAGTACTGAGCACCCAGCACCCTGAGTACTGATCACCGAGCTCCCCGAGCACTGAGCACCCTGAGTACTGAGCACCCAGCACCCCGATCACTGAGCACCCAGCACCCTGAGCACTGAGCACCCAGCACCCTGAGCACTGAGCACCCAGCACACTGAGTACTGAGCACCCAGCACGCTGAGTACTGAGCACCCAGCACCCCGAGCACTGAGCACCCAGCACCCTGAGTACTGAGCACTGAGCACCCAGCACCCCGAGCACTGAGCACCCAGCACCCTGTGTACTGAGCCCTGAGCACCCTGAGTACTAAGCACCCAGCACCCTGAGTACTGAGCACCCAGGACCCTGAGCACTGAGCACCGAGCACCCCGAGCACTGAGCACCCAGCACCCTGAGCACTCAGCACCCAGCACCCCGAGCACTGAGCACCCAGCACCCTGAGCACTGAGCACCCAGCACCATGAGCACGGAGCACCCCGAGGACTGAGCACCCAGCACCCTGAGCACTGAGCACCCAGCACCTTCAGTACTGAGCACTGAGCACCTCGAGCACTAAGCACCCAGCACCCTGAGTACTGAGCACCCAGCACCCTGAGCACTGAGCACCCAGAAACCTGAGCACTGAGAACCCAGCACCCTGAGCACGGAGCACCCAGCACCCTGAGTACTGAGCACCCAACACCCAGAGTACTGAGCACCCAGCACCCTGAGCACTGAGTACTGAGCACTGAGCACCCTGAGCACTGAGCACCCAGCACCCCGAGTACTGAGCACCCAGCACCCCGAGCACTGAGCACCCAGCGCCCTGAGCACTGAGCACCCAGCACCCCGAGCACTGAGCACTGAGCACCCTGAGCACTGAGCACCCAGCACCACGAGTACTGAGCACCAAGCACCCTGAGTACTGAGAACCAAGCACCCCGAGTACTGAGCACTGAGCACCCTGAGTACTGTGCACCCAGCACCCTGAGCACTGAGCACCCAGCACCCTGAGGACTGAGCACTGAGACCCCTGAGTACTGAGCACCGAGCACCCTGAGTACTGAGCAGCCAGCACCCTGATCACTGAGCACGGAGCACCCCGAGTACTGAGCACCGAGCACAACGAGCACTGAGCACCCAGCACCCTGAGTACTGAGCACCCAGCACCCTGAGAACTGAGCACCCAGCTCCCTGAGCACTGAGCACGCAGCACCCCGAGCACTGAGCACACAGCACCCTGAGTACTGAGCACAGAGCACCCTGAGCACTGAGCACTGAGCACCCAGCACCCTGAGCACTGAGCACTGAGCACCCAGCACCACAGCCCTGAGCACCCAGCACCCCGAGCACTGAGTACCCAGCACCCTGAGCACTGAGCATCCAGCACCCTGAGTACTGATCAACCAGCAACCTGAGTACTGAGCACCCAGCACCCTGAGTACTGAGCACTCAGCACCCTGAGTACTGAGCACCAAGCACACCGAGCAATGAGCACCCAGCACCCTGAGCACTGAGCACCCGGAGGACTGAGCACCCAGCACCCTGAGCACTGAGCACCGATCACCCTGAGCAGTGAGCACCCAGCACCCCGAGCACTGAGCACCCAGCACCCTGAGTACTGAGCACCCAGCACACCGAGTACTGAGCACCCAGCACCCTGAGTACTGAGCACCCAGCACCCCGAGCACTGAGCACCCAGCACCCTGAGTACTGAGCACCCTGATTTCTGAGCACTGAGCACCGAGCATCCTGAGTACTGAGCACCCAGCACGCCGAGCACTGAGCACCCAGCACCCTGAGCACTGAGCACCCAGCACCCTGAGCACTGAGCACCCAGCACCCTGAGTACTGAGCACCCAGCACCCTGAGCACTGAGCACCCAGCACCCTGAGTACTGAGCACCCAGCACCACCCTCAGCACTGAGCACCCAGCACCCCGAGCACTGAGCACCCAGCACCCTGAGCACTGAGCACCAAGCACCCCGAGTACTGAGCACCCTGCACCCCGAGTACTGAGCACCGAGCACCCCGAGCACTGAGCACCCAGCACCCTGAGTACTGAGCACCCAGCACCACGAGTACTGAGCACCCAGCACCCCGAGAATGAGCACCCAGCACCCTGAGTACTGAGAACCGAGCACCCTGATACTGAGCACCCAGCACCCTGAGTACTGAGCCCCCAGCACCCTGAGTACTGAGCACCCAGCAACCCGAGCACTGAGCACCCAGCACACTGAGAATGAGCACCCAGCACCATGAGTACTGAGCACCCAGCACCCTGAGTACTGAGCACTAAGCACCCAGAGCACTGAGCACCCAGCACCCCGAGCACGGAGCACCCAGGACCCCGAGCACTGAGCACTGAGCACCCAGCACCCTGAGTACTGAGCACTGATCACCCTGAGCACTGAGCACCCAGCACCCCGAGCACTGAGCACCCAGCACCCTGAGTACTGAGCACTGATCACCCTGAGCACTGAGCACCCAGCACCCCGAGCACTGAGCACCGAGCACCCTGAGTACTCAACACCCAGCACCCTGAGCACTGAGCACTGAGCACCCAGCACCCTGAGCACTGAGCAATGAGCACCCAGCACCCCGAGCACTGAGCACCCAGCACCCTGAGCACCCAGCACCCTGAGCACTGAGCACCCTGAGCACTGAGCACTCTGAGCACTGAGCACTGAGCACCCAGCACCCTGAGTACTGAGCACCCAACACTCTGAGCACTGAGAACCCAGCACGCTGAGTACTGAGCACTGAGCACACAGCACCCTGAGTACTGAGCACCTAGCACCCCGAGCACTGAGCAACCAGCACCCCGAGCACTGAGCACTGAGCACACTGAGCACTGAGCACCCAGCACCCCGAGTACTGAGCACTGAGCACCCTGAGTACTGAGCACCCAGCACCCCTAGTACTGAGCACTGAGCACCCTGAGTACTGAGCACCCAGCACCCTGAGCACTGAGAACCCTGAGTACTGAGCACCGAGCACCCTGAGTACTGAGCACCCAGCACCCTGAGCACTGAGCACGGAGCACCCCGAGGACTGAGCACCCAGCACCCTGAGCACTGAGCACCCAGCACCTTGAGTACTGAGCACCGAGTACCCCGAGCACTGAGCACCCAGCACCCTGAATACTGAGCACCCAGCACCCTGAGCACTGAGCACCCAGCACCCCGAGCTCTGAGCACCCAGCACCCCGAGCACTGAGCACCCAGCACCCTGAGTACTGAGCACCCAACACCGAGAGTACTGAGCACACAGCACCCTGAGCACTGAGCACCCAGCACCCTGAGTACTGAGCAACCAGCACCCTGAGTACTGACCACCCAGCACCCTGAACACTGAGCACTGAGCACCCAACACCCTGAGCACTGAGCACTGAGCACCCAGCACCATGAGCACTGAGCACCGAGCACCCCGAGCACTGAGCACCCAACACCCTGAGCACTGAGCACCCTGAGTACTGAGCACCGATCACCCTGTGCAATGAGCACCCAGCACCCTGAGTACTGAGCACCCAGCACCCTGAGCACTGAGCACCCAGCACCCTGAGCACTGAGCACCCAGCACCCTGAGTACTGAGCACCCAGCACCCTGAGTACTGAGTACCCAGCACCCTGAGATCTGAGCACCCAGCACCCTGAGTACTGAGCACCGAGCACCCTGAGTACTGAGCACCCAGCACCCTTAGTACTGAGCACCCAGCATCCTGAGCACTGAGCACCCAGCACCCTGAGTACTGAGCACCCAGCACCACCCTCAGCACTGAGCACCCAGCACCCCGAGCACTGAGCACCCAGCACCCTGAGCACTGAGCACCCAGCACCCCGATTACTGAGCACCCAGCACCCCGAGTACTGAGCACCGAGCACCCCGAGCACTGAGCACCCAGCAACCAGAGTACTGAGCACCCAGCACCCTGAGTACTGAGCACTGAGCACCCCGAGTACTGAGCACCCAGCACCCCGAGCACGGAGCACCCAGCACCCTGAGTACTGAGCACCCAACACCCTGAGTACTGAGCACTAAGCACCCAGAGCACTGAGCACCCAGCACCCAGAGCACTGAGCACCCAGCGCCCCGAGCACTGAGCACCCAGCACCCCGAGCACTGAGAACTGAGCACCCTGAGCACTGAGCACCCAGCACCCCGAGTACTGAGCACTGAGCACCCTGAGTACTGAGCAACAAGCACCCCGAGTACTGAGCACTGAGCACCCTGAGTACTGAGCACCCAGCACCCTGAGAACTGAGCACCCAGCACCCTGAGTACTGAGCACTGAGAACCCTGAGTACTGAGCACCGAGCACCCTGAGTACTGAGCACCCAGCACCCTGATCACTGAGCACGGAGCACCCCGAGGACTGAGCACCCAGCACCCTGAGCACTGAGCACCCAGCACCTTGAGTACTGAGCACCGAGCACCCCGAGCACTGAGCACCCAGCACCACCCTCAGCACTGAGCACCCAGCACCCTGAGCACTGAGCACGCAGCACCCCGAGCACTGAGCACCCAGCACCCTGAGTACTGAGCACAGAGCACCCTGAGCACTGAGCACCCAGCACACTGAGTACTGAGCACCCAGCACCCTGAGTACTGAGCAACCAGCACCCTGAGCACTGAGCACTGAGCACCCAGCACCCTGAGCACTGAGCACTGAGCACCCAGCACCACAGCCCTGAGCACCCAGCATCCTGAGCACTGAGCACCCAGCACCCTGAGCACTGAGCACCCAGCACCCTGAGCACCCAGCACCCTGAGTACTGAGCACCCAGCACCCTGAGTACTGAGCACCCAGCACCCTGAGTACTGAGCACTCAGCACCCTGAGTACTGAGCACCGAGCACCCCGAGCACTGAGCACCCAGCACCCTGAGCACTGAGCACCCGGAGGATTGAGCACCCAGCACCCTGATAACTGTGCACCGATCACCCTGAGCACTGAGCACCCAGCACACCGAGCACTGAGCACCCAGCACCCTGAGAACTGAGCACCCAGCACCCCGAGTACTGAGCACCCAGCACCCTGAGTACTGAGCACCCAGCACCCCGAGCACTGAGCAACCAGCACCCTGAGTACTGAGCACCCTGAGTACTGAGCACTGAGCACCGAGCACCCTGAGTACTGAGCACCCTGAGGACTGAGCACCCAGCACCCTGAGCACTGAGCACCCAGCACCCTGAGTACTGAGCACTGATCACCCTGAGCACTGAGCACCCAGCACCCCGAGCACTGAGCACCCAGCACCCTGAGTACTGAGAACCTAGCACACTGATCACTGAGCACCGAGCACCCTGAGTACTGAACACCCAGCACCCTGAGCACTGAGCACTGAGCACCCAGCACCCTGAGCACTGAGCACTGAGCACCCAGCACCCCGAGCGCTGAGCACCCAGCACCCTGAGCACCCAGCACCCTGAGCACTGAGCACCCTGAGCACTGAGCACCCTGAGCACTGAGCACTGAGCACCCAGCACCCTGAATACTGAGCACCCAACACTCTGAGCACTGAGCACCCAGCACGCTGAGTACTGAGCACTGAGCACACAGCACCCTGAGTACTGAGCACCCAGCACCCCGAGCACTGAGCACCGAGTGCCCCGAGCACTGGGCACCCAGCACGCTGAGCACTGAGCACTGAGCACACTGAGCACTGAGCACCAAGCACCCCGAGTACTGAGCACTGAGCACCCTGAGTACTGAGCACCCAACACCCAGAGTACTGAGCACCCAGCACCCTGAGAACTGAGCACCCAGCACCCTGAGTACTGAGCACCCAGCACCCTGAGTACTGAGCACTGAGCACCCCGAGTACTGAGCACCCAGCACCCCGAGCACTGAGCACCCAGCAACCTGAGTACTGAGAACAGATCACCCTGAGTACTGAGCACCCAGAACCCTGAGTACTGAGCCCCCAGCACCCTGAGTACTGAGAACCCAGCACCCCGAGCACTGAGCACCCAGCACCCCGAGAATGAGCACCCAGCACCCTGAGTACTGAGAACCGAGCACCCTGAGTACTGAGCACCCAGCACCCTGAGTACTGAGGGCCCAGCACCCTGAGTACTGAGCACCCAGCAACCCGAGCACTGAGCACCCAGCACCCTGAGAATGAGCACACAGCACCATGAGTACTGAGCACGCAGCACCCTGAGTAATGAGCACTAAGCACCCAGAGCACAGAGCACCCAGCACCCCGAGCACTGAGCACCCAGCGCCCCGAGCACTGAGCACCCAGCACCCCGAGCACTGAGAACTGAGCACCCTGAGCACTGAGCACCCAGCACCCCGAGTACTGAGCACTGAGCACCCTGAGTACTGAGCAACAAGCACCCCGAGTACTGAGCACTGAGCACCCTGAGTACTGAGCACCCAGCACACTGAGAACTGAGCACCTAGCACCCTGAGTACTGAGCACTGAGAACCCTGAGTACTGAGCACCGAGCACCCTGAGTACTGAGCACCCAGCACCCTGATCACTGAGCACGGAGCACCCCGAGGACTGAGCACCCAGCACCCTGAGCACTGAGCACCCAGCACCTTGAGCACTGAGCACCGAGCACCCCGAGCACTGAGCACCCAGCACCCTGAGTACTGAGCACCCAGCACCCTGAGCATTGAGCACCCAGCACCCTGAGCACTGAGCACGCAGCACCCCGAGCACTGAGCACCCAGCACCCTGAGTACTGAGCACAGAGCACCGTGAGCACTGAGCACCCAGCACACTGAGTACTGAGCACCCAGCACCCTGAGTACTGCGCAACCAGCACCCTAAGCACTGAGCACTGAGCAACCAGCACCCTCAGCACTGAGCACTGAGCACCCAGCACCACAGCCCTGAGCACCCAGCACCCCGAGCACTGAGCACCCAGCACCCTGAGCACTGAGCACCCAGCACTCTGAGCACCCAGCACCCTGAGTACTGAGCACCCAGCACCCTGAGTACTGAGCACCCAGCACCCTGAGTACTGAGCACTCAGCACCCTGAGTACTTAGCACCGAGCACCCCGAGCACTGAGCACACAGCACCCTGAGCACTGAGCACCCGGGGGACTGAGCACCCAGCACCCTGAGCACTGAGCACCGATCACCCTGAGCACTGAGCACCCACCACACCGAGCACTGAACACCCAGCACCCTGAGTACTGAGCACCCAGCACCCCGAGTACTGAGCACCCAGCACCCTGAGTACTGAGCACCCAGCACCCCGAGCACTGAGCAACCAGCACCCTGAGTACTGAGCACCCTGAGTACTGAGCACTGAGCACCGAGCACCCTGAGTACTGAGCACCCTGAGGACTGAGCACGCAGCACCCTGAGCACTGAGCACCCAGCACCCTGAGTACTGAGCACTGATCACCCTGAGCACTGAGCACCCAGCACCCCGAGCACTGAGCACCCAGCACCCTGAGTACTGAGCACCTAGCACCCTGAGCACTGAGCACCGAGCACCCTGAGTACTGAACACCCAGCACCCTGAGCCCTGAGCACTGAGCACCCAGCACCCTGAGCACTGAGCACTGAGCACCCAGCACCCCGAGCACTGAGCACCCAGCACCCTGAGCACCCAGCACCCTGAGCACCCAGCACCCTGAGCACTGAGCACCCTGAGCACTGAGCACCCTGAGCACTGAACACTGAGCACCCAGCACCCTGAGTACTGAGCACCCAACACTCTGAGCACTGTGCACCCAGCACGCTGAGTACTGAGCACTGAGCACACAGCACCCTGAGTACTGAGCACCCAGCACCCCGAGCACTGAGCACCCAGCGCCCCGAGCACTGAGCACCCAGCACCCTGAGCACTGAGCACTGAGCACACTGAGCACTGAGCACCCAGCACCCCGAGTACTGATCACTGAGCACCCTGAGTACTGAGCACCCAACACCCAGAGTACTGAGCACCCAGCACCCTGAGAACTGAGCACCCAGCACCCTTAGTACTGAGCACCCAGCACCCTGAGTACTGAGCACTCAGCACCCTGAGCACTGAGCACTGAGCACCCAGCACCTTGAGCACTGAGCACTGACCACCCAGCACCCCGAGCACTGAGCACCCAGCACCCCGAGCACTGAGCACCCAGCGCCCTGAGCACTGAGCACCCAGCACACAGAGCACTGAGCACCCAGCCACCTGAGTACTGAGCACCCAGCACCATGAGTACTGAGCACCCAGCACCCTAAGTACGGAGCACTCAGCACCCTGAGTACAGAGCACCGAGCACCCCGAGCACAGAGCACCCAGCACCCTGAGCACTGAGCACCCTGAGGACTGAGCACCCAGGACCCTGAGCACTGAGCACCCAGCACCCTGAGTACTGAGCACCGATCACCCTGAGCACTGAGCACCCAGCACCCCGAGCACTGAGCACCCAGGACCCTGAGTACTGAGCACTCAGCACCCTGAGCACTGAGCACACAGCACCCTGAGTACTGAGAACCCTGAGTACTGAGCACCGATCACCCTGAGCACTGAGCACCCAGCACCCTGAGTACTGAGCACCCAGCACCGTGAGCACTGAGCACCCAGCACCCTGAGCACTGAGCACCCAGCACCCTGAGTACTGAGCACCCAGCACCCTGAGTACTGAGTACCCAGCACCCTGAGCACTGAGCACCCAGCACCCTGAGTACTGAGCACCGAGCACCCTGAGTACTGAGCACCCAGCACCCTGAGTACTGAGCACCCAGCACCCTGAGCACTGAGCACCCAGCACCCTGAGTACTGAGCACCCATCACCCTGAGTACTGAGCACCCAGCACCCAGAGCACTGAGCACCCAGCACCCTGAGTACTGAGCACCCAGCACCCTGAGTACTGAGCACTCAGGACCCTGAGTACTGAGCACCGAGCACCCCGAGCACTGAGCACCCAGCACCCTGAGCACTGAGCACCCAGCACGCTGAGTACTGAGCACTGAGCACACAGCACCCTGAGTACTGAGCAACCAGCACCTCGAGCACTGAGCACCCAGCGCCCCGAGCACTGAGTACCCAGCACCCCGAGTACTGAGCACTGAGCACCCAGAGTACAGAGCACCCAGCACCCCGAGTACTGAGAACTGAGCACCCTGAGTACTGAGCACCCAGCACCCTGAGCACTGAGAACCCTGAGTACTGAGCACTGAGCACCCTGAGTACTGAGCACCCAGCACCCTGAGCACTGAGCACGGAGCACCCCGAGGACTGAGTACCCAGCACCCTGAGTACTGAGCACCCAACACCCAGAGTACTGAGCACCCAGCACCCTGAGAACTGAGCACCCAGCACCCTGAGTACTGAGCACCCAGCACCCTGAGTACTGAGCACTGAGCACCCCGAGTACTGAGCACCCAGCACCCCGAGCACTGAGCACCCAGCAACCTGAGTACTGAGAACAGATCACCCTGAGTACTGAGCACCCAGAACCCTGAGTACTGAGCCCCCAGCACCCTGAGTACTGAGAACCCAGCACCCCGAGCACTGAGCACCCAGCACCCCGAGAATGAGCACCCAGCACCCTGAGTACTGAGAACCGAGCACCCTGAGTACTGAGCACCCAGCACCCTGAGTACTGAGCCCCCAGCACCCTGAGTACTGAGCACCCAGCAACCCGAGCACTGAGCACCCAGCACCCTGAGAATGAGCACACAGCACCATGAGTACTGAGCACGCAGCACCCTGAGTAATGAGCACTAAGCACCCAGAGCACAGAGCACCCAGCACCCCGAGCACTGAGCACCCAGCGCCCCGAGCACTGAGCACCCAGCACCCCGAGCACTGAGAACTGAGCACCCTGAGCACTGAGCACCCAGCACCCCGAGTACTGAGCACTGAGCACCGTGAGTACTGAGCAACAAGCACCCCGAGTACTGAGCACTGAGCACCCTGAGTACTGAGCACCCAGCACACTGAGAACTGAGCACCTAGCACCCTGAGTACTGAGCACTGAGAACCCTGAGTACTGAGCACCGAGCACCCTGAGTACTGAGCACCCAGCACCCTGATCACTGAGCACGGAGCACCCCGAGGACTGAGCACCCAGCACCCTGAGCACTGAGCACCCAGCACCTTGAGCACTGAGCACCGAGCACCCCGAGCACTGAGCACCCAGCACCCTGAGTACTGAGCACCCAGCACCCTGAGCATTGAGCACCCAGCACCCTGAGCACTGAGCACGCAGCACCCCGAGCACTGAGCACCCAGCACCCTGAGTACTGAGCACAGAGCACCGTGAGCACTGAGCACCCAGCACACTGAGTACTGAGCACCCAGCACCCTGAGTACTGCGCAACCAGCACCCTAAGCACTGAGCACTGAGCAACCAGCACCCTCAGCACTGAGCAATGAGCACCCAGCACCACAGCCCTGAGCACCCAGCACCCCGAGCACTGAGCACCCAGCACCCTGAGCACTGAGCACCCAGCACTCTGAGCACCCAGCACCCTGAGTACTGAGCACCCAGCACCCTGAGTACTGAGCACCCAGCACCCTGAGTACTGAGCACTCAGCACCCTGAGTACTTAGCACCGAGCACCCCGAGCACTGAGCACACAGCACCCTGAGCACTGAGCACCCGGGGGACTGAGCACCCAGCACCCTGAGCACTGAGCACCGATCACCCTGAGCACTGAGCACCCACCACACCGAGCACTGAACACCCAGCACCCTGAGTACTGAGCACCCAGCACCCCGAGTACTGAGCACCCAGCACCCTGAGTACTGAGCACCCAGCACCCCGAGCACTGAGCACCGAGCACCCTGAGTACTGAGCACCCTGAGGACTGAGCACGCAGCACCCTGAGCACTGAGCACCCAGCACCCTGAGTACTGAGCACTGATCACCCTGAGCACTGAGCACCCAGCACCCCGAGCACTGAGCACCCAGCACCCTGAGTACTGAGCACCTAGCACCCTGAGCACTGAGCACCGAGCACCCTGAGTACTGAACACCCAGCACCCTGAGCCCTGAGCACTGAGCACCCAGCACCCTGAGCACTGAGCACTGAGCACCCAGCACCCCGAGCACTGAGCACCCAGCACCCTGAGCACCCAGCACCCTGAGCACCCAGCACCCTGAGCACTGAGCACCCTGAGCACTGAGCACCCTGAGCACTGAACACTGAGCACCCAGCACCCTGAGTACTGAGCACCCAACACTCTGAGCACTGTGCACCCAGCACGCTGAGTACTGAGCACTGAGCACACAGCACCCTGAGTACTGAGCACCCAGCACCCTGAGCACTGAGCACCCAGCGCCCCGAGCACTGAGCACCCAGCACCCTGAGCACTGAGCACTGAGCACACTGAGCACTGAGCACCCAGCACCCCGAGTACTGATCACTGAGCACCCTGAGTACTGAGCACCCAACACCCAGAGTACTGAGCACCCAGCACCCTGAGAACTGAGCACCCAGCACCCTTAGTACTGAGCACCCAGCACCCTGAGTACTGAGCACTCAGCACCCTGAGCACTGAGCACTGAGCACCCAGCACCTTGAGCACTGAGCACTGACCACCCAGCACCCCGAGCACTGAGCACCCAGCACCCCGAGCACTGAGCACCCAGCGCCCTGAGCACTGAGCACCCAGCACACAGAGCACTGAGCACCCAGCCACCTGAGTACTGAGCACCCAGCACCATGAGTACTGAGCACCCAGCACCCTAAGTACGGAGCACTCAGCACCCTGAGTACAGAGCACCGAGCACCCCGAGCACAGAGCACCCAGCACCCTGAGCACTGAGCACCCTGAGGACTGAGCACCCAGGACCCTGAGCACTGAGCACCCAGCACCCTGAGTACTGAGCACCGATCACCCTGAGCACTGAGCACCCAGCACCCCGAGCACTGAGCACCCAGGACCCTGAGTACTGAGCACTCAGCACCCTGAGCACTGAGCACACAGCACCCTGAGTACTGAGCACCCTGAGTACTGAGCACCGATCACCCTGAGCACTGAGCACCCAGCACCCTGAGTACTGAGCACCCAGCACCGTGAGCACTGAGCACCCAGCACCCTGAGCACTGAGCACCCAGCACCCTGAGTACTGAGCACCCAGCACCCTGAGTACTGAGTACCCAGCACCCTGAGCACTGTGCACCCAGCACCCTGAGTACTGAGCACCGAGCACCCTGAGTACTGAGCACCCAGCACCCTGAGTACTGAGCACCCAGCACCCTGAGCACTGAGCACCCAGCACCCTGAGTACTGAGCACCCATCACCCTGAGTACTGAGCACCCAGCACCCAGAGCACTGAGCACCCAGCACCCTGAGTACTGAGCACCCAGCACCCTGAGTACTGAGCACTCAGGACCCTGAGTACTGAGCACCGAGCACCCCGAGCACTGAGCACCCAGCACCCTGAGCACTGAGCACCCAGCACGCTGAGTACTGAGCACTGAGCACACAGCACCCTGAGTACTGAGCAACCAGCACCTCGAGCACTGAGCACCCAGCGCCCCGAGCACTGAGTACCCAGCACCGCGAGTACTGAGCACTGAGCACCCAGAGTACAGAGCACCCAGCACCCCGAGTACTGAGAACTGAGCACCCTGAGTACTGAGCACCCAGCACCCTGAGCACTGAGAACCCTGAGTACTGAGCACCGAGCACCCTGAGTACTGAGCACCCAGCACCCTGAGCACTGAGCACGGAGCACCCCGAGGACTGAGCACCCAGCACCCTGAGCACTGAGCACCCAGCACCTTGAGTACTGAGCACCGAGTACCCCGAGCACTGAGCACCCAGCACCCTGAATACTGAGCACCCAGCACCCTGAGCACTGAGCACCCAGCACCCCGAGCTCTGAGCACCCAGCACCCCGAGCACTGAGCACCCAGCACCCTGAGTACTGAGCACCCAACACCGAGAGTACTGAGCACACAGCACCCTGAGCACTGAGCACCCAGCACCCTGAGTACTGAGCAACCAGCACCCTGAGTACTGACCACCCAGCACCCTGAACACTGAGCACTGAGCACCCAACACCCTGAGCACTGAGCACTGAGCACCCAGCACCATGAGCACTGAGCACCGAGCACCCCGAGCACTGAGCACCCAACACCCTGAGCACTGAGCACCCTGAGTACTGAGCACCGATCACCCTGTGCACTGAGCATCCAGCACCCTGAGTACTGAGCACCCAGCACCCTGAGCACTGAGCACCCAGCACCCTGAGCACTGAGCACCCAGCACCCTGAGTACTGAGCACCCAGCACCCTGAGTACTGAGTACCCAGCACCCTGAGCTCTGAGCACCCAGCACCCTGAGTACTGAGCACCGAGCACCCTGAGTACTGAGCACCCAGCACCCTTAGTACTGAGAACCCAGCATCCTGAGCACTGAGCACCCAGCACCCTGAGTACTGAGCACCCAGCACCACCCTCAGCACTGAGCACCCAGCACCCCGAGCACTGAGCACCCAGCACCCTGAGCACTGAGCACCCAGCACCCCGAGTACTGAGCACCCAGCACCCCGAGTACTGAGCACCGAGCACCCCGAGCACTGAGCACCCAGCAACCAGAGTACTGAGCACCCAGCACCCTGAGTACTGAGCACTGAGCACCCCGAGTACTGAGCACCCAGCACCCCGAGCACGGAGCACCCAGCACCCTGAGTACTGAGCACCCAACACCCTGAGTACTGAGCACTAAGCACCCAGAGCACTGAGCACCCAGCACCCAGAGCACTGAGCACCCAGCGCCCCGAGCACTGAGCACCCAGCACCCCGAGCACTGAGAACTGAGCACCCTGAGCACTGAGCACCCATCACCCCGAGTACTGAGCACTGAGCACCCTGAGTACTGAGCAACAAGCACCCCGAGTACTGAGCACTGAGCACCCTGAGTACTGAGCACCCAGCACCCTGAGAACTGAGCACCCAGCACCCTGAGTACTGAGCACTGAGAACCCTGAGTACTGAGCACCAAGCACCCTGAGTACTGAGCACCCAGCACCCTGATCACTGAGCACGGAGCACCCCGAGGACTGAGCACCCAGCACCCTGAGCACTGAGCACCCAGCACCTTGAGTACTGAGCACCGAGCACCCCGAGCACTGAGCACCCAGCACCACCCTCAGCACTGAGCACCCAGCACCCTGAGCACTGAGCACCCAGCACCCTGAGCACTGAGCACGCAGCACCCCGAGCACTGAGCACCCAGCACCCTGAGTACTGAGCACAGAGCACCCTGAGCACTGAGCACCCAGCACACTGAGTACTGAGCACCCAGCACCCTGAGTACTGAGCAACCAGCACCCTGAGCACTGAGCACTGAGCACCCAGCACCCTGAGCACTGAGCACTGAGCACCCAGCACCACAGCCCTGAGCACCCAGCATCCTGAGCACTGAGCACCCAGCACCCTGAGCACTGAGCACCCAGCACCCTGAGCACCCAGCACCCTGAGTACTGAGCACCCAGCACCCTGAGTACTGAGCACCCAGCACCCTGAGTACTGAGCACTCAGCACCCTGAGTACTGAGCACCGAGCACCCGGAGCACTGAGCACCCAGCACCCTGAGCACTGAGCACCCGGAGGATTGAGCACCCAGCACCCTGATAACTGTGCACCGATCACCCTGAGCACTGAGCACCCAGCACACCGAGCACTGAGCACCCAGCACCCTGAGAACTGAGCACCCAGCACCCCGAGTACTGAGCACCCAGCACCCTGAGTACTGAGCACCCAGCACCCCGAGCACTGAGCAACCAGCACCCTGAGTACTGAGCACCCTGAGTACTGAGCACTGAGCACCGAGCACCCTGAGTACTGAGCACCCTGAGGACTGAGCACCCAGCACCCTGAGCACTGAGCACCCAGCACCCTGAGTACTGAGCACTGATCACCCTGAGCACTGAGCACCCAGCACCCCGAGCACTGAGCACCCAGCACCCTGAGTACTGAGAACCTAGCACACTGATCACTGAGCACCGAGCACCCTGAGTACTGAACACCCAGCACCCTGAGCACTGAGCACTGAGCACCCAGCACCCTGAGCACTGAGCACTGAGCACCCAGCACCCCGAGCGCTGAGCACCCAGCACCCTGAGCACCCAGCACCCTGAGCACTGAGCACCCTGAGCACTGAGCACCCTGAGCACTGAGCACTGAGCACCCAGCACCCTGAATACTGAGCACCCAACAATCTGAGCACTGAGCACCCAGCACGCTGAGTACTGAGCACTGAGCACACAGCACCCTGAGTACTGAGCACCCAGCACCCCGAGCACTGAGCACCGAGTGCCCCGAGCACTGGGCACCCAGCACGCTGAGCACTGAGCACTGAGCACACTGAGCACTGAGCACCAAGCACCCCGAGTACTGAGCACTGAGCACCCTGAGTACTGAGCACCCAACACCCAGAGTACTGAGCACCCAGCACCCTGAGAACTGAGCACCCAGCACCCTGAGTACTGAGCACCCAGCACCCTGAGTACTGAGCACTGAGCACCCCGAGTACTGAGCACCCAGCACCCCGAGCACTGAGCACCCAGCAACCTGAGTACTGAGAACAGATCACCCTGAGTACTGAGCACCCAGAACCCTGAGTACTGAGCCCCCAGCACCCTGAGTACTGAGAACCCAGCACCCCGAGCACTGAGCACCCAGCACCCCGAGAATGAGCACCCAGCACCCTGAGTACTGAGAACCGAGCACCCTGAGTACTGAGCACCCAGCACCCTGAGTACTGAGCCCCCAGCACCCTGAGTACTGAGCACCCAGCAACCCGAGCACTGAGCACCCAGCACCCTGAGAATGAGCACACAGCACCATGAGTACTGAGCACGCAGCACCCTGAGTAATGAGCACTAAGCACCCAGAGCACAGAGCACCCAGCACCCCGAGCACTGAGCACCCAGCGCCCCGAGCACTGAGCACCCAGCACCCCGAGCACTGAGAACTGAGCACCCTGAGCACTGAGCACCCAGCACCCCGAGTACTGAGCACTGAGCACCCTGAGTACTGAGCAACAAGCACCCCGAGTACTGAGCACTGAGCACCCTGAGTACTGAGCACCCAGCACACTGAGAACTGAGCACCTAGCACCCTGAGTACTGAGCACTGAGAACCCTGAGTACTGAGCACCGAGCACCCTGAGTACTGAGCACCCAGCACCCTGATCACTGAGCACGGAGCACCCCGAGGACTGAGCACCCAGCACCCTGAGCACTGAGCACCCAGCACCTTGAGCACTGAGCACCGAGCACCCCGAGCACTGAGCACCCAGCACCCTGAGTACTGAGCACCCAGCACCCTGAGCATTGAGCACCCAGCACCCTGAGCACTGAGCACGCAGCACCCCGAGCACTGAGCACCCAGCACCCTGAGTACTGAGCACAGAGCACCGTGAGCACTGAGCACCCAGCACACTGAGTACTGAGCACCCAGCACCCTGAGTACTGCGCAACCAGCACCCTAAGCACTGAGCACTGAGCACCCAGCACCCTCAGCACTGAGCACTGAGCACCCAGCACCACAGCCCTGAGCACCCAGCACCCCGAGCACTGAGCACCCAGCACCCTGAGCACTGAGCACCCAGCACTCTGAGCACCCAGCACCCTGAGTACTGAGCACCCAGCACCCTGAGTACTGAGCACCCAGCACCCTGAGTACTGAGCACTCAGCACCCTGAGTACTTAGCACCGAGCACCCCGAGCACTGAGCACACAGCACCCTGAGCACTGAGCACCCGGGGGACTGAGCACCCAGCACCCTGAGCACTGAGCACCGATCACCCTGAGCACTGAGCACCCACCACACCGAGCACTGAACACCCAGCACCCTGAGTACTGAGCACCCAGCACCCCGAGTACTGAGCACCCAGCACCCTGAGTACTGAGCACCCAGCACCCCGAGCACTGAGCAACCAGCACCCTGAGTACTGAGCACCCTGAGTACTGAGCACTGAGCACCGAGCACCCTGAGTACTGAGCACCCTGAGGACTGAGCACGCAGCACCCTGAGCACTGAGCACCCAGCACCCTGAGTACTGAGCACTGATCACCCTGAGCACTGAGCACCCAGCACCCCGAGCACTGAGCACCCAGCACCCTGAGTACTGAGCACCTAGCACCCTGAGCACTGAGCACCGAGCACCCTGAGTACTGAACACCCAGCACCCTGAGCCCTGAGCACTGAGCACCCAGCACCCTGAGCACTGAGCACTGAGCACCCAGCACCCCGAGCACTGAGCACCCAGCACCCTGAGCACCCAGCACCCTGAGCACCCAGCACCCTGAGCACTGAGCACCCTGAGCACTGAGCACCCTGAGCACTGAACACTGAGCACCCAGCACCCTGAGTACTGAGCACCCAACACTCTGAGCACTGTGCACCCAGCACGCTGAGTACTGAGCACTGAGCACACAGCACCCTGAGTACTGAGCACCCAGCACCCCGAGCACTGAGCACCCAGCGCCCCGAGCACTGAGCACCCAGCACCCTGAGCACTGAGCACTGAGCACACTGAGCACTGAGCACCCAGCACCCCGAGTACTGATCACTGAGCACCCTGAGTACTGAGCACCCAACACCCAGAGTACTGAGCACCCAGCACCCTGAGAACTGAGCACCCAGCACCCTTAGTACTGAGCACCCAGCACCCTGAGTACTGAGCACTCAGCACCCTGAGCACTGAGCACTGAGCACCCAGCACCTTGAGCACTGAGCACTGACCACCCAGCACCCCGAGCACTGAGCACCCAGCACCCCGAGCACTGAGCACCCAGCGCCCTGAGCACTGAGCACCCAGCACACAGAGCACTGAGCACCCAGCCACCTGAGTACTGAGCACCCAGCACCATGAGTACTGAGCACCCAGCACCCTAAGTACGGAGCACTCAGCACCCTGAGTACAGAGCACCGAGCACCCCGAGCACAGAGCACCCAGCACCCTGAGCACTGAGCACCCTGAGGACTGAGCACCCAGGACCCTGAGCACTGAGCACCCAGCACCCTGAGTACTGAGCACCGATCACCCTGAGCACTGAGCACCCAGCACCCCGAGCACTGAGCACCCAGGACCCTGAGTACTGAGCACTCAGCACCCTGAGCACTGAGCACACAGCACCCTGAGTACTGAGCACCCTGAGTACTGAGCACCGATCACCCTGAGCACTGAGCACCCAGCACCCTGAGTACTGAGCACCCAGCACCGTGAGCACTGAGCACCCAGCACCCTGAGCACTGAGCACCCAGCACCCTGAGTACTGAGCACCCAGCACCCTGAGTACTGAGTACCCAGCACCCTGAGCACTGAGCACCCAGCACCCTGAGTACTGAGCACCGAGCACCCTGAGTACTGAGCACCCAGCACCCTGAGTACTGAGCACCCAGCACCCTGAGCACTGAGCACCCAGCACCCTGAGTACTGAGCACCCAGCACCCTGAGTACTGAGCACCCAGCACCCAGAGCACTGAGCACCCAGCACCCTGAGTACTGAGCACCCAGCACCCTGAGTACTGAGCACCGAGCTCCCCGAGCACTGAGCACCCTGAGTACTGAGCACCCAGCACCCCGATCACTGAGCACCCAGCACCCTGAGCACTGAGCACCCAGCACCCTGAGCACTGAGCACCCAGCACCCTGAGTACTGAGCACCCAGCACGCTGGGTACTGAGCACCCAGCACCCCGAGCACTGAGCACCCAGCACCCTGAGTACTGAGCACTGAGCACCGAGCACCCCGAGCACTGAGCACCCAGCACCCTGTGTACTGAGCACTGAGCACCCTGAGTACTAAGCACCCAGGAACCTGAGTACTGAGCACCCAGCACCCTGAGTACTGAGCACCCAGCACCCAGAGCACTGAGCACCCAGCACCCCGAGCACGGAGCACCCAGGACCCCGAGCACTGAGTACTGAGCACCCAGCACCCTGAGTACTGATCACCGAGCTCCCCGAGCACTGAGCACCCTGAGTACTGAGCACCCAGCACCCCGATCACTGAGCACCCAGCACGCTGAGTACTGAGCACCCAGCACCCCGAGCACTGAGCACCCAGCACCCTGAGTACTGAGCACTGAGCACCCAGCACCCCGAGCACTGAGCACCCAGCACCCTGTGTACTGAGCCCTGAGCACCCTGAGTACTAAGCACCCAGCACCCTGCGTACTGAGCACCCAGGACCCTGAGCACTGAGCACCGAGCACCCCGAGCACTGAGCACCCAGCACCCTGAGCACTGAGCACCCAGCACCATGAGCACGGAGCACCCCGAGGACTGAGCACCCAGCACCCTGAGCACTGAGCACCCAGCACCTTCAGTACTGAGCACTGAGCACCTCGAGCACTAAGCACCCAGCACCCTGAGTACTGAGCACCCAGCACCCTGAGCACTGAGCACCCAGAAACCTGAGCACTGAGCACCCAGCACCCTGAGCACGGAGCACCCAGCACCCTGAGTACTGAGCACCCAACACCCAGAGTACTGAGCACCCAGCACCCTGAGCACTGAGTACTGAGCACTGAGCACCCTGAGCACTGAGCACCCAGCACCCCGAGTACTGAGCACCCAGCACCCCGAGCACTGAGCACCCAGCGCCCTGAGCACTGAGCACCCAGCACCCCGAGCACTGAGCACTGAGCACCCTGAGCACTGAGCACCCAGCACCACGAGAACTGAGCACCAAGCACCCTGAGTACTGAGAACCAAGCACCCCGAGTACTGAGCACTGAGCACCCTGAGTACTGTGCACCCAGCACCCTGAGCACTGAGCACCCAGCACCCTGAGGACTGAGCACTGATACCCCTGAGTACTGAGCACCGAGCACCCTGAGTACTGAGCACCCAGCACCCTGATCACTGAGCACGGAGCACCCCGAGGACTGAGCACCCAGCACCCTGAGCACTGAGCACCCAGCACCTTGAGTACTGAGCACCGAGCACAACGAGCACTGAGCACCCAGCACCCTGAGTACTGAGCACCCAGCACCCTGAGCACTGAGCACCCAGCTCCCTGAGCACTGAGCACGCAGCACCCCGAGCACTGAGCACACAGCACCCTGAGTACTGAGCACAGAGCACCCTGAGCACTGAGCACCCAGCACCCTGAGCACTGAGCACTGAGCACCCAGCACCACAGCCCTGAGCACCCAGCACCCCGAGCACTGAGCACCCAGCACCCTGAGCACTGAGCACCCAGCACCCTGAGTACTGAGCAACCAGCAACCTGAGTACTGAGCACCCAGCACCCTGAGTACTGAGCACTCAGCACCCTGAGTACTGAGCACCGAGCACACCGAGCAATGAGCACCCAGCACCCTGAGCACTGAGCACCCGGAGGACTGAGCACCCAGCACCCTGAGCACTGAGCACCGATCACCCTGAGCAGTGAGCACCCAGCACCCCGAGCACTGAGCACCCAGCACCCTGAGTACTGAGCACCCAGCACCCCGAGTACTGAGCACCCAGCACCCTGAGTACTGAGCACCCAGCACCCCGAGCACTGAGCACCCAGCACCCTGAGTACTGAGCACCCTGATTTCTGAGCACTGAGCACCGAGCATCCTGAGTACTGAGCACCCATCACGCCGAGCACTGAGCACCCAGCACCCTGAGCACTGAGCACCCAGCACCCTGAGCACTGAGCACCCAGCACCCTGAGTACTGAGCACCCAGCACCCTGAGCACTGAGCACCCAGCACCCTGAGTACTGAGCACCCAGCACCACCCTCAGCACTGAGCACCCAGCACCCCGAGCACTGAGCACCCAGCACCCTGAGCACTGAGCACCCAGCACCCCGAGTACTGAGCACCCTGCACCCCGAGTACTGAGCACCGAGCACCCCGAGCACTGAGCACCCAGCACCCTGAGTACTGAGCACCCAGCACCACGAGTACTGAGCACCCAGCACCCCGAGAATGAGCACCCAGCACCCTGAGTACTGAGAACCGAGCACCATGATACTGAGCACCCAGCACCCTGAGTACGGAGCCCCCAGCACCCTGAGTACTGAGCACCCAGCAACCCGAGCACTGAGCACCCAGCACACTGAGAATGAGCACCCAGCACCATGAGTACTGAGCACCCAGCACCCTGAGTACTGAGCACTAAGCACCCAGAGCACTGAGCACCCAGCACCCCGAGCACGGAGCACCCAGGACCCCGAGCACTGAGAACTGAGCACCCAGCACCCTGAGTACTGAGCAACGAGATCCCCGAGCACTGAGCACACTGAGTACTGAGCACCCAGCACCCCGAGCACTGAGCACCCAGCACCCTGAGCACTGAGCACCCAGCACCATGAGCACGGAGCACCCCGAGGACTGAGCACCCAGCACCCTGAGCACTGAGCACCCAGCACCTTGAGTACTGAGCACCGAGCACCTCGAGCACTAAGCACCCAGCACCCTGAGTACTGAGCACCCAGCACCCTGAGCACTGAGCACCCAGCACCCTGAGCACGGAGCACCCAGCACCCTGAGTACTGAGCACCCAACACCCAGAGTACTGAGCACCCAGCACCCTGAGCACTGAGCACCCAGCACCCTGAGTACTGAGCACCCAGCACCCTGAGTACTTAACACCCAGCACCCTGAGCACTGAGCACTGAGCACCCTGAGCACTGAGTACTGAGCACTGAGCACCCTGAGCACTGAGCACCCAGCACCCCGAGTACTGAGCACCCAGCACCCCGAGCACTGAGCACCCAGCACCCCAAGCACTGAGCACTGAGCACCCTGAGCACTGAGCACCCAGCACCCCGAGTACTGAGCACTGAGCACCCTGAGTACTGAGCACCAAGCACCCTGAGTACTGAGCACCCAGCACCCTGAGTACTGAGCACCCAGCACCCTGAGCACTGAGCACCCAGCACCCCGAGCACTGAGCACCCAGCACCCTGAGTACTGAGCACAGAGCACTCTGAGCACTGAGCACCCAGCACCCTGAGCACTGAGCACCCTGAGCACTGAGCACCCTGAGCACTGAGCACCCAGCACCCTGAGTCCTGAGCACCCAACACTCTGAGCACTGAGCACCCAGCACGCTGAGTACTGAGCACTGAGCACACAGCACCCCGAACACTGAGCACCCAGCACCCCGAGCACTGAGCACCCAGCGCCCTGAGTACTGAGCACCCAGCACACTGAGCACTGAGCACCCAGCCCCCTGAGTACTGAGCACCCAGCACCATGAGTACTGAGCACCCAGCACCCTGAGTACTGAGCACTCAGCACCCTGAGTACTGAGCACCGAGCACCCAGAGCACAGAGCACCCAGCACCCTGAGCACTGAGCACCCTGAGGACTGAGCACCCAGCACCCTGAGCACTGAGCACCCAGCACCCTGAGTACTGAGCACCGATCACCCTGAGCACTGAGCACCCAGCACCCCGAGCACTGAGCACCCAGCACCCTGAGTACTGAGCACCCAGCACCCTTAGCACTGAGCACCCAGCACCCGGAGTGCTGAGCACCCTGAGTACTGAGCACCGATCACCCTGAGCACTGAGCACCCAGCAGCCTGAGTACTGAGCACCCAGCACCCTGAGCACTGAGCACCCAGCACCCTGAGCACTGAGCACCCAGCACCCTGAGTACTGAGCACCCAGCACCCTGAGTACTGAGTACCCAGCACCCTGAGCACTGAGCACCCAGCACCCTGAGTACTGAGCACCGAGCACCCTGAGTACTGAGCACCCAGCACCCTGAGTACTGAGCACCCAGCACCCTGAGCACTGAGCACCCAGCACCCTGAGTACTGAGCACCCAGCACCCTGAGTACTGAGCACCCAGCACCCAGAGCACTGAGCACCCAGCAAACTGAGCACGGAGCACCCAGGACCCCGAGCACTGAGTACTGATCACCCAGCACCCTGAGTACTGATCACCGAGCTCCCCGAGCACTGAGCACCCTGAGTACTGAGCACCCAGCACCCCGATCACTGAGCACCCAGCACCCTGAGCACTGAGCACCCAGCACCCTGAGCACTGAGCACCCAGCACACTGAGTACTGAGCACCCAGCACGCTGAGTACTGAGCACCCAGCACCCCGAGCACTGAGCACCCAGCACCCTGAGTACTGAGCACTGAGCACCCAGCACCCAGAGCACTGAGCACCCAGCACCCTGTGTACTGAGCACTGAGCACCCTGAGTACTAAGCACCCAGCACCCTGAGTACTGAGCACCCAGGACCCTGAGCACTGACCACCGAGCACGCCGATCACTGAGCACCCAGGACCCTGAGCACTCAGAACCCAGCACCCCGAGCACTGAGCACCCAGCACCCTGAGCACTGAGCACCCATCACCATGAGCACGGAGCACCCCGAGGACTGAGCACCCAGCACCCTGAGCACTGAGCACCCAGCACCTTCAGTACTGAGCACCGAGCACCTCGAGCACTAAGCACCCAGCACCCTGAGTACTGAGCACCCAGCACCCTGAGCACTGAGCACCCAGAAACCTGAGCACTGAGCACCCAGCACCCTGAGCAAGGAGCACCCAGCACCCTGAGTACTGAGCACCAAACACGGAGAGTACTGAGCACCCAGCACCCTGAGCACTGAGCACCCAGCACCCTGAGTACTGAGCACCCAGCACCCTGAGTACTGAACACCCAGCACCCAGAACACTGAGCACTGAGCACCCTGAGCACTGAGTACTGAGCACTGAGCACCCTGAGCACTGAGCACCCAGCACTCCGAGTACTGAGCACCCAGCACCCCGAACACTGAGCACCCAGTGCCCCGAGCACTGAGCACCCAGCACCCTGAGAACTGAGCACCCAGCACCCTGAGTACTGAGCACCCAGCACTCTGAGTACTGAGCACCCAGCACCCTGAGCACTGAGCACTGAGCACCCAGCACCTTGAGCACTGAGCACTGACCACCCAGCAACCCCAGCACTGAGCACCCAGCACCCTGAGAACTGAGCACCCAGCACCCTGAGAACTGAGCACCCAGCACCCTGAGAACTGAGCACCCAGCACCCTGAGTACTGAGCACCGAGCACCCCGAGCACAGAGCACCCAGCACCCTGAGCACTGAGCACCCTGAGGACTGAGCACCCAGCACCCTGAGCACTGAGCACCCAGCACCCTGAGTACTGAGCACCCAGCACCCTGAGCACTGAGCACCCAGCACCCTGAGTACTGAGCACCCTGAGTACTGAGCACCGATCACCCTGAGCACTGAGCACCCAGCACCCTGAGTACTGAGCACCCAGCACCCTGAGCACTGAGCACCCAGCACCCTGAGCACTGAGCACCAAGCACCCTGAGTACTGAGCACCCAGTACCCTGAGTACTGAGTACCCAGCACCCTGAGCACTGAGCACCCAGCACCCTGAGTAGTGAGCACCGAACACCCTGAGTACTGAGCACCCAGCACCCTGAGTACTGAGCAACCAGCACCCTGAGCACTGAGCACCCAGCACCCTGAGTACTGAGCACCCAGCACCCTGAGTACTGAGCACCCAGCATCCAGAGCACTGAGCACCCAGCACCCCGAGCACGGAGCACCCAGGACCCCGAGAACTAAGTACTGAGCACCCAGCACCCTGAGTACTGATCACCGAGCTCCCCGAGCATTGAGCACCCTGAGTACTGAGCACCCAGCACCCCGATCACTGAGCACCCAGCACCCTGAGCACTGAGCACCCAGCACCCTGAGCACTGAGCACCCAGCACGCTGAGTACTGAGCACCCAGCACCCCGAGCACTGAGCACCCAGCACCCTGAGTACTGAGCACTGAGCACCCAGCACCCCGAGCACTGAGCACCCAGCACCCTGTGTACTGAGCCCTGAGCACCCTGAGTACTAAGCACCCAGCACCCTGAGTACTGAGCACCCAGGACCCTGAGCACTGAGCACCGAGCACCCCGAGCACTGAGCACCCAGCACCCTGAGCACTCAGCACCCAGCACCCCGAGCACTGAGCACCCAGCACCCTGAGCACTGAGCACCGAGCACCATGAGCACGGAGCACCCCGAGGACTGAGCACCCAGCACCCTGAGCACTGAGCACCCAGCACCTTCAGTACTGAGCACTGAGCACCTCGAGCACTAAGCACCCAGCACCCTGAGTACTGAGCACCCAGCACCCTGAGCACTGAGCACCCAGAAACCTGAGCACTGAGCACCCAGCACCCTGAGCACGGAGCACCCAGCACCCTGAGTACTGAGCACCCAACACCCAGAGTACTGAGCACCCAGCACCCTGAGCACTGAGTACTGAGCACTGAGCACCCTGAGCACTGAGCACCCAGCACCCCGAGTACTGAGCACCCAGCACCCCGAGCACTGAGCACCCAGCGCCCTGAGCACTGAGCACCCAGCACCCCGAGCACTGAGCACTGAGCAACCTGAGCACTGAGCACCCAGCACCACGAGTACTGAGCACCAAGCACCCTGAGTACTGAGAACCAAGCACCCCGAGTACTGAGCACTGAGCACCCTGAGTACTGAGCACCCAGCACCCTGAGCACTGAGCACCCAGCACCCTGAGGACTGAGCACTGAGACCCCTGAGTACTGAGCACCGAGCACGTTGAGTACTGAGCACACAGCACCCTGATCACTGAGCACGGAGCACCCCGAGGACTGAGCACCCAGCACCCTGAGCACTGAGCACCCAGCACCTTGAGTACTGAGCACCGAGCACAACGAGCACTGAGCACCCAGCACCCTGAGTACTGAGCACCCAGCACCCTGAGCACTGAGCACCCAGCTCCCTGAGCACTGAGCACGCAGCACCCCGAGCACTGAGCACACAGCACCCTGAGTACTGAGCACAGAGCACCCTGAGCACTGAGCACTGAGCACCCAGCACCCTGAGCACTGAGCACTGAGCACCCAGCACCACAGCCCTGAGCACCCAGCACCCCGAGCACTGAGCACCCAGCACCCCGAGCACTGAGCACCCAGCACCCTGAGTACTGAGCACCCTGATTACTGAGCACTGAGCACCGAGCATCCTGAGTACTGAGCACCCAGCACGCAGAGCACTGAGCACCCAGCCCCCTGAGTACTGAGCACCCAGCACCATGAGTACTGAGCACCCAGCACCCTGAGTACTGAGCACTCAGCACCCTGAGTACTGAGCACCGAGCACCCCGAGCACAGAGCACCCAGCACCCTGAGCACTGAGCACCCTGAGGACTGAGCACCCAGCACCCTGAGCACTGAGCACCCAGCACCCTGAGTACTGAGCACCGATCACCCTGAGCACTGAGCACCCAGCACCCCGAGCACTGAGCACCCAGCACCCTGAGTACTGAGCACCCAGCACCCTGAGCACTGAGCACCCAGCACCCGGAGTGCTGAGCACCCTGAGTACTGAGCACCGATCACCCTGAGCACTGAGCACCCAGCAGCCTGAGTACTGAGCACCCAGCACCCTGAGCACTGAGCACCCAGCACCCTGAGCACTGAGCACCCAGCACCCTGAGTACTGAGCACCCAGCACCCTGAGTACTGAGTACCCAGCACCCTGAGCACTGAGCACCCAGCACCCTGAGTACTGAGCACCGAGCACCCTGAGTACTGAGCACCCAGCACCCTGAGTACTGAGCACCCAGCACCCTGAGCACTGAGCACCCAGCACCCTGAGTACTGAGCACCCAGCACCCTGAGTACTGAGCACCCAGCACCCAGAGCACTGAGCACCCAGCACCCCGAGCACGGAGCACCCAGGACCCCGAGCACTGAGTACTGAGCACCCAGCACCCTGAGTACTGATCACCGAGCTCCCCGAGCACTGAGCACCCTGAGTACTGAGCACCCAGCACCCCGATCACTGAGCACCCAGCACCCTGAGCACTGAGCACCCAGCACACTGAGTACTGAGCACCCAGCACGCTGAGTACTGAGCACCCAGCACCCCGAGCACTGAGCACCCAGCACCCTGAGTACTGAGCACTGAGCACCCAGCACCCAGAGCACTGAGCACCCAGCACCCTGTGTACTGAGCACTGAGCACCCTGAGTACTAAGCACCCAGCACCCTGAGTACTGAGCACCCAGGACCCTGAGCACTGACCACCGAGCACCCCGAGCACTGAGCACCCAGCACCCTGAGCACTCAGAACCCAGCACCCCGAGCACTGAGCACCCAGCAACCTGAGCACTGAGCACCCAGCACCATGAGCATGGAGCACCCCGAGGACTGAGCACCCAGCACCCTGAGCACTGAGCACCCAGCACCTTCAGTACTGAGCACCGAGCACCTCGAGCACTAAGCACCCAGCACCCTGAGTACTGAGCACCCAGCACCCTGAGCACTGAACACCCAGAAACCTGAGCACTGAGCACCCAGCACCCTGAGCACGGAGCACCCAGCACCCTGAGTACTGAGCACCCAACACCCAGAGTACTGAGCACCCAGCACCCTGAGCACTGAGTACTGAGCACTGAGCACCCTGAGCACTGAGCACCCAGCACCCCGAGTACTGAGCACCCAGCACCCCGAGCACTGAGCACCCTGCGCCCCGAGCACTGAGCACCCAGCACCCCGAGCACTGAGCACTGAGCACACTGAGCACTGAGCACTGAGCACCCTGAGTACTGAGCACCCAGCACCCTGAGTACTGAGCACCCAGCACCCTGAGCACTGAGCACCCAGAAACCTGAGAACTGAGCACCCAGCACCCTGAGCACGGAGCACCCAGCACCCTGAGTACTGAGCACCCAACACCCAGAGTACTGAGCACCCAGCACCCTGAGCACTGAGTACTGAGCACTGAGCACCCTGAGCACTGAGCACCCAGCACCCCGAGTACTGAGCACCCAGCACCCCGAGCACAGAGCACCCTGAGCACTGAGAACTGAGCACCCAGCACCCTGAGCACTGAGCACTGAGCACCCAGCACCACAGCCCTGAGCACCCAGCACCCCGAGCACTGAGCACCCAGCACCCTGAGCACTGAGCACCCAGCACCCTGAGTACTGAGCAACCAGCAACCTGAGTACTGAGCACCCAGCACCCTGAGTACTGAGCACTCAGCACCCTGAGAACTGAGCACCGAGCACACCGAGCAATGAGCACCCAGCACCCTGAGCACTGAGCACCCAGCAACCTGAGCACTGAGCACCCAGCACCCTGAGTACTGAGCACCCAGCACCCTGAGTACTGAGCACCCAGCACCCTGAGTACTGAGCACCCAGCACCCCGAGCACTGAGCACCCAGCACCCTGAGTACTGAGCACCCTGATTACTGAGCACTGAGCACCGAGCATCCTGAGTACTGAGCACCCAGCACGCAGAGCACTGAGCACCCAGCACCCTGAGCACTGAGCACCCAGCACCCTGAGCACTGAGCACCCAGCACCCTGAGTACTGAGCACCCAGCACCCTGAGTACTGAGTACCCAGCACCCTAAGCTCTGAGCACCCAGCACCCTGAGTACTGAGCACCGAGCACCCTGAGTACTGAGCACCCAGCACCCTTAGTACTGAGCACCCAGCACCCTGAGCACTGAGCACCCAGCACCCTGAGTACTGAGCACCCAGCATCACCCTCAGCACTGAGCACCCAGCACACCGAGCACTGAGCACCCAGCACCCTGAGCACTGAGCACCCAGCACCCCGAGTACTGAGCACCCTGCACCCCGAGTACTGAGCACCGAGCACACCGAGCACTGAGCACCCAGCACCCTGAGTACTGAGCACCCAGCACCCTAAGTACTGAGCACTGAGCACCCCGAGTACTGAGCACCCAGCACCCTGAGTACTGAGCACCCAGCACCCCGAGCACTGAGCAGCCAGCAACCTGAGTACTGAGAACAGATCACCCTGAGTACTGAGCACCCAGCACCCTGAGTACTGAGCCCCCAGCACCCTGAGTACTGAGCACCCAGCACCCCGAGCACTGAGCACCCAGCACTCCGAGAATGAGCACCCAGCACCCTGAGTACTGAGAACCGAGCACCCTGATACTGAGCACCCAGCACCCTGAGTACTGAGCCCCCAGCACCCTGAGTACTGAGCACCCAGCAACCCGAGCACTGAGCACCCAGCACCCTGAGAATGAGCACCCAGCACCATGAGTACTGAGCACCCAGCACCCTGAGTACTGAGCACTAAGCACCCAGAGCACTGAGCACCCAGCACCCCGAGCACGGAGCACCCAGGACCCCGAGCACTGAGAAATGAGCACCCAGCACCCTGAGTACTGAGCACCGAGATCCCCGAGCACTGAGCACAATGAGTACTGAGCACCCAGCACCCCGAGCACTGAGCACCCAGCACCCTGAGCACTGAGCACCAACACCATGAGCACGGAGCACCCCGAGGACTGACCACCCACCACCCTGAGCACTGAGCACCCAGCACCTTGAGTACTGAGCACCGAGCACCTCGAGCACTAAGCACCCAGCACCCTGAGTACTGAGCACCCAGCACCCTGAGCACTGAGCACCCAGAACCCTGAGCACTGAGCACCCAGCACCCTGAGCACGGAGCACCCAGCACCCTGAGTACTGAGCACCCAACACCCAGTGTACTGAGCACCCAGCACCCTGAGCACTGAGCACCCAGCACCCTGAGTACTGAGCACCCAGCACCCTGAGTGCTGAACACCCAGCACCCTGAGCACTGAGCACTGAGCACCCTGAGCACTGAGTACTGAGCACTGAGCACCCTGAGCACTGAGCACCCAGCACCCCGAGCACTGAGCACCCAGCACCCCGAGCACTGAGCACTGAGCACCCTGAGCACTGCGCACCCAGCACCCCGAGTACTGAGCACTGAGCACCCTGAGTACTGAGCACCAAGCACCCTGAGTACTGAGCACCCAGCACCCTGAGTACTGAGCACCCAGCTCCCTGAGCACTGAGCACCCAGCACCCTGAGCACTGAGCACCCAGCACCCTGAGTACTGAGCACAGAGCACCCTGAGCACTGAGCACTGAGCACCCAGCACCCTGAGCACTGAGCACCCAGCACCACAGCCCTGAGCACCCAGCACCCCGAGCACTGAGCACCCAGCACCCTGAGCACTGAGCACCCAGCACCCTGAGTACTGAGCAACCAGCAACCTGAGTACTGAGCACCCAGCACCCTGAGTACTGAGCACTCAGCACCCTGAGTACTGAGCACCGAGCACACCGAGCAATGAGCACCCAGCACCCTGAGCACTGAGCACCCGGAGGACTGAGCACCCAGCACCCTGAGCACTGAGCACCGATCACCCTGAGCAGTGAGCACCCAGCACCCTGAGCACTGAGCACTCAGCACCCTGAGTACTGAGCACCCAGCACCCCGAGTACTGAGCACCCAGCACCCTGAGTACTGAGCAACCAGCAACCTGAGTACTGAGCACCCAGCACCCTGAGTACTGAGCACTCAGCACCCTGAGTACTGAGCACCGAGCACACCGAGCAATGAGCACCCAGCACCCTGAGCACTGAGCACCCGGAGGACTGAGCACCCAGCACCCTGAGCACTGAGCACCGATCACCCTGAGCAGTGAGCACCCAGCACCCTGAGCACTGAGCACTCAGCACCCTGAGTACTGAGCACCCAGCACCCCGAGTACTGAGCACCCAGCACCCTGAGTACTGAGCACCCAGCACCCCGAGCACTGAGCACCCAGCACTCCGAGAATGAGCACCCAGCACCCTGAGTACTGAGAACCGAGCACCCTGATACTGAGCACCCAGCACCCTGAGTACTGAGCCCCCAGCACCCTGAGTACTGAGCACCCAGCAACCCGAGCACTGAGCACCCAGCACCCTGAGAATGAGCACCCAGCACCATGAGTACTGAGCACCCAGCACCCTGAGTACTGAGCACTAAGCACCCAGAGCACTGAGCACCCAGCACCCCGAGCACGGAGCACCCAGGACCCCGAGCACTGAGAAATGAGCACCCAGCACCCTGAGTACTGAGCACCGAGATCCCCGAGCACTGAGCACAATGAGTACTGAGCACCCAGCACCCCGAGCACTGAGCACCCAGCACCCTGAGCACTGAGCACCAACACCATGAGCACGGAGCACCCCGAGGACTGACCACCCACCACCCTGAGCACTGAGCACCCAGCACCTTGAGTACTGAGCACCGAGCACCTCGAGCACTAAGCACCCAGCACCCTGAGTACTGAGCACCCAGCACCCTGAGCACTGAGCACCCAGAACCCTGAGCACTGAGCACCCAGCACCCTGAGCACGGAGCACCCAGCACCCTGAGTACTGAGCACCCAACACCCAGTGTACTGAGCACCCAGCACCCTGAGCACTGAGCACCCAGCACCCTGAGTACTGAGCACCCAGCACCCTGAGTACTGAACACCCAGCACCCTGAGCACTGAGCACTGAGCACCCTGAGCACTGAGTACTGAGCACTGAGCACCCTGAGCACTGAGCACCCAGCACCCCGAGCACTGAGCACCCAGCACCCCGAGCACTGAGCACTGAGCACCCTGAGCACTGCGCACCCAGCACCCCGAGTACTGAGCACTGAGCACCCTGAGTACTGAGCACCAAGCACCCTGAGTACTGAGCACCCAGCACCCTGAGTACTGAGCACACAGCTCCCTGAGCACTGAGCACCCAGCACCCTGAGCACTGAGCACCCAGCACCCTGAGTACTGAGCACAGAGCACCCTGAGCACTGAGCACTGAGCACCCAGCACCCTGAGCACTGAGCACCCAGCACCACAGCCCTGAGCACCCAGCACCCCGAGCACTGAGCACCCAGCACCCTGAGCACTGAGCACCCAGCACCCTGAGTACTGAGCAACCAGCAACCTGAGTACTGAGCACCCAGCACCCTGAGTACTGAGCACTCAGCACCCTGAGTACTGAGCACCGAGCACACCGAGCAATGAGCACCCAGCACCCTGAGCACTGAGCACCCGGAGGACTGAGCACCCAGCACCCTGAGCACTGAGCACCGATCACCCTGAGCAGTGAGCACCCAGCACCCTGAGCACTGAGCACTCAGCACCCTGAGTACTGAGCACCCAGCACCCCGAGTACTGAGCACCCAGCACCCTGAGTACTGAGCACCCAGCACCCCGAGCACTGAGCACCCAGCACCCTGAGTACTGAGCACCCTGATTACTGAGCACTGAGCACCGAGCATCCTTAGTACTGAGCACCCAGCACCCCGAGCACTGAGCACCCAGCACCCTGGGCACTGAGCACCCAGCACCCTGAGTACTGAGCACCCAGCACCCTGAGTACTGAGCACTCAGCACCCTGAGTACTGAGTACCCAGCACCCTGAGCTCTGAGCACCCAGCACCCTGAGTACTGAGCACCGAGCACCCTGAGTACTGAGCACCCAGCAGCCTTAGTTCTGAGCACCCAGCACCCTGAGCACTGAGCACCCAGCACCCTGAGTACTGAGCACCCAGCACCACCCTCAGCACTGAGCACCCAGCACCCCGAGCACTGAGCACCCAGCTCCCTGAACACTGAGCACCCAGCACCCCGAGTACTGAGCACCATGCACCCCGAGTACTGAGCACCGAGCACCCCGAGCACTGAGCACCCAGCACCCTGAGTACTGAGCACCCAGCACCCTGAGTACTGAGCACTGAGCACCCCGAGTACTGAGCACCCAGCACCCCGAGCACTGAGCACCCAGCAACCTGAGTACTGAGAACAGATCACCCTGAGTACTGAGCACCCAGCACCCTGAGTACTGAGCCCCCAGCACCCTGAGTACTGAGCACCCAGCACCCCGAGCACTGAGCACCCAGCTCCCCGAGAATGAGCACCCAGCACCCTGAGTACTGAGAACCGAGCACCCTGAGTACTGAGCACCCAGCACCCTGAGTACTGAGCCCCCAGCACCCTGAGTACTTAGCACCCAGCAACCCGAGCACTGAGCACCCAGCACCCTGAGAATGAGCACCCAGCACCATGAGTACTGAGCACCCAGCACCCTGAGTACTGAGCACTAAGCACCCAGAGCACTGAGCACCCAGCACCCCGAGCACGGAGCACTGAGCACCCTGAGCACTGAGCACCCAGCACCACGAGTACTGAGCACCGAGCACCCTGAGTACTGAGCACCAAGCACCCCGAGTACGGAGCACTGAGCACCCTGAGTACTGAGCACCCAGCACCCTGAGCACTGAGCACCCAGCACCCTGAGTACTGAGCACTGAGACTCCTGAGTACTGAGCACCGAGCACCCTGAGTACTGAGCACCCAGCACCCTGATCACTGAGCACGGAGCACCCCGAGGACTGAGCACCCAGCACCCTGAGCACTGAGCACCCAGCACCTTCAGTACTGAGCACCGAGCACAACGAGCACTGAGCACCCAGCACCCTGAATACTGAGCACCCAGCACCCTGAGCACTGAGCACCCAGCTCCCTGAGCACTGAGCACGCAGCACCCCAAGCACTGAGCACCCAGCACCCTGAGTACTGAGCACAGAGCACCCTGAGCACTGAGCACTGAGCACCCAGCACCACAGCTCTGAGCACCCAGCACCCCGAGCACTGAGCACCCAGCACCCTGAGCACTGAGCACCCAGCACCCTGAGTACTGAGCAACCAGCAACCTGAGTACTGAGCACCCAGCACCCTCAGTACTGAGCACTCAGCACCCTGAGTACTGAGCACCGAGCACACCGAGCAATGAGCACCCAGCACCCTGAGCACTGAGCACCCGGAGGACTGAGCACCCAGCACCCTGAGCACTGAGCATCGATCACCCTGAGCAGTGAGCACCCAGCACCCCGAGCACTGAGCACCCAGCACCCTGAGTACTGAGCACCCAGCACCCCGAGTACTGAGCACCCAGCACCCTGAGTACTGAGCACCCAGCACCCCGAGCACTGAGCACCCAGCACCCTGAGTACTGAGCACCCTGATTACTGAGCACTGAGCACCGAGCATCCTGAGTACTGAGCACCCAGCACGCCGAGCACTGAGCACCCAGCACCCTGAGCACTGAGCACCCAGCACCCTGAGCACTGAGCACCCAGCACCCTGAGTACTGAGCACCCAGCACCCTGAGTACTGTGTACCCAGCACCCTGAGCTCTGAGCACCCAGCACCCTGAGTACTGAGCACCGAGCACCCTGAGTACTGAGCACCCAGCACCCTTAGTACTGAGCACCGAGCACCCTGAGGACTGAGCACCCAGCACCCTGAGTACTGAGCACCCAGCACCACCCTCAGCACTGAGCACCCAGCACCCCGAGCACTGAGCACCCAGCACCCTGAGCACTGAGCACCCAGCACCCCGAGTACTGAGCACCCTGCACCCCGAGTACTGAGCACCGAGCACCCCGAGCACTGAGCACCCAGCACCCTGAGTACTGAGCACCCAGCACCCTGAGTACTGAGCACTGAGCACCCCGAGTACTGAGCACCCAGCACCCCGAGCACTGAGCACCCAGCAACCTGAGTACTGAGAACAGATCACCCTGAGTACTGAGCACCCAGCACCCTGAGTACTGAGCCCCCAGCACCCTGAGTACTGAGCACCCAGCACCCCGAGCACTGAGCACCCAGCACCCCAAGAATGAGCACCCAGCACCCTGAGTACTGAGAACCGAGCACCCTGAGTACTGAGCACCCAGCACCCTGAGTACTGAGCCCCCAGCACCCTGAGTACTGAGCACCCAGCAACCCGAGCACTGAGCACCCAGCACCCTGAGAATGAGCACCCAGCACCATGAGTACTGAGCACTAAGCACCCAGAGCACTGAGCACCCAGCACCCCGAGCACGGAGCACTGAGCACCCTGAGCACTGAGCGCCCAGCACCACGAGTACTGAGCACCGAGCACCCTGAGTACTGAGCACCAAGCACCCCGAGTACTGAGCACTGAGCACCCTGAGTACTGAGCACCCAGCACCCTGAGCACTGAGCACCCAGCACCCTGAGTACTGAGCACTGAGACCCCTGAGTACTGAGCACCGAGCACCCTGAGTACTGAGCACCCAGCACCCTGATCACTGAGCACGGAGCACCCCGAGGACTGAGCACCCAGCACCCTGAGCACTGAGCACCCAGCACCTTGAGTACTGAGCACCGAGCACAACGAGCACTGAGCTCCCAGCACCTTGAGTACTGAGCACCCAGCACCCTGAGCACTGAGCACCCAGCTCCCTGAGCACTGAGCACGCAGCACCCCGAGCACTGAGCACCCAGCACCCTGAGTCCTGAGCACAGAGCACCCTGAGCACTGAGCACTGAGCACCCAGCACCCTGAGCACTGAGCACCCAGCACCTTGAGTACTGAGCACCGAGCACAACGAGCACTGAGCACCCAGCACCCTGAGTACTGAGCACCCAGCACCCTGAGCACTGAGCACCCAGCACCTTGAGTACTGAGCACCGAGCACAACGAGCACTGAGCACCCAGCACCCTGAATACTGAGCACCCAGCACCCTGAGCACTGAGCACCCAGCTCCCTGAGCACTGAGCACGCAGCACCCCAAGCACTGAGCACCCAGCACCCTGAGTACTGAGCACAGAGCACCCTGAGCACTGAGCACTGAGCACCCAGCACCACAGCTCTGAGCACCCAGCACCCCGAGCACTGAGCACCCAGCACCCTGAGCACTGAGCACCCAGCACCCTGAGTACTGAGCAACCAGCAACCTGAGGACTGAGCACCCAGCACCCTCAGTACTGAGCACTCAGCACCCTGAGTACTGAGCACCGAGCACACCGAGCAATGAGCACCCAGCACCCTGAGCACTGAGCACCCGGAGGACTGAGCACCCAGCACCCTGAGCACTGAGCATCGATCACCCTGAGCAGTGAGCACCCAGCACCCCGAGCACTGAGCACCCAGCACCCTGAGTACTGAGCACCCAGCACCCCGAGTACTGAGCACCCAGCACCCGGAGTACTGAGCACCCAGCACCCCGAGCACTGAGCACCCAGCACCCTGAGTACTGAGCACCCTGATTACTGAGCACTGAGCACCGAGCATCCTGAGTACTGAGCACCCAGCACGCCGAGCACTGAGCACCCAGCACCCTGAGCACTGAGCACCCAGCACCCTGAGCACTGAGCACCCAGCACCCTGAGTACTGAGCACCCAGCACCCTGAGTACTGAGTACCCAGCACCCTGAGCTCTGAGCACCCAGCACCCTGAGTACTGAGCACCGAGCACCCTGAGTACTGAGCACCCAGCACCCTTAGTACTGAGCACCGAGCACCCTGAGCACTAAGCACCCAGCACCCTGAGTACTGAGCACCCAGCACCACCCTCAGCACTGAGCACCCAGCACCCCGAGCACTGAGCACCCAGCACCCTGAGCACTGAGCACCCAGCACCCCGAGTAGTGAGCACCCTGCACCCCGAGTACTGAGCACCGAGCACCCCGAGCACTGAGCACCCAGCACCCTGAGTACTGAGCACCCAGCACCCTGAGTACTGAGCACTGAGCACCCCGAGTACTGAGCACCCAGCACCCCGAGCACTGAGCACCCAGCAACCTGAATACTGAGCACCGAGCACCCCGAGCACTGAGCACCCAGCACCCTGAGTACTGAGCACCCAGCACCCTGAGCACTGAGCACCCAGCACCCTGAGCACTGAGCACCCAGCACCCTGAGTACTGAGCACCCAGCACCCTGAGTACTGAGCACTGAGCACCCAGCACCCCGAGCACTGAGCACCCAGCACCCTGAGTACTGAGCACCGAGCACCCCGAGCACTGAGAACCCAGCACCCTGAGTACTGAGATCCGAGCAACCCGAACAATGAGCACCCTGAGCACTGAGCACCGAGCACCCTGAGCACTGAGTACCCAGCACCCTGAGCACTGAGCACCCAGCACCCTGAGCACTGAGCACCCAGCACCCTGAGCACTGAGCACCCAGCACCCTGAGTACTGAGCACTGAGCACCCAGCACTCTGAGCACTGAGCACCCAGCACCCCGAGTACTGAGCACTGAGCACCCTGAGTACTGAGCACCCAGCACCCTGAGCACTGAGTACCCAGCACCCTGAGCACTGAGCACCCAGCACCCTGAGCACTGAGCACCCAGCACCCTGAGTACTGAGCACTGAGCACCCAGCACCCCGAGCACTGAGCACCCAGCACCCTGAGTACTGAGCACTGAGCACCCAGCACCCCGAGCACTGAGCACCCAGCACCCTGAGCACTGAGCACCCAGCACCCCGAGCACTGAGCACCCAGCACCCTGAGTACTGAGCACCGAGCACCCCGAGCACTGAGCACCCAGCACCCTGAGTACTGAGATCCGAGCAACCCGAACAATGAGCACCCTGAGCACTGAGCACCGAGCACCCTGAGCACTGAGTACCCAGCACCCTGAGCACTGAGCACCCAGCACCCTGAGCACTGAGCACCCAGCACCCTGAGCACTGAGCACCCAGCACCCTGAGTACTGAGCACTGAGCACCCAGCACCCCGAGCACTGAGCACCCAGCACCCCGAGTACTGAGCACTGAGCACCCTGAGTACTGAGCACCCAGCAACCTGAGCACTGAGTACCCCGCACCCTGAGCACTGAGCACCCAGCACCCTGAGCACTGAGCACCCAGCACCCTGAGTACTGAGCACTGAGCACCCAGCACCCCGAGCACTTAGCACCCAGCACCCTGAATACTGAGCACTGAGCACCCAGCAACCCGAGCACTGAGCACCCAGCACCCTGAGCACTGAGCACCCACCACCCGAGTACTGAGCACCCAGCTCCCTGAGTACTGAGCACCCAGCACCCTGAGTACTGAGCACCCAGCACCCTGAGCACTGAGCACTGAGCACCCTGATCCCTGAGTACTGAGCACCGAGCACCCCGAGAACTGAGCACCCAGCACCCGGAGTACTGAGCACCCAGCACCCTGAGTACTGAGCACCCAGCACCCCGAGCACTGAGCACCCAGCACCCTGAGCACTTAGCACCCAGCACCCTGAGTACTGAGCACTGAGCACCCAGCACACCGAGCACTGAGCACCCAGCACCCTGAGTACTGAGCACCGAGCACCCCGAGCACTGAGCACCCAGCACCCTGAGCACTGAGCACACAGCACCCTGAGCACTGAGCACCCAGCACCCTGAGAACTGAGCACTGAGCACCCAGCACCCTGAGCACTGAGCACCCAGCACCCTGAGTAATGAGCACCGAGCACCCCGAGCACTGAGCACCCAGCACCCTGAGTACTGAGATCCGAGCACCCCGAACACTGAGCACCCTGAGCACTGAGCACCGAGCACCCTGAGCACTGAGTACCCAGCACCCTGAGCACTGAGCACCCAGCACCCTGAGCACTGAGCACCCAGCACCCTGAGCACTGAGCACCCAGCACCCTGAGTACTGAGCACTGAGCACCCTGAGTACTGAGCACCCAGCACCCTGAGCACTGAGTACCCCGCACCCTGAGCACTGAGCACCCAGCACCCTGAGCACTGAGCACCCAGCACCCTGAGCACTGAGCACCCAGCACCCTGAGTACTGAGCACTGAGCACCCAGCACCCCGAGCACTTAGCACCCAGCACCCTGAGTACTGAGCACTGAGCACCCAGCAACCCGAGCACTGAGCACCCAGCACCCTGAGCACTGAGCACCCACCACCCGAGTACTGAGCACCGAGCACCCTGAGTACTGAGCACCCAGCACCCTGAGTACTGAGCACCCAGCACCCTGAGCACTGAGCACTGAGCACCCTGATCACTGAGTACTGAGCACCGAGCACCCCGAGAACTGAGCACCCAGCACCCGGAGTACTGAGCACCCAGCACCCTGTGTACTGAGCACCCAGCACCCCGAGCACTGAGCACCAGGCACCCTGAGTACTGAGCACCCAGCACCCTGAGTACTGAGCACTGAGCACCCACCACCCGAGTACTGAGCACCCAGCACCCTGAGTACTGAGCACCCAGCACCCTGAGTACTGAGCACTGGGCACCCAGCACACCGAGCACTGAGCACCCAGCACCCTGAGTACTGAGCACTGAGCACCCAGCACCCCGAGCACTGAGCACCCAGCACCCTGAGCACTGAGCACCCAGCACCCTGAGCACTGAGCACCCAGCACCCTGAGTACTGAGCACTGAGCACCCAGCACCCCGGGCACTGAGCACCCAGCACCCTGAGTACTGAGCACTGAGCACCCAGCACCCTGAGCACTGAGCACACAGCACCCTGAGCACTGAGCACCCAGCACCCGAGTACTAAGCACCCAGCACCCTGAGTACTGAGCACGCAGCACCCTGAGTACTGAGCACCCAGCACCCTGAGTACTGAGCACCCAGCACCCCGAGCACTGAGCACCCAGCACCCCGAGTACTGAGTACCCAGCACCCTGAGTACTGAGCACCCAGCGCCCTGAGCACTGAGCACCCAGCACCCCGAGCACTGAGCACCCAGCACCCTGAGTACTGAGCACCCAGCACCCTGAGCACTGAGCACCCAGCACCCTGAGCACTGAGCACCCAGCACCCTGAGTACTGAGCACCCAGCACCCTGAGTACTGAGCACTGAGGACCCAGCACCCCGAGCACTGAGCACCCAGCACCCTGAGTACTGAGCACCGAGCACCCCGAGCACTGAGCACCCAGCACCCTGAGTACTGAGATCCGAGCAACCCGAACAATGAGCACCCTGAGCACTGAGCACCGAGCACCCTGAGCACTGAGTACCCAGCACCCTGAGCACTGAGCACCCAGCACCCTGAGCACTGAGCACCCAGCACCCTGAGCACTGAGCACCCAGCACCCTGAGTACTGAGCACTGAGCACCCAGCACTCCGAGCACTGAGCACCCAGCACCCCGAGTACTGAGCACTGAGCACCCTGAGTACTGAGCACCCAGCACCCTGAGCACTGAGTACCCAGCACCCTGAGCACTGAGCACCCAGCACCCTGAGCACTGAGCACCCAGCACCCTGAGTACTGAGCACTGAGCACCCAGCACCCCGAGCACTGAGCACCCAGCACCCTGAGTACTGAGCACTGAGCACCCAGCACCCCGAGCACTGAGCACCCAGCACCCTGAGCACTGAGCACCCAACACCCGAGTACTGAGCACCCAGCACCCTGAGTACTGAGCACCCAGCACCCCGAGTACTGAGCACCCAGCACCCCGAGTACTGAGCACCCAGCACCCCGAGTACTGAGCACCCAGCACCCTGAGTACTGAGCACCCAGCACCCTGAGCACTGAGCACCCAGCACCCCGAGCACTGAGCACCCAGCACACTGAGTACTGAGCACCCAGCACCCTGAGCACTGAGCACCCAGCACCCTGAGCACTGAGCACCCAGCACCCTGAGCACTGAGCACTGAGCACCCTGATCACTGAGTACTGAGCACCGAGCACCCCGAGAACTGAGCACCCAGCACCCGGAGTACTGAGCACCCAGCACCCTGAGTACTGAGCACCCAGCACCCTGAGCACTGAGCACCCAGCACCCTGAGCACTGAGCACCCAGCACCCTGAGTACTGAGCACTGAGCACCCAGCACACCGAGCACTGAGCACCCAGCACCCTGAGTACTGAGCACTGAGCACCCAGCACCCCGAGCACTGAGCACCCAGCACCCTGAGCACTGAGCACCCAGCACCCTGAGCACTGAGCACCCAGCACCCTGAGTACTGAGCACTGAGCACCCAGCACCCCGGGCACTGAGCACCCAGCACACTGAGTACTTAGCACTGAGCACCCAGCACCCCGAGCACTGAGCACCCAGCACCCTGAGCACTGAGCACCCAGCACCCGAGTACTGAGCACCCAGCACCGCGAGCACTGAGCACCCAGCACTCCGAGTACTGAGCACCCAGCACCCTGAGTACTGAGCACCCAGCACCCTGAGCACTGAGCACCCAGCACCCCGAGCACTGAGCACCCAGCACCCTGAGTACTGAGCACCCAGCACCCTGAGCACTGAGCACCCAGCACCCTGAGCACTGAGCACCCAGCAAACTAAGCACTGAGCACCCAGCACCCTGAGTAGTGAGCACCCAACGTACTGAGCACCGAGCACCCCGAGCACTGAGCACCCAGCACCCTGAGTACTGAGAACCGAGCACCCCGAGCACTGAGCACCCAGCACCCTGAGCACTGAGCACCCAGCAACCTGAGTACTGAGCACTGAGCACCCAGCACCCCGAGCACTTAGCACCCAGCACCCTGAGTACTGAGCACTGAGCACCCAGCAACCCGAGCACTGAGCACCCAGCACCCTGAGCACTGAGCACCCACCACCCGAGTACTGAGCACCCAGCTCCCTGAGTACTGAGCACCCAGCACCCTGAGTACTGAGCACCCAGCACCCTGAGCACTGAGCACTGAGCACCCTGATCACTGAGTACTGAGCACTGAGCACCCCGAGAACTGAGCACCCAGCACCCGGAGTACTGAGCACCCAGCACCCTGAGTACTGAGCACCCAGCACCCCGAGCACTGAGCACCCAGCACCCTGAGCACTTAGCACCCAGCACCCTGAGTACTGAGCACTGAGCACCCAGCACACCGAGCACTGAGCACCCAGCACCCTGAGTACTGAGCACCGAGCACCCCGAGCACTGAGCACCCAGCACCCTGAGCACTGAGCACACAGCACCCTGAGCACTGAGCACCCAGCACCCTGAGAACTGAGCACTGAGCACCCAGCACCCCGAGCACTGAGCACCCAGCACCCTGAGTACTGAGCACCGAGCACCCCGAGCACTGAGCACCCAGCACCCTGAGTACTGAGATCCGAGCACCCCGAACACTGAGCACCCTGAGCACTGAGCACCGAGCACCCTGAGCACTGAGTACCCAGCACCCTGAGCACTGAGCACCCAGCACCCTGAGCACTGAGCACCCAGCACCCTGAGCACTGAGCACCCAGCACCCTGAGTACTGAGCACTGAGCACCCAGCACCCCGAGCACTGAGCACCCAGCACCCCGAGTACTGAGCACTGAGCACCCTGAGTACTGAGCACCCAGCACCCTGAGCACTGAGTACCCCGCACCCTGAGCACTGAGCACCCAGCACCCTGAGCACTGAGCACCCAGCACCCTGAGCACTGAGCACCCAGCACCCTGAGTACTGAGCACTGAGCACCCAGCACCCCGAGCACTTAGCACCCAGCACCCTGAGTACTGAGCACTGAGCACCCACCACCCGAGTACTGAGCACCGAGCACCCTGAGTACTGAGCACCCAGCACCCTGAGTACTGAGCACCCAGCACCCTGAGCACTGAGCACTGAGCACCCTGATCACTGAGTACTGAGCACCGAGCACCCCGAGAACTGAGCACCCAGCACCCGGAGTACTGAGCACCCAGCACCCTGAGTACTGAGCACCCAGCACCCCGAGCACTGAGCACCAGGCACCCTGAGTACTGAGCACCCAGCACCCTGAGTACTGAGCACTGAGCACCCACCACCCGAGTACTGAGCACCCAGCACCCTGAGTACTGAGCACCCAGCACCCTGAGTACTGAGCACTGAGCACCCAGCACACCGAGCACTGAGCACCCAGCACCCTGAGTACTGAGCACTGAGCACCCAGCACCCCGAGCACTGAGCACCCAGCACCCTGAGCACTGAGCACCCAGCACCCTGAGCACTGAGCACCCAGCACCCTGAGTACTGAGCACTGAGCACCCAGCACCCCGGGCACTGAGCACCCAGCACCCTGAGTACTGAGCACTGAGCACCCAGCACCCTGAGCACTGAGCACACAGCACCCTGAGCACTGAGCACCCAGCACCCGAGTACTAAGCACCCAGCACCCTGAGTACTGAGCACGCAGCACCCTGAGTACTGAGCACCCAGCACCCTGAGTACTGAGCACCCAGCACCCCGAGCACTGAGCACCCAGCACCCCGAGTACTGAGTACCCAGCACCCTGAGTACTGAGCACCCAGCGCCCTGAGCAATGAGCACCCAGCACCCCGAGCACTGAGCACCCAGCACCCTGAGTACTGAGCACCCAGCACCCTGAGCACTGAGCACCCAGCAAACTGAGCACTGAGCACCCAGCACCCTGAGTACTGAGCACCCAGCACCCTGAGTACTGAGCACTGAGCACCAAGCACCCCGAGCACTGAGCACCCAGCACCCTGAGTACTGAGCACCGAGCACCCCGAGCACTGAGCACCCAGCACCCTGAGTACTGAGATCCGAGCAACCCGAACAATGAGCACCCTGAGCACTGAGCACCGAGCACCCTGAGCACTGAGTACCCAGCACCCTGAGCACTGAGCACCCAGCACCCTGAGCACTGAGCACCCAGCACCCTGAGCACTGAGCACCCAGCACCCTGAGTACTGAGCACTGAGCACCCAGCACCCCGAGCACTGAGCACCCAGCACCCCGAGTACTGAGCACTGAGCACCCTGAGTACTGAGCACCCAGCACCCTGAGCACTGAGTACCCAGCACCCTGAGCACTGTGCACCCAGCACCCTGAGCACTGAGCACTGAGCACCCAGCACCCCGAGCACTGAGCACCCAGCACCCTGAGTACTGAGCACTGAGCACCCAGCACCCCGAGCACTGAGCACCCAGCACCCTGAGCACTGAGCACCCAACACCCGAGTACTGAGCACCCAGCACCCTGAGTACTGAGCACCCAGCACCCTGAGTACTGAGCACCCAGCACCCCGAGTACTGAGCACCCAGCACCCTGAGTACTGAGCACCCAGCACCCTGAGCACTGAGCACCCAGCACCCCGAGCACTGAGCACCCAGCACACTGAGTACTGAGCACCCAGCACCCTGAGCACTGAGCACCCAGCACCCTGAGCACTGAGCACCCAGCACCCTGAGCACTGAGCACTGAGCACCCTGATCACTGAGTACTGAGCACCGAGCACCCCGAGAACTGAGCACCCAGCACCCGGAGTACTGGGCACCCAGCACCCAGAGTACTGAGCACCCAGCACCCTGAGCACTGAGCACCCAGCACCCTGAGCACTGAGCACCCAGCACCCTGAGTACTGAGCACTGAGCACCCAGCACACCGAGCACTGAGCACCCAGCACCCTGAGTACTGAGCACTGAGCACCCAGCACCCCGAGCACTGAGCACCCAGCACCCTGAGCACTGAGCACCCAGCACCCTGAGCACTGAGCACCCAGCACCCTGAGTACTGAGCACTGAGCACCCAGCACCCCGGGCACTGAGCACCCAGCACCCTGAGTACTTAGCACTGAGCACCCAGCACCCCGAGCACTGAGCACCCAGCACCCTGAGCACTGAGCACCCAGCACCCGAGTACTGAGCACCCAGCACCGCGAGCACTGAGCACCCAGCACTCCGAGTACTGAGCACCCAGCACCCTGAGTACTGAGCACCCAGGACCCTGAGCACTGAGCACCCAGCACCCCGAGCACTGAGCACCCAGCACCCTGAGTACTGAGCACCCAGCACCCTGAGCACTGAGCACCCAGCACCCTGAGCACTGAGCACCCAGCAAACTGAGCACTGAGCACCCAGCACCCTGAGTAGTGAGCACCCAACGTACTGAGCACCGAGCACCCCGAGCACTGAGCACCCAGCACCCTGAGAACTGAGAACCGAGCACCCCGAGCACTGAGCACCCAGCACCCTGAGTACTGAGCTCCAAGCACCCTGAGCACTGAGCACCCAGCGCCCCGAGCACCGAGCACCCTGAGCACTGAGCACCCAGCACCCTGACTACTGAGCACCCAGCACCCTGAGCAATGAGCAACCTGAGTACTGAGCACCCAGCACCTTGAGCACTGTGCACCGAGCACCCCGAGCACTGAGCACCCAGCACCCTGAGTACTAAGCACCGAGCACCCTGAGTACTGAGCACCCAGCACCCTGAGCACTGAACACACAGCACCCTGAGTACTGAGCACCTCGAGCACTGAGCACCCAGCACCCTGAGTACTGAGCACCGAGCACCCCGAGCACTGAGCACCCAGCACCGTGAGCACTGAGCACCCAGCACCCCGAGAACTGAGCACCCAGGACCCTGAGTACTGAGCACCCAGCACCCTGAGTACTGAGCACCCAGCACCCTGAGCACTGAGTACCCAGCACCCTGAGCACTGAGCACCCAGCACCCTGAGCACTGACACACAGCACCCTGAGCACTGAGCACTGAGCACCCATCACCCCGAGTACTGAGCACTGAGCACCCAGCACCCCGAGCACTGAGCACCCAGCACACTGAGTAATGAGCACTGAGCACCCAGCACCCCGAGCACTGAGCACCCAGCACCCTGAGCACTGAGCACCCAGCACCCGAGTACTTAGCACCAAGCACCCTGAGTACTGAGCACCCACCACCCTGAGTACTGAGCACCCAGCACCCCGAGTACTGAGCACCCAGCACCCTGAGTACTGAGCACCCAGCACCCTGAGCACTGAGCACCCAGCACCCCGAGCACTGAGCACCCAGCACCCTGAGTACTGAGCACCCAACGTACTGAGCACCGAGCACCCCGAGCACTGAGCACCCAGCACCCTGAGTACTGAGTACCCAGCACCCTGAGCCCTGAGCACCCAGCACCCTGAGTACTGAGCTCCGAGCACCCCGAGCACTGAGCACCCAGCGCCCCGAGCACCGAGCACCCTGAGCACTGAGCACCCAGCACCCTGAGTACTGAGAACCCTGCACCCTGAGCAATGAGCACAGTGAGTACTGAGCACCTAGCACCTTGAGCACTGAGCACCCAGCACCCGGAGTACTGAGCACCCAGCACACTGAGTACTAAGCACCGAGCACCCTGAGTACTGAGCACCCAGCACCCTGAGCACTGCACACACAGCACCCTGAGTACTGAGCACCTCGAGCACTGAGCACCCAGCACCCTGAGTACTGAGCACCGAGCACCCCGAGCACTGAGCACCCAGCACCGCGAGCACTGAGCACATAGCACCCCGAGCACTGAGCACCCAGCACCCTGAGTACTGAGCACCCAGCACCCTGAGTACTGAGCACCCAGCACCCTGAGCACTGAGTACCCACCACCCTGAGCACTGAGCACCCAGCACCCTGAGCACTGAGCACACAGCACCCTGAGCACTGAGCACCCAGCACCCTGAGTACTGAGCACTGAGCACCCAGCACCCCGAGCACTGAGCACCCAGCACCCTGAGTACTGAGCACCGAGCACCCCGAGCACTGAGCACCCAGCACCCTGAGTACTGAGCTCTGAGCACCCCAAGCACTGAGCACCCTGAGCACTGAGCACCGAGCACCCTGAGCACTGAGCACCCAGCACCCCGAGCACTGAGCACCCAGCACCCTGAGTACTGAGCACTGAGCACCCAGCACCCCGAGGACTGAGCACCCAGCACCCTGAGTACTGAGCACTGAGCACCCAGCACCCTGAGTACTGAGCACTGAGCACGCAGTACCCTGAGCACTGAGCACCCAGCACCCTGAGCACTGAGCACCCAGCACCCTGAGTACTGAGCACCCAGCACCCTGAGTACTGAGCACCCAGCACCCCGAGCACTGAGCACCCAGCACACTGAGCACTGAGCACCCAGCACCCTGTGCACTGAGCATCCAGCACCCCGAGCACTGAGCACTCAGCACCCTGAGTACTGAGCACTGAGCACCCAGCACCCCGTGCAGTGAGCACCCAGCACCCTGAGTACTGAGCTCTGAGCACCCAGCACCCTGAGCACTGAGCACCCAGCACCCTGAGCACTGAGCACCCAGCACCCGAGTACTGAGCACCCAGCACCCTGTGTACTGAGCACCCAGCACCCCGAGCACTGAACACCCAGCACCCTGAGTACTGAGCACCGAGCACCCCGAGCACTGAGCACCCAGCACCCTGTGTACTGAGCACCGAGCACCCCGAGCAATGAGCACCCAGCACCCTGAGTACTGAGCACGGAGCACCCTGAGTACTGTGCACCCATCACCCCGAGCACTTAGCACCCAGCACCCTGAGTACTCTGCACCCAGCACCCTGAGCACTGAGCACCGATCACCCAGCACACTGAGCACTGAGCACCCAGCACCCTGAGTACTAAGCACCCAGCACATTGAGTACTGAGCACTCAGCACCCTGAGTACTGAGCACCCAGCACCCCGAGCACTGAGCACCCAGCACCCTGAGCACTGAGCACCCTGAGGACTGAGCACCCAGCACCCTGAGCACTGAGCACCCAGCACCCTGAGTACTGAGCACCGATCACCCTGAGCACTGAGCACCCAGAACCCAAAGCACTGAGCACCCAGCACCCTCAGTACTGAGCACCCAGCACCCCGAGCACTGAGCACCCAGCACCCTGAGTACTGAGCACCCTGAGTACTGAGCACCGATCACCCTGAGCACTGAGCTCCCAGCACCCTGAGTACTGAGCACCCAGCACCCTGAGCACTTAACACCCAGAACCCTGAGTACTGAGCACCCAGCACCCTGAGCACTGAGCACACAGCACCCTGAGTACTGAGCACCCAGCACCCTGAGCACTGAGCACCCAGCACCCTGAGTACTGAGCACCAAGCACCCCGAGCACTGAGCACCCAGCACCCCGAGAATGAGCACCCAGCACCCCGAGTACTGAGCACCGAGCACCCTGAGCACTGAGCACCCAGCACCCTGAGCACTGAGCAACCAGCACACCGAGTACTGAGCACTGAGCACCCTGAGTACTGAGCACCCAGCACCCCGAGCACTGAGCACCCAGCACACCGAGCACTGAGCACTGAGTACCCTGAGCACCGAGCACCCAGCACCCCGAGTACTGAGCACTGAGCACCCTGAGTACTGAGCACCCAGCACCCTGAGCACTGAGCACCCAGCACCCTGAGTACTGAGCACCGAGCACCCTGAGTACTTATCACCCAGCACCCTGAGCACTGAGCACCCAGCACCCTGAGTACTGAGCATCCAGGACCCCGAGCACTGAGCACCCAGCACCCTGAGTACTGAGCACCGAGCTCCCCGAGCACTGAGCACCCTGAGTACTGAGCACCGAGCACACCAAGCACTGAGCACCCAGAACCCCGAGCACTGAGCACCCAGCACCCTGAGTACTGAGCACCCAGCACCCCGAGAATGAGCACCCTGAGCACTGAGTACCCAGCACCATGAGTACTGAGCACCGAGCACCCTGAGCACTGAGCACCCAGCACCCTGAATACTGAGCACCCAGCACCCTGACTACTGAGCACCCAGCACCCTGAGCACTGAGCACCCAGCACCCTGAGTACTGAGCACCCAGAACTCCGAGCACTGAGCACCCAGCACCCCGAGCACTGAGCACACAGCACACCGAGCACTGAGCACTGAGCACCCTGAGCACTGAGCACCCAGCACCCCGAGTACTGAGCACTGAGCACCCTGAGTACTGAGCACCCAGCACCCCGAGTACTGAGCACTGAGCACCCTGAGTACTGAGCACCCAGCACCCTGAGAACTGAGCACTGAGAACCCTGAGTACTGAGCAGCGAGCACCCCGAGCACTGAGCACCCAGCACCCCAAGCACTGAGCACCCATCACCCTGAGTACTGAGCATTGAGCACCCAGCACCCCGAGCACTGAGCACTCAGCGCCCTGTGTACTGAGCACTGAGTACCCAGTACCCCGAGCACTGAGATCCAGCACCCTGAGCACTGAGCACCCAGCACCCCGAGTACTGAGCACGAAGCACCCCGAGCACTGAGCACCCAGCACCCCGAGCACTGAGCACCCAGCACCCCGAGCACTGAGCACGGAGCACCCCGAGCACTGAGCACCCAGAACCCCGAGCACTGAGCACCCAGCACCCCGAGCACTGAGCACCCAGCACCCTGAGCACTGAGCACCCAGCACCCTGAGTACTGAGCACCCAGCACCCCGAGCACTGAGCACCCAGCACCCTGAGTACTGAGCACCGAGCACACTGAGCACTGAGCACCAAGCACCCCGAGCACTGAGCACCCAGCACCCTGAGTACTGAGCACCGAGCACCCCGAGCACTGAGCACCAAGCACCCTGAGTACTGTGCACCGATCACCCCGAGCACTGAGCACCCAGCACCCTGAGTCCTGAGCACCCAGCACCCCGAGCACTTAACACCCAACACCCTGAGTACTGAGCACCCAGCACCCTGAGCACTGAGCACCCAGCACCCCGAGCAATGAGCACCCAGCACTCTGAGTACTGAGAACCGAGCACACCGAGCACTGAGCACCCAGCACCCTGAGCACTGAGCACGCTGAGAACTGAGCACCCAGCACCCTGAGTACTGAGCACCCAGCACCCCGAGCACTGAGCACGGAGCACCTCGAGGACTGAGCACCCAGCACACTGAGCACTGAGCACCGAGCACACCGAGCACTGAGCACCCAGCACCCTGAGTACTGAGCACCCAGCACCCCGAGCACTGAGCACCGAGCACCCCGAGCACTGTGCACCCAGAACCCCGAGAATGAGCACACAGCACCCTGAGTACTGAGCACCGAGCACCCTGAGCACTGAGCACCCAGAACCCAAAGCACTGAGCACCCAGCACCCTCAGTACTGAGCACCCAGCACCCCGAGCACTGAGCACCCAGCACCCTGAGTACTGAGCACCCTGAGTACTGAGCACCGATCACTCTGAGCACTGAGCTCCCAGCACCCTGAGTACTGAGCACCCAGCACCCTGAGCACTTAACACCCAGAACCCTGAGTACTGAGCACTCAGCACCCTGAGCACTGAGCACACAGCACCCTGAGTACTGAGCACCCAGCACCCTGAGCACTGAGCACCCAGCACCCTGAGTACTGAGCACCAAGCACCCCGATCACTGAGCACCCAGCACCCCGAGAATGAGCACCCAGCACCCCGAGTACTGAACACCGAGCACCCTGAGCACTGAGCACCCAGTACCCTGAGCACTGAGCAACCAGCACACCGAGTACTGAGCACTGAGCACCCTGAGTACTGAGCACCCAGCACCCCGAGCACTGAGCACCCAGCACACCGAGCACTGAGCACTGAGTACCCTGAGCACTGAGCACCCAGCACCCCGAGTACTGAGCACTGAGCACCCTGAGTACTGAGCACCCAGCACCCTGAGCACTGAGCACCCAGCACCCTGAGTACTGAGCACCGAGCACCCTGAGTACTTATCACCCAGCACCCTGAGCACTGAGCACCCAGCACCCTGAGTACTGAGCATCCAGGACCCCGAGCACTGAGCACCCAGCACCCTGAGTACTGAGCACCGAGCTCCCCGAGCACTGAGCACCCTGAGTACTGAGCACCGAGCACACCAAGCACTGAGCACCCAGAACCCCGAGCATTGAGCACCCAGCACCCTGAGTACTGAGCACCCAGCACCCCGAGAATGAGCACCCTGAGCACTGAGTACCCAGCACCATGAGTACTGAGCACCGAGCACCCTGAGCACTGAGCACCCAGCACCCTGAACACTGAGCACCCAGCACCCTGACTACTGAGCACCCAGCACCCTGAGCACTGAGCACCCAGCACCCTGAGTACTGAGCACCCAGAACTCCGAGCACTGAGCACCCAGCACCCCGAGCACTGAGCACCCAGCACACCGAGCACTGAGCACTGAGCACCCTGAGCACTGAGCACCCAGCACCCCGAGTACTGAGCACTGAGCACCCTGAGTACTGAGCACCCAGCACCCCGAGTACTGAGCACTGAGCACCCTGAGTACTGAGCACCCAGCACCCTGAGAACTGAGCACTGAGAACCCTGAGTACTGAGCAGCGAGCACCCCGAGCACTGAGCACCCAGCACCCCAAGCACTGAGCACCCATCACCCTGAGTACTGAGCATTGAGCACCCAGCACCCCGAGCACTGAGCACTCAGCGCCCTGTGTACTGAGCACTGAGTACCCAGTACCCCGAGCACTGAGATCCAGCACCCTGAGCACTGAGCACCCAGCACCCCGAGTACTTAGCACGAAGCACCCCGAGCACTGAGCACCCAGCACCCCGAGCACTGAGCACCCAGCACCCCGAGCACTGAGCACCCAGCACCCCGAGCACTGAGCACCCAGAACCCCGAGCACTGAGCACCCAGCACCCCGAGCACTGAGCACCCAGCACCCTGAGCACTGAGCACCCAGCACCCTGAGTACTGAGCACCCAGCACCCCGAGCACTGAGCACCCAGCACCCTGAGTACTGAGCACCGAGCACACTGAGCACTGAGCACCAAGCACCCCGAGCACTGAGCACCCAGCACCCTGAGTACTGAGCACCGAGCACCCCGAGCAATGAGCACCAAGCACCCTGAGTACTGTGCACCGATCACCCCGAGCACTGAGCACCCAGCACCCTGAGTCCTGAGCACCCAGCACCCCGAGCACTTAGCACCCAACACCCTGAGTACTGAGCACCCAGCACCCTGAGCACTGAGCACCCAGCACCCCGAGCAATGAGCACCCAGCACTCTGAGTACTGAGAACCGAGCACACCGAGCACTGAGCACCCAGCAGCCTGAGCACTGAGCACGCTGAGAACTGAGCACCCAGCACCCTGAGTACTGAGCACCCAGCACCCCGAGCACTGAGCACGGAGCACCTCGAGGACTGAGCACCCAGCACACTGAGCACTGAGCACCGAGCACACCGAGCACTGAGCACCCAGCACCCTGAGTACTGAGCACCCAGCACCCCGAGCACTGAGCACCCAGCACCCCGAGCACTGTGCACCCAGAACCCCGAGAATGAGCACACAGCACCCTGAGTACTGAGCACTGAGCACCCTGAGCACTGAGCACCAAGCACCCTGAGTACTGAGCACCCAGCACCCTTTGTACTGAGCACCGAGCACCCCGAGCACTGAGCACTGAGCACCCTGAGTACTGAGCACCCAGCACCCCGAGCACTGAGCACCCAGCACCCTGAGCACTGAGCACAAAGCACCTTGAGTACTGAGCACCCCGCACCCCGAGCACTGAGCTCCCTGAGTACTGAGCACCCAGCACCCTGAGTACTGAGCACCCAGCACCCTGAGGACTGAGCACTGAGCACCCAGAGAACTGAGCACACAGCACCCCGAGGACTGAGCAAACAGCACGCTGAGCACTGAGCAATGAGCACCCAGCACCCTGTGCACTGAGCACTGAGCACCCAGCACCGTGAGCACTGAGCACCCTGAGTACTGAGCACCCAGCACCCTGAGTACTGAGCACCCAGCACTCTGAGCACTGAGCACCCAGCACCCTGAGTACTGAGCACCCAGCACCCTGAGTACTGAGCACCCAGCACCCTGAGTACTGAGCACCCAGCACCCTGAATACTGAGCACCGAGCACCCCGAGCACTGAGAACCCAGCACCCTGAGCACTGAGCACCCAGCACCCTGAGCACTGAGCACCCAGCACCCTGAGCACTGAGCACACAGCACCCCGAGTACTGAGCACCAAGCACCCCGAGAACTGAGCACCCAGCACCCCGAGCACTGAGCACTGAGCACCCTGAGCACTGAGCACCCAGCACACCGAGTACTGAGCACTGAGCACCCTGAGTACTGAGCACCCAGCACCCTGAGCACTGAGCACCCATTACCTTGAGTACTGAGCACTGAGCACCCCGAGCACTGAGCACCCAGCACCCTGAGTACTGAGCACAAAGCTCCCCGAGCACTAAGCACCCTGAGTACTGACCACCCAGCACCCTGAGTACTGAGCACCCAGCACCCTGAGCACTGAGCACCCAGCACCCTGAGTACTGAGCACTGAGCACCCCGAGCACTGAGCACCCAGCACCCCGAGCACTGGGCACCCAGCAACCTGAGTACTGAGCACCCAGCACCCCGAGAATGAGCACCCAGCACCATGAGTACTGAGCACCGAGCACCCTGACCACTGAGCACACAGCACCCTGAGCACTGAGCACCCAGCACCCTGAGTACTGAGCACTGAGCACCCTGAGTACTGAGCACCCAGCACCCTGAGTACTGAGCACCCAGCACCCTGAGTACTGAGCACCCAGCGTACTGAGCACCGAGCACCCAGCACCCTGAGTACTGAGCACCCAGCACCTTGAGCACTGAGCACCCAGCACCCTGAGTACTGAGCACTGAGCACCCCGAGTACTGAGCACCGAGCACCCTGAGCACTGAGCACCCAGCAACCTGAGTACTGAGCACCAAGCACCCTGAGGAGTGAGCACCCAGCACCCTGAGCACTGAGCACCCAGCACCCTGAGCACTTAGCACCCAGCACACTGAGTACTGAGCACCGAGCACCCAGAGCACAGAGCACCCAGCACCCTGAGCACTGAGCACCCTTAGTACTGAGCACTGAGCACCCTGAGTACTGAGCACTGAGCACCCTGTGTACTGAGCACCCAGCACCCTGAGTACTGAGCACCCAGCACCCTGAGCAATGATCACCCTGAATACTGAGCACCCAGCACCTTGAGCACTGAACACACAGCACCCTGAGTACTGAGCACCCCGAGCACCGAGCACCCAGCACCCTGAGTACTGAGTACCCACCACCCTGAGTACTGAGCACCGAGCACCCCGAGCACTGAGCACCCAGCACCCCGACCACTGAGCACACAGCACCCCGAGCAGTGAGCACCCAGCACCCTGAGCACTGAGCACCCAGCACCCTGAGCACTGAGCACCCAGCATACCGAGCACTGAGCACCCAGCACCCTGAGTACTGAGCACTGAGCACCCAGCACCCCGAGCACTGAGCACCCAGCACCCTGAGTACTGAGCACTGAGCACCCAGCACCCCATGCACTGAGCACCCAGCACCCTGAGTACTGAGCACTGAGCACCCAGCACCCCGAGCACTGAGCACCCTGCACCCCGAGCACTGAGCACCCAGCACCCCAAGCACTGAGCACCCAGCACCCTGAGTACTGAGCACCCAGCACCCTGAGTACTGAGCACCCAGCACCCCGAGCACTGAGCACCCAGCACCCTGAGTACTGAGCACCCAGCACCCCGAGCACTGAGCACCCAGCACACTGAGCACTGAGCACCCAGCACCCTGAGCACTGAGCAACCAGCACCCCGAGCACTGAGCACCCAGTACCCTGAGTACTGAGCACTGAGCACCCAGCACCTCGAGCACTGAGCACACAGCACCCTGAGTACTGAGCACTGAGCACCCAGCACCCTGAGCACTGAGCACCCAGCACCCTGAGCACTGAGCACCCAGCACCCGAGTACTGAGCACCCAGCAACCTGAGTACTGAGCACTGAGCACCCAGCACCATGAGCACTGAGCACCCAGCACCCTTAGCACTGAGGACCCAGCACACTGAGTACTGAGCACTGAGCACCCAGCACCCCGAGCACTGAGCACCCAGCACCCGGAGTACTGAGCACTGAGCACCCTGAGTACTGAGCACCCAGCACCCTGAGCACTGAGTACCCAGCACCCTGAGCACTGAGCACCCAGCACCCTGAGCACTGAGCACCCATCACCCTGAGTACTGAGCACTGAGCACCCAGCACCCCGAGCACTGAGCACCCAGCACCCTGAGTACTGAGCACTGAGCACCCAGCACCCCGAGCACTGAGCACCCAGCACCCTGAGCACTGAGCACCCAACACCCGAGTACTGAGCACCCAGCACCCTGAGTACTGAGCACCCAGCACCCTGAGTACTGAGCACCCAGCACCCCGAGTACTGAGCACCCAGCACCCTGAGTACTGAGCACCCAGCACCCTGAGCACTGAGCACCCTGATCACTGAGTACTGAGCACCGAGCACCCCGAGAACTGAGCACCCAGCACCCGGAGTACTGAGCACCCAGCACCCTGAGTACTGAGCACCCAGCACCCTGAGCACTGAGCACCCAGCACCCTGAGCACTGAGCACCCAGCACCCTGAGTACTGAGCACTGAGCACCCAGCACACCGAGCACTGAGCACCCAGCACCCTGAGTACTGAGCACTGAGCACCCAGCACCCCGAGCACTGAGCACCCAGCACCCTGAGCACTGAGCACCCAGCACCCTGAGCACTGAGCACCCAGCACCCTGAGTACTGAGCACTGAGCACCCAGCACCCCGGGCACTGAGCACCCAGCACCCTGAGTACTTAGCACTGAGCACCCAGCACCCCGAGCACTGAGCACCCAGCACCCTGAGCACTGAGCACCCAGCACCCGAGTACTGAGCACCCAGCACCGCGAGCACTGAGCACCCAGCACTCCGAGTACTGAGCACCCAACACCCTGAGTACTGAGCACCCAGCACCCTGAGCACTGAGCACCCAGCACCCCGAGCACTGAGCACCCAGCACCCTGAGTACTGAGCACCCAGCACCCTGAGCACTGAGCACCCAGCACCCTGAGCACTGAGCACCCAGCAAACTGAGCACTGAGCACCCAGCACCCTGAGTAGTGAGCACCCAACGTACTGAGCACCGAGCACCCCGAGCACTGAGCACCCAGCACCTGAGTACTGAGAACCGAGCACCCCGAGCACTGAGCACCCAGCACCCTGAGTACTGAGCTCCAAGCACCCTGAGCACTGAGCACCCAGCGCCCCGAGCACCGAGCACCCTGAGCACTGAGCACCCAGCACCCTGACTACTGAGCACCCAGCACCCTGAGCAATGAGCAACCTGAGTACTGAGCACCCAGCACCTTGAGCACTGAGCACCGAGCACCCCGAGCACTGAGCACCCAGCACCCTGAGTACTGAGCACCCAGCACCCTGAGTACTGAGCACACAGCACCCTGAGCACTGAGTACCCACCACCCTGAGCACTGAGCACCCAGCACCCTGAGCACTGAGCACACAGCACCCTGAGCACTGAGCACCCAGCACCCTGAGTACTGAGCACTGAGCACCCAGCACCCCGAGCACTGAGCACCCAGCACCCTGAGTACTGAGCACCGAGCACCCCGAGCACTGAGCACCCAGCACCCTGAGTACTGAGCTCCGAGCACCCCGAGCACTGAGCACCCTGAGCACTGAGCACCGAGCACCCTGAGCACTGAGCACCCAGCACCCTGAGTACTGAGCACTGAGCACCCAGCACCCCGAGCACTGAGCACCCAGCACCCTGAGTACTGAGCACTGAGCACCCAGCACCCCGAGGACTGAGCACCCAGCACCCTGAGTACTAAGCACCGAGCACCCTGAGTACTGAGCACCCAGCACCCTGAGCACTGAGCACCCAGCACCCTGAGTACTGAGCACTGAGCACCCAGCACCCCGAGCACTGAGCACCCAGCACCCTGAGTACTAAGCACCGAGCACCCTGAGTACTGAGCACCCAGCACCCTGAGCACTGAACACACAGCACCTTGAGTACTGAGCACCTCGAGCACTGAGCACCCAGCACCCTGAGTACTGAGCACTGAGCACCCCGAGCACTGAGCACCCAGCACCGTGAGCACTGAGCACCCAGCATCCCGAGAACTGAGCACCCAGGACCCTGAGTACTGAGCACCCAGCACCCTGAGTACTGAGCACCCAGCACCCTGAGCACTGAGTACCCAGCACCCTGAGCACTGAGCACCCAGCACCCTGAGCACTGAGCACACAGCACCCTGAGCACTGAGCACTGAGCACCCATCACCCCGAGTACTGAGCACTGAGCACCCAGCACCCCGAGCACTGAGCACCCAGCACACTGAGTAATGAGCACTGAGCACCCAGCACCCCGAGCACTGAGCACCCAGCACCCTGAGCACTGAGCACCCAGCACCCGAGTACTTAGCACCAAGCACCCTGAGTACTGAGCACCCACCACCCTGAGTACTGAGCACCCAGCACCCCGAGTACTGAGCACCCAGCACCCTGAGTACTGAGCACCCAGCACCCTGAGCACTGAGCACCCAGCAACCCGAGCACTGAGCACCCAGCACCCTGAGTACTGAGCACCCAACGTACTGAGCTCCGAGCACCCCGAGCACTGAGCACCAAGCACCCTGAGTACTGAGCACCCAGCACCCTGAGCACTGAGCACCCAGCACCCTGAGTACTGAGCTCCGAGCACCCCGAGCACTGAGCACCCAGCGCCCCGAGCACCGAGCACCCTGAGCACTGAGCACCCAGCACCCTGAGTACTGAGAACCCTGCACCCTGAGCAATGAGCACAGTGAGTACTGAGCACCTAGCACCTTGAGCACTGAGCACCCAGCACCCGGAGTACTGAGCACCCAGCACACTGAGTACTAAGCACCGAGCACCCTGAGTACTGAGCACCCAGCACCCTGAGCACTGCACACACAGCACCCTGAGTACTGAGCACCTCGAGCACTGAGCACCCAGCACCCTGAGTACTGAGCACTGAGCACCCCGAGCACTGAGCACCCAGCACCGCGAGCACTGAGCACATAGCACCCCGAGCACTGAGCACCCAGCACCCTGAGTACTGAGCACCCAGCACCCTGAGTACTGAGCACCCAGCACCCTGAGCACTGAGTACCCACCACCCTGAGCACTGAGCACCCAGCACCCTGAGCACTGAGCACACAGCACCCTGAGCACTGAGCACCCAGCACCCTGAGTACTGAGCACTGAGCACCCAGCACCCCGAGCACTGAGCACCCAGCACCCTGAGTACTGAGCACCGAGCACCCCGAGCACTGAGCACCCAGCACCCTGAGTACTGAGCTCCGAGCACCCCGAGCACTGAGCACCCTGAGCACTGAGCACCGAGCACCCTGAGCACTGAGCACCCAGCACCCTGAGTACTGAGCACTGAGCACCCAGCACCCCGAGCACTGAGCACCCAGCACACTGAGTACTGAGCACTGAGCACCCAGCACCCCGAGGACTGAGCACCCAGCACCCTGAGTACTGAGCACTGAGCACCCAGCACCCTGAGTACTGAGCACTGAGCACCCAGCACCCTGAGCACTGAGCACCCAGCACCCTGAGCACTGAGCACCCAGCACCCTAAGTACTGAGCACCCAGCACCCTGAGTACTGAGCACCCAGCACCCCGAGCACTGAGCACTCAGCACCCTGAGTACTGAGCACCCAGCACCCTGAGCACTGAGCACCCAGCACCCTGTGCACTGAGCATCCAGCACCCTGAGTACTGAGCACCCAGCACCCCGAGCACTGAGCACCCAGCACCCTAAGTACTGAGCACCCAGCACCCTGAGCACTGAGCACCCAGCACCCTAAGTACTGAGCACCCAGCACCCTGAGCACTGAGCACCCAGCACCCCGAGCACTGAGCACCCAGCACCCTAAGTACTGAGCACCCAGCACCCTGAGCACTGAGCACCCAGCACCCTGTGCACTGAGCATCCAGCACCCCGAGCACTGAGCACTCAGCACCCTGAGTACTGAGCACTGCGCACCCAGCACCCCGTGCAGTGAGCACCCAGCACCCTGAGTACTGAGCTCTGAGCACCCAGCACCCTGAGCACTGAGCACCCAGCACCCTGAGCACTGAGCACCCAGCACCCGAGTACTGAGCACCCAGCACCCTGAGTACTGAGCACCCAGCACCCCGAGCACTGAACACCCAGCACCCTGAGTACTGAGCACCGAGCACCCCGAGCACTGAGCACCCAGCACCCTGTGTACTGAGCACCGAGCACCCCGAGCAATGAGCACCCAGCACCCTGAGTACTGAGCACGGAGCACCCTGAGTACTGTGCACCCAGCACCCCGAGCACTTAGCACCCAGCACCCTGAGTACTCTGCACCCAGCACCCTGAGCACTGAGCACCGATCACCCAGCACCCTGAGCACTGAGCACCCAGCACCCTGAGTACTGAGCACCCAGCACATTGAGTACTGAGCACTCAGCACCCTGAGTACTGAGCACCCAGCACCCCGAGCACTGAGCACTCAGCACACCGAGCACTGAGCACTGAGTACCCTGAGCACTGAGCACCCAGCACCCCGAGTACTGAGCACTGAGCACCCTGAGTACTGAGCACCCAGCACCCTGAGCACTGAGCACCCAGCACCCTGAGTACTGAGCACCGAGCACCCTGAGTACTTATCACCCAGCACCCTGAGCACTGAGCACCCAGCACCCTGAGTACTGAGCATCCAGGACCCCGAGCACTGAGCACCCAGCACCCTGAGTACTGAGCACCGAGCTCCCCGAGCACTGAGCAGCCTGAGTACTGAGCACCGAGCACACCAAGCACTGAGCACCCAGAACCCCGAGCACTGAGCACCCAGCACCCTGAGTACTGAGCACCCAGCACCCCGAGAATGAGCACCCTGAGCACTGAGTACCCAGCACCATGAGTACTGAGCACCGAGCACCCTGAGCACTGAGCACCCAGCACCCTGAATACTGAGCACCCAGCACCCTGACTACTGAGCACCCAGCACCCTGAGCACTGAGCACCCAGCACCCTGAGTACTGAGCACCCAGAACTCCGAGCACTGAGCACCCAGCACCCCGAGCACTGAGCACCCAGCACACCGAGCACTGAGCACTGAGCACCCTGAGCACTGAGCACCCAGCACCCCGAGTACTGAGCACTGAGCACCCTGAGTACTGAGCACCCAGCACCCTGAGAACTGAGCACTGAGAACCCTGAGTACTGAGCAGCGAGCACCCCGAGCACTGAGCACCCAGCACCCCAAGCACTGAGAACCCATCACCCTGAGTACTGAGCATTGAGCACCCAGCACCCCGAGCACTGAGCACTCAGCGCCCTGTGTACTGAGCACTGAGTACCCAGTACCCCGAGCACTGAGATCCAGCACCCTGAGCACTGAGCACCCAGCACCCCGAGTACTGAGCACGAAGCACCCCGAGCACTGAGCACCCAGCACCCCGAGCACTGAGCACCCAGCACCCCGAGCACTGAGCACCCAGCACCCCGAGCACTGAGCACCCAGAACCCCGAGCACTGAGCACCCAGCACCCCGAGCACTGAGCACCCAGCACCCTGAGCACTGAGCACCCAGCACCCTGAGTACTGAGCACCCAGCACCCTGAGTACTGAGCACCGAGCCCACTGAGCACTGAGCACCAAGCACCCCGAGCACTGAGCACCCAGCACCCTGAGTACTGAGCACCGAGCACCCCGAGCACTGAGCACCAAGCACCCTGAGTACTGTGCACCGATCACCCCGAGCACTGAGCACCCAGCACCCTGAGCCCTGAGCACCCAGCACCCCGAGCACTTAGCACCCAACACCCTGAGTACTGAGCACCCAGCACCCTGAGCACTGAGCACCCAGCACCCCGAGCAATGAGCACCCAGCACCCTGAGCACTGAGCACGCTGAGAACTGAGCACCCAGCACCCTGAGTACTGAGCACCCAGCACCCCGAGCACTGAGCACGGAGCACCTCGAGGACTGAGCACCCAGCACACTGAGCACTGAGCACCGAGCACACCGAGCACTGAGCACCCAGCACCCTGAGTACTGAGCACGCAGCACCCCGAGCACTGAGCACCCAGCACCCCGAGCACTGTGCACCCAGAACCCCGAGAATGAGCACACAGCACCCTGAGTACTGAGCACCGAGCACCCTGAGCACTGAGCACCCAGCACCCTGAGGACTGAGCACCCAGCACCCTTTGTACTGAGCACCGAGCACCCCGAGCACTGAGCACTGAGCACCCTGAGTACTGAGCACCCAGCACCCCGAGCACTGAGCACCCAGCACCCTGAGCACTGAGCACCCAGCACCTTGAGTACTGAGCACCCCGCACCCCGAGGACTGAGCACCCTGAGTACTGAGCACCCAGCACCCTGAGTACTGAGCACCCTGCACCCCGAGCACTGAGCTCCCTGAGTACTGAGCACCCAGCACCCTGAGTACTGAGCACCCAGCACCCTGAGGACTGAGCACTGAGCATCCAGAGAACTGAGCACACAGCACCCCGAGGACTGAGCAAACAGCACGCTGAGCACTGAGCAATGAGCACCCAGCACCCTGTGCACTGAGCACTGAGCACCCAGCACCGTGAGCACTGAGCACCCTGAGTACTGAGCACCCAGCACCCTGAGTACTGAGCACCCAGCACCCTGAGCACTGAGCACCCAGCACCCTGAGTACTGAGCACCCAGCACCCTGAGTACTGAGCACCCAGCACCCTGAGTACTGAGCACCCAGCACCCTGAATACTGAGCACCGAGCACTCCGAGCACTGAGAACCCAGCACCCTGAGCACTGAGCACCCAGCACCCTGAGCACTGAGCACCCAGCACCCTGAGCACTGAGCACACAGCACCCCGAGTACTGAGCACCAAGCACACCGAGAACTGAGCACCCAGCACCCCGAGCACTGAGCACTGAGCACCCTGAGCACTGAGCACCCAGCACACCGAGTACTGAGCACTGAGCACCCTGAGTACTGAGCACCCAGCACCCTGAGCACTGAGCACCCATTACCTTGAGTACTGAGCACTGAGCACCCCGAGCACTGAGCACCCAGCACCCTGAGTACTGAGCACAAAGCTCCCCGAGCACTAAGCACCCTGAGTACTGAACACCCAGCACCCTGAGTACTGAGCATCCAGCACCCTGAGCACTGAGCACCCAGCACACTGAGTACTGAGCACTGAGCACCCCGAGCACTGAGCACCCAGCACCCCGAGCACTGAGCACCCAGCAACCTGAGTACTGAGCACCCAGCACCCCGAGAATGAGCACCCAGCACCATGAGTACTGAGCACCGAGCACCCTGACCACTGAGCACACAGCACCCTGAGCACTGAGCACCCAGCACCCTGAGTACTGAGCACTGAGCACCCTGAGTACTGAGCACCCAGCACCCTGAGTACTGAGCACCCAGCACCCTGAGTACTGAGCACCCAGCGTACTGAGCACCGAGCACCCAGCACCCTGAGTACTGAGCACCCAGCACCTTGAGCACTGAGCACCCAGCACCCTGAGTACTGAGCACTGAGCACACCGAGTACTGAGCACCGAGCACCCTGAGCACTGAGCACCCAGCACCCTGAGTACTGAGCACTGAGCACCCCGAGTACTGAGCACCCAGCAACCTGAGTACTGAGCACCAAGCACCCTGAGGAGTGAGCACCCAGCACCCTGAGCACTGAGCACCCAGCACCCTGAGCACTTAGCACCCAGCACACTGAGTACTGAGCACCGAGCACCCAGAGCACTGAGCACCCAGCACCCTGAGCACTGAGCACCAGCACCCTGAGTTCTGAGCACCCAGCACCCTGAGCACTGAGCACCCAGCACCCTGAGTACTGAGCACCGAGCACCCTGAGTACTGAGCACCCAGCACCCTGAGTACTGAGCACCCAGCACTCTGAGTACTGAGCACCCAGCGTACTGAGCACCGAGCACCCAGCACCCTGAGTACTGAGCACCCAGCACCCTGAGCACTGAGCACCCAGCACCCTGAGTACTGAGCACTGAGGACCCCGAGTACTGAGCACCGAGCACCACGAGCACTGAGCACCCAGCACCCCGAGCACCGAGCACCCTGAGCACTGAGCACGCAGCACCCTGAGTACTGAGAACCGAGCACCCCGAGCACTGAGCACCCAGCACCCTGAGCACTGAGCACCCTTAGTACTGAGCACTGAGCACCCTGAGTACTGAGCACTGAGCACCCTGAGTACTGAGCACCCAGCACTCTGAGTACTGAGCACCCAGCACCCTGAGCAATGATCACCCTGAATACTGAGCACCCAGCACCTTGAGCACTGTGCACCGAGCACCCCGAGCACTGAGCACCCAGCACCCGGAGTACTGAGCACCCAGCACCCTGAGTACTAAGCACCGAGCACCCTGAGTACTGAGCACCCAGCACCCTGAGCACTGAACACACAGCTCACTGAGTACTGGGCACCCTGAGCACTGAGTACCCAGCACCCTGAGTACTGAGTACCCAGCACCCTGAGTACTGAGCACCGAGCACCCCGAGCACTGAGCACCCAGCACCCTGAGTACTGAGCACCCAGCACCCTGAGCACTGAACACACAGCTCACTGAGTACTGGGCACCCTGAGCACTGAGCACCCAGCACCCTGAGTACTGAGTACCCAGCACCCTGAGTACTGAGCACCGAGCACCCCGAGCACTGAGCACCCAGCACCCCGAGCACTGAGCACCCAGCACCCTGAGCACTTAGCACCCAGCACCCTGAGTACTGAGCACCCAGCACTCTGAGTACTGAGCACCCAGCACCCCGAGCACTGAGCACCCAGCACCCTGAGCACTGAGCACCCAGCACCCTGAGCACTGAGCACCCAGCACCCCGAGCACTGAGCACCCAGCACCCTGAGTACTGAGCACTGAGCACCCAGCAACCCGAGCACTGAGCACCCAGCACCCTGAGTACTGAGCACTGAGCACCCAGCACCCCGAGGACTGAGCACCCAGCACCCTGAGTACTGAGAACTGAGCACCCAGCACCCTGAGTACTGAGCACTGAGCACCCAGCACCCTGAGCACTGAGCACCCAGCACCCTGAGCACTGAGCACCCAGCACCCTGAGCACTGAGCACCCAGCACCCTGAGTACTGAGCACCCAGCACCCCGAGCACTGAGCACCCAGCACCCTGAGCACTGAGCAACCAGCACCCTGTGCACTGAGCATCCAGCACCCCGAGCACTGAGCACTCAGCACCCTGGGAACTGAGCACTGAGCACCCAGCACCCCGTGCAGTGAGCACCCAGCACCCTGAGTACTGAGCTCTGAGCACCCAGCACCCTGAGTACTGAGCACCCAGCACCCCGAGCACTGAGCACCCAGCACGGTGAGTACTGAGCACCGAGCACCCCGAGCACTGAGCACCCAGCACCCTGTGTACTGAGCACCGAGCACCCCGAGCAATGAGCACCCAGCACCCTGAGTACTGAGCACGGAGCACCCTGAGTACTGTGCACCCAGCACCCCGAGCACTTAGCACCCCGCACCCTGAGTACTCTGCACCCAGCACCCTGAGCACTGAGCACCGATCACCCAGCACCCTGAGCACTGAGCACCCAGCACCCTGAGTACTGAGCACCCAGCACATTGAGTACTGAGCACTCAGCACCCTGAGTACTGAGCACCCAGCACCCCGAGCACTGAGCACCCAGCACCCTGAGCACTGAGCACCCTGAGGACTGAGCACCCAGCACCCTGAGCACTGAGCACCCAGCACCCTGAGTACTGAGCACCGATCACCATGAGCACTGAGCACCCAGAACCCAAAGCACTGAGCACCCAGCACCCTCAGTACTGAGCACCCAGCACCCCGAGCACTGAGCACCCAGCACCCTGAGTACTGAGCACCCTGAGTACTGAGCACCGATCACCCTGAGCACTGAGCTCCCAGCACCCTGAGTACTGAGCACCCAGCACCCTGAGCACTTAACACCCAGCACCCTGAGTACTGAGCACCCAGCACCCTGAGCACTGAGCACACAGCACCCTGAGTACTGAGCACCCAGCACCCTGAGCACTGAGCACCCAGCACCCTGAGTACTGAGCACCCAGCACCCCGAGCACTGAGCACCCAGCACCCCGAGAATGAGCACCCAGCACCCCGAGTACTGAGCACCGAGCACCCTGAGCACTGAGCACCCAGCACCCCGAGCACTGAGCACCCAGCACACTGAGCACTGAGCAGCCAGCACCCTGAGTACTGAGCCCTGAGCACCCAGCACCCTGAGTACTTAGCACTGAGCACCCACCACCCCGAGCACTGAGCACCCAGCACCCTGAGCACTGAGCACCCAGCACCCTGAGCACTGAGCACCCAGCACCCTGAGTACTGAGCACTGAGCACCCAGCACCCCGAGCACTGAGCACCCAGCACCCTGAGTACTGAGCACTGAGCAGCCAGCACCCTGAGCACTGAGCACCCAGCAACCTGAGCACTGAGCACCCAGCACCCGAGTACTGAGCACCCAGCACCCTGAGTACTGAGCACCCAGCACCCCGAGCACTGAGCACCCAGCACCCCGAGTACTGAGCACCCAGCACCCTGAGTACTGAGCACCCAGCACCCTGAGCACTGAGCACCCAGGACCCCGAGCACTGAGCACCCAGCACCCTGAGTACTGAGCACCCAGCACCCTGAGCACTGAGCACCCAGCACCCTGAGCACTGAGCACCCAGCACCCTGAGCACTGAGCACCCAGCACCCTGAGTAGTGAGCACCCAACGTACTGAGCACCGTGCACCCCGAGCACTGAGCACCCAGCACCCTGAGTACTGAGCACCGAGCACCCCGAGCACTGAGCACCCAGCACCCTGAGTACTGAGCTCCGAGCACCCCGAGCACTGAGCACCCAGCGCCCCGAGCACCGAGCACCCTGAGCACTGAGCACCCAGCACCCTGACTACTGAGCACCCAGCACCCTGAGCAATGAGCAACCTGAGTACTGAGCACCCAGCACCTTGAGCACTGAGCACCGAGCACCCCGAGCACTGAGCACCCAGCACACGTAGTACTGAGCACCCAGCACCCCGAGCACTGAGCACCCAGCACCGTGAGCACTGAGCACCCAGCACCCCGAGTACTGAGCACCCAGCACCCTGAATACTGAACACCCAGCACCCTGAGTACTGAGCACCCAGCACCCTGAGCACTGAGTACCCAGCACCCTGAGCAATGAGCACCAAGTACCCTGAGCACTGAGCACCCAGCGCCCCGAGCACTGAGCACCCAGCACCCTGAGTACTGAGCACTGAGCACCCAGCACCCCGAGCACTGAGCACCCAGCACCCTGAGTACTGAGCACTGAGCACCCAGCACCCCGAGCACTGAGCACCCAGCACCCTGATCACTGAGCACCCAGCACCCTGAGTACTGAGCACCCAGCACCCTGAGTACTGAGCAACCAGCACCCTGAGCACTGAGCACTGAGCACCCAGCAACCTGAGCACTGAGCACCCAGCACCCTGAGCACTGAGCACCCAGCACCCTGAGCACTGAGCACCCAGCACCCTGAGCACTGAGCACCCAGCACCCTGAGTACTGAGCACTGAGCACCCAGGACACCGAGCACTGAGCACCCAGCACCCTGAGTACTGAGCACTGAGCACCCATCACCCCGAGCACTGAGCACCCAGCAACCTGAGCACTGAGCACCCAGCACCCAAGTACTGAGCACCCAGCACCCTGAGTACTGAGCACCCAGCACCCTGAGTACTGAGCACCCAGCACCCCGAGTACTGAGCACACAGCACCCTGAGTACTGAGCACCCAGCACCCTGAGAACTGAGCACCCAGCACCCCGAGCACTGAGCACCCAGCACCCTGAGTAGTGAGCACCCAGCACCCTGAGCACTGAGCACCCAGCACCCTGAGCACTCAGCACCCAGCACCCTGAGCACTGAGCACCCAGCACCCTGAGTAGTGAGCACCCAACGTACTGAGCACCGAGCTCCCCGAGCACTGAGCACCCAGCACCCTGAGTACTGAGCACCAAGCACCCAGAGCACTGAGCACCCAGCACCCTGATTACTGAGCTGCGAGCACCCCGAGCACTGAGCAACCAGCGCCCCGAGCACCGAGCACCCTGAGCACTGAGCCCCCAGCACCCTGAGTACTGAGCACCCAGCACCCTGAGCAATGAGCACCCTGAGTACTGAGCACCCAGCACCTTGAGCACTGAGCACCGAGCACTCCGAGCACTGAGCACCCAGCACCCGGAGTACTGAGCACCCAGCCCCCTGAGTACTAAGCACCGAGCACCCTGAATACTGAGCACCCAGCACCCTGAGCACTGAACACACAGCACCCTGAGTACTGAGCACCTCGAGCACTGAGCACCTAGCACCCTGAGTACTGAGCACCGAGCACGCCGAGCACTGAGCACCCAGCACCGCGAGCACTGAGCACCCAGCACCCCGAGCACTGAGCACCCAGCACCCTGAGTACTGAGCACCCAGCACCCTGAGCACTGAGCACCCAGCACCCTGAGCACTGAGCACCCAGCACCCTGAGTACTGAGCACTGAGCACCCTGAGTACTGAGCACCCAGCACTCTGAGTACTAAGCACCGAGCACCCTGAGTACTGAGCACCCAGCACCCTGAGCACTGAACACACAGCTCACTGAGTACTGGGCACCCTGAGCACTGAGCACCCAGCACCATGAGTACTGAGTACCCAGCACCCTGAGTAATGAGCACCGAGCACCCCGAGCACTGAGCACCCAGCACCCCGAGCACTGAGCACCCAGCACCCTGAGCACTGAGCACCCAGCACCCTGAGTACTGAGCACCCAGCACCCTGAGTACTGAGCACCCAGCACCCCGAGCACTGAGCACCCAGCACCCTGAGCACTGAGCACCCAGCACCCTGAGCACTGAGCACCCAGCACCCCGAGCACTGAGCACCCAGCACCCTGAGTACTGAGCACTGAGCACCCAGCACCCCGAGCACTGAGCACCCAGCACCCTGAGTACTGAGCACTGAGCACCCAGCACCCCGAGGACTGAGCACCCAGCACCCTGAGTACTGAGAACTGAGCACCCAGCACCCTGAGTACTGAGCACTGAGCACCCAGCACCCTGAGCACTGAGCACCCAGCACCCTGAGCACTGAGCACCCAGCACCCTGAGCACTGAGCACCCAGCACCCTGAGTACTGAGCACCCAGCACCCCGAGCACTGAGCACCCAGCACCCTGAGCACTGAGCACCCAGCACCCTGTGCACTGAGCATCCAGCACCCCGAGCACTGAGCACTCAGCACCCTGGGTACTGAGCACTGAGCACCCAGCACCCCGTGCAGTGAGCACCCAGCACCCTGAGTACTGAGCTCTGAGCACCCAGCACCCTGAGTACTGAGCACCCAGCACCCCGAGCACTGAGCACCCAGCACCCTGAGTACTGAGCACCGAGCACCCCGAGCACTGAGCACCCAGCACCCTGTGTACTGAGCACCGAGCACCCCGAGCAATGAGCACCCAGCACCCTGAGTACTGAGCACGGAGCACCCTGAGTACTGTGCACCCAGCACCCCGAGCACTTAGCACCCAGCACCCTGAGTACTCTGCACCCAGCACCCTGAGCACTGAGCACCGATCACCCAGCACCCTGAGCACTGAGCACCCAGCACCCTGAGTACTGAGCACCCAGCACATTGAGTACTGAGCACTCAGCACCCTGAGTACTTAGCACCCAGCACCCCGAGCACTGAGCACCCAGTACCCTGAGCACTGAGCACCCTGAGGACTGAGCACCCAGCACCCTGAGCACTGAGCACCCAGCACCCTGAGTACTGAGCACCGATCACCCTGAGCACTGAGCACCCAGAACCCAAAGCACTGAGCACCCAGCACCCTCAGTACTGAGCACCCAGCACCCCGAGCACTGAGCACCCAGCACCCTGAGTACTGAGCACCCTGAGTACTGAGCACCGATCACCCTGAGCACTGAGCTCCCAGCACCCTGAGTACTGAGCACCCAGCACCCTGAGCACTTAACACCCAGCACCCTGAGTACTGAGCACCCAGCACCCTGAGCACTGAGCACACAGCACCCTGAGTACTGAGCACCCAGCACCCTGAGCACTGAGCACCCAGCACCCTGAGTACTGAGCACCCAGCACCCCGAGCACTGAGCACCCAGCACCCCGAGAATGAGCACCCAGCACCCCGAGTACTGAGCACCGAGCACCCTGAGCACTGAGCACCCAGCACCCCGAGCACTGAGCACCCAGCACACTGAGCACTGAGCAGCCAGCACCCTGAGTACTGAGCCCTGAGCACCCAGCACCCTGAGTACTGAGCACTGAGCACCCACCACCCCGAGCACTGAGCACCCAGCACCCTGAGCACTGAGCACCCAGCACCCTGAGCACTGAGCACCCAGCACCCTGAGTACTGAGCACTGAGCAGCCAGCACCCTGAGCACTGAGCACCCAGCAACCTGAGCACTGAGCACCCAGCACCCTGAGCACTGAGCACCCAGCACCCTGAGCACTGAGCACCCAGCACCCTGAGTACTGAGCACTGAGCACCCAGCACCCCGAGCACTGAGCACCCAGCACCCTGAGTACTGAGCACTGAGCAGCCAGCACCCTGAGCACTGAGCACCCAGCAACCTGAGCACTGAGCACCCAGCACCCGAGCACTGAGCACCCAGCAACCTGAGCACTGAGCACCCAGCACCCGAGTACTGAGCACCCAGCACCCTGAGTACTGAGCACCCAGCACCCTGAGTACTGAGCACCCAGCACCCCGAGCACTGAGCACCCAGCACCCCGAGTACTGAGCACCCAGCACCCTGAGTACTGAGCACCCAGCACCCTGAGCACTGAGCACCCAGGACCCCGAGCACTGAGCACCCAGCACCCTGAGTACTGAGCACCCAGCACCCTGAGCACTGAGCACCCAGCACCCTGAGCACTGAGCACCCAGCACCCTGAGCACTGAGCACCCAGCACCCTGAGTAGTGAGCACCCAACGTACTGAGCACCGTGCACCCCGAGCACTGAGCACCCAGCACCCTGAGTACTGAGCACCGAGCACCCCGAGCACTGAGCACCCAGCACCCTGAGTACTGAGCTCCGAGCACCCCGAGCACTGAGCACCCAGCGCCCCGAGCACCGAGCACCCTGAGCACTGAACACCCAGCACCCTGACTACTGAGCACCCAGCACCCTGAGCAATGAGCAACCTGAGTACTGAGCACCCAGCACCTTGAGCACTGAGCACCGAGCACCCCGAGCACTGAGCACCCAGCACCCGTAGTACTGAGCACCCAGCACCCCGAGCACTGAGCACCCAGCACCGTGAGCACTGAGCACCCAGCACCCCGAGTACTGAGCACCCAGCACCCTGAATACTGAACACCCAGCACCCTGAGTACTGAGCACCCAGCACCCTGAGCACTGAGTACCCAGCACCCTGAGCAATGAGCACCCAGCACCCTGAGCACTGAGCACCCAGCGCCCCGAGCACTGAGCACCCAGCACCCTGAGTACTGAGCACTGAGCACCCAGCACCCCGAGCACTGAGCACCCAGCACCCTGAGTACTGAGCACTGAGCACCCAGCACCCCGAGCACTGAGCACCCAGCACCCTGATCCCTGAGCACCCAGCACCCTGAGTACTGAGAACCCAGCACCCTGAGTACTGAGCAACCAGCACCCTGAGCACTGAGCACTGAGCACCCAGCACCCTGAGCACTGAGCACCCAGCACCCTGAGCACTGAGCACCCAGCACCCTGAGCACTGAGCACCCAGCACCCTGAGCACTGAGCACCCAGCACCCTGAGTACTGAGCACTGAGCACCCAGCACACCGAGCACTGAGCACCCAGCACCCTGAGTACTGAGCACTGAGCACCCAGCACCCCGAGCACTGAGCACCCAGCAACCTGAGCACTGAGCACCCCGCACCCAAGTACTGAGCACCCAGCACCCTGAGTACTGAGCACCCAGCACCCTGAGTACTGAGCACCCAGCACCCCGAGTACTGAGCACACAGCACCCTGAGTACTGAGCACCCAGCACCCTGAGAACTGAGCACCCAGCACCCCGAGCACTGAGCACCCAGCACCCTGAGTAGTGAGCACCCAGCACCCTGAGCACTGAGCACCCAGCACCCTGAGCACTCAGCACCCAGCACCCTGAGCACTGAGCACCCAGCACCCTGAGTAGTGAGCACCCAACGTACTGAGCACCGAGCTCCCCGAGCACTGAGCACCCAGCACCCTGAGTACTGAGCACCAAGCACCCAGAGCACTGAGCACCCAGCACCCTGAGTACTGAGCTGCGAGCACCCCGAGCACTGAGCAACCAGCGCGCCGAGCACCGAGCACCCTGAGCACTGAGCACCCAGCACCCTGAGTACTGAGCACCCAGCACCCTGAGCAATGAGCACCCTGAGTACTGAGCACCCAGCACCTTGAGCACTGAGCACCGAGCACCCCGAGCACTGAGCACCCAGCACCCGGAGTACTGAGCACCCAGCCCCCTGAGTACTAAGCACCGAGCACCCTGAATACTGAGCACCCAGCACCCTGAGCACTGAACACACAGCACCCTGAGTACTGAGCACCTCGAGCACTGAGCACCCAGCACCCTGAGTACTGAGCACCGAGCACGCCGAGCACTGAGCACCCAGCACCGCGAGCACTGAGCACCCAGCACCCCGAGCACTGAGCACCCAGCACCCTGAGTACTGAGCACCCAGCACCCTGAGCACTGAGCACCCAGCACCCTGAGCACTGAGCACCCAGCACCCTGAGCACTGAGCACCCAGCACCCTGAGTAGTGAGCACCCAACGTACTGAGCACCGAGCACCCCGAGCAGTGAGCACCCAGCACCCTGAGTACGGAAGACTGAGCACCCAACACCCCGAGCACTGAGCACCCAGCACCCTGAGCACTGAGCACCCAGCACCCCGAGCACTGAGCACCCAGCACCCTGAGTACTGAGCACCCTGAGTACTGAGCACCGATCACCCTGAGCACTGAGCTCCCAGCACCCTGAGTACTGAGCACCCAGCACCCTGAGCACTTAACACCCAGCACCCTGAGTACTGAGCACCCAGCACCCTGAGCACTGAGCACACAGCACCCTGAGTACTGAGCACCCAGCACCCTGAGCACTGAGTACCCAGCACCCTGAGTACTGAGCACCCAGCACCCCGAGCACTGAGCACCCAGCACCCCGAGAATGAGCACCCAGCACCCCGAGTACTGAGCACCGAGCACCCTGAGCACTGAGCACCCAGCACCCCGAGCACTGAGCACCCAGCACACTGAGCACTGAGCAGCCAGCACCCTGAGTACTGAGCCCTGAGCACCCAGCACCCTGAGTACTGAGCACTGAGCACCCACCACCCCGAGCACTGAGCACCCAGCACCCTGAGCACTGAGCACCCAGCACCCTGAGCACTGAGCACCCAGCACCCTGAGTACTGAGCACTGAGCAGCCAGCACCCTGAGCACTGAGCACCCAGCAACCTGAGCACTGAGCACCCAGCACCCTGAGCACTGAGCACCCAGCACCCTGAGCACTGAGCACCCAGCACCCTGAGTACTGAGCACTGAGCACCCAGCACCCCGAGCACTGAGCACCCAGCACCCTGAGTACTGAGCACTGAGCAGCCAGCACCCTGAGCACTGAGCACCCAGCAACCTGAGCACTGAGCACCCAGCACCCGAGCACTGAGCACCCAGCAACCTGAGCACTGAGCACCCAGCACCCGAGTACTGAGCACCCAGCACCCTGAGTACTGAGCACCCAGCACCCTGAGTACTGAGCACCCAGCACCCCGAGCACTGAGCACCCAGCACCCCGAGTACTGAGCACCCAGCACCCTGAGTACTGAGCACCCAGCACCCTGAGCACTGAGCACCCAGGACCCCGAGCACTGAGCACCCAGCACCCTGAGTACTGAGCACCCAGCACCCTGAGCACTGAGCACCCAGCACCCTGAGCACTGAGCACCCAGCACCCTGAGCACTGAGCACCCAGCACCCTGAGTAGTGAGCACCCAACGTACTGAGCACCGTGCACCCCGAGCACTGAGCACCCAGCACCCTGAGTACTGAGCACCGAGCACCCCGAGCACTGAGCACCCAGCACCCTGAGTACTGAGCTCCGAGCACCCCGAGCACTGAGCACCCAGCGCCCCGAGCACCGAGCACCCTGAGCACTGAACACCCAGCACCCTGACTACTGAGCACCCAGCACCCTGAGCAATGAGCAACCTGAGTACTGAGCACCCAGCACCTTGAGCACTGAGCACCGAGCACCCCGAGCACTGAGCACCCAGCACCCGTAGTACTGAGCACCCAGCACCCCGAGCACTGAGCACCCAGCACCGTGAGCACTGAGCACCCAGCACCCCGAGTACTGAGCACCCAGCACCCTGAATACTGAACACCCAGCACCCTGAGTACTGAGCACCCAGCACCCTAAGCACTGAGTACCCAGCACCCTGAGCAATGAGCACCCAGCACCCTGAGCACTGAGCACCCAGCGCCCCGAGCACTGAGCACCCAGCACCCTGAGTACTGAGCACTGAGCACCCAGCACCCCGAGCACTGAGCACCCAGCACCCTGAGTACTGAGCACTGAGCACCCAGCACCCCGAGCACTGAGCACCCAGCACCCTGATCCCTGAGCACCCAGCACCCTGAGTACTGAGCACCCAGCACCCTGAGTACTGAGCAACCAGCACCCTGAGCACTGAGCACTGAGCACCCAGCACCCTGAGCACTGAGCACCCAGCACCCTGAGCACTGAGCACCCAGCACCCTGAGCACTGAGCACCCAGCACCCTGAGCACTGAGCACCCAGCACCCTGAGTACTGAGCACTGAGCACCCAGCACACCGAGCACTGAGCACCCAGCACCCTGAGTACTGAGCACTGAGCACCCAGCACCCCGAGCACTGAGCACCCAGCAACCTGAGCACTGAGCACCCAGCACCCTGAGTACTGAGCACCCAGCACCCCGAGTACTGAGCACACAGCACCCTGAGTACTGAGCACCCAGCACCCTGAGAACTGAGCACCCAGCACCCCGAGCACTGAGCACCCAGCACCCTGAGTAGTGAGCACCCAGCACCCTGAGCACTGAGCACCCAGCACCCTGAGCACTCAGCACCCAGCACCCTGAGCACTGAGCACCCAGCACCCTGAGTAGTGAGCACCCAACGTACTGAGCACCGAGCTCCCCGAGCTCGAGCACCCAGCACCCTGAGTACTGAGCACCAAGCACCCAGAGCACTGAGCACCCAGCACCCTGAGTACTGAGCTGCGAGCACCCCGAGCACTGAGCAACCAGCGCGCCGAGCACCGAGCACCCTGAGCACTGAGCACCCAGCACCCTGAGTACTGAGCACCCAGCACCCTGAGCAATGAGCACCCTGAGTACTGAGCACCCAGCACCTTGAGCACTGAGCACCGAGCACCCCGAGCACTGAGCACCCAGCACCCGGAGTACTGAGCACCCAGCCCCCTGAGTACTAAGCACCGAGCACCCTGAATACTGAGCACCCAGCACCCTGAGCACTGAACACACAGCACCCTGAGTACTGAGCACCTCGAGCACTGAGCACCCAGCACCCTGAGTACTGAGCACCCAGCACCCTGAGCACTGAGCACCCAGCACCCTGAGCACTGAGCACCCAGCACCCTGAGCACTGAGCACCCAGCACCCTGAGTAGTGAGCACCCAACGTACTGAGCACCGAGCACCCCGAGCAGTGAGCACCCAGCACCCTGAGTACGGAAGACTGAGCACCCAACACCCCGAGCACTGAGCACCCAGCACCCTGAGCACTGAGCACCCAGCACCCCGAGCACTGAGCACCCAGCACCCTGAGTACTGAGCACCCTGAGTACTGAGCACCGATCACCCTGAGCACTGAGCTCCCAGCACCCTGAGTACTGAGCACCCAGCACCCTGAGCACTTAACACCCAGCACCCTGAGTACTGAGCACCCAGCACCCTGAGCACTGAGCACACAGCACCCTGAGTACTGAGCACCCAGCACCCTGAGCACTGAGCACCCAGCACCCTGAGTACTGAGCACCCAGCACCCCGAGCACTGAGCACCCAGCACCCCGAGAATGAGCACCCAGCACCCCGAGTACTGAGCACCGAGCACCCTGAGCACTGAGCACCCAGCACCCCGAGCACTGAGCACCCAGCACACTGAGCACTGAGCAGCCAGCACCCTGAGTACTGAGCCCTGAGCACCCAGCACCCTGAGTACTGAGCACTGAGCACCCACCACCCCGAGCACTGAGCACCCAGCACCCTGAGCACTGAGCACCCAGCACCCTGAGCACTGAGCACCCAGCACCCTGAGTACTGAGCACTGAGCAGCCAGCACCCTGAGCACTGAGCACCCAGCAACCTGAGCACTGAGCACCCAGCACCCTGAGCACTGAGCACCCAGCACCCTGAGCACTGAGCACCCAGCACCCTGAGTACTGAGCACTGAGCACCCAGCACCCCGAGCACTGAGCACCCAGCACCCTGAGTACTGAGCACTGAGCAGCCAGCACCCTGAGCACTGAGCACCCAGCAACCTGAGCACTGAGCACCCAGCACCCGAGCACTGAGCACCCAGCAACCTGAGCACTGAGCACCCAGCACCCGAGTACTGAGCACCCAGCACCCTGAGTACTGAGCACCCAGCACCCTGAGTACTGAGCACCCAGCACCCCGAGCACTGAGCACCCAGCACCCCGAGTACTGAGCACCCAGCACCCTGAGTACTGAGCACCCAGCACCCTGAGCACTGAGCACCCAGGACCCCGAGCACTGAGCACCCAGCACCCTGAGTACTGAGCACCCAGCACCCTGAGCACTGAGCACCCAGCACCCTGAGCACTGAGCACCCAGCACCCTGAGCACTGAGCACCCAGCACCCTGAGTAGTGAGCACCCAACGTACTGAGCACCGTGCACCCCGAGCACTGAGCACCCAGCACCCTGAGTACTGAGCACCGAGCACCCCGAGCACTGAGCACCCAGCACCCTGAGTACTGAGCTCCGAGCACCCCGAGCACTGAGCACCCAGCGCCCCGAGCACCGAGCACCCTGAGCACTGAACACCCAGCACCCTGACTACTGAGCACCCAGCACCCTGAGCAATGAGCAACCTGAGTACTGAGCACCCAGCACCTTGAGCACTGAGCACCGAGCACCCCGAGCACTGAGCACCCAGCACCCGTAGTACTGAGCACCCAGCACCCCGAGCACTGAGCACCCAGCACCGTGAGCACTGAGCACCCAGCACCCCGAGTACTGAGCACCCAGCACCCTGAATACTGAACACCCAGCACCCTGAGTACTGAGCACCCAGCACCCTAAGCACTGAGTACCCAGCACCCTGAGCAATGAGCACCCAGCACCCTGAGCACTGAGCACCCAGCGCCCCGAGCACTGAGCACCCAGCACCCTGAGTACTGAGCACTGAGCACCCAGCACCCCGAGCACTGAGCACCCAGCACCCTGAGTACTGAGCACTGAGCACCCAGCACCCCGAGCACTGAGCACCCAGCACCCTGATCCCTGAGCACCCAGCACCCTGAGTACTGAGCACCCAGCACCCTGAGTACTGAGCAACCAGCACCCTGAGCACTGAGCACTGAGCACCCAGCACCCTGAGCACTGAGCACCCAGCACCCTGAGCACTGAGCACCCAGCACCCTGAGCACTGAGCACCCAGCACCCTGAGCACTGAGCACCCAGCACCCTGAGTACTGAGCACTGAGCACCCAGCACACCGAGCACTGAGCACCCAGCACCCTGAGTACTGAGCACTGAGCACCCAGCACCCCGAGCACTGAGCACCCAGCAACCTGAGCACTGAGCACCCAGCACCCTGAGTACTGAGCACCCAGCACCCCGAGTACTGAGCACACAGCACCCTGAGTACTGAGCACCCAGCACCCTGAGAACTGAGCACCCAGCACCCCGAGCACTGAGCACCCAGCACCCTGAGTAGTGAGCACCCAGCACCCTGAGCACTGAGCACCCAGCACCCTGAGCACTCAGCACCCAGCACCCTGAGCACTGAGCACCCAGCACCCTGAGTAGTGAGCACCCAACGTACTGAGCACCGAGCTCCCCGAGCACTGAGCACCCAGCACCCTGAGTACTGAGCACCAAGCACCCAGAGCACTGAGCACCCAGCACCCTGAGTACTGAGCTGCGAGCACCCCGAGCACTGAGCAACCAGCGCGCCGAGCACCGAGCACCCTGAGCACTGAGCACCCAGCACCCTGAGTACTGAGCACCCAGCACCCTGAGCAATGAGCACCCTGAGTACTGATCACCCAGCACCTTGAGCACTGAGCACCGAGCACCCCGAGCACTGAGCACCCAGCACCCGGAGTACTGAGCACCCAGCCCCCTGAGTACTAAGCACCGAGCACCCTGAATACTGAGCACCCAGCACCCTGAGCACTGAACACACAGCACCCTGAGTACTGAGCACCTCGAGCACTGAGCACCCAGCACCCTGAGTACTGAGCACCGAGCACGCCGAGCACTGAGCACCCAGCACCGCGAGCACTGAGCACCCAGCACCCCGAGCACTGAGCACCCAGCACCCTGAGTACTGAGCACCCAGCACCCTGAGCACTGAGCACCCAGCACCCTGAGCACTGAGCACCCAGCACCCTGAGCACTGAGCACCCAGCACCCTGAGTAGTGAGCACCCAACGTACTGAGCACCGAGCACCCCGAGCAGTGAGCACCCAGCACCCTGAGTACGGAAGACTGAGCACCCAACACCCCGAGCACTGAGCACCCAGCACCCTGAGCACTGAGCACCCAGCTCCCGAGTACTGAGCAACCAGCACCCTGAGTACTGAGCACCCAGCACCCTGAGTACTGAGCACCCAGCACCCTGAGCACTGAGCACCCTGCACCCCGAGCAAGGAGCACCCAGCACCCTGAGTACTGAGCACCCAGCACCCTGAGCACTGAGCACCCAGCACCCCAAGCACTGAGCACCCAGCACCCTGAGTACTGAGCACCCAGCACCCTGAGCACTGAGCACCCAGCACCCTGAGGACTGAGCACCCAGCACCCTGAGCACTGAGCACCCAGCACCCTGAGTACTGAGCTCCGAGCACCCCGAGCACTGAGCACCCAGCGCCCCGAGCACTGAGCACCCAGCACCCTGAGTACTGAGCACCCAGCACCCTGAGCACTGAGCACCCAGCACCCAACGTACAGAGCACCGAGCACTCCGAGCACTGAGCACCCAGCACCCTGAGTACTGAGCTCCGAGCACCCCGAGCACTGAGCACCCAGCGCCCCGAGCACTGAGCACCCAGCGCCCCGAGCACTGAGCACCAAGCACCCCGAGCAATGAGCACCCAGCACCCCGAGCACTGAGCTCCCAGCACCCCAAGCAATGAGCACCCAGCACCCTGAGTACTGAGCACCCAGCACCCCGAATACTGAGCACCCATCAAACTGAGCACCGAGCAGCCAGCACCCTCAGCACTGAGCACCCAGCACCCTGAGCACTGAGCACCCAGCTCCCTGAGTACTGAGCACTGAGCACCACGAGTACTGAGCACCCAGCACCCTGATCACAGAGCACCCCACACCCTGAGTACTGAGCACCCAACACCCCAAGCACTGAGCACCCTGAGTACTGAGCACCCAGCACACCAAGCACTGAGCACCCTGAGTATTGAGCACCCAGCAACCTGAGTACTGAGCAGCCAGCACCCTGAGTACTGAGCACCCAGCACCCTGAGTACTGAGCACCCAGCACCCCGAGCACTGAGCACCCAGCACCCTGAGTACTGAGCACCCAGCACCCTGAGCACTGAGCACCGAGCACCCTGAGCACTGAGCACCCAGCACCCTGAGGACTGAGCACCCAGCACCCTGAGCACTGAGCACCCTGAGTACTGAGCACTGAGCACCCTGAGTACTGAGCACTGAGCACCCTGAGTACTGAGCAACCAGCACCCTGAGTACTGAGCACCCAGCACCCTGAGCACTGAGCACCGAGCACCCTGAGCACTGAGCACCCAGCACCCTGAGCACTGAGCACCCAGCACCCTGAGTAGTGAGCACACAACGTACTGAGCACCGAGCACCCCGAGCACTGAGAACCCAGCACCCTGAGTACTGAGCACCCAGCACCCCGAGCACTGAGCACCCAGCACCCCAAGTACTGAGCACCCAGCACCCTGAGAGCTGATCACCCAGCACCCTGAGCACTGAGCACCCAGCACCCTGAGTACTGAGCACCCAGCACCCTGAGTACTGTGCACTCAGCACCCTGAGTACTGAGCACCGAGCACCCCGAGCACTGAGCACCCAGCACCCTGAGCACTGAGTACCCAGCACCCTGAGCAATGAGCACCCCGCACCCTGAGCACTGAACACCCAGCGCCCCGAGCACTGAGCACCCAGCACCCTGAGTACTGAGCACTGAGCACCCAGCACCCCGAGCACTGAGCACCCAGCACCCTGAGTACTGAGCACTGAGCACCCAGCACCCCGAGCACTGAGCACCCAGCACCCTGATCACTGAGCACCCAGCACCCTGAGTAATGAGCACCCAGCACCCTGAGTACTGAGCAACCAGCACCCTGAGCACTGAGCACTGAGCACCCAGCACCCTGAGCACTGAGCACCCAGCACCCTGAGCACTGAGCACCCAGCACCCTGAGCACTGAGCACCCAGCACCCTGAGCACTGAGCACCCAGCACCCTGAGTACTGAGCACTGAGCACCCAGCACACCGAGCACTGAGCACCCAGCACCCTGAGTACTGAGCACTGAGCACCCAGCACCCCGAGCACTGAGCACCCAGCAACCTGAGCACTGAGCACCCAGCACCCGAGTACTGAGCACCCAGCACCCTGAGTACTGAGCACCCAGCACCCTGAGTACTGAGCACCCAGCACCCCGAGTACTGAGCACACAGCACCCTGAGTACTGAGCACCCAGCACCCTGAGAACTGAGCACCCAGCACACCGAGCACTGAGCACCCAGCACCCTGAGTAGTGAGCACCCAGCACCCTGAGCACTGAGCACCCAGCACCCTGAGCACTCAGCAGGCAGCACCCTGAGCACTGAGCACCCAGCACCCTGAGTAGTGAGCACCCAAAGTACTGAGCACCGAGCTCCCCGAGCACTGAGCACCCAGCACCCTGAGTACTGAGCACCAAGCACCCAGAGCACTGAGCACCCAGCACCCTGAGTACTGAGCTGCGAGCACCCCGAGCACTGAGCAACCAGCGCCCCGAGCACCGAGCACCCTGAGCACTGAGCACCCAGCACCCTGAGTACTGAGCACCCAGCACCCTGAGCAATGAGCACCCTGAGTACTGAGCACCCAGCACCTTGAGCACTGAGCACCGAGCACCCCGAGCACTGAGCACCCAGCACCCGGAGTACTGAGCACCCAGCACCCTGAGTACTAAGCACCGAGCACCCTGAATACTGAGCACCCAGCACCCTGAGCACTGAACACACAGCACCCTGAGTACTGAGCACCTCGAGCACTGAGCACCCAGCACCCTGAGTACTGAGCACCGAGCACGCCGAGCACTGAGCACCCAGCACCGCGAGCACTGAGCACCCAGCACCCCGAGCACTGAGCACCCAGCACCCTGAGTACTGAGCACCCAGCACCCTGAGCACTGAGCACCCAGCACCCTGAGCACTGAGCACCCAGCACCCTGAGCACTGAGCACACAGCACCCTGAGTAGTGAGCACCCAACGTACTGAGCACCGAGCACCCCGAGCAGTGAGCACCCAGCACCCTGAGTACGGAAGACTGAGCACCCAGCACCCCGAGCACTGAGCACCCAGCACCCTGAGCACTGAGCACCCAGCTCCCGAGTACTGAGCACCCAGCACCCTGAGTACTGAGCACAAAGCACCCTGAGTACTGAGCACCCAGCACCCTGAGCACTGAGCACCCAGCACCCCGAGCACGGAGCACCCAGCACCCTGAGTACTGAGCACCCAGCACCCTGAGCACTGAGCACCCAGCACCCCGAGCACTGAGCACCCAGCACCCTGAGTACTGAGCACCCAGCACCCTGAGCACTGAGCACCCAGCACCCTGAGGACTGAGCACCCAGCACCCTGAGCACTGAGCACCCAGCAGCCTGAGTACTGAGCTCCGAGCACCCCGAGCACTGAGCACCCAGCGCCCCGAGCACTGAGCACCCAGCACCCTGAGTACTGAGCACCCAGCACCCTGAGCACTGAGCACCCAGCACCCAACGTACAGAGCACCGAGCACTCCGAGCACTGAGCACCCAGCACCCTGAGTACTGAGCTCCGAGCACCCCGAGCACTGAACACCCAGCGCCCCGAGCACTGAGCACCCAGCGCCCCGAGCACTGAGCACCAAGCACCCCGAGCAATGAGCACCCAGCACCCCGAGCACTGAGCTCCCAGCACCCCAAGCAATGAGCACCCAGCACCCTGAGTACTGAGCACCCAGCACCCCGAATACTGAGCACCCATCAAACTGAGCACCGAGCAGCCAGCACCCTCAGCACTGAGCACCCAGCACCCTGAGCACTGAGCACCCATCTCCCTGAGTACTGAGCACTGAGCACCACGAGTACTGAGCACCCAGCACCCTGATCACTGAGCACCCCACACCCTGAGTACTGAGCACCCAATACCCCAAGCACTGAGCACCCTGAGTACTGAGCACCCAGCACACCAAGCACTGAGCACCCTGAGTATTGAGCACCCAGCAACCTGAGTACTGAGCAGCCAGCACCCTGAGTACTGAGCACCCAGCACCCTGAGTACTGAGCACCCAGCACCCCGAGCACTGAGCACCCAGCACCCTGAGTTCTGAGCACCCAGCACCCTGAGCACTGAGCACCCTGAGTACTGAGCACTGAGCACCCTGCGTACTGAGCACTGAGCACCCTGAGTACTGAGCAACCAGCACCCTGAGTACTGAGCACCCAGCACCCTGAGCACTGAGCACCGAGCACCCTGAGCACTGAGCACCCAGCACCCTGAGCACTGAGCACCCAGCACCCTGAGTAGTGAGCACGCAACGTACTGAGCACCGAGCACCCCGAGCACTGAGAACCCAGCACCCTGAGTACTGAGCACCCAGCACCCCGAGCACTGAGCACCCAGCACCCTGAGCACTGAGCACCCAGCACCCTGAGCACTGATCACCCAGCACCCTGAGCACTGAGCACCCAGCACCCTGAGTACTGAGCACCCAGCACCCTGAGTACTGTGCATTCAGCACCCTGAGTACTGAGTACCGAGCACCCCGAGCACTGAGCACCCAGCACCCTGAGCACTGAGCACCCTGAGGACTGAGCACCCAGCACCCTGAGCACTGAGCACCCAGCACCCTGAGTACTGAGCACCGATCACCCTGAGCACTGAGCACCCAGCACCGCGAGCACTGAGCACCCAGCACCCTGAGTACTGAGCACCTTGAGTACTGAGCGCCCAGCACCCTGAGCACTGAGCACCCAGCACCCTGAGTACTGAGCACCCAGCACCCTGAGCGCTGAGCACCCAGCACCCTGAGTACTGAGCACCCAGCACCCCGAGCACTGAGCACCCAGCACCCCGAGAATGAGCACCCAGCACCCCGAGCACTGAACACACAGCACCCTGAGTACTGAGCACCTCGAGCACTGAGCACCCAGCACCCTGAGGACTGAGCACCGAGTACCCCGAGCACTGAGCACCCAGCACCGTGAGCACTGAGCACCCAGCACCCCGAGCACTGAGCACCCAGCACCCTGAGTACTGAGCACCCAGCACCCTGAGCACTGAGTACCCAGCACCCTGAGCACTGAGCACCCAGAAACCTGAGCACTGAGCACACAGCACCCTGAGCACTGAGCACCCAGCACCCTGAGTACTGAGCACTGAGCACCCAGCACCCCGAGCACTGAGCACCCAGCACCCTGAGTACTGAGCACTGAGCACCCAGCACCCCGAGCACTGAGCACCCAGCACCCTGAGTACTGAGCACCCAGCACCCTGAGTACTGAGCACCCAGCACCCCGAGTAATGAGCACCCAGCACCCTGAGTACTGAGCACCCAGCACCCTGAGCACTGAGCACCCAGCACACCGAGCACTGAGCACCCAGCACCCTGAGTACTGAGCACCCAGCGCCACGAGCACTGAGCACCCAGCACAGTGAGCACTGAGCACCGAGCACCCTGAGTACTGAGCATCCAGCACCCCGAGTACTGAACACCCAGCACCCTGAGCACTGAGCACTGAGCACCCTGAGCACTGAGTACTGAGCACTGAGCACCCTGAGCACTGAGCACCCAGCAGCCCGAGTACTGAGCACCCAGCACCCCGCGCACTGAGCAACCAGCGCCCCGAGCACTGAGCACCCAGCGCCCCGAGCACTGAGCACTGAGCACCCTGAGCACTGAGAACCCAGCACCCCGAGTACTGAGCAGTGAGCACCCTGAGCACTGAGCACCCAGCACCCCGAGTACTGAGCACTGAGCACCCTGAGTACTGAGCACCCAGCACCCTGAGCACTGAGTACCCAGCACACTGAGCACTGAGCACCCAGCACCCTGAGCACTGAGCACCCAGCACCCTGAGCACTGAGCACCCAGCACCCTGAGTACTGAGCACTGAGCACCCAGCACCCCGAGCACTGAGCACCCAGCACCCTGAGTACTGAGCACTGAGCACCCAGCACCCCGAGCACTGAGCACCCAGCACCCTGAGTACTGAGCACCCAGCACCCTGAGTACTGAGCACCCAGCACCCCGAGTACTGAGCACCCAGCACCCTGAGTACTGAGCACCCAGCACCCTGAGAACTGAGCACCCAGCACCCCGTGCACTGAGCACCCAGCACCCTGAGTAGTGAGCACCCAGCAACCTGCGCACTGAGCACCCAGCACCCTGAGCACTCAGCACCCAGCACCCTGAGCACTGAGCACCCAGCACCCTGAGTAGTGAGCACACAACGTACTGAGCACTGAGCTCCCCGAGCACTGAGCACCCAGCACTCTGAGTACTGAGCACCCAGCACCCTGAGTACTGAGCACCCAGCACCCTGAGCAATGAGTACCCAGCACCCTGAGCACTGAGTACCCAGCACCCTGAGCACTGAGCACACAGCACCCTGAGCACTGAGCACCCAGCACCCTGAGTACTGAGCACCCAGCACCCTGAGTACTGAGCACCCAGCACCCTGAGCACTGAGTACCCAGCACCCTGAGCACTGAGTACCCAGCACCCTGAGCACTGAGCACACAGCACCCTGAGCACTGAGCACCCAGCACCCTGAGTACTGAGCACTGAGCACCCAGCACCCCTAGCACTGAGCACCCAGCACCCTGAGTACTGAGCACTGAGCACCCAGCACCCCGAGCACTGAGCACCCAGCACCCTGAGCACTGAGCACCCAGCACCCGAGTACTGAGCACCCAGCACCCTGAGTACTGAGCACCCAGCACCCTGAGTACTGAGCACCCAGCACCCCGAGTACTGAGCACCCAGCACCCTGAGCACTGAGCACCCAGCACCCAACGTACAGAGCACCGAGCACTCCGAGCACTGAGCACCCAGCACCCTGAGTACTGAGCTCCGAGCACCCCGAGCACTGAGCACCCAGCGCCCCGAGCACTGAGCACCCAGCGCCCCGAGCACTGAGCACCAAGCACCCCGAGCAATGGCGCACCCAGCACCCCGAGCACTGAGCTCCCAGCACCCCAAGCAATGAGCACCCAGCACCCTGAGTACTGAGCACCCAGCACCCCGAATACTGAGCACCCAGCAACCTGAGCACCGAGGATCCAGCACCCTGAGCACTGAGCACCCAGCACCCTGATCACTGAGCACCCCACACCCTGAGTACTGAGCACCCAACACCCCAAGCACTGAGCACCCTGAGTACTGAGCACCCAGCACACCAAGCACTGAGCACCCTGAGTATTGAGCACCCAGCAACCTGAGTACTGAGCACCCAGCACCCTGAGTACTGAGCACCCAGCACCCTGAGTACTGAGCACCCAGCACCCCGAGCACTGAGCACCCAGCACCCTGAGTACTGAGCACCCAGCACCCTGAGCACTGAGCACCGAGCACCCTGAGCACTGAGCACCCAGCACCCTGAGGACTGAGCACCCAGCACCCTGAGCACTGAGCACCCTGAGTACTGAGCACTGAGCACCCTGAGTACTGAGCACTGAGCACCCTGAGTACTGAGCAACCAGCACCCTGAGTACTGAGCACCCAGCACCCTGAGCACTGAGCACCGAGCACCCTGAGCACTGAGCACCCAGCACCCTGAGCACTGAGCACCCAGCACCCTGAGTAGTGAGCACGCAACGTACTGAGCACCGAGCACCCCGAGCACTGAGAACCCAGCACCCTGAGTACTGAGCACCCAGCACCCCGAGCACTGAGCACCCAGCACCCTGAGCACTGAGCACCCAGCACCCTGAGCACTGATCACCCAGCACCCTGAGCACTGAGCACCCAGCACCCTGAGTACTGAGCACCCAGCACCCTGAGTACTGTGCACTCAGCACCCTGAGTACTGAGCACCGAGTACCCCGAGCACTGAGCACCCAGCACCCTGAGCACTGAGCAGGCTGAGGACTGAGCACCCAGTACCCTGAGCACTGAGCACCCAGCACCCTGAGTACTGAGCACCGATCACCCTGAGCACTGAGCACCCAGCACCGCGAGCACTGAGCACCCAGCACCCTGAGCACTGAGCACCCAGCACCCTGAGTACTGAGCACCCAGCACCCTGAGCACTGAGCACCCAGCACCCTGAGTACTGAGCACCCAGCGCCCCGAGCACTGAGCACCCAGCACCCCGAGAATGAGCACCCAGCACCCCGAGCACTGAACACACAGCACCCTGAGTACTGAGCACCTCGAGCACTGAGCACCCAGCACACTGAGGACTGAGCACCGAGTACCCCGAGCACTGAGCACCCAGCACCGTGAGCACTGAGCACCCAGCACCCCGAGCACTGAGCACCCAGCACCCTGAGTACTGAGCACCCAGCACCCTGAGTACTGAGCACCCAGCACCCTGAGCACTGAGTACCCAGCACCCTGAGCACTGAGCACCCAGCAACCTGAGCACTGAGCACACAGCACCCTGAGCACTGAGCACCCAGCACCCTGAGTACTGAGCACTGAGCACCCAGCACCCCGAGCACTGAGCACCCAGCACCCTGAGTACTGAGCACTGAGCACCCAGCACCCCGAGCACTGAGCACCCAGCACCCTGAGTACTGAGCACCCAGCACCCTGAGTACTGAGCACCCAGCACCCCGAGTACTGAGCACCCAGCACCCTGAGTACTGAGCACCCAGCACCCTGAGCACTGAGCACCCAGCACACCGAGCACTGAGCACCCAGCACCCTGAGTACTGAGCACCCAGCGCCCCGAGCACTGAGCACCCAGCACCCTGAGCACTGAGCACCGAGCACCCTGAGTACTGAGCATCCAGCACCCCGAGTACTGAACACCCAGCACCCTGAGCACTGAGCACTGAGCACCCTGAGCACTGAGTACTGAGCACTGAGCACCCTGAGCACTGAGCACCCAGCACCCCGAGTACTGAGCACCCATCACCCCGCGCACTGAGCACCCAGCGCCCCGAGCACTGAGCACCCAGCGCCCCGAGCACTGAGCAATGAGCACCCTGAGCACTGAGCACCCAGCACCCCGAGTACTGAGCAGTGAGCACCCTGAGCACTGAGCACCCAGCACCCCGAGTACTGAGCACTGAGCACCCTGAGTACTGAGCACCCAGCACCCTGAGCACTGAGTACCCAGCACACTGAGCACTGAGCACCCAGCACCCTGAGCACTGAGCACCCAGCACCCTGAGCACTGAGCACCCAGCACCCTGAGTACTGAGCACTGAGCACCCAGCACCCCGAGCACTGAGCACCCAGCACCCTGAGTACTGAGCACTGAGCACCCAGCACCCCGAGCACTGAGCACCCAGCACCCTGAGTACTGAGCACCCAGCACTCTGAGTACTGAGCACCCAGCACCCCGAGTACTGAGCACCCAGCACCCTGAGTACTGAGCACCCAGCACCCTGAGAACTGAGCACCCAGCACCCCGAGCACTGAGCACCGAGGACCCTGAGTAGTGAGCACCCAGCAACCTGCGCACTGAGCACCCAGCACCCTGAGCACTCAGCACCCAGCACCCTGAGCACTGAGCACCCAGCACCCTGAGTAGTGAGCACCCAACGTACTGAGCACTGAGCTCCCCGAGCACTGAGCACCCAGCACCCTGAGTACTGAGCACCCAGCACCCTGAGTACTGAGCACCCAGCACCCTGAGCACTGAGTACACAGCACCCTGAGCACTGAGTACCCAGCACCCTGAGCACTGAGCACACAGCACCCTGAGCACTGAGCACCCAGCACCCTGAGCACTGAGTACCCAGCACCCTGAGCACTGAGTACCCAGCACCCTGAGCACTGAGCCCACAGCACCCTGAGCACTGAGCACCCAGCACCCTGAGTACTGAGCACTGAGCACCCAGCACCCCTAGCACTGAGCACCCAGCACCCTGAGTACTGAGCACTGAGCACCCAGCACCCCGAGCACTGAGCACCCAGCACCCTGAGCACTGAGCACCCAGCACCCGAGTACTGAGCACGCAGCACCCTGAGTACTGAGCACCCAGCACCCTGAGTACTGAGCACCCAGCACCCCGAGTACTGAGCACCCAGCACCCTGAGTACTGAGCACCCAGCACCCCGAGCACTGAGCACCCAGCACCCCGAGTACTGAACACCCAGCACCCTGAGCACTGAGCACTGAGCACCCTGAGCACTGAGTACTGAGCACTGAGCACCCTGAGCACTGAGCACCCAGCACCCCGAGTACTGAGTACCCAGCACCCCGAACACTGAGCACCCAGTGCCCCGAGCACTGAGCACCCAGCACCCCGAGCACTGAGCACTGAGCATCCTGAGCACTGAGCACCCAGCACCCCGAGTACTGAGCAGTGAGCACCCTGAGCACTGAGCACCCAGCACCCCGAGTACTGAGCACTGAGCACCCTGAGTACTGAGCACCAAGCACCCTGAGCACTGAGTACACAGCACCCTGAGCACTGAGCACCCAGCACCCTGAGCACTGAGCACCCAGCACCCTGAGCACTGAGCACCCAGCACCCTGAGAACTGAGCACTGAGCACCCAGCACCCCGAGCACTGAGCACCCAGCACCCTGAGTACTGAGCACTGAGCACCCAGCACCCCGAGCACTGAGCACCCAGCACCCTGAGCACTGAGCACCCAGCACCCGAGTACTGAGCACCCAGCACCCTGAGTACTGAGCACCCAGCACCCTGAGTACTGAGCACCCAGCACCCTGAGTAGTGAGCACCCAGCACCCTGAGCACTGAGCACCCAGCACCCTGAGCACTGAGCACCCAGCACCCGAGTACTGAGCACCCAGCACCCTGAGTACTGAGCACCCAGCACCCTGAGTACTGAGCACCCAGCACCCTGAGTACTGAGCACCCAGCACCCTGAGTACTGAGCACCCAGCACCCTGAGCAATGAGTACCCAGCACCCTGAGCACTGAGTACCCAGCACCCTGAGCACTGAGCACACAGCACCCTGAGCACTGAGCACCCAGCACCCTGAGTACTGAGCACCCAGCACCCTGAGTACTGAGCACCCAGCACCCTGAGCACTGAGTACCCAGCACCCTGAGCACTGAGTACCCAGCACCCTGAGCACTGAGCACACAGCACCCTGAGCACTGAGCACCCAGCACCCTGAGTACTGAGCACTGAGCACCCAGCACCCCTAGCACTGAGCACCCAGCACCCTGAGTACTGAGCACTGAGCACCCAGCACCCCGAGCACTGAGCACCCAGCACCCTGAGCACTGAGCACCCAGCACCCGAGTACTGAGCACCCAGCACCCTGAGTACTGAGCACCCAGCACCCTGAGTACTGAGCACCCAGCACCCCGAGTACTGAGCACCCAGCACCCTGAGCACTGAGCACCCAGCACCCAACGTACAGAGCACCGAGCACTCCGAGCACTGAGCACCCAGCACCCTGAGTACTGAGCTCCGAGCACCCCGAGCACTGAGCACCCAGCGCCCCGAGCACTGAGCACCCAGCGCCCCGAGCACTGAGCACCAAGCACCCCGAGCAATGGCGCACCCAGCACCCCGAGCACTGAGCTCCCAGCACCCCAAGCAATGAGCACCCAGCACCCTGAGTACTGAGCACCCAGCACCCCGAATACTGAGCACCCAGCAACCTGAGCACCGAGGATCCAGCACCCTGAGCACTGAGCACCCAGCACCCTGATCACTGAGCACCCCACACCCTGAGTACTGAGCACCCAACACCCCAAGCACTGAGCACCCTGAGTACTGAGCACCCAGCACACCAAGCACTGAGCACCCTGAGTATTGAGCACCCAGCAACCTGAGTACTGAGCACCCAGCACCCTGAGTACTGAGCACCCAGCACCCTGAGTACTGAGCACCCAGCACCCCGAGCACTGAGCACCCAGCACCCTGAGTACTGAGCACCCAGCACCCTGAGCACTGAGCACCGAGCACCCTGAGCACTGAGCACCCAGCACCCTGAGGACTGAGCACCCAGCACCCTGAGCACTGAGCACCCTGAGTACTGAGCACTGAGCACCCTGAGTACTGAGCACTGAGCACCCTGAGTACTGAGCAACCAGCACCCTGAGTACTGAGCACCCAGCACCCTGAGCACTGAGCACCGAGCACCCTGAGCACTGAGCACCCAGCACCCTGAGCACTGAGCACCCAGCACCCTGAGTAGTGAGCACGCAACGTACTGAGCACCGAGCACCCCGAGCACTGAGAACCCAGCACCCTGAGTACTGAGCACCCAGCACCCCGAGCACTGAGCACCCAGCACCCTGAGCACTGAGCACCCAGCACCCTGAGCACTGATCACCCAGCACCCTGAGCACTGAGCACCCAGCACCCTGAGTACTGAGCACCCAGCACCCTGAGTACTGTGCACTCAGCACCCTGAGTACTGAGCACCGAGTACCCCGAGCACTGAGCACCCAGCACCCTGAGCACTGAGCAGGCTGAGGACTGAGCACCCAGTACCCTGAGCACTGAGCACCCAGCACCCTGAGTACTGAGCACCGATCACCCTGAGCACTGAGCACCCAGCACCGCGAGCACTGAGCACCCAGCACCCTGAGCACTGAGCACCCAGCACCCTGAGTACTGAGCACCCAGCACCCTGAGCACTGAGCACCCAGCACCCTGAGTACTGAGCACCCAGCGCCCCGAGCACTGAGCACCCAGCACCCCGAGAATGAGCACCCAGCACCCCGAGCACTGAACACACAGCACCCTGAGTACTGAGCACCTCGAGCACTGAGCACCCAGCACACTGAGGACTGAGCACCGAGTACCCCGAGCACTGAGCACCCAGCACCGTGAGCACTGAGCACCCAGCACCCCGAGCACTGAGCACCCAGCACCCTGAGTACTGAGCACCCAGCACCCTGAGTACTGAGCACCCAGCACCCTGAGCACTGAGTACCCAGCACCCTGAGCACTGAGCACCCAGCAACCTGAGCACTGAGCACACAGCACCCTGAGCACTGAGCACCCAGCACCCTGAGTACTGAGCACTGAGCACCCAGCACCCCGAGCACTGAGCACCCAGCACCCTGAGTACTGAGCACTGAGCACCCAGCACCCCGAGCACTGAGCACCCAGCACCCTGAGTACTGAGCACCCAGCACCCTGAGTACTGAGCACCCAGCACCCCGAGTACTGAGCACCCAGCACCCTGAGTACTGAGCACCCAGCACCCTGAGCACTGAGCACCCAGCACACCGAGCACTGAGCACCCAGCACCCTGAGTACTGAGCACCCAGCGCCCCGAGCACTGAGCACCCAGCACCCTGAGCACTGAGCACCGAGCACCCTGAGTACTGAGCATCCAGCACCCCGAGTACTGAACACCCAGCACCCTGAGCACTGAGCACTGAGCACCCTGAGCACTGAGTACTGAGCACTGAGCACCCTGAGCACTGAGCACCCAGCACCCCGAGTACTGAGCACCCATCACCCCGCGCACTGAGCACCCAGCGCCCCGAGCACTGAGCACCCAGCGCCCCGAGCACTGAGCAATGAGCACCCTGAGCACTGAGCACCCAGCACCCCGAGTACTGAGCAGTGAGCACCCTGAGCACTGAGCACCCAGCACCCCGAGTACTGAGCACTGAGCACCCTGAGTACTGAGCACCCAGCACCCTGAGCACTGAGTACCCAGCACACTGAGCACTGAGCACCCAGCACCCTGAGCACTGAGCACCCAGCACCCTGAGCACTGAGCACCCAGCACCCTGAGTACTGAGCACTGAGCACCCAGCACCCCGAGCACTGAGCACCCAGCACCCTGAGTACTGAGCACTGAGCACCCAGCACCCCGAGCACTGAGCACCCAGCACCCTGAGTACTGAGCACCCAGCACTCTGAGTACTGAGCACCCAGCACCCCGAGTACTGAGCACCCAGCACCCTGAGTACTGAGCACCCAGCACCCTGAGAACTGAGCACCCAGCACCCCGAGCACTGAGCACCGAGGACCCTGAGTAGTGAGCACCCAGCAACCTGCGCACTGAGCACCCAGCACCCTGAGCACTCAGCACCCAGCACCCTGAGCACTGAGCACCCAGCACCCTGAGTAGTGAGCACCCAACGTACTGAGCACTGAGCTCCCCGAGCACTGAGCACCCAGCACCCTGAGTACTGAGCACCCAGCACCCTGAGTACTGAGCACCCAGCACCCTGAGCACTGAGTACACAGCACCCTGAGCACTGAGTACCCAGCACCCTGAGCACTGAGCACACAGCACCCTGAGCACTGAGCACCCAGCACCCTGAGCACTGAGTACCCAGCACCCTGAGCACTGAGTACCCAGCACCCTGAGCACTGAGCCCACAGCACCCTGAGCACTGAGCACCCAGCACCCTGAGTACTGAGCACTGAGCACCCAGCACCCCTAGCACTGAGCACCCAGCACCCTGAGTACTGAGCACTGAGCACCCAGCACCCCGAGCACTGAGCACCCAGCACCCTGAGCACTGAGCACCCAGCACCCGAGTACTGAGCACGCAGCACCCTGAGTACTGAGCACCCAGCACCCTGAGTACTGAGCACCCAGCACCCCGAGTACTGAGCACCCAGCACCCTGAGTACTGAGCACCCAGCACCCCGAGCACTGAGCACCCAGCACCCCGAGTACTGAACACCCAGCACCCTGAGCACTGAGCACTGAGCACCCTGAGCACTGAGTACTGAGCACTGAGCACCCTGAGCACTGAGCACCCAGCACCCCGAGTACTGAGCACCCAGCACCCCGAACACTGAGCACCCAGTGCCCCGAGCACTGAGCACCCAGCACCCCGAGCACTGAGCACTGAGCATCCTGAGCACTGAGCACCCAGCACCCCGAGTACTGAGCAGTGAGCACCCTGAGCACTGAGCACCCAGCACCCCGAGTACTGAGCACTGAGCACCCTGAGTACTGAGCACCAAGCACCCTGAGCACTGAGTACACAGCACCCTGAGCACTGAGCACCCAGCACCCTGAGCACTGAGCACCCAGCACCCTGAGCACTGAGCACCCAGCACCCTGAGAACTGAGCACTGAGCACCCAGCACCCCGAGCACTGAGCACCCAGCACCCTGAGTACTGAGCACTGAGCACCCAGCACCCCGAGCACTGAGCACCCAGCACCCTGAGCACTGAGCACCCAGCACCCGAGTACTGAGCACCCAGCACCCTGAGTACTGAGCACCCAGCACCCTGAGTACTGAGCACCCAGCACCCTGAGTAGTGAGCACCCAGCACCCTGAGCACTGAGCACCCAGCACCCTGAGCACTCAGCACCCAGCACCCTGAGCACTGAGCACCCAGCACCCTGAGTAGTGAGCACCCAACGTACTGAGCACCGAGCTCCCCGAGCACTGAGCACCCAGCACCCTGAGTACTGAGCACCAAGCACCCAGAGCACTGAGCACCCAGCACCCTGAGTACTGAGCACCAAGCACCCCGAGCACTGAGCACCCAGCACCCTGAGTACTGAGCACCCAGCACCCTGAGTAGTGAGCACCCAGCACCCTGAGCACTGAGCACCCAGCACCCTGAGCACTCAGCACCCAGCACCCTGAGCACTGAGCACCCAGCACCCTGAGTAGTGAGCACCCAACGTACTGAGCACCGAGCTCCCCGAGCACTGAGCACCCAGCACCCCGAGACTGAGCACCCAGCACCCTGAGTACTGAGCACCCAGCACCCTGAGCACTGAGCACCCAGCACCCTGAGCACTGAGCACCCAGCACCCTGAGCACTGAGCACCCAGCACCCTGAGTAGTGAGCACCCAACGTACTGAGCACCGAGCACCCCGAGCACTGAGCACCCAGCACCCTGAGTACTGAGCACTGAGCACCGGGCACCCCGAGCACTGAGCACCCAGCACCCTGAGCACTGAGCACCCAGCACCCGAGTACTGAGCACCCAGCACCCTGAGTACTGAGCACCCAGCACCCTGAGTACTGAGCACCCAGCACCCTGAGCACTGAGCACCCAGCACCCCGAGCACTGAGCACCCAGCACCCTGAGTACTGAGCACCCAGCACCCTGAGCACTGAGCACTGAGCACCCAGCACCCCGAGCACTGAGCACGCAGCACCCTGAGTACTGAGCACCCAACACCCTGAGCACTGAGCACCCAGCACCCTGAGCACTGAGCACCCAGCACCCGAGTACTGAGCACCCAGCACCCTGAGTACTGAGCACCCAGCACCCTGAGTACTGAGCACCCAGCACCCTGAGTAGTGAGCACCCAGCACCCTGAGCACTGAGCACCCAGCACCCTGAGCACTCAGCACCCAGCACCCTGAGCACTGAGCACCCAGCACCCTGAGTAGTGAGCACCCAGCACCCTGAGTAGTGAGCACCCAGCACCCTGAGCACTGAGCACCCAGCACCCTGAGCACTCAGCACCCAGCACCCTGAGCACTGAGCACCCAGCACCCTGAGTAGTGAGCACACAACGTACTGAGCACCGAGCTCCCCGAGCACTGAGCACCCAGCACCCCGAGACTGAGCACCCAGCACCCTGAGTACTGAGCACCCAGCACCCTGAGTACTGAGCACCCAGCACGCTGAGTACTGAGCACTCAGCACCCTGAGCACTGAGCACCCAGCACCCTGAGTACTGAGCACTGAGCACCCAGCACCCCGAGCACTGAGCACCCAGCACCCTGTGTACTGAGCACTGAGCACCCTGATTACTAAGCACCCAGCACCCTGAGTACTGAGCACCCAGGACCCTGAGCACTGAGCACCGAGCACCCCGAGCACTGAGCACTCAGCACCCTGAGCACTCAGCACCCATCACCCCGATCACTGAGCACCCAGCACCCTGAGCACTGAGCACCCAGCACCCTGAGCACTGAGCACCCAGCACCCAGAGCACTGAGCACCCAGCACCCTGAGCACTGAGCACCCAGCACCCTGAGTACTGAGCACCCAGCACCCTGAGTACTGAGCACCCAGCACCCTGAGTACTGAGCACCGAGCACCCTGAGTACTGAGCACCGAGCACCCTGAGTACTGAGCACCCAGCACCCTGAGTACTGAGCACCCAGCACCCTGAGTACTGAGCACCCAGCACCCCGAGCACTGAGCACCCAGCACCCTGAGTACTGAGCACCTAGCACCCTGAGCACTGAGCACCGAGCACCCTGAGTACTGAACACCCAGCACCCTGAGCACTGAGCACTGAGCACCCAGCACCCTGAGCACTGAGAACTGAGCACCCAGCACCCCGAGCACTGAGCACCCAGCACCCTGAGCACCCAGCACCCTGAGCACTGAGCACCCTGAGCACTGAGCACCCTCAGCACTGAGCACTGAGCACCCAGCACCCTGAGTACTGAGCACCCAACACTCTGAGCACTGAGCACCCAGCACGCTGAGTACTGAGCACTGAGCACACAGCACCCTGCGTACTGAGCACCCAGCACCCCGAGCACTGAGCACCCAGCGCCCCGAGCACTGAGCACCCAGCACCCTGAGCACTGAGCACACTGAGCACTGAGCACCCAGCACCCCGAGTACTGAGCACTGAGCACCCTGAGTACTGAGCACCCAACACCCAGAGTACTGATCACCCAGCACCCTGAGAACTGAGCACCCAGCACCCTGAGTACTGAGCACCCAGCACCCTGAGTACTGATCACCCAGCACCCTGAGCACTGAGCACTGAGCACCCAGCACCTTGAGCACTGAGCACTGACCACCCAGCACCCCGAGGACTGAGCACCCAGCACCCCGAGCACTGAGCACCCAGCGCCCTGAGCACTGAGCACCCAGCACACTGAGCACTGAGCACCCAGGCCCCTGAGTACTGAGCACGAAGCACCATGAGTACTGAGCACCCAGCACCCTGAGCACTGAGCACCCTGAGGACTGAGCACCCAGCACCCCGAGCACTGAGCACCCAGCACCCTGAGTACTGAGCACCCAGCACCCTGAGCACTGAGCACCCAGCACCCTGAGTACTGAGCACCCTGAGTACTGAGCACCGATCACCCTGAGCACTGAGCACCCAGCACCCTGAGTACTGAGCACCCAGCACCCTGAGTACTGAGCACCCAGCACCCTGAGCACTGAGCACCCAGCACCCTGAGTACTGAGCACCCAGCACCCCGAGTACTGAACACCCAGCACCCTGAGCACTGAGCACTGAGCACCCTGAGCACTGAGTACTGAGCACTGAGCACCCTGAGCACTGAGCACCCAGCAGCCCGAGTACTGAGCACCCAGCACCCCGCGCACTGAGCAACCAGCGCCCCGAGCACTGAGCACCCAGCGCCCCGAGCACTGAGCACTGAGCACCCTGAGCACTGAGCACCCAGCACCCCGAGTACTGAGCAGTGAGCACCCTGAGCACTGAGCACCCAGCACCCCGAGTACTGAGCACTGAGCACCCTGAGTACTGAGCACCCAGCACCCTGAGCACTGAGTACCCAGCACACTGAGCACTGAGCACCCAGCACCCTGAGCACTGAGCACCCAGCACCCTGAGCACTGAGCACCCAGCACCCTGAGTACTGAGCACTGAGCACCCAGCACCCCGAGCACTGAGCACCCAGCACCCTGAGTACTGAGCACTGAGCACCCAGCACCCCGAGCACTGAGCACCCAGCACCCTGAGTACTGAGCACCCAGCACCCTGAGTACTGAGCACCCAGCACCCCGAGTACTGAGCACCCAGCACCCTGAGTACTGAGCACCCAGCACCCTGAGAACTGAGCACCCAGCACCCCGTGCACTGAGCACCCAGCACCCTGAGTAGTGAGCACCCAGCAACCTGCGCACTGAGCACCCAGCACCCTGAGCACTCAGCACCCAGCACCCTGAGCACTGAGCACCCAGCACCCTGAGTAGTGAGCACACAACGTACTGAGCACTGAGCTCCCCGAGCACTGAGCACCCAGCACTCTGAGTACTGAGCACCCAGCACCCTGAGTACTGAGCACCCAGCACCCTGAGCAATGAGTACCCAGCACCCTGAGCACTGAGTACCCAGCACCCTGAGCACTGAGCACACAGCACCCTGAGCACTGAGCACCCAGCACCCTGAGTACTGAGCACCCAGCACCCTGAGTACTGAGCACCCAGCACCCTGAGCACTGAGTACCCAGCACCCTGAGCACTGAGTACCCAGCACCCTGAGCACTGAGCACACAGCACCCTGAGCACTGAGCACCCAGCACCCTGAGTACTGAGCACTGAGCACCCAGCACGCCTAGCACTGAGCACCCAGCACCCTGAGTACTGAGCACTGAGCACCCAGCACCCCGAGCACTGAGCACCCAGCACCCTGAGCACTGAGCACCCAGCACCCGAGTACTGAGCACCCAGCACCCTGAGTACTGAGCACCCAGCACCCTGAGTACTGAGCACCCAGCACCCCGAGTACTGAGCACCCAGCACCCTGAGCACTGAGCACCCAGCACCCAACGTACAGAGCACCGAGCACTCCGAGCACTGAGCACCCAGCACCCTGAGTACTGAGCTCCGAGCACCCCGAGCACTGAGCACCCAGCGCCCCGAGCACTGAGCACCCAGCGCCCCGAGCACTGAGCACCAAGCACCCCGAGCAATGAGCACCCAGCACCCCGAGCACTGAGCTCCCAGCACCCCAAGCAATGAGCACCCAGCACCCTGAGTACTGAGCACCCAGCACCCCGAATACTGAGCACCCAGCAACCTGAGCACCGAGGATCCAGCACCCTGAGCACTGAGCACCCAGCACCCTGATCACTGAGCACCCCACACCCTGAGTACTGAGCACCCAACACCCCAAGCACTGAGCACCCTGAGTACTGAGCACCCAGCACACCAAGCACTGAGCACCCTGAGTATTGAGCACCCAGCAACCTGAGTACTGAGCACCCAGCACCCTGAGTACTGAGCACCCAGCACCCTGAGTACTGAGCACCCAGCACCCCGAGCACTGAGCACCCAGCACCCTGAGTACTGAGCACCCAGCACCCTGAGCACTGAGCACCGAGCACCCTGAGCACTGAGCACCCAGCACCCTGAGGACTGAGCACCCAGCACCCTGAGCACTGAGCACCCTGAGTACTGAGCACTGAGCACCCTGAGTACTGAGCACTGAGCACCCTGAGTACTGAGCAACCAGCACCCTGAGTACTGAGCACCCAGCACCCTGAGCACTGAGCACCGAGCACCCTGAGCACTGAGCACCCAGCACCCTGAGCACTGAGCACCCAGCACCCTGAGTAGTGAGCACGCAACGTACTGAGCACCGAGCACCCCGAGCACTGAGAACCCAGCACCCTGAGTACTGAGCACCCAGCACCCCGAGCACTGAGCACCCAGCACCCTGAGCACTGAGCACCCAGCACCCTGAGCACTGATCACCCAGCACCCTGAGCACTGAGCACCCAGCACCCTGAGTACTGAGCACC